>NC_137091.1:21664337-22264337 GCF_951640355.1 Cnephaeus nilssonii | reverse complement strand
AATTAAAAACAGAGCCCTGGCTGGGTGGGTCAATTGGCTTATTTTGTCCCAGACAGAACAAGTCTGCAGGTTCCATTCCTAGTCAAGGCACATACCTACGTTGCAGGTTCAATCCCTAGTAGGGTGCATACAGGAGGCAAAGATTGATGTTTCTCTCTCACATTGATGTTTCTATTGCTCTAAAAAAAAATCAATAAAAGTAGATCCTCAGGTGAGGATTAAAAATAGAGGTAAAGTCGTTTTATTCCAATCTCATTCTCATTTTCAATGATCAAAAGATAAATGACAAATTGTGCCTCATTTGAACAATATCTAACATTTGGTAAGTGTTCAATTAGCAATAATCACTAAGTATTATTGGGTTACTCATCTGCATGTTAAAATAAGAATTTGATATTCAGAAGTAAATCATTTCAATACATTTCCAGAGGGAGAAAGCAGAGCACTTACAAGTTATAGATCTGAATTCTGCTCTGTTATCAGAACCTTCAGAGTGTTTAACATTTGGGTCTTTGGTTCTAATGTGATGTGGTTGTATTTTTAAATTTTTTATTGAATGTATTGGGGTGTCATTGGTTAATAAAATTAAATAGGTATCAGGTATAAAATTCTACAATACATCATCTGTATATTGTATTATGTGTTCGCCACCCAAAGTCAAGTCTTCTATCACCATTTATCTTCCCTTTACCCTCTTCTACCTATCCCCACCCCCTTCCTTCTGGCAATCATCATACTATTGTCTGTGTCCCTGAGCCTTTCCACCCCTTTATTTAATCCCTTCACCCTTCTCACCCGGCCCCAATCGCTCCCCATCTGACAGCCATCAGTCTGTTCTCTGTATCCATGAGTCTGTCTCCACTTTGTTTTGTTTTTTTGTTTTTTTGTGTGTTTTTTTTAAATAAATCTTTATTGTTCAGATTATTACAATTGTTTCTCCTTTTTTCCCCTATATCTCCCCATCACCCGGTTCCCTCCACCCTCGTTGTCCTTATCCATAGGTGTATGATTTTTGTCCAGTCTCTTCCCATACCCCCCACACAGACACCCCTTTCCCACTGAGAATTATTAATCCACTCCCATTCTATGCCTCTGATCCTATTATGTTCACCAGTTTATTCTGTTCCTCAGATTTTTAATTCACTTGATTTTTAGAATCACTTGTTGATAGATATGTATTTGTTGTTCATAATTTTTATCTTTACTTTTTTCTTCTTTTTAAAGAATATCTTTCAGCATTTCATATAATACTGGTTTGGTAGTGATGAACTCCTTTAGCTTTTTCTTATCTGTGAAGCTCTTTATCTGCCCCTCAATTTTGAATGATAACTTTGCTGGGTAGAGTAGTCTTGGTTGTAGGTTCTTGCTATTCATCATTTTGAATATTTCTTGCCATTCCCGTCTGGCCTGCATAGTTTCTGTTGAGAAATCAGCTGACAGTCGTATGGTTGCTCTCTTGTAGGTAACTAACTGTTTTTCTCTTGCTGCTTGTAAGATTCTCTCTTTGTCTTTTGCCCTTGGCATTTTAATTATGATGTGTCTTGGTGTGGTCCTCTTTGGATTCCTCTTGTTTGGGGTTCTGTGCGCTTCCTGAACCTGTAAGTCTATTTCTTTCACCAGGTGGGGGAAGTTTTCTGTCATTATTTCTTCAAATAGGTTTTCAGTATCTTGCTCTCTCTCTTCTGGCACCCCAAAAATTCGGATATTGGTACGCTTAAAGCCATCCCGGAGGCTCCTTATGCTATCATCACACTTTTGGATTCTTCTTTCTTTCCGCCTCTATGGTTGGGTGTTTTTTTCTTCCTCATATTCCAGATCTTTGGTTTGACTCTTCGGGTGCGGTGGTCTACTCTGTATATTCTTTATTTCAGACAGTGTATGCATAATTTCTGACTGGTCCTTTTCCATTTTTTTGGTATTCTCATTTAGGTCCTTGAAGGTCTCTTCAAGTTTCTCAGCGGTTTTTAGAAGATTCTTGAGTAACCTTATAAATATGGTTCTGAACACTGTGTCTTCCATTAGTTTACTTTCATCTATCTCTCCTACTTGTGACATACTTTGATGTCTCCACATTTTGGCTGCCTCCCTGTGTTGATGGAGTGGCTTTGTGTGGTCAATGACCTATAGGGGCCAGTAGCTCAGTTTCCCCAATCACCCTAGGTGGTCGCTCTTGGTACTCCCCTTTGTGGGTTGCGTGGAAAGTCTTGGTGTAGTTAAAAGCCCTGATTGCTGTTGGTACACTGGGAGGAATTGACCTTCGGTCCAATTGGTTGTGAGGGCCTGCTGTGTCTATAACGGAAGAATTGCTGTGCTGGAGACACAGTAGGGTTTTGGTGCTCACTGAGTCTGCCTCTTGAATGTGTCCCTTATGAGAGTGGTTGAAATCTGGTGTCGTCCACACTGACAGAAAAGTCATTCTCACTCTCAGACTGATGGCCGAGAGTCCCGTAGGCGTCTGGGTCCCCCACGTGTCCCCAGAAACTGGAGTTCAGAGTGGTTGGGATTGTTGGTATCACTGGCGGGAGTTGATCTCCAAGCCAGTTGGCTGTGAGGATCAGCAGTGCTTCCGCTGGGAGAGCTTCTGTGCTCAGCTTGGATGGGGCGGAGTCTCAGGGTGGCGCAGACAAGCTTTGGTTTCCCATCTGCTCCGCCCTTAGAGGGGCAGTTTCTCTGTGCCCGAATTAATGGCTGCGCGCCTCTGAGAGAAGGCAGCTTTCGAGCCTCTCCCACTGCCTAACAGACCAGTTTCTCCCCAGCTGGGGCTGGATTTCAGTGCAGACTGGAGGTTTTGTTTTTCTCCTGAACGAGAAATCCAGTCACTGGGAGGGCTGTGCTCAGCTTGGATGGGGCGGAGTCTCAGAATGGCGCAGACAAACTTGGTTTCCGTCCGCGCCGCCCTAAGAGGGCCGGTTTCTCCATGCCCAAATTGATGGCTGGGCACCTCTGAGAGAAGGCTGCTCTCAAGCCTCGCCTGCTGCCAAACAGCCCAATTTCTCCCCGACCGCAGCTGGATTTCAGTGCAGTCGGGAGGTTTTGTTTTTCTCCCAAACGAGAAAGCTCGCACGCAGCGTCTGCTGCCCTCCCTCTCTGCACGCTGTGAGCAAGCCTGCCGCGTACTCAGCCGCCCGCCCTTTCCACACTCACGGATCTCCGCACCTCCGCAGCTCCTGAGGCTCAGCGTCCCCCTCTCTTTTTTTCTCTAGTTTAGGTTTTCCACTCTGCCAGCTTTCTGGTGGTTCTGGACGGTGTGCGCTCTGTTTTCCAGTTGTAGTTTCAAAATTGTTGTGGTAGGCAACAATTAGGTGTTTACCTTATGCCGCCATCTTGGTTTCTCCACTTTATTTTGTTCATTAGATTGCACCTATAAGTGAAATCATATGGCACTTGTCCTTCTCTGACTGGCTTATTTCACTTAGCATCATACTCTCCAGGTCCACCCATGCTTCAGGAAAAGGTATGATTTCCTTCTGTTTGTGGCTGAGTACTATTCCACTGTGTAAATGTACCACAGTTATGTTAAACTCTTATTGACTGGTGGGCAAATTAAAACCACAGTGAGATATCACCTCTCACCTGTCAGAATGGCTATCAGCAATAAATCAACAAACAATAGCGTTGGCAAGGATGTGGAGAAAAGGGAACCTTCGTGCACTGTTGGAAATGCAGATTGGTGCAGCCACCGTGGAAAGCAGTATGGAGTTACCTCGAAAAATTAAAAATGGAACTGCTTTATGACCCAACGATTCCACTTCTGGGAATATATCCAAAGAAGCCAAAAGCACTGATTCAAAAGAATGTTTGCACCCCTATGTTCACTGCAGCATTATTTATAATAGCCATGATCTGGAAGCAGCCCAAGTGCCCATCTGTACTGTGGATTTTAAAGAACTGAAATTATGTTTTATTTTTCCTTAACTTGAGACCATTTCTTCTTAAAGCAATACGGCATGTTTTGTGTTTAAACATTTGTGCAGAACTGAAAATTCCTTATTTTCCACTTAAAGTAAAAATAGAAAGCTTTGTATTAAATATACTGTACATAGAAACATTTCATTTAAAAATTCACTGAGCATAAGTAACATTATTTGCCTCATTACTCCGCAGGCATGAACATAAAGTTCTGTGTTCGGAGAGAAACTTTTCGGTGACAGGATGATGGACCTGTTTGTGCAGTTTACATTTCCTATCACTCGTGTACGTCAGCCTTCACGAACATAATTTCATTTAAAAATGTAGGGCGTGATTGATTTTGCAAATGTACTTTTTTTCTTACATACCTGTCACCTACCTGCCCTTCTGCTTGTGTGTGTGCTTTTAAAAGTGCCCAGAGTGGGTTTCACCAAATGTAAGCACTGGCTATTTTGGGAAGTTGAGATTTAGGGAAACGCTTTCATTTGTGTAAAGTAGCCCACGCCCCCCCCCCCCCCCCATCCACAGGGCATATGTGCCAAGACCCCCCGTGGTGCCTGAAAGTATAGACAGCACTGAGCACGAAGCATATTGTGTGACTTTTTCCCCTATACAGACATACTTTTCATGGAAAGGAAGCATTTCATAGCTTCTCTTGGTTGTATCCAGCCAGCATCACTGCCCTTGTGCTTTGGGGCCATTAAGGCAAATTAGGGTCCCGTGGACACAAGCACGGCCACACTGCGGTCGGGGTGCTAACGAAGCAGCTACTAAGGATTGATGGACGGGGAACATGTGCAGCCGGGACACACTGGATAAAGGGTGGTTCCCGTGTAGGCAGGACGAAGGGGGACAGTGTCAGATTTTATTCCACTTGTCAAAATGGTGCGCAGTTTTAAACGTATGAATGGTTTCATTCTGGAATTTTCCACCTAATACTTTCAGTCCGTGGTTAACTGCCGGTGACTGACAGCACAGAAAGGGAAACCCCGGGTAAGAGGGACTGCTGTACTTTCCTTTGTTGCCTGAATTGTATTCGCTCATCCTTTAAAAATAATGGTAAACAACATTCTTTAACTGGAAAATGTAAAACTTTTAAGGTTTTCCCACAGTTTTTTTTTTTTTTTTTTTTTTTGGAAAATAGGTATCCAAAAACTAACAATAAGGTGAAATAGTATAAATCCTCTAATGATACATCCAATCATTTTAAAGACCTTAGACTGAAGTCAGCAATTTGATACGATTTTCAGAATTCAGCTACCCATTTGGCATAGTATTATGGAAACCCAGACGGCATTAAAAGAAAGAGGAATTTTCCACGTTTTTAATGCCATTATGATCTCCCTAACATAAAACTGAATCAAGAAATAGAAATATTCATTATGTAGTGAAAACATTTGCGTGATACATAATTGTGAAGATGTTAGGGAAGCAGCTGGCCATCAAATGTAAAAGGAACTGCTGTGTCCGCACGACCAGGGCACCGCCGTCTGCACGCCCAGAGCACCGCTGTCTGCACGCCCAGAGCACCGCTGTCTGCACGCCCAGAGCACCGCTGTCTGCACGCCCAGAGCACCGCTGTCTGCACGCCCAGAGCACCGCTGTCTGCACGCCCAGAGCACCGCTGTCTGCACGTCTAGAGCACCGCTGTCTGCACGTCCGCACGCCCAGAGCACCGCTGTCTGCACGCCCAGAGCACCGCGGTCTGCACCACGCAGCTCGGGCCTCCTTTGCCCTTCGCCATGGCAGAAGTCACTGTGGCAGGCCTGCTAGGTGCTCACAGTCGGAAACGCATTGTGAAGAAGAAAGTAAACACGCTAACCACGGCCAGGGCAGAGGGTGTTTGGGTGATGCCATCCGCTGTCGTTTAAACCCAGGGCAGAGAGATCAGTTTTCGTTTTTAATAGCTGGTTAACATTTGGCTCGTGTGAGTTTGCAGACAAAAAGTATCAGCCTCATCTCATCTCACTCCATCTGACTTTAGGCAAGGACGAGAGGATCGATGCTCTCTCTGACGGCGGAATGCTAAATCAGCTCCTCAGAGCCGCTCGCCGAGGCTACACTAACTACCCACTCGCTTGCAGATGAGCCTCCATCGCCAGCACCTTCTTAATGTGTCTCTGCCCTTCCCCCACAGGCTGGTGGCAGCTGCTCTCCCCACACGTGGCGGAACACGAGACCTGGGCTTTCCCTGCTCATTCCACAAGTAATCAACCAAACAAAGTAATCTAAGCAAAGCTGAAGTCAACAAAAACACAGTAACTGTACCGTGGGTCTGATTTACCCAGATGACAATTCCTGCCTCCTCTTACTTTATCATAAATGTGGAAATCCCAATCCAGAATTGTCTTGTAAACACAGTTGGCAGATGAAAACAAAAGTAAAAGAGAGAAGCTTAATATATTTTAAATGTTCCAAGTAATCCATGTGGTAGTTTCCTTAAATGTCTAATGCATGTACAAATATATGTGTGTAAACATCCATATACATGTGCACACACATCTATACATATATATACACATATGTGTGTGCATGTACCAGTATAGTAAAATATCACCCTCTTAGGCTTCTCAAATTAAGTGAGTTCATTCAACTCATATCCTAACTGTAAATCCTTGGGCACCATACATATTCCCCCCCTAAAACTGAGCTTCCCCATCTTCACTTGGACATAATAATCATAATAAACAATAATGAAATACCTCACTGGGATTATGAGACCTTAATAGGATAATGCATGTTTATTTCTAATCAAAGCACCTGGAAATAAGCACGTGATAGAAGTGATCGTTATTCTTCCAAATATGTTATAAATAAGCATCCTTTCTTAAAGGGCTCTTTAATGTCCACTCTTGGCCCCTAGATCAGGCTGAACACTCATTAGTGTACTTAAGCACTAATTCCTACAACCCGGGGACCCCAGCACCTTGGTCATCCTCTCGGACCCACTCACTGAACTGAGTCTCTGCAATACAATTTTAGGCACCAAAACTCCCAGGGTTGCTGAGTTTAAATAGTTCTTGTCTAAGTTTAAGAAAGAACATGATGGAAAAAAAAAAGGTCAATATATTCCGTGTCTCCTTTGGATGTTAAACATCAGGTGAGGGAGGGTGCCCTTTAGGAGAACACAGTTACGGTGCGATTGTCCCTTAAGATGTCCGTCTGCGCCACCCATGGCAGCTCATGGTGGTGCATCGTCAGCACCAGCTCCCGCAGCTCAAACCAGCCGCTGCTGCAACAGCCCTGCGCCTCTCAGGACACAACTCTCCGGAGGATGCAGTGTTTGGCTTTTAGGAGAACCGACAACTCCCTATTGGCCTGTCCACACCATTTCCTGGGGGCAATGAACCAGCATCTCCACAAGTGAAGGCATAACGTCTGTGCAAGGATTTCTTCAGGAAATGTTCCTAGGCGAACCCAGCCGATGCGCCTGAGAGCCACTTTAGGAAACCAACTTGGTACGTTGGGGAGTAAAACACCTTGTTGGCCCTGTCCCCAGCCTTCTGTGCCCTCTGGTAGGGTGCAGGCTCACTGGTCAAGCTAGGCAGGCCCACCCCCATTTCACCCCCGTTTTCACCACTGCCTTGATGACAGTTGGAAGGGACAAACTTTATTTGCCTGATCAGAGCTGAGAGTACAGACATGTCAGTATCCAATTGCAGGACCGTCTCTCTCCCCTCCAGCTGGGTCCCATATTCCCAAAGATCCTTCGTTCTCCAAAGACATGTTTAGAATAGACATTGAAGAAATTTACAACAATGAAAGAGAGACCTGTAAGCCGCTAACTCAGGGAAATACCTATAAATGTCAAGGTCTTGGTTTTCTAACACCCAAAGCAGCATCAAAGAAGAAAAATAAATCTCTTTAAAGAGATTTAGGGGGGAAATGTTAGATTTAGGGGGAATAACAGTAACATTTATAGGTTGATCAGATGGATGCTTGGTAGGAGCTGAATTGGACCTCCATTCTTGCATTCTTTTAAGATTCGTTTAATGCTCATATAAATAGTGACTATAGCTATAGGCTATATTTTGCTATTTCTAATAAAATTTTTATAATGGAAGAGGCCATTATTACTTGCCTAATATGTCAATCTATTCTCTTGATTTCCCCCCACACAAAAGCAGCCTTTGCCAAATGATTAATAGTTTTTATGGTCACAATTAACTGTGATTGAAGACATGGAACTCAGGAAGAAATGAGAAGTCCCTAAAAGGCAACCTTGAAGCCCATAAAGAAACAGCAACACAATATGTATTGAGTCCACTCAGATTCCTAGCATGCGCATCAAGGCTCATTTTGTGGTCACCATTAAAAATATAATTCTGTGGGCCTTCACTTTTAAAAAGGTTTAAAAACAGAAGGTGTGTTGGAACCAGCTTGTACCAGCTCACAAGAAGGCCAATTCTGTGGATTTCTCTTCAGGTCGTTATTCAGAGACATCAAGTGGGTCACTTGAAATAGACCATGATGGGAGTATTTACACCATGGGAATTGACAAAAGCTACAAATCGGTACTGGATTTTTCCTTTTCTCTCTCTCTTCATACACACACACACACACACACACACACACACACACACGTGTATATATAACGTGTGTATATACACATACAGGCACACACATATGCACACACATACGCATGTGCACACATACACACACACAGAGAGACACATACATATACATGCACACATATACATATATTTACAGGGTGTCCCCCAAAAATGTATATACACTTTAATAGCTGGTAGTTCAATTTTGAAATTTTATTTTAATAAGCACTGCCTTTATAAATTATTCAAAGTGTGTATACATTTGGGGGACAACATATATATAAATGTATATATTTACACACATGTGTGCATATGTATTATATATTTTTTGAAGAATCTGTTTATTAAACCAGCAAATTTTGGTAAACTTTAAATGTACTTAAAGCAGAGTTACTCCCAGAAAGGTATTTTTAGATAAAAAATTGACTAAGTAAATGCAACAATTACCTGAATAGAGCAATGGATCTCATTCCTTCATTTCTTTCTCACTTTATTCATCCTCTTACCATCTATGATCTATGCTCCCTGAAAATTTTATTTTCTCTCAATCCCACTTTTAAAATTTCCTGTTTTTGTCATATTTTATCCTTTTATCATTTCCCCCCAAATTATTCTACTTATTTTTACTTACACAATTTACTTCTTGCTTTTATTCACTCCCCATAATCAATATGTACATTGAATGTAAGATTCTCATATAAGTTGGAAACCAGCTTTCCTATTAAGAGCCTAAAGTGCAGAAATTTAGCACATTGCGAATAAGAAAATTATGCTGGTAAAAGTAGGAAAAGGGGAGAACTGAGGAATAACTAGGTACCATAAGCTGCCTTACCCACCCTATGCCAGATGTGGATCTTAAAACTTCATTTACTTTTAAAACCAACCAGGTTAACATAACCTTGGATGGTTGTAATTGTTCCCCATTTAAATAGAGCTATACTATTAATGATGTCACAGTGAAATGTGTGGCAGAACAGAGTTGAACCCAATTTATGCTTTCTCCCATGTTCAGATCACTTCCGATATGATTGAGGGGATGTGTTCACGCTCAAATGGAGGATGGTTGAAGGCATCTCAGTGCATTGAGACATGTAAGAAGGAAGGATGTGTAAACAGAGAAAGGTGGTAGACTGCTTTTAAATTCAAGTATGACAACATATATCCTGAACTAACTGGAGAAAAATGAAAGAGGTGCAGGCATTTATAGAAAAAGATACACTCTACTCTGGGTCCTGGATGACATTTCAGAGTTCATCGTGACTTTGTTAACTTTCCACAAAGATGACTCAATTGCCAGTCTAATTAAAAACTGGGCTTCACACTGAGCTCAGGAACAGGAAATAGATGTCCCTCAGAAGGGACAGTCAATGATCTACTTATTAGAAATTTGGATCCCATAAATCACTTATTTGGAATTTTATTTCACATATCAGTGGCTGTGGTTCAGTAGTTGCTAGTCAGAGCAAAGAAAACGCTGAACCCACAGAGCTCTGTTAGACCTGCCTGGGATGCGAAGGCCCTAAGCCAGGGTCTAGACCAGGCTACGTTCCCTTTCTGTGTTAAATTAGGGTCACATTCTCCATGGGGCAACTTCCCAAGCCTGGGTTATAGTCTCCCGGGTGTCTGGACTTCCTGAGTCTGAGTACTTATTACACTGTTGCTTAACGCTCTTAAATCATAAGACCCAGGAAGGTAAAAGACATATCTGTCTTACAGATTACTGTATCCATAATATATACCTAGGACAGTGTTTCAATGAACCCATTTTGAACAAATGGATGAAAGGATGGAGGAGGATCCTGATGGCCACAAATGTACTGTCTGTCCTTCTGTGGCAAAATCACGTTTAGACCTCTTTATACTTCTAATTTCAATACCACTTACTAATCACAAAATTTTGTTTGAAGCCAGTTTAAATAATAGATTATTTCAAAAACAAGTTAATTTTATCTTGGTCATTTAATAACCATATTTTTCAATAAATAATGGTATAAATTATTGATAGATCTTCAAAAAATTTCAGGCAGATTACATAGATCAAATGTTAGAAAAGAATTAGTGGTTTTAGAAAAAGAACTTTCCCTAATTCCAGTCCATTATTTCTGACCCTAAAAACTAACTTCATTGTAACTTGCCTGGCCTCCAACAAGACACTTCAGGCTTCACTGTTGGCTCACATCAATGCTGCAGTATCACTACCACAGAAAGCACCATTACTCAGGTATAAAAGTGATCACTGGTTTTGCTCTCTTTTTTATTATATAAATCAAGCAAAAAAAAAAAAAAAGCATTTGTTAGAACATTAAAAATTCTGCTAATGTAACAAGGTCTCACTGAAAACCTGTACCTGCCTCCAATCATCAGATTTGATGATGAAAAAAGATGAAGTGGATAGTTGATTAGAGGGTGTATGGAGGTAAAGAATATATTGGCCCAAACAAAGTTGGAAATTAGGAAAAATGATATAATTGCAAGTTTTGGCCCCAGATCATTTGAGGTGGGTTCTATAGTCTTTATAATGAAACACCCAAGGCCAGTAATGATCATCAGTAAACTCGACATAGATAAAAATTCTCCATTGTGAATCAAATTTGTTGTCTAACTACACAGGAATGGTCTTCATGAAAATAGTTTCAGTAAGATACAAAAAGACGAAAAAAGAAAATATATTTCACACCATGAGTTCAATCACATTGATTGAATAAATTCAATCACATTATCAATCAATGAAATAAACTGCATTAATGAAAGTAGCTCTAGAAAAAAAATTTTAAAATTCTGTCAACACTGGTATAAACTTAATTATATTTGTGTTTATAAATGTAGATGCAAGATTCAGGAACTAAGCAATTATTTCTTGCAGAGATGCATAATAACTATATTCCTATTCTTAGGAATTCCTATTCATGCTTCATTTTGACTGATGACAACAATATTCTTATCTATTCTGATGTGAAGCGATGTAAGGCAAGCATACATACTAGCCCAATGTGTTCTGGGCTATTTGAAACAAGTACTGGTACCCCAGTGTGTTACATAATTTATGGGGTAATTGTTTAAATTCAATGCCAATTATTTTACGGAAAGATTGTTTAGCAACGTGCGGTTTTCCCACTTTAGTGGAAGTAGTAGATTTTGATAGCATCTATCTTTAGCAGATTCATGTTAGCATAAAAGATAAGTTGTCCTTGAGGAGTAACTCAGATTTGTTGATAAAAGCACTCAATGACTCAATCCACAGATCTAATATTTCAAAACACATTTTAAAAGTTAACTTTGTAAATTAGCTTAGAGAACCACACGTTCATAGCTCTCTTTGGGGAATCATAGAAAGCATTTGGTTCTGCGACATGTCCCTTAAAACCCGATTTACTAGTGACTGTCAGTGACATTTTCAACCCACACAAATAACTTCGACGTGAATCACGGTTGATAAGTATAATGTTATATAACTTCTATCAAAAAAGTTTTTTAACAGTTCAATCTTAACTCATTTTACAAATAAGTTGAGTGAAGACATTTGCCTGAAATTACTTAATTTTTTAATGACTGAAACCATTACTGGAATTAAACTGTACTGACTCTTAGTCATGAACTCATTTCAAGAAAACTAATCACTTACATACCTAATTTTATAACTTTTTTTAATTTTCAAAAATAAGCCAGTAATTGCTAATTGATGTATAGGTTAGTCTTGATAATCTGTCTTCTATCACTCATAGCCTCCAGGTTATGTCACTGTGGAATTCAGAATTGAGTATCAACCTTGCAAGTGCAAAATATATTTAGAGAAAGAGAGAAATCATTATGGGAGTATTTCATGCATCTACTATGGCAGTACTATTTACATGTGGGAAGAAATTGGTTGACCCTCTTTCTCCTGTTTCCTTGTCTCAAAGCAGTCAAAGAAAGAATTTTATCTCTATCAAAGCTTCTCAGAGTGAGGCAGGGCCATTACACCAGGTTGTGGAGACAGACAAGTACATCGTAAATCATTTTAACACACCTGCCTTCCTGCGTCTCCCAACTTTTTCCTCACTGTGTTTTCACCTCACCTATTTGGAGATTTTGATCTAGGCTCCATGGTGCCATCAAAGAAAACTATGAGGATCAGCTCCAAGTGTGTTAGCTAAAATGTTAACTCTTGAATCGCAGGAGAATGTGCTCCTGTGCATGAATCCTGTCACATTCAGTCACTGCACATGCACATGTGCCCCCACACACGCGCGCGCGCGCGCGCGCACACACACACACACACACACACACACACGCACACACACAGTCTAAACCCTTACAAAATTATCCCCATCCATGCACCCCTAGTTCCCGTTGACATATTAGCAATGTCCGAATCTGCTTTGCTGTGTTGGCTCTCCCAACCCCCGACTCGGGAGCAGGGCTTTTCATTTAATCATTTAGGACACGTTGAAAACTGACCCTGGTTATTGACTTGGAGGCAACGAGGGGCCGTGAGGGCAGAAAAACCTTTATCCTGCAAGGCACCTGCTTTCCGTAAGGCCTTCACCTGGTCTCCAGGCAACAGGAAGCTAATCCCTTTGGCAAGGAGGGACTCAGGAACTCTGAAGATGAAAAGATCGTGTGTGTTTATCCACCCATATAACCCCAGGCAAGTCTGAGGGACCCTATTTTATTTTTTTATTTTATTTTATTTTTTCCTACCAGGGCCCTGATTTTGACACAGGAAACCTACAGGCTTGTACATTTAGTTTTGTTTGTAGCTTTGCTATCTTATAATCAGAGCCTGAGCCTGGTTCTCAGCACATTGTTCTTTGAGGCTACAGAGGGTACC
The DNA here is from genome assembly GCF_951640355.1 of Cnephaeus nilssonii. Lineage (NCBI taxonomy): Eukaryota > Metazoa > Chordata > Mammalia > Chiroptera > Vespertilionidae > Cnephaeus > Cnephaeus nilssonii. Next base: position 22,251,065 of record NC_137091.1, on the reverse strand, counting down.
CCTCAAAGCTGCATGCGAGGCCCTCTGGCTTTGGGGCATGTCTTAAAGTGCAGTGGACTGCCCCGAGCTGATCGCCTCTCTGCAGCCTGTCAGCAGCTATCCGACTCCGTTATCCTGATGTGTAGCAAGGTCCCCTCAGTCTCCGAGGACGCTGCCACGGGCTAGCACCCCTTCCGAGTGCACCCAAGCACTGCGCGCTGGGGATCACTCCCACCCTACATCACGGCCAGCGATGTGGTCACTGCCTCTTTCAGCTGCACAGTCCAAACCTTAAAACCCACCTTGGCGACCTGTGCTTTAAAGATACCCTTAGTACAAGTTGTCTTTGCCCAGGCGCTTTACAACACAGAGCCGAGGACAGGATTCAGACTCTACAATGTCATTTGGGTGGTACCCGCCCAGAGAAGAGGAGGGGGAAATAAAGTGAAATAAATAAACAAACATGTTGTGTAATGAGATGGCTATGGCATCACCCTGATCCATGGAACAGGACAACACAGCAGGTCACATAAACGTGCATTCAGCGCTTGGGAATTCTCCAGAAGTGTTGGAAGGATTCTCATCTTAGGGAAGAGAAGCTGGGTGGGTAGTGTGTGTGTGTGTGGGGGGCAATCTATTTATCTATTTGGCTCTCTCCTCTCTCCCATTTCCTATTGCTGAAGTTTCTCCTTTTGGAGAGTTAATGCCCTCCAGGCCCAACAGCCACACAGAAACCTGTATCTCACTCCCCGAAGTTGACAATTCACCCAATTTCAAAAAGTCCGGCACAGGTGAGATGAAAACCAAGAAAGACAGAAAGAAGGCATTTAAGGGGATCCGAGAGGGCAGATGAAGGTTTTGTTTCAAACCAGTTTCCACTCACCCTCCATTCACGCCTCCCATAACCGATCCCACCACACAAGGCAGGACCTCCACTCTGTCCATGAACAAAATATGCACAACAGAGACACAATTCATGCCCCTGGGACCGTGGAACTCGATTGCAGAGAAAGCATAAGGGGAGAAAAGAATTTACACGGCTTGCCGTTTTAAGTGACTTGTAAAATAGAGCATAGATACATAGTAAAAGGGTAGTAAGAAGTGAGGAGTTAATTAGGAAAAACGTTTCAGAGATTTAACGTGTTTTAGTCTACTTTTTTTTTTAAGTGAAACTTAAAATATGGCTTCTTGTATGTCTTGGTCCCTTTCCACCACATTATGTACATGGCTCAGTTATCTGTCATGTTGTGTCAACATGACCCATCAGAGTCCAGCGAGTTAAGTCAGCCGAGTCCAGACATCCCCCATGAGGACGCATCTACAAGCTACAGGAGGGTGACATACTGGGTAAGTCCAACTGATTTTTGGTAACTTCACTAACATAGCTATCACCCACTGTTCTAACAGTCTTAAGGGTAGTCAAAGGTACCAATGAACGCAGTGATTTATAAATTTTTAATAAGAATAAAAACTTGAAGGAAAAAAGACAGGTAATGGGTAGAAATTGTCATGCCAAGGAAGCCATTATCTTTCTGATTTATATAACTATGAAATATTCAATTCCCACTGCAATCACACCTTTCATCCAGTAGCAAGTGACACTGAACACAGTTTATATAAACTGAATTTACGTGAAAGAATCATAATGTTACTAATAGACAAATTGCTTCCCAAGTATTTAGTACATAAAAATGATTCCTTCCCTAAACCAGATGCATCATGGATGATACAAAGGTGCTTTATTATATTGCTTTTATAACTTTTCTCAACAAAATGGGCTTTATTAATGTTCTGAATGTACAATATTTGAAACCTACAGGTCATACTCAGATAAAGTTCACACACTAATGGAAGATACTTATGGCTGCAAGTATAAATTTAAAATCATTTTGAGTAGCAAATATTTTATTCTTTGATTTTATATGTTTACTCTACACACATACACACACACACACATTTTGATTACCTGTAAATATGTTATAAATCAGGAATCTTGGCTGTGTTTAATAACAATAACCTGATCACGGGATATGCTTTTCGGGGGGTCAATTTCCTTTGTTTTCATTTAATACTATATGAGTTCAATAATATGGCCCCCAAAATTATATTTCTTTGTGTTTTCTGCATAGTAACGCTGGCCAAGTAGGCTAAACTGTAATAAATATTTTGTTTATTATTTAAGATTCCACCCTGAGATTTAAGCTCCTTTTTCCCCCAACTGATTTTCAAACAGTTCTTACTCTGACTTTTGCCATCCTGTGCAGTAATGATTTAAGGACTAATTTGGGACAATTTAGCTAATGGAAATGCCTAGGTCTTTTGTAAGATGGATGCTTTTAAGCTTTACTTATACTTAATTAGTATAAATCTTTAACAGTGATTTATGTGTGCAGAATATTTCTTTCTACCACCACCCATTTCCTGCTCTATGCAGTGAAATTTTTGAATCTTGATAAGTAACCATCTCACATTGTTTTGATAAATTTAATTTCTACATTTTAACCAAGGATTTTGTTGCTAAAAAACACCGAATCAATGACAGGCCCTTCCAGCAAACTCATCTAGGGTGTGGGTTTTTTTTTTTTTTTTTTTAATCCTTCACCCGAGGATATTTTTTTTCATTGATTTTTTTAGAGAGAGTGGAAAGGAGAGAGGAGGGGGAAGAGAAAGAGAGAGAAACATGGATGTGAGAGAGACACATCGATTGAGTTGCCTCCCATTCTAGCATACAACTGAGGTACGTGCCCTTGACTGGGAATCGAATCCGAGACTCTTCAGTCCATGGGCCCATGTTCTAACCACTGAGCAAGGTGGCCAGAGCTACGGTGTGGGTTCTTGACCATGTTGGAGTAACATGTCCCCTTAGCAGTCTGGAGAAGTTTGTGAACTCTATCTCAGAATAATATTGATCTATTTATCAATCAATCAATCAATAATCTATATGATGAAAGTCTAAGTGACCTTTACTGTGGAACGACCACAACGACCAGTCACTATGATGTGCAGTGACCACCAGGGGCAGACGCTCAATGCAGGAGCTGCCCCCTGGTGGTCAGTGCACTCCCACAGGGGGAGCACCACTCAGCCAGAAGCCAGGCTCACAGCTGGCAAACGCAGCGGCAATGGCGGGACCTCTCCCACCTCTGCAGCAGCACTGAGGAGCGGTGGAGCAGCAAGCAGGCGAGCAGTAAGGAGTGAGGAGAACTGGACTGCAAGAGGGCGCAGGCCGGGCTGAGGGACCCCCCCAACCAGTGCATGAATTTCGTGCACCGGGCCTCTAATATATATATAAATATTATGGAAAATGAATATCTGTTACATTAAATAACAAGCTTTCATGCATGTCAGGCTAATAACTATGAACATAGACTGTATTTTAACGTATCTGCAATAACTATGAATATAACATGAAAATATCTTAGTTCTATTGGTGTGAATCACTGGTACCATTAATACCATGGTGGCTAGTTGCCCACAATCAGAACTAAAGGAGATGCTACCTGATTTAATCAACTCAGCCAATCCAATTTGTCTTCATGATATCCATAAGTATATCATGAGATTTCAGTAAAGTGTCTCCTGATATTGAGTGTCTATCAGTGTAGATTTGATGTCTAGTATTCCGCAGGAATTTCTAAAGAATAGAAGACATGTGTCATTTATTTTCGTGTGCCTGTGTCCCACGCAGGAGCTGCCACCTTTCAGAGCAGTCTGATTTGTGAGGGGTAAAGTCCTTAGGAAGAATGTGTACGATAGGATCCCTTCTGCTTGTGCACACTGTAGGAGGCCCGGTACTGAGGGACCCGAATAAACACTTCATCAAACTCACAAACACAATGCCTCTATTCCAGTGGTTCTCAACCTTTCTAATGCCGCGACCCTTTAATACAGTTCCTCATGTTGTGGTGACCCCCAACCATAAAATTATTTTCGTTGCTACTTCATAACTGTAATTTTGCTACTGTTATAAATCGTAATGTAAATATCTGTGTTTTAGGCGACCCTTCTAGTGATTCTCAACCTGTGGGTCGCAACCCACAGGTTGCGAACCGCTGCTGTAGAGCCTAAGACCATCGGAAAACACAGATATTTACATTACGATTCATTAACAGTAGCAAAATTACAGTTATGAAGTAGCAACAAAAGTAATTTTATGGTTGGGGTCACCACAACATGAGGAACTGTACTAAAGGGTCGCGGCATTAAAAAGGTTGCGAACCACTGCTCTATAGCAAAACACACACATATTTCCACATTAACTTAGCATAGGTGTAACCACAAAATTATAGGTGTGGCTAGAGCCATTGTGTAAATTTTAGCAAATGCAAGTCAAACTGCCCCTGCTGTTTGTCCTTTAAAATAAACATTATCTTTACAGTCTCAATTTCTTAGCTTTCCCAGTGTTGGCCCCTAACTACTTCCATCATAAAATGATTTAATTTCTATTAAGAAATTACCATCCAACCAGCCAGTATATCAGTGTTACCCAGCCTTTAAATCATTGAGACATATTTCATTTGAATACCCATCCATCAAATTAGCTCCATATGTCAACTCAGAGAGCAATGTGAACTTTCACACGGACAGAGGATTCTATCAAACCGCCGCTGCCAAGGGAGTTTCAAAGCTTATTTTTATGTTGAAACGGAAAAGCTAGTTTAAATGGATGCTGGAGAAGCTTGGTTTTATTGAATATGTGGGATACATAGTGCATTCCACTTTGCTTTTACTCATCGAGAATGAATAAAAGCAAGGAAAATGCTCTAGTTGTTATGTAAGGCACATTATTCATAATTCTTTTCATTTCCTGAAATATGTAGTTTTAGATTGAACAAAAAATCCAATTTATGAAAATGAGAAGCCTACTAAAGCTTAGAGTTCATGTATATGTGTGCATGAATGTGTGTGTATGAGTGTACAGGTGTGTGTTCACGTGTGTGCATGTGAGTTTTCATGTGTGTGCACATGAGAGCCCATTTGAGTCTAGACATGCATGATGGAATATATGTGAGTTCAAATGTGTGTGCTCATTAGTGAATGTATGTATGAGAGTGGATGTATATTGCTGTCCTGGGTAGGAATGTGTGTTGCCTGGGGGATAGGGCATGTGGGGGGCGGAATTTCAGGGGATACATGAGTGTGAGGGGCACAGGGAGGGGTATTCACCACGGGGACTTGGGTGAGGGATGTGGGGGGGGGGTGTTGGGCACGTGAGGGCCATTTGTGTGGGTGAGAGCTGGGCACACAGTGCTTGCCTTGGCTTCAGTGGTGACTATTTAATTCTAGTGGCGAGAAATCCGGGGTCAATGCACAGGAGTTGGTGGGAGAGAGACTGGGATGCAGGGTGGGTATCAAAGATAGTTGCAACTGCTTCAAAACTTCACCTGAGCCTGGTCCTCACCACAACTCTGCAATTGATTCCCACACTTTAATTTAGCTCTAGAACTAACACCCTTTCCTCTGCTTAGAATTATGAAATCTTAAAAGGTTCAAGTGGTCTTTAAGGTAATTTATTCAAATCCTCAATTTGGCACTAGTACAAAGTTCAGGAAAATTTTATTACTCCAACTTTTCTTTTTCCCTTCAGACATAGTCCATAATGATGACGATGCATTTGTGGAAATGAAAGCAACTGGCTCTCAGAGAAAACACTCCGGCTAACCATCGGCCACAGGAGCAAGGGGAAGAAACAGGAGCCGAGTACACCCCACACCTGAGAGGCGGGTGCTGGGCCGAGACACAGCAAGGACTGTGGGTAATCAGGGCCTGTGGGTTCTCACGGGAGAGAACGCAATCAAGCCTATGGGCTCTTTTGACTTTAATTACTTGCTTTTCTCCACTGCCTGCCTTTTGTTTTTTGTTTTTTTGTTTTTTGTTTTTTGGACTCTTGAATCTTGACCCATCATTGTCACTCTGCTGAATATTTGGACCTGTGTACTCTGGGATGTAAACCAAACCCCAATTAATCACAATACAGTCGCCCTCAGTGCCTGTTTCGTTTTTGAGTATTTTTAGGTTCCTAAACACTTTATTTACAAGTAACTTATTTACAGGAGACAATTTCATGGCTTAGCAACATGTGTCCTTACAAGAACAAAGGAAAGTGCCCCAGACTCCGCCTCAGCGTCTCTTTTCACTGACCCTCCTTCCCGGGTGACCTGACTCATGACTCTGGACCCCAGGCTGCCCTGGGCTCAGACTCCCTCTCTGACGCCTCCAACTGAAGACCCAGCGGTAACCTCACACTCTGCTTTCCACGTCCAGAGGCAACAAGAGACACTCGGATACACACTCCGCTGCCTGTCCCCTTCTACCGTCACTCCAGCAACATGCTTTCTTTTTCATCCTTCTGGAAATATTTTATGTATGCACCAGGACACGCAGACACATGGGCACACAGCCATGGACGGACGGACGGACACACACAGACACACAGACACACAGACACACACACACACACACACACCAGTAGCCAGCCTCTAAGATGGTCCCAAATGGCCCCATCTTCTGTATCCGAAGCCTTTTGTAACCCTGCCCTCTGCCTGTCTTGCTGCTAACAACCAGAGTACACAGACTTGGAGGAGATCCCACTCCTATGATTATTGTAACCTGGGTTTTGCCGGCAGACTCTCCCTCCTGCTTGCTTTGAGGAAACCTAAGGTGAGAAAACCCATGTCCACCGGGCCGGCTTTTCCAACTTTAATATGCACACGCGTCCCCTGGGAACCTTATCAAAATGGAAATCCTGCCGTAGTAGTACTATGGGGCTAAACTGTGTCCCCTCAAAATTCAAATGCTGAAATCCTAACCCCTAGGACAGTGATGGCGAACCTATGACACGCGTGTCAGGACTGACACGCATAGCCATTTCTGATGACACGCGGCCGCTGAGGTTTATTAAATACAATTATATATAACAATTATACATTTATGTTATTTAAACTATAAATATCGTGAAATAATGTTTTTTCCTCAAAGTGACACTACCCGAGTTATGCTCAGTTTTTTTGGTGAAGTTTGACACACCACGCTCAAAAGGTTGCCCATCACTGCCCTCGGACCTCAGAATGTGATTGTATTTGAAGATGGGGCCTTTAAAGAGGTAATTAAGGTTAAGTGAGGTCACTGAGGTCGGGCTGTAGGCCAATAGGGCTGGTTTCCTTACAAGAAGGAAAGAGACAGACAGACAGACAGACAGAGGGAAGACCCTCTGAAGACACAGGAAACAGATGGCACCTACAAGTCAAGCAGGGAGGCTTTGGAAGAGACTAAACCTCTGATGACACCTTCACCTTGGACTCCAAGCCTCCAGAACCGTGAGACAATAAATGTGTTATTAATGGCAGAGAAAGGAAAACCATGCCACAGGTCCAGCGTTGGCAGTCTGCAGCCTCATTCCTGACCGCGTCCAACCCGGGGCGAAGCCCTGCTTTCTCTAAACCTCCTCAGAACCATCCAACAAATCAAATTCTCCAAGGCCTTTCTAACTCATTGCTGGTGGCACACCCCGTTTCCCCATTTTCCTTTGATGCAATGAGCAGTTCATCCAGGTTTATTTCACTAAAGGTGGTGGTCTTTGCTTGGAGGCACTGGCGTTACCTAAGATAGCCACTTCTTTCTTATGGCTCACTGTGAGATCTGAAAAGGCAGGGACTTTTTGCTGGTTGTGTTCACTGGCGTATCTCCACTACCTAAACAGAACCTGGCATGGGTTCAATGACCAATCATTCACTTTTGTTGAGCCATTGAAAGAAGTCCTCCTCCCCCAATGACATGGATCGTGTAATAATCAGAAACAGGCAGAAATGAGAGGTCCTCACGGGAGGACCCGTCATCTCATCTGGATAAGTCCCCTTCCTAAGCCATTTCAGATTATTTAACTCAGAAATTGAGAACCAAGGATGGATTATCTTCTTAGGCTTCAGTCTACTGCAGGAACACAGAAATAAAGTAAAATAAGTCAGACAGAGAAAGACAAATCCCAAATGATTTCCCCTACGTGTGGACTCTAACAAAACCAAAACAAACCAACCCCACAACACAGAAACAGTCTCACAGATTCAGAGAACACACTGATGGTTGCCAGAGGGGAGGTGGGTGGGGGGGAGGGAGAAAAAGGCAAAGGAGAATAAGAGGTACCAACTTCCAGGTATAAAATAAACGAGTCACAGGCATGTACTGTGCAGCACAGGCAATACAGTCAATAATAACTAATAACTCTGCACAGTGACAGATGGTGCTAGATTTACCGTGGTGATCACATCGTAAGGCACATAAATGTAGAATGCTGTGCCCCTGAAGCTAATATGATACTGTAAAGAATGCATCACTAATGGACATTAGAGAAAATATAAATGGAAAACAATGTTTATTTTTAGAAACAAATAATTGGGCCTAAGGGCAAAACAGGTGCAATTAACTTCCTAGTAAAACTGAAATAAAGTTGTGGGTTCCACCATCCATCACGGCCCCCCCTCATCGTCATCATTCTGGGCCTATGAGTTGCTGTTGCCAATATTGGCAACTGAGGGAAGAGACAGCTTCATGGTGTTCAAGGGCGTGGAAGCATCGATAATCCCTTTTCCTCAGTCTATTTACGGTGAAGTCCCCGACTCCCCTCCTCACGATCTTAATTCAGGCATCAGCCCTCCCATGGTCAGAGACCTTCCTTACGATCCTCGTGATGGCAGGGCATTTATTTACATCCTGTCAAGATCCACGTAATTCTGGCTGATGTCTCTTCCTAAGCTTATCTCTTTGTTTTGAAGCTGCTACGTCACTCTACAGGAAATAGAAATAAGTCGCTTTGGGCAAATCACAGCAATGTTTTCAACATAAAAGCGGGATTAGCAAAGGAGAGATTTCGTTAAGAGAAACTGCAGCCACAGTGGGGGCGAGGTGAGGAATCACCCAGGACCCCGTTTAAGTGGCGTTGCTCCAGCCCCTTCCTTCCCGCGCCCCCCAGGTCACACTGCCTCACACCACACTGTCCTTTATTTCCCACGCGGCACAGCGAGTGGCAGAAAACGGTGGGGCAGACCATTACAGCCACCAAGGACACTGCTGGTTGTCTGAATTTTTCTCTGGACACTGAGAGGCAGCTTGCCGACGGAAAGACTTGGAAAGCTCCTGACTGAGATTTCCTAGAAGCTCGTTCATGTCCCCTCTCGTGTGGGGTCCTATCGCTGGTATTCTTCTTGAGCAATTAAAAACACAAACAAGCCTGTGCTTGCTTCCCTGTGTGTTTGCACATTAAGCCGGAAAGGCAGTGTTTTAGGCACCCCACAGAAACCCACCCTCTCAGAGGCGGGCGGGACGTCTTGGTAGTTCCGTGTGGCGTCACCTCTCCTTCCCAGCACAGGAAGGGCTCGCACCTCGCAGCCCGGTTTCGCGCTGCAACTTGGAGGTGCTGGGCTGGAGTTTCCAGCTCTCGCCTTGCTGTCCCGGATTCCACCGTGAATGCCAGGCCATCTGTCAGGAGCTGCTGCCAAGAGCGGCTATTTATCTGGCTTCTCTGTCAATTTAAGAGGACTTAGCAAGCTGGCCACCTGCCAGCAGCTTCAGAACCAACCTTGAGAGAGAGGGCTGCTGAGGAAATGACTGCAATGATACAGTTTACGTCTCCCTTTTCATTTACCCAATTTCTCCACATCTGCACATAATGAAGAGAGGAACTGACTCAACACCCCCCTCCCCCCCGGCACCTCCACATTCACTCAAGAGTCTCCCTTTTCCTTCCCGGCACTTTCTTCCCGTGGAAATCCCACCCATCCTTCGGGGGCCAGCAGAAACCACAGCCAGGGGAGCGATGTCACCCCCACCTTGCCTGTTCTCCTTGGCCTGTGGCCTCACACATTTCTTAAGCATCCACCACAGCGTATGCCAGGATCGCCAGAAACCTCAGAGGTTTGCATCGCAACATACCAGGAATGCAAGACTCTCCAATTCACTCGTTTTCTAGCAAGTGTCTAGCGTGTGATACCCACTAAGTAATGATGGCAACCAGCCAATCAGGATGAAGCCAGCCTCCAACCCAGTGGTTCTCAACCTTCCCAATGCCGCGGCCCTTTCATACAGTTCCTCATGTTGTGGTGACCCCCAACCATAAAATTATTTTCGTTGCTACTTCCTAACTGTGATTTTGCTACTGTTAATGAATCGTAATGTAAATATCTGTGTTTTCCGATGGTCTTAGGCGACCCTGCTAGCGGTTCTCAACCTGTGGGGTCGCCTAAGACCATCGGAAAACACAGATATTTGCATTACAATTAACAGCAGCAAAATCACAGTTAGGAAGTAGCAACGAAAATAATTTTATGGTTGGGGGTCACCACAACACGAGGAACTGTATTAAAGGGTCGCGGCATTAGGAAGGTTGAGAACCACTGGGGCAAATGGAGGGTTAGCCGTGAGGCTCATGGGAAGCATTCGTTGGGAGTTCCCTGTAGGGCGCAGCACGGAGACAGGGTGAGACCCAGGAGACGGGAGCCCAGCGTCGGGTCCAGGTCAGGGCAGCGGTGCAGCTCCAATGAGCAGCAGGGCCGGTGCCGCAATGCTTCCCGGGAAACGATGTGGACCAAGATGCCGATACAGCGCTGGGCAAAAGGAGGTGCACGGCCGTGAGCACCCCAAACCCAACTTATTCTTGCATTCTTACCCGTTAATTACTGTCTTATTTGTATTGCAGCGGTAAAGCTCCTTTCGCCCGCCCCTGTACATAAAAACAGAATTGCCTGTTTTCTCTCTTATAAACACAAATAGAAGAAAAAAAAAGTGCATTTACATAAAAGCCCCACAAAACGGTCCTGTTTTAATGGTGTCTAGTAGACAGGGAGTGAGTCACAGTTTATGTTTTTCTCTGGGGTGGTACCGCTACCTTTGGTGGCAAAATACGGCTCTAAGTTTGGCAGACTGTTTTTGGCAAAAGGAGGAAGTGTTGAAGGAAAGTGGAAGAGCAGAGACACCAGGCTGGTTTTATTATCCGAGGAGAGCAGCTTGCCAGATGTCCCCTAGGTGTAACCATTGCAACTGAAAATGTGGAGCCTCTCCCTGCAGTTGGGTGGGTGACTCTGAAGTGGACAGGAGACAAGGCAGATCAGTGGAGTCAAACTGGCCTGCAGGTGGCGCTCTGAGCGGCCGCCGTGCACAAAGCCGTGTCCTCAGCTGTAGTCCAAGGGCGACCGCACAGGACAGGGGACGTGGCCGGGGGAACAGCGGTGTGTGCACATGCGCAGGTGTGAGTCCCTCAGGACAGGCTCTCAGACTGGGCTGCGTGTGGGAATATTTCCAGGAGGTTTTTTTTTTTTTTTTTTTTTTTAAATGGTTGCATTCACTTCAGGGATTTTGATCTGATTTGGTCTCGAGTGCAGCCTAAGCTTTGGGATTTTTAAAAGATCCCCCAAAGTTGGAGAACCACCACCACAGAGAAGAATTCAATGCACAGCATTAGGGCCGATTGGCCAAAGGGATCCTGAAAACTGAGGCAGAGCAGAGCACAAGTCCGGAACCCCGGGGCGTCAAACTTGTGTGGGAACTTAAGGTACAAGAATCCATAGTCGGCGAAGCAGTTTCGCTCTGGGGGTCACAGAGGCCGTTAGAAGAGGGGGGTGAACCCCACAGAGCGCGAGGGCCGAGAAGAGAGAAAAGATAGGAGCTACGAGAGAGGACGCCTGTGCAGGGCCCCGCAGACCTGGGCCAGGTCCACACGGGCAACAACGAAGGGCCCCCGCTTCACCAAACTTTATGACTATAAATGTACCGCCAGCTGGTGCGGCTCAGTGGTTGAGGGTCGACCTATGAGCCAGGAGGTCATGGCTTGATTCCCGGTCAGAGCATATGCCCAGTAGAGGGTGGGCAGGAGGCAGCCAATCGATGATTCTCTCTCATCATTGATGTTTCTATCTCCCTCCCTCTCTGACATCAATAAAAACATATTTTAAAAAACAAGTATAAATGTATTGCATCGGTTTATCAGCAAATACACCGATATACCACCAACCACTAATGTCATTTAGTATTTCTTAGCTAATTACCTGTTAAGTTTGTCAAGTCCCAACTTAAATAATTCTTCCAGATATACCTAAGCCAGATACACGTAAATTTTATTGATGCCCAACCTTCGGGAAGTCACAGAAAATCCATCCACATGAGGACTTCTGCACTGGTTGTGCCCAGATGGGGAATATTACACGAGTGGCAGGAAATTTTACCACGGTTTTAGACCACAGGGATGAAAGTTATTTCACATTATGGACTGTTTTATCTGTTTCACTCTAGAGAAATTTTTTTTTAATTTGCATTTTTCCCTATGAATTTTTCATGCTCCACGTTTCTCACAAAGGAGAACGAACATGTGTAAAGACGTCCAGGAATGCTCAACATGAGCCTGTAACCACCGTGGAGGGAGCTCTAGTATCGAGGCTTGGGTTTCGTTCTGGCAGGAACAAATTTAAACGCCGATTTTCAAAAGAAGAGAAGTGTCCAAGTGTTGTTGGAAAGATAAATAAGACTGTTGCTCCGTTTCACCAGCATGTACATTTTGCTGAGGAAACTGGCCGAGTTGTCTCCGAAACAGAGGAATGCATGGGGAGAACAAGCAAGCTCCCGGTATGTGACATGACCCGCGCCCGCTCCCAAATGCTTCCCAGCCAGGAATTCCCAAGACTGAAGTTCCAAGCATTTTCAGTCCTTCAAATATTTCGACACGTTTGGTTTCACCAGTTACCTGCCACGCGTCCGAAACGGAAACCATCCTGCTTGCATCTATAGACGCTTATGGCATACAAAGGGTTAAATCACCCCCCCCCCTTCTCCTCTTCTCCCCGCTCCCTCATCCCCACCCCCCAGATAGTACCTGATGAACTCTACTTGCACACACCTGCTTCTCCAACATCGCCTGGGGCTCAGGACCTCAGGAGTTCAAGGCCTGCGTGTTCTCTGTCACAGACAAAGGATGTGGAGACTTACTCCCAAGAAACTCTCTCCATGCCGGTGTGTTGGCATGATTCTGATATTTCTTTATGTTACTGTGATAATTCTCTGATATTCCTCCCCACGGGTTGTTCGAAATACAGCCACTCCCGGGCGTGAGTACACTTTCCGTTTAAATCTCACCATTCCAAGGGCGGTCCATGGCCCGGCAGCTCTGCCGTCCCAGGGAGCTTGTTAGAGCTGCAGACACTCAGGACAAACCCCAGACCATCGGAGTCGGAACCGGCTCTAACAAGATCCCTGGTGATGCGAGCGCAGGTTAGAACTGACAGCCACAGACGCTCTTGCCCTTCAGATGTCTCCGACTACTCGGCATTTGCATTGCATGGATTTAAAGTTTGTGTGTTCCTTTTTTAACATCTTAACTTCACAAGTAGTAATGTTTGGAATACATGAAGGACAGGCAAAGCCAACAAACAAATTAATAAGTGATTTCAGCTGTTCTATTGCTGCTTTATTTGCTGGTTATCTCCCACTCTCCCAGAGATTTCACTGTAATTCTTATGCAAATGTTCGCGCTTCTTACATCTTCACTCTGACCACCCTCAATAGCCATTTTATGTTTAAGACAAGCCTACTGGAAACTTCCATCATGACAGACCTAAAACAATGAAAACCAATGGGTCTACACCTAATCATTTTCTGCTTTCAAGACGCTTTGGTTTTGGTATTGCTAGTGATTACAACAGATTTCCATGTGATTCTAATAACCAGACCACTGATACAGTCTAAGAGTATATTCAATATTACTTCCCTCCTTTTGAAATTGGCATCCAACCTTTTTGAAATAAGTCATCATTAGCCTCCATGTGCATTTGTTACATCACAACATTATTTCTTTGCAGTGGTGTTTTAAATGCTATATTTGGGGGAGGCTTTTATAGGAGGGAGGACCTTATATTGGCAGCCTATCAAGTATATATATTTACCACTGAATTGAAAGTCAGCAGCCCTGAAAACTTTAACTTGTATTATTGAGAATTCCAAATTGGACTTTTAACTTCCTAATTACAACAAAGTAAATATTTTGCTACTGCATCATTGTGAGAGCATGTTCATATCCCCAGATAGAAATCTGTTTTTACATTCATGTTATTGCTACTTGTATTTCATTCCCAGAAATTGGGGGATCCTGATACATTTATAGCTCAGAAGATACTCAACTGAATTGAACATTAGACTACTCAGCACACTCGGCATTGGCTCATAAACTCCCACGAAGTCGCATTATGCTTGAAGTAAAGGCTGAATGCTACATTATCTCTTATTCAAGTTTGAAAATAAATAAAAAACAAGAGAGAAAAAATGGTGCATCAGATTAAAAAATCATTTCAATCCCAGATAAACCATATGAACCCATGGTTTCTGTCCACACCGCAAGCCAGGAAGAAGAGATCCAGTTATTGTTTTTTTAATTGTTAAAAATTGCCATTGATTTGAAAGAAAAACTAGACATTCATGTTTTAACTTTATCTTAGGTGATGTTACTGTTGTAGGGTGGGGACTCATTTTGAAAACACACATTTAAAGTTAATTCCTCTTCCTGAAATCAATACTGTACAACTTACCGACAAACACAACACTGAGCCAGGGAGGTCAAATGCAAAGGTTGGGAGGTTTCTGGCTTACTAAGCAAGGAAACAGGACACTTACCCAGCTCCCCAACGCGATCCTACTTCACCGTCTCCCAGGAGTCACTGCTCACCCACTCTGCCCCCTCTGCTGGCTGCTGCTTCTTATAAACAAGCCCAGTTCCCCCGCCAGCAGCCCAGCCCACTTGCCTCCTGCAGACAACAAGCCAAACCTGAGAACAGCTCTCAAGGCACCCACTCTAGCCCAGGCTCCCACCAGAAGGGAGATGTGGATTAAAAGTGGAAATTCCTGTTGCTCCCGCTTGATCAGAATCACTTGACTTGGGGGTCTGGGACTACACAGCTGAAATGACTTGCCTTGCTTTGTTTTGAGAACTGCATCTAAGGCACAGAGAATGTTGATCAAAATCATAGAAACCCCACACATTTGCCACATGTTCACATCCCATGTTGGGAAGTGATTTGGAAACCACTTTGGGGCTGCTTTTTATGTGTGCTTTCATTGTACTAAAACAACACACGTTCTCCCGTTTTTGTTAAAGAATGCATGGCAATTATTATTACTGAGGAGTTAGTTGCTTGGACTGAGGTGACACGCATAATAAAAGGCATCACCACTTACACAGCACTTACTATATGCCAAGCTTATACAACCTGAGTATTTGTACAAAGAACATTGGAAGTTACTCCTTAGGATGTGTAAGACGCGTCTTCCAGGGGGCTGTGATGAGAGGGCTAGGAGTTTGTGTTGTTAAATAGATGAAGCTAATTTGAAGGAAAGAGGCACTTGGAAAGCTCTGCAAGCCACATGAGTCTAGAAAGCTATTTAAAACGTTTCCTTTAAGCATCTCACTTGGAAAATCATCTAACTGCTATGAATTTCCAGCATAATAGATTTAAAAAACGTCTTTCTATCATTCAGACAAGTGCTAGGGAATAAAACATATACACACAGAGTACCTAAAACACGTCTAAGCATACACACCACACATGAAATATGCTGGCATATTTATGTATCTATATTTACATACATATGTTATATATACAAATATTTGATGTTTCCCATAAATGGGATTGAAAATAAGTGGAGGGAAATTTGGGGTTCCTTAAAAAATTTGAGTTCACAAACAAACACTGCCCCCTCTGAAACACTGAAGTCGTCTGTGGGTAACTGCTGTGGCAGCCGGGCCAGCAGGCCCAAGTGACGGGAGAGCTCTCTTTGTGCCGGTCACACGCTCACAGGTCATAGCCCGACTGCGTGAGGATGAGATAAAAACCTTTGTGTCAAAAAAAAGATGCTCTAGCCATGGCCGGTGTGGCTGATGGTTGAACGTCATCTGTACACCAAGAGGTCACCAGTTCAATTCCCAGTCAGGACACATGCCTGGGTTGTGGGCTGGATCCCCAATAGGGGGTGTGGGGGAGGCAGCTGATCCACTTCTCTCTCTCTCTCTCTCTCTCTCTCTCTCTCTCTCTTCACTCTCTCTCCCAGGGGTCCTCAAACTTTTTAACAGGGGGCCAGTTCACTGTCCCTCAGACCATTGGAGGGCTGGACTATAGTTTAAAAAAAACTATGAGCAAATTCCTATGCACATTGCACATATCTTATTTTGAAGTAAAAAAACAAAATGGCAAAAACACCTGCATGTGGCCCGCGGGCCGTAGTTTGAGGACACCTGCTCTATCCCTTTCCATCTCCCCTTCCTCTCTCTCTAAAATGAAAACACATTTTTAAAAAAGTTGTTCCTAAAAACTAATCCAGAAGTTTCAGAGCTCTAGTGTCCATAGAATAAAATCATAATTATATGCATGTGTCAATTAGACCAAAACAATCAGCACCAGCAAAAGGGGGGAGTCAGGAGGCAGAGTGACAAAGGTTCTCTCCTTCACGGAACTCTGGCTGGTTCCTCTGATCAGGACTCAGCCTAGTGCTGCAAACAGATGAATGAACACCAACATCATGTCTACCACCTCTATGATGGCCCAGCCCCCCTTACAGCGCCTGCCTGAACCCCCCGGGGGCCAGAAGAATCTGCCCTTTGTGCCAGCCAGCACCTGAGGACAGGCGCACAGAGCCCAACTGCCCTAATTACCAGCGAGCAGGCACAGCTGGGCGCATGGCATGGGTAATTTATAACCAACGCTTTCTAATTTTTCACCTCCCTGACTCTACCGAGCCCCTGCTCACCTCCCTCCCCACTGCCTCGTTCTTCCTTTAAAATTCCCAGTCACCTCTGGACAGGTCCACGTTGAGTCTGCTCCATCCTGCACTGTTCTCCTGGCAGCAATTGTTTGTTTGTTTTTTCTTGTTTGTTTTTTTAAATATATTTCATTGATTTTTTACAGAGAGGAAGAGAGAGGGATAGAGAGTCAGAAACATCGATGAGAGAGAAACATCGATCAGCTGCCTCCTGCACACCCCCTACTGGGGATGTGCCCGCAACCAAGGTACATGCCCTTGACCAGAATCAAACCTGGGACCCTTGAGTCCGCAGGCGGACGCTCTATCCACTGAGCCAAACCAGTCAGGGCCAGCAATTGTTATTACTGGTTAAAACCCGCCCTTCCCCCTGTCACTCGTGGTTGGCTTTTTATTGTGGACAACAGCAGTGTGGACTATTTGAAACAGCCACGTCGAAGGAGAGGCACAGGTTTCCTCTTAAAACAGAGGCCCAGGGAAGGGAAATCAGGCTTAAATTGAACTGAGCTGGGTTTGAAAACTGTCGCAGTCTAGAAACATGTTTCACATGGGGAAACACGGTTATTTATTCTTGCTCCATTAGGCATTGTTCGCCTAGAAATATGAAGAAACTGAGTATTTGTGATTAAATATCAATACTAATTTCTTTAACAACCACCCCGCCGTCTTGATCATTCTGTGCCATCCATAAACCTCGCCCCGCGGACCCTCACCAAGGAAGTCAAATATGGAACAATGTAAGCCACAGAGCAAACAGTCATAGCACTGGATTGCAGAATAAAATATGGATGTGTCCACATCTGAATAAAGAATTGAATAAATCATTAAATGGTGGAGAAGGGCAGCTCTTCCTTATAGAAAAATTCAAAGTAATAAATGTGGAACGAACGAGGGAAACACAAAAGCACCTTTTGGCACAGACCAAAGTAAAAACTGTCGGAGGCAAGGTCTGCTAATGAATGCTGAAACCAGTCGGGGAATGGCGAGGGGAAACAGGATAGCAGCCACAGCTAGAAGTAATTTTACAAAGGAGAAACCCAGTGGGGACAAACATCACATTAACCAAGAATTCAAGGCCCATATCACAAGCAGTAAAACATGCTGACAGCATGCACCCGTGACATTATGAACTGAGGACACAACATCACTTCTGTGGTGCTCTTGCCAAAAACTGGGTAAGCTCTCTTGAATCACGAGAAAACATCAGGCAAGCCAAAACCGAGTGTCACCGTCGGTTATTGTAAAGTAGCAGCAGCGTCAAGGTCATGCAAGACAAGGAAACACCAGGGAGCTGCCACGGGTGGGAGGACATTAAAGAGACACAGCCACTAAGTACAATCGAGGGTCCCGGGCTGGATCCTGCCACAAAACAGGATGTTAGGGAGGAATTCGCAGGAGATCCGTAGGTTAGTGTCCAATGCTAATTCCCTGGTTTTCATAGTGAAACATAATTATGTAAGTTGTTAATGGGAGGGAGGTGGAGTGGAGGGTAAACATCAATTCTTTTTTTTTTTTTTTAAATCTTTATTGTTGAAAGTATTACATAGGTCCTCCTCCCCACCCTCCTATTAACTTCTTCCAGCCTGCTCCATTAACCTCTTCTGCGCCCTCCCCCCAGGCCCTCACCACCTCATTGTCTGTGTCCACAGGTTATGCATATATGCATACAAGTCCATTGGTTGATCTCTTCCCACCCACTCTCCCCTGCCTTCCCTCTGAGGTTCAACAGTCTGTTCATGCTTCTATGTCTCTGGGTCTATTTTTTTTTTAATGTATTTTTAGTAATTTCAGAGAAAGAAGGGAGAAGGAAAGAGAGATAGAAACATCAATGATGAGAGAGAACAATTGATTGGCTGCCTCCTGCATGCCCCACATTGGGGATCCAGCCCGCAACCCTGCATGTGCCCTGACCATGAATCGAAACAGAGACCTCTTGGTTCGTGGGTCAATACTCAACCACTGAGCCACGCCAGCTGGGTTCTATTTTTGATCATCAGATTATTTGGTTTATTAGATTCCACATATGAATGAGATCATGTGATACTTATCTTTCTCTGACTGGCCAAACATCGATTCTTTGCACCAGTTTTAGAAATATTCTGTAAGTCTAAAATTATTTCAAATTAAAAAATATTAAAAAGATGGAGACACAGCACTTTCATGTGCCCCCTCCTTTCCTGTGCTTTTTGCAAATTAAACCTAAAGCTCTAGCGAGGCATTTAATTGCTTTCCTGGAACACATTTGAGTTCATTCTTCTGCAGTTTCCATTAGTGTCTGAGTGGACTCATCTTCCCATATGAATGGCCAGGTCTGCTGAGTGAAAGTCCACGTTGATTACTAATAAGATGCATTTCCCATAAATGTAGTAACACTCTTTAAACATTACAAAAAGTAAAAGAAAATTACTGATGTATATAGCATGCACAATGAAATGTTCATTGCCCATAAGTGTTATTGTGGACAAATTGGTATTGAACAAGGGTGACATTTGTAACACTAATGTATATAATATGACTCATTCAAAACACATTTCGGTACCTCAAAAATAAAATTTAGGGCATTGAGTAACTGGCTTTCATTAAACTTTTCTTAATTGGATACTTTCTAAATAGGTTTATCAGTGATCACCAAGTGAATCTATAAAGCAACTTATAAAAATGTAGCATTCACCATGTAATGGACCCTGTATTCATGGTTATTACTATCCAGAGAAGTTGGGCATGTGATAGATAAGCTACATTTGCTTAATGCTTGCTTTGAGGTATTTTATTGTTCTAAATAGGTACTAAATGTCCATTTAAAAAGAAAAACAATAGTCAGTAAGCTGCATAGAAATAACCGGAGGACTGTCTATGTTTCTACCAGTTTCAATGAAGTGAGTGAAAGCAATCACCCTTCGTCACCCCCCATGCCCGAGTCACTTCCAATGGAGCCCGGCTGACTCCTGTGCCCGCCACAGCCGGGCTGCTGCTCTAGCTCCCCAGAGCCCACAGAGCCGGCAAGAAAGTAAGGGAAGCATCAGTCCCAAAGAGTGTCAGTGTGTGTCTGTCTGTCTGTCTCTCCCTCCCTGTCTCCCTTCCTAATCCACATGGATTTCAAGTGAAACGATTTCCAAACCAAAGAGACCTATACTAGAAAACATAATCCACCCAACAAACTCAACAAATTATGTAAGATCATTGCAATAATGAAAATCTCCATTTTTTCCAATTCAAATACAGTATATAATCTATTATGCTCAAACCAAACCCCTTTTCTTCTGATCTAATCCAAATGCTCATCACAGTGAGCACATATACAAGTATATTGTGAGCAGATACTATATACATCTTATATAAACTCAAGATGAGAAAAGTTGTACATCAGATAACTGTTGATAAACTAGCTTTCAATTCTGCATAATAACCTGGATAATACTGAACAGACACAGGTAAATGATGGACTGCAGCCTCACTCTGTTTATAAAATACAGAGAAGTCGAGTGGAGGCTAATGTGTTTCATTAAGAGCAAATAGAGATCCCAGGACTAGATAATGTAAGAATTGTAACTGGAGCCCAGCAGGCGTGGCTCAGTGGCTGAGCATCGACATATGAACAAGGAGGTCACGGTTCCATTCCCAGTCAGGGCACATGCCCGGGTTGCAGGCTTGATCCCCAGTAGGGGGTGTGCAGGAGGCAGTGATCAATGATTCTCTTTTATCATTGACTAGAGACCTGGTGTGCATGAAATTCTTGCACGGGGGATGGTCCCTCAGCCTGGCCTGCACCCTCTTGCAATCCAGGACCTTTCGGGGGATGTCTGACAGTCGGACATCCCTCTCGAAATCTGTTGGCTCCTAACTGCGCACCTGCCTGCCTGATCACCCTTAACCATTCGCCTGCCTTCCCGATTGCCCCTAACCACTCACCTGCCTGCCTCATCGCCCCTAACCACTCTCCTGCCTGCCTAATTGCCCTGGTCTCTGGTCATTCTGGTTGTTCCACTGTTTCGGTTACTGGGCTTTTATTATATAGGATGTTTCTCTCTCTCTCTCTCTCTCTCTCTCTCTCTCTCTCTCTCTCTCTCTCTCTCTCTTTCTCTCTCTCCCTCTCCCTCTCCCTCTCCCTCTCCCTCTCCCTTTCTCTCTGAAAGCAATATAAAGAATTGTCACAGCTGCCTTTTATTTTGTTTGCTTGCTTATTTACAAGACAGTAGAAGAAGCTTGATCTTAGTAAAGGTGTAGCATTACACAAGATGCTGATTAAAGGGGCTTGATGGGTAAGTACAGTGGTGTGGGGGAAGGTTATTCTGTTTTGCTAATAATAGAAGTTGCATTTAGACATTACTAGTGGCCTTCCAGTTCTGGAGAGAAACATAATTGTTTATCTTTGCTGCAGTCTTCCTTTCTTATGAGATGTATCGCCAGAAATTGACCCGTCACTTACATGTATAAAAAAAGCAATCAGTTATCAGTCAGTATTTATTTAACCTGTGTTCGCTCAGTTAACTCTGTTGGGTGTCTCTACACATCACGCCCTGTGCTTGGCGATGGGACTGATATGAACTGAGATCTGTTGATCTCACGGGGCTCAGTCTCTGGGAGAAGGCATGCCAGGGTCGTGAGATGGTGCTTTCAGTCCGAGAATCTGAACCAGCCATGGAGACGGGGGAAAGCTTTGCTGAGAAAATGCTGCTCAAAATGATGGGAATGAGTTAACTATCTGAGGAGAAAAGAATTTACTACAAAGGGTTAGCAAACTCAAAAGCTATGCACTGGGGGCAGGGGTGAATGGAAAATAAATGGAATTGAACTAAAAGAATATTAGTGTGGAAAAATAGGAGTTATCTCTATCTGATATGAGGCCAGGGCCAGGTCATGATTATGTGTAAGTTAACCATATAATTTATCACTAAAAATGAAACACTCTTGATAGTGAAGTGTGACACACAGCTCTAATTAATCTGGAACCATAAGGATAACCATATGGGATATAGGGCCACCGTGACCTTCATCCTAAGAGCAAAGAGAGGCTTCTAAAGAGTGCGCCACGACACAGAGAGAGGTTTGCAGAGGAGAGAACCGCTAGGAGGGTGGGGGTTGCAGCCTAACGCCACAGACCAATTAGGAGGCCACTTCAGAGCACCATCCAGGTGATGACAAGAGCTTGAAAGGGGGGTTGGGAAAGAGAGAAGAGGCTGGATTTATGATAGGTTTAAGGGTTGAGCAGACATATTAGTATATGGGAGTGTGATGGAGGGGACTCCTGGTTTGATTTCAACTTTTGGCAACTATGTGGCTAGTGCTGTTTTCCACAGAATAGCAGACCCTGGGAGAGGCGGGCAGCAGGATTAGGATTGACACACGTTTGGAATGAGGGTTAGAGCATGAAAGATGAGGTTAATCTTCCTATTAACCCAGCGGTGAGTCACAGAATGTTCGAGAGAGAGGATGTCAGAAGCTGCCACCCGATACTCTGCAAGGATGGATGAATGGCCCACAGTCCAGGACATTTCACTGTCAAGCCCTCCAATGGTCCTGGCAATGACTTGGGAGCCAGACTCTATTCTGTCTCTGGGGCTAAGGTTCCAACTAAATCATATATATGCATGCCATTCATCCTGGGCAGGAAGAAACCACGAGGAATGTGCTTCCCCGGGGGCTGTGGTCTTTATGTTTTGGGAGTGGGAAGGCAACTGTGCCAGTCTGGGTGAGAGGTCAGACAGTAGGGAAGGCCACGTGAACAACTCATTGCACGGGCATAACTGGTGGACTCTAGGAACTGCGGGAATTGATATCCAATTCAATTCAGTTGTTCTGATTTGTAGACATATATGTCAATTTCAGAGATGAAGTGAGAGGGCTCAGAGATAGAAACATCAATGATGATACAAAATAATTGATCGGCTGCCTCCTGCACGCCCCACACTGGGGATCGAGCCTGCAACACCCACCCCCCCACCCCCGGCATGTGCCCTGACCGGAAATTGAACCATGACCTCCTGGTTCCTAAGTCGAAGCTCAACCACTAAACCACACCGGCCAGGCCTGATTTGTAATTTTTTTTTACCTTATGTCCAACATGTCTATAATTTTCTTTCTTAAACGTTACAGTTCAGTATTCCCTGTGCTTGGTGAATTAAGAGAAAAACTCGAGCTGCAACCAGAAGCAGCTGGTCATGAAATATAGAGTTAATCTAGTTAGCTTAAACTAGTTTAGTCACTAGAGTAATGGTCTGATGTGGGCAGCTGGCTGAAGTAACTTACAAGGACCTAGTATATAACACCATTCCTGCAGGGCCTCCATAAGATCTTGGGGGGAGAAAGGTTTCAACTTCAGACAGTCCTGAGACAGGAGCAGAAACTATTTTCACTTGGATTTTAAAGGAAAGGATGGTGTCTGAAGGAACTAAATGGGGGTCTGTGTTGGTTTCATGTCTGGGAGCCAATGGGAGTTTCTAACACTTTCCCCATACCCACTGCTTCAGTGGAAAAGCACTCAACTCACAGGGCAAAAAATAGTTGCACATGCATAATTAAAATTTTTAGCAATTTAGTGGCAATTTTGTTTGTACAGTATTATTATTATTAAATATTTTTATTGATTTCAGACAGGAAGGGAGAGGAGAGAGAGATAGAAACTTCAATGATAAGAGACAAGCATTGATCAGCTGCCTCCTGCATGCCCCACACTGGGGATCGAGCCCACAACCTGGGCATGTGCCCTGACCAGGAATCGAACCATGAACTACTGGTTCACAGGTCGACACTCAACTACTGAGCCACGCCGACGGTGCTGTACAGTATTATTAATATCTCAGAAAATGTTTCCCTTCAAATGAAAGATTTCAAGGATTGACTATGTTTATAATATATTTTATAGCTTAAATTCTATAGCTTAGCTTTGATTTCATGATAGAAGATAGTAGAAAAGTAGAAATTGCTCAAAGATATTTTTTAGAGGCATTTAACACCATATCAATTTCACACATCATGAAATTTTAACTATGGGGAGGCCAAACTGTACTAAATTTCCACTAAGAAAGTCATCAGGGAAGATGAGATATTTTCTTTCTCTTATACAAATTACGGGCAGAAAAAGGATAAGGGGAGAGAAAAGTGACACCATTCAGAAACCATACTCAGCACCATCACTACTATAGTTCTTAACATAAGGATTCAAAGTTAAAATTAGTTTGGTCAGTATTTGTTTTAGTTTCTGAGTATTTTTTGACCTGATAAATGTGGTGCTTTTGTTATATTTGGCTTATTTCCTTCCCTAAAACTAAAATCCTATTTCAGAAGGTGCCATTCTACAATAGTTTATTTGGTGCTATAGATTTCTACTAAGAAACCGTTACCAAATACCTTTAAAAAATGAAAAAATTATCGCAGAGTCACAGTCCTCATAGTTATTTGAGACCACCTTCTCTTAACATGTATTTTGGAGAAACAGGCCATTTCACTGCTCAATTAAAAAATTAATTTGTTCCTTTTGACTAGAGAGAAACACGAAGCATTATTAACAGTGTATTTTCAATGAAAACATAGAGTCATTCACAGAAACATACTTTATTAGAAAGTTTCTCATAAGAACAGCTTGGAAGCAGATGTGTCAGTTCAATGGGCATAAGGCCATGTCTGGTATCAGCACATGGAATAAGAAAATTATTTTATTAAGAGCAAACACAAATGAGTCTGGCAAGACGCAAAGAATTATAATGAGAACTGGTCTCCCTATTTGATGGCTCGATAAAATCGGTATTATTAATTTAATGACTTTTCAAAAAATAATGGGAAGAGCCCCTAATTGTCAGAAAGGCAATTTGAAGCCACTTGAGCAAGTCGAGTGATGAGAATTTCCACTCCTTTCTCAGGCGGGGGAAGGGTGAGCAGGAAGCAGGGGCCATGGGCTTGCCCAGCTCCGCTCTGGCTAGACTCCCTGACTGCTAGTCTCTGCATTTCCTCCATACAAGGGAAGTGAGGCCAGTTTACGTAAGGAAACGGACCAGACGGTATATACCCAACCCGGGAAACGTGGGGACAGGCAGTTGCTTCACAAGCATTTCACACACAGAAGCACAGAGAGGCACCTGAATACAGGTTTCTCTGTAGAAAAGTTCAAACAAAAAGGATCTGGAGTGAAGGACATCGGGTTAGTTGGATGAAGAAAATGACAGTGGTAGGCAGACCAATGGCCCCTCAAAACTGTCCACATCCTATCCCTGCAACCTGTGACCCCATCACCTTACATGGCAAAGAGGGTCAGCCTGTAGCAGCCCCGGTTCAGCTGCTGTGCCAGATGGTGGTACCTTTGCTATTGTGGAGTAACATGTTCTCGGGGATGGGGCAGGGGGCGGTAATGGGGGAATAAGGACACATATGTAACACCTTAATCAATAAAGAAATTAAAAAAATAGGTGGATATTGATCTGAAAAATGTATCCTTTCCAAACCTATCAGAGAAGAAATTTAGAAACAGTTTGTAGTTACCTGGAGGGGACAAGAATCTTGCCCCAAGGCTGTGTTAACTAACACTCTGCTTGCTCTCTGTCCCGGTTGGGTCTGAAGAGATCTCGCCATCTGGACGTCCTGCAGAACACACTCACCCGCTGTGCTGGCTGCCCGCGCAGTGCAATTATTAAGGGTCTAGTGCCTTAGGGCAGAGGTCAGAAAACGATGGCCTCTGGGTCAAATCCGGCCCACTACCTATTCTGGACATTGTTTAGTTGGAATGCAGCATTTTAAAGATACACTGTCTATGGATACTCTCATGTGACAACGACAGAGCTGAGTCATCGTGGCAGAAACTGTATGCCCCCCAAGCCTGAAATGTTCACTCTCTGGCATTTTACTGAAAGTCATCTGGGCATGCTGGGACATCTCTCCAAAGGAAATAACAAAATAGACAAGTGGTCTGCCTTGGACTACACAACCCTGCAGACCCTCTGCTCTTAGAGGGGTCACTGGTGGAAAAAGATGCTGTGTGGACCTCACCGGCAGTCACCAATGCGACGTCACATTGCGGACATTGAAGGTTTGGGAACAACGCCGTGTCATCCGCAGCAGAGAAATATACAATTTTCTACAAAATCTCCTGGGATGCCACTGAGCCCTGCTGGAGAGGAAGTCCTCACACTGAGACACTGAGCTGAGTTCTATTAGACCCACCAAGTCAGGAAGTTAGCGGCGCCCAGCAGAAAGCCATCGTAAATTGGAAATGGTGCATCTGGGCCAAGCATCAGCAGGCACAAATAAGCTGCACAAGCCACTATCCCAGACCCTCTGCCATCCTCTACGCCTCCCAGCACATTTCCGCAGCCCACACTTAGGGAGCATGGATGGTCCTTTCCTACCAGTGGCTGAAGAAGGGAAGAGTAGGGGCTTGGTGCATGGACGCGTTAATTCAGAACGTGGTGTGCAAGCTGGGCAGGGAAGGCAGCACCACTGCAGTCCCCATCAGGGCAGCACCGAAGGACGGGGGTGAGGAAAAGCCTTCCCCGCAAGGAGCACACCTTTTGGATGGTGCCCCTGGTCACCACTTTGTGTGGGAGAAATGGCCCAAGGTTATATAGTCTTACAGGCAGGAATTTGGCCAGTTGGCCAGGACCTAGACGGAGATTTGGAAGATTGGAGACTAGGAGGCCCGAGGTAGAAGCTTGTGGGTGTGGGCACGAAATGTAAAGATCTTTGCCCACCAGGAAGAATATGCTACCACAGAATCACCACGAAACCCACAAGCAGACAGAATGACTTAGCCAGGTGGTACTACCCAACCTCAACCCCTGGGCACTGAACTGCTAGCGCAATGGGTGCGTGAACAGAGCGGCCGCGGAGGCAGGACTGGGAGCAGCATGAGCTACCCCACATCAAGGCTGCTGTAGCTGCTATCACTCCTGAGTGTTCAAATGGTCCCCAACAGTGTCCCTTCTCCAAAATGCTACCCCTCTACCGGGACACCAGTTCTGTGGCAAGTTGACTACACCTGATCTTTTTAACCCTGAAAGGGACAGAGACTACTTCTGATTAGAATCACTACTAATTTCAGCTATGGGCTGCCTTTACTGCCTGCCTGCACCTGCCCACCTTTGGAGGATCCACAGAGGCCCTCGGATGGTCTGGCATGGAAGGATGCATGCTCCCCCCCACACATCCTTCGCTGAGAGTGTTAGGTGGGAAGCTCTGTTAGGGTAATTGTCCCCAGTCAGTAATAATAGAACTATCACTAGACTATGGAGACAGGAAGAACATGTTGGGCATGTAGACACTCTTTTGACCAGTTTTAATTGTAAATGCAAGTGTCTAGTAGAGGCCTAGTAGACAAGGGTTCAAACTTCGCAGAGCTGTCAGCGGGAGACATGGGGGTCTGTATGGGCCGTTGAGGAGGGAGAGGGCAAGTACCAGTGACAGCCTAGAGACCACCTGCAGGGCAGGTCTATGGTCTGTTACACCTTCTTTCCCTCTCACCAGATTTCTGGGCGAGTGTCTCCCAGAGCCCATAGGAAGCAGCTGATCTGAGCAGCACAGGGCTGGACCCAGGGATGCTGTACTGTGCTACCCAGATCCCTGTTCAGGACTAAATGACTTCTTTTCCCCAGATGCTGAGAAGAATTGTCCTCCCTCTTCAGGAACTGCCTAAGCAGAAGAGAGCTGTCTGTCCAAGCTCATGCCCACTTCACCAGGAAGTCACATCCACCAGCTGCTTGATACAGAGTTTAAATGCCCAGCCCCCTCATGTCAACTCAGGGGCCATACCAACAGGTGGGCTGAGCCCTTGGGACAGCACCACAGCCCAACTTCTCCATCTGCCCATCCTGCATCGCCCTTTCCCCCACAGGTGCCGATCTCTATAGTACTCTCTAGTAAACTTCTTTCATGATCATCTGTCTCAGCGTTTGCTTCCCAGGGAACCCAGCTTGTTACAGCATATAATTAAGAAACAGGAAGATAGTTAAAAAAGACACAGCTAAAAGAGCTCAAGCCCTGGTCAGTTGCTCAGTGGTTAAAGCACCGGCCCATGGACCGAATGGTGGTGAGTTCAATTCGTAGTCAAGGTCACATACCTTGGTTGCAAGTTCATCCCCGGCCCTGATATGTGAGGGAGGCAACCAATCAATATTTCTCTCTCATGTGGCTGTTTGTTTGTTTTTTTTTTCTCTCTCTCTCTGTCCTCCCTCCCTATCACTCTCTCTGAATATCAATGGGAAAAAAATATCCTCAGGTGAGGATAAAATAATAACAATAATAATAATAAAGACCTCAAAATAATGGTGGGGCGATATGGTAATGGAGAGCTATTTTTCTCTGTAAGATTTCTCATACTATTTGAATTTTAAAATATATGCATGTAACTTAATATATATTTAAGTATACTGTTATAAATAGAGAAAAGGGTAAAAAAATAATTGCTTTGGAGAAGCCATTATAATCATGGGTCTGACTGTTTTCCATCCCACTTTACTTTCCTTTGCAAGGCTTCAAAGACTTGAAGACTTTGGAACCTACAGATCCACCAAAAGCCTGACTCTCTTACCACATCACATGCAAACTGTTTCATGCTCCCTTCCTCCTCATTTCGTTTTCTTGTAGGCATGCATGTTCTCACTCACACGCATCTCCAACACACAGTTGGCTTCTCAACTTTTTCTTCCTGTTACCACTCTCCATCTTGCAAACTTTGGAAAAGCAGAAAACAAGCAGGACATATGAACATACCTGGGAGAGTCAAACAATCACCTGAACACGATTTGATATGAAACGTGTCATCTTTCATCTATCCTAAGGATCATACGTGATGCCTCATCACTCAGATCTAACTCAGACTACAAATTTCATAAAGACGATCTATGCTGCGGGCTGGAGGGGGTCAATAGGGAAAAAAGACACACATTTGGGATACTTTCAACATTAAAGATAAATTTAAAACAGGAAGAAACAAAGTGCTCCAATTAAAATTCTCTCTCCTAGAATCAAGGACGATACACACTTAATATTTCTTTAAAAAAAAACAAACACCAATCTATTAATGGCAATGGCCTATCAAATAAAGGTTTGTGTTCATTTTTCAAGGATCTAGAAAAGATCTAGACCTGTAGGTCATTCTGGACAAAGAGGATATCGAGATCCTTCCAATGTTCGACACCACTAAATAATTGTCAAAGCTCCAGGTCTTGGAGGCACTAAGGTCAGCCAACTGTGGAGCGAAGAGGAAATTCCAGCCCCAGCTTCACCACCTACGGGCTGCCACAGGTCCCCCGGGAACCTCACCCGTGTCTGCCCCTCGGACGCTCCCTCTGCAGACTGAGCTGTCCGCACCACCTAATGCCTCAGTGCTCTCCAGCTGCCGGGCGGATGCGTCCCAGGCTTGTTAGAGGTGAAGGACAATGCTGTCGAATGAAAGAGAATTCTACATAATTGACTCCCGTTTGGTTGGTTGTCTGGTTGCTTCTTGTTGTCTTTAATTTACCATGTAACGAGTGTATTCAGTGTGCTTCAAAGAGCAACACTTGGGATAAGATAGAAAAGAAAAAATGGAGCTGTTTCCTAGAGTGAACAAGGGCTATTTCAGTGGCATTGTTTCTACAAAATTGAGATGCCATTTCCCACGAATGACCCCCATTTCATGTGCCACACTGACTCTACTCTATTTGCATATTGCACATGTGAATTGAATGAGATGTGGAAAATGTAGACCTCTCAAGAAGAGAAGGTTAATTAGGTATTGTTTTCATTTCAAATCACAAATAAATTTTTTTAAAACGTTTATATTATAGCAAAGTGCACTATATAGAATGAGGCAAACTAGGTTTACAGTTGCTCTTATGGAAAATAATACAATAATTAGAAAATAATAATACAAGAATAAACTGTGTTTTGTGTACTCACAACTGTTAACTTACTTTTGCCCCACGCTGTGTTTTCCCATATAATCCTGTGCATCTGTGAGTGCTCATTGGCCAAGCTCTCTGCAGAAGTAAAAGGACACCCCCAAATTTAAATACGTAATAATCTCTCAACGAACAACTGCTAACAAGTCATAGTTCTCTGGCAAAACTGAAAGTCTAGTTTAATTTCCTTTACTTGTTATAATCAGTAAACCTTTTCATATTTTTTCCTTTCATTTCTGAATCCATTTAAAAGAAAAAATGCATTATAAATACAGCTTTTGTTAATTCATAATAATTACTGATAGGTTTCAAAAAACACACATACCAGTAGAGAAGGCAAACATCTACACATCTTTTTACTGTTTTAAGAAAAAAAAATCCAGTATAATTTTCTCATTCTAAACTTTTGTACAATGTTTTTTAAAATATATTGTGCATTTTAATTGAAAACTGCACTTTATTAAGAAAAAGAGAAGGAACAAAGATCACAGATCGGGAAATGAAACGCATGATGTATTGGTGCATTTTGATGCCATAATGTTGCAGTTTCGAGCCGTGCAGACCACAGAGCACTATGCGGCTTCGCCATCCATACACCTGTCTACATTCCAGCTCCCAGCCAGGTTAATGCTGCTACTAAACAACATAAACATCTGTAAAAGATTCAGGCCTGTTCTGATGTCCGCATTCAGCTTTGCATCAAATAAAAACTATTTCTATGCTCAAGCCTCACTAGCCACCACCACAAGTCTTTCAAGTAAAAAATAAAAAATATGCCATTTGTCAACACAGGTCCTTCATGAACTACTATATTAATTCATATCCTTAAGTTAGTCAGGCATTTACAGAAACATCAAAATGGAGATAGTGCTATGAGAAAAGACAGGCAGGTTTTGTAAGGAGGGTTAAAAAGAAAAAAAGTTGCCTCATTGATATATTTCCAAATTATTCTTGTATGGACAAGCTAAGGAATCCAATTTTTCCTTAGTAGGCATCTGGAAAGTGTGATTATAAATAGCAAAGTGCCTTTATTATTTAATTGTTTGTGGAATTCAAAGATAGCTACATGCAAATATCTTGCTTACATGGCCTCAAATTGTATCAGCTTCAGAAGGTTTTTGCTAATTCTTTAATCTCTTGGTATATGTATATCCCCTAATCAGAATCTACTAGTTAGTAGGCTATACTGACTTTTGGTACTTTGTTATAAATGTACCCCAATGTCGTAAATGAGAAGTGACTAGACAGACCCACTTAGTATATATCATATAATATGTCATCACCCTTTAGAATGAGCAGACTTTAATCACTCTACCGGTTTTGCAGAAAGGGGGCATGGTTTCTACTTGTATTTCAAAAAGTATGCTCTGGTGGTCAGTGCACAGCAAAATGTATGCCTAAAGGAGTACATGTTTTAGAATGGGGAATGGAGCTCTACGCTTTAAGTGCCTCTTTTTTCCTAATACATAAGACTGTGCTCCGTGGAATATAGTGAAGGGAGATTAAAAAAAAAGTTGGTGATAAACTTCAGAAAAAAAAGTATGAAACTATAAAGAAAACAGACATAACATTTGGGGAAAATATTCTAGGCAGTATAGTTCATTTGAGATATTACAGTTGTAAATAAAGATACTATTTGGCAGTGTTAAGGATTGTGTTTTTATATCAACAACTTTAGTTACCAACATTTCACAATCCTTGGGAAATTGGCCTTACAAAAGGTCTTAACTACTGACACTCCCAAACAAGAATTGCAAATTAAAGGCCAGATATCACACACTGATGACCAAAGCACTTTCTGAGACTTGTTACATATGAATTCTACGTTCAGAGCTGAATTCTGACACTCAAAACCTAATGTATTAAAAATCATTAATAACAGTCAAATAGGAAAAGAGCAATACAAACAAACCAATGACAAGAAAACATCTTTCAAGGCTATTGATCAATTGTATTGAATGTAATACAGAGAAAGGCAAAGGGGTTTGTTTAAATGCTTTTGGCCACTGAAGATGCAAACACCAGCCAAACAGGATCTTAGAAGCATTTCCAGGGCTATGAATAACACCAGGGGAACACTAAAGCAAACACAGCATATGTTCTCAAATAAAGCAAGGCCATTCTAGTCCAGTTTTGATATTTACCTCGAACAAAACTCATGTATCACGTGGTTGAAAGACCAGGGGTACAGTGTTAAAAACCACAGTCATCAAGCCAGTTAAACTTGCATTTCGATCACATCAGAACATTTGGAAATGAACAGCATGATCTAATTCCTGTTACAGAGCATGACTGCTAGTGAAACGTGTCACTGGACGAGGCCTCCTGGAGCCATCGCGAGTCTGGACATGGCGAGATGGCAGTGCTGCAGATCCATCGCCTGTACATTCAATGCAAGAACATAGTTTTGTCCATTTAGAGCCCCTGGCTGTTAAAACACACTATTGTCATTGCAAGCTAAGTCATGGCTGCCAATCAGAAGAAGTATTCTTTCTGATTTTCACTGACTGCATTTTGTCTATTAAGCTGGCTTTTCAAAACAGCCTCGGCACCGTCTACATTCTCTGACCTTTTTGCCTCATTTCTTTTGTATAACCTTTTCTGCTGATAAATGCGAACAGCTATGGCAGTGATACACAGCAAGATAAAGATCACAACAGCTATCAAACCTGGTGAGAGAAGAGAGAAAAGAAACCCAAAGTCAGAAGGTTCTCCTGAACAGAGACGGTGTTGACTTCATTGTTTCGTAAGTCATCGTAAAATTATTTTCAGCTTAAATCAAAATTGGAAATATCAAAATTTCAGGTATTTCTGGATCAAGTGGCATCATGATATATTGAGTTTACTTCTGCGTTCTATTACCCTTGAGGATGATTCACCCCCAATTATCCTGGATGTATATTATATTGAATTTATTCCGTGCATTTATATTTAACACAAGAAGGTCTCTAAGACCATGTAGTCACTTCAAACTAAGACACAGACAAGTTATAATTATTTTGAAATTACAGGATAGTAGTAATATCACAAAATAATTAAATGTTTTCTCATACTTAAATATGTAAACATTTTAATGATTTTGATTTTCAATAATTTATAATACACTGAATAGCAGAAACAGGTTATATACAGTATATAAATAATGACTAATGAAATATATTGATACCCACATATAGGTACATTTAGATTATTTCTATATGAAGAATATTGATTTTTTGAAACTTCTGGTTGTAAATAAAGGCTTGCACTGCTAGGCAATCACAGGAAAACAAACAAAAGAAAAAAACAGATTCATTCACGAGTGTCTCTGATGAAACACTAAAAATTACTCATTTCATTAAATCTTGACCTTTGGTTATAACTCTTTTTAACATTTTGGGTGAAGAAATAAAAATTTTCCATAAAGTACCTCTGGCCGTCTACCCTGAAGTATGATGGCTGTCTCCATCATACTTCAAGTATGTGGAGTGAATGTGTGAGCTGTGAGCTGTCCTAGTTGCTTGTGCTTGTGTGAATGTGTGAGCTGTGAGCTGTCCTAGTTGCTTCTCGCTGCACAGAACACTGTGTCTATTGAAAGAATGACTGACAGACAAACTATGATTGTTTGACTCGGAAATTTGGCAGATATTTCCTCCAAAATGAAGGGAGTTCCATTTTAGAATGTCCCTTCAAGAATGACTGACAGTATACGGGGGTTTGCAAAAGGAGGTTTACAGTTGTGAGTACACAAAAGTTTATTCTTAAATTATTATTTGTTTGTATTTTTCCACATGAACAACTGTAAACCTACTTTTGCCCACCCCTGTATATATTGTCAGTGATAAAGTCAAGCTTTCACATGAAAGACAGAATCTGGGAAGCTACTGTCTGTCACCATGCGTTGGAGAGTTTCCTAACACTTAGACTTTTCTGATGAGATCAGTAGAGTTGTTAACTAATGGCTGTTTTTTTACAGACAAAAATAGGTCAGTGAAAACAGCAATGTGGATCCTATTGTAAAACTGTGAGTCTTCATTCTAGTTTAATGGAGTCCAACCAAGCCAAACCTCTGCAGGGTCCCATCAGTGACAGTGGCTTCCTGAGCACATGATTTTAGGGCCAGGTTCATTAGAGCGAAGCATAACATTGCCAGTGGCTAAGTGGATTTTTGTCTGGGTCAACCTTATCTGAGGAGAGCAATGTAGCTAAATTTAATATAAATGTGGTAACCAAATTCTATACCTCAAATTTGAAGACTTTACTAATGGGTGTGGCTATTTTTGTTATTATTAGCCATATTAATAAATAATAATTTTAATCAGAATATCCATTTGTTGTTATATTTTGCCTCTCACCTTAGAAAAGCAACCAGTTGAGTTGCTATAAATATCTCAGTCGTCTGGTTATAGGCCTCTTGTTTAAAAAAAAAAGTTCTGAACCATGTCAATATGAAAACCGATGGAGACGTTATAGAGAGCAGGGTATTGCGACTATAAAATAAACATCAGCTCCACACTGGCCCAGGGAGGACATCCGGGCAGTCCATCCAAAACCAATGGAGCTGGAACCAGTTTCTCCATGTACGTGATTTATGTCCTTTAACTTGGGGAAGATGCTATGTCAGGATTTGTCATGTCCATGAAAAACCTTGATTATACAAATAATGCAAAAGATATTCTAAATAAAATATGGCCAACTACTGCACTCTATGCTGTTGCCATCTGAAACTCTGTGTGAATGTGTTTTTATGAGGAAATTATGTAGCTTTCTCTCTAAATCTGGCCATCCATGTTTGTGTGGCTTGGCCAGAAACCCTCTCCAGTAAATCCTCTAAAACTGGGTCACCACTTTTTAAATGTCTTATTAAATCAATTTCCTATATTATGTTATCCAGTGTTTGTAACTGAAGAAAGGATCATCTGAAATATAGAACATTGGGGGATTATCCAATTTGGGAAAATCCTCAAGTGAATTAATTATTGTTACACTGTGGGTGCAGTTTATAAGTAACTAGACAATGGGCGAAGAATTCTACCACGATGCTCCCAGATGGAGAAATGCACCCGAGGATGACATTCTGGGATTGAGCAGATAAACTGCACATGGTCCCAGGCAAGGCCTCTTAGAAGGCCATGGCCAGCTGCTCGGCCTCTGCGGCTCAGTCCCTGCAATGATCAAGGGCAGACACCAGGTCCATAGATCTTAGCGAGTCCCCGAGCTGCAAACCTTCCACATTGTCCTTCTCTGCTCTACGCATTTGAATCAAGTAAGAATTTCATAGGCGATCTATAACTTGTTTCCATTCCAAAATAACACAGAATGACTTAATAGAGCTCTCCGCTACTCCGTAAATCTGGTCAATGATCTTTGCCCACAGCAACAGTATTCTAAAGAGTAAATACTTAGTTCTAACATCGACTTGACTATGTAATCACTCTCTCTCCCCCTGTATCTCTATCTCCCTATATCTGTACTGGTTAAATGTATAGCAAGCACCATTATGAGACTGAGACCATTTGTTTGACTAGAAACCTGCTTTAAAATGTTAAGATTGAAATGCTATAGCTTTAAATGAGTTTTCACCATATAATGGTGAAATATGTTAATAATATATATCAACGTATTTCTTTTTAGACATGCAGTTATTAGCAACTCTTCTAACAGGTTTTTTGCTTCTTACATGACTAATTGGGGATCCTATTTAGGAATTGTTAATTTATACACCATGAATTTGATAAAAAGTAAAGCAATGGGAATAGCAATGAGGATGTGGATATCCTCACAAAGATCTGACCAGTACTATACTGTCTAAATAAAATCCTAATTACTTAAAGGAAGGTGATGTCCAGGTGAGTAAGGGTATAAAAAGATAAAACCGAAACCCACATAAGTTGCCCAAGTATATGAGTAATCACATTATCTGGCAATGTAATGAAATAAATGTTTACTTTTTATGTTCATATGTGCAGTGTGGAAAAAAGGTGAGCCAGAAACATTTCAATAATCTGAATTTAATGCCATTCTTAAAATCATTAATCTTGAAGAAAAAGTTTATTTGGGGGGTTGGTATTGAAAAAAATTATGTCTCAGAGAATATACTGTTTCATTGCTAGAAAGATATACTCAATTTTTTGTGTGAAATCTGCAATTTAAAATAAAACTAGGAACCATTTTTATTCAATTTACCTAAAATTTATACAAATTTAAATAAAATATTTTATTGATGGTAGCATCTAAACAATGAAAATGTCTGTTTTATTAATCATTAAGGCAACATAAAATGCTTCTAATGTTAATCTCAGGTTTTCTCAACTCTTTTACATAAACCCTTGCAGAAGCAGTGATATGTCCAAGAAGCCATCAAAAATGATACTTCTTCAAATATATTCAGAATTACCTAGGGAATGTAGATGGCCATTTTCCAGCTAAATTATACTCCTTATTACACAGTTTAGCAACTGTTCTTT
Source organism: Cnephaeus nilssonii (assembly GCF_951640355.1). Lineage (NCBI taxonomy): Eukaryota > Metazoa > Chordata > Mammalia > Chiroptera > Vespertilionidae > Cnephaeus > Cnephaeus nilssonii. The sequence goes on along the minus strand of NC_137091.1, from coordinate 22,214,992 downwards.
AAGTGTGGTGCTTCAGTAAAATGATCAATTATTTATACTGAAAATCTCCAAGGAAGCTGGGAATTGAGGAATACTCTATAAGACAATCCAGTAGAAATAATCAACCAACCCCTTGGGCCTCAGGATTCAGTGCCTAACACTGAAAGAGTTTCTAGAATGCTAAAGATTCACCATTCCTAGCAATGATAGTAAGAACCAAAGCGGAGCTCATTCATGCTTTCTATTACCTCCAATTACTGCAGAGTCACTTTTGATAGCATTAGCTAGGGGCTCTCTGTCATCTCTTGTTCCAGAATGATCTGCAGTAAAAGGACAAAAGGGGGGGGAAGGAGGGGGTGATATATGCAAGTAAAAAGAATTTTGAAAATGTCATAAACGTTTTAAAGCAGAACAGAATGTAGGTCAATGTGGGATCTCTGTTATTTTAAACTTAAGAAATGTCAACTGCGATGTCCCGCATGCATAGGAAAGTGCGAATCTAGAGAGAAATGGGAAAGGGAACTGAAAGTTAAACGGAAGCAATTTTAAGAAGCCATCTGGAGAATGTCGCATCACAGCAGCATCGCAAGTTTTCAAGGCAATGGACAAGCTGTGTTTGCGGCTGGGTAACGACACACACATATGCTACCTGCAAAGGAGTGTGTCCTTTCCCTGGATGTGGCGTCAGTGCCAGCCTGGGCCACGCAGCTGGACTCCGTCACGTGCCCTGAGACCGTGACGAGGGTGGAGCGGCTGGGGTGCAGAGCAGCCTTCAGAGGGGCCACGTGGCTGAGCTGCACAGCAGACAGGCAGCCCAGGAAGCCCTGCGCACCAGCCAGCGCCGTCTCCTGGTCAACATCACTGTGCTCTGCAAAGACAAAGACAGCAGGATTAGCAGTGCAAGTGCCAACGGGAATGCCACATGGAATGTTCCGGGTCTGATATGCAGAAGCTGTCTAGGTATTTAGTCACTGCACACGTACACACACATACACACACACACACACACACACACACACACACACACAGTGACTAAATTCCCTTTCTTTTTTTTTTTGCCTTTATTTAAAAGGTCAGATCCATTAAGTCTTTCCACAATAACTGCTGAGCCTTTCCAGGTTAATGAAGGCAAGATTTTAAACATGGCTAATTACATATGACAAACTCCCGGGAAATGATTAAAGCCTCCATAAGAATGGGTCAGGATACAAACAGATGAGGGTTCGTGATGATGGTCTCACATAGTAGAGATTAAACCCAACCCCCAATTTTTAGGGGTCTAATTGCTCACGGACAGCTGTGAGAACTTTCATGCCTTTCTTCCAGGTTCAATGGCTGCCATCACTCAGACAGAAAGATCTGTGCGCCCTGAAGACAGGTGTCTACTCCCCAATTGGATGAGCACTGAGTTAGTATGGGGCTGTTGTGGAGCAGAGATTGGCTTGAATGCCAGAATATTAATTCATAATTTTACAGTGAAGAATAGATTTCTATTTTATGCTTGAAGAGCATGCGTCTAAACAAGTGCAACTAGGTAGTGTTAGAGTTCAAAGGTTATCAGACTGCAATGCATCCATCCATCCAATACGCTCTCCCCTGCACTGCACATATGGAGACATGGACCACATGTGCATTTTGGTCTCTCTTTTTAAAAAAAGAACATAACAGATACTAAGTATTTATTGAGTGCTCTAAGGGATTTGCATGTTTGTGTGTAACCCTTGCAGTCGCCATGAGTATATTATTCCAGTCATACAGAGGAGACACCTAGGTTCAGAATTTTAGGGATTTGCATGAGATTACACAGCTGGCGTCGTGTACTGGACTCAAGTCTTGTTGGACTTCCAACCACAGACTTCTTTTATTCATGAACCACTTTCTGACAGACAGATTCTTTCCTTGGCTCTGCTCGTATTTTCTGCAGGGCCTTTTATTTATTTTATTATTATTATTTTTGGCTTGAGAGCAGCTATTCTTGGAGTAACTCTGGGCAACTCAGCTCTGATTGAACTGTCTCATCATATCAGGGTTTCTGAAGGACACTTCCTTCTCCTCCCTTTTCATTCACATTTTATGCCGAATGATAAAAATACTGATGGAATGTTTAGTATCATGAGCATCATTCGCTATAAAAAGAAAACGGTGCATTAGAGGGATGACATCACGTTCCTGTTGTGGCGGATACGGTATTCAGCTCCAGTCTAACTCTGGAGGCCAGGGTCTCAGCGCCAGGCTCCTGCCTCCCAGCACTGAGCGGTATCACTCTGCTGCTCACATGCTAGACCGCGAGCTCCATGAGTGTACAGGGGACCTCAGGGCCCAGCATCACGTCGGTACCTGGGAGGCACTGCATCAGTGTGTACAAACCAAAGAACGAACTTAGTCCCACCACAGCGCAGTCATTCATTTGAATGGATATACCTCAAACGCATATATTTTTAGAAAGACAGCATTCTTGCCTTGGAGATTTTTTGTTTGTTTTGTTTGTTTTGTTTGTTTGTTTTATTTAACAAGAAAAGGAAATACTTTAACACAACATAACCAGAACAGTATTTTCCCATTTCTCCTAAGAGGTTAAAATCTTGAATAAAATTTCTTTAGACCTTTAAAAAATGTTACCTTTTGAACCAAAAAAAGAAAACCCTCATGTAAATAGATAAGATTCATTCCTTAATAAAAGTCTGACAGGAGGTGACTTTTAAAAACCTTCAAATTAAAAACATTTTTCCTATTACATATTTTTGTATAAAAATTTTAAACTCTAAAAGTTAAAATTGACAGTCAGTCCATTAATATTTGTTGTTTAAGAGCTAAAGACACAGGAAACAAACTCACTGCAATTCAGGCATCTTGCATTCCAGCAGGGGAGACAGAAAATAAACACAGAGAAAAGAAACTAATGAAAATTTTGAAGAGTGATAATGCCAGGAAGAAATAAATTAGAAACTGTGATGGGATGTATCTGGAACAGAACTTTATCTTAATGAATGAGGTGATTTTTTTTTTTTGGGGGGGGGGGTGTCTATTTAAGGATGCGTCTTTTCACAGACCTAGTCTCTTAGTAGTCTGTAGCTATTATTCCAGCAGTTTCTGGCTTTTTTACTTTTTTTCTCCAAATTTGCAAGCTTCCCTGTGATTTAGGAATCTTTGTCAGATTGTTCCTAGGCGTGGACTGCCCTCATCTATTCTGGGCGCTTTAAATCTATGGACACAAGGTTTTCTTTAGCCGGAACATTTCATAGATGGTGCAAGTACATTTCCTAGTACCGTTTCAACTCGACCCCTTGAACCGCGTGGAGTGCCGATTCCTCACATTGAGTCTCCTCCACTACTCTCTAAGCTATTTTACTGTGCCTCCTGATTTCTATCGTTTAGGACTTATTTTTGTGGGGTCAAGTGTTTCATTCACTTTATTTTCCAGGTGATAAAGTCAAGCATCAACAAAGACCATTCTTTCCTGCTGAGTTTTTCAGTCTGGAAAAATAAAAAAATAAAAAAAGTTTTCATTCCTCAAGGTCTTTTTGTTGCTTTACTAGAATTTCCTTCAAGCTCTTACTAAGTTTCATTCCGAATGCCATCTGTCTCCTGGAGTGGCTTTATGTTGGTAGGGAATGATTCTGGTTGCTTTGGTTTTTCTCCCATTTTATAGCTGTTGAATCTCCTTCAGGAGAGGCTGTTTTTCTCATCTGCTCATTGAATCGCAGTCACTGACCGCCTCAGTCCGCTGACGCCCAGAGAAAGCAGACCGGGCAGCCAGCCATGTCAGTGAAACGGTGGACAAAGCACCCACCCAACTCCGGACGGAGAGGAATTGGCCCACATTTCAGCTCACCCTCAGTAGGATTCAGGAAGCCCTCAAATTTCAGGTCATTCCCTTTTTGGCAAAGAGGGAAATGGACACAGTGATGTTTTCATGCTGACTTTCCCCCCAGAGATCTATGAAAGCCCAGAATTCCAAGTGGGAGTCGGGAATCCAAACAATTCAGGGTCTCTCCCCTGCCCCACCAGACTTTTGTAGGCCGACCCGCAGGCCCTCTTCCAACCAGTCCCACCACACTTTCTCACCAGAAACCTCCAGGGTCCCCACTGCCTGTGGGCTGGACCAACACCTCCTTGTTTTGGGAGAGTCAGTGGGTTGCAATTAGAATTAGGAGTGAAGGGGAACTACAAGGACTTTTAGCCATCTTCCCAGAATTAAGTCCAAACAAAATTAACAGCTATATTCAGGTGCTCAAAGCAGAGTTGGCCCTAGAAATACATAGCAACAGAGATCTGCATTGACCAGGATGCTAGTACAGCCAATGAGCAAAAATATACATCCTTCCTATCATCTGACTGCTGACTTGCCAATACCACGTAAGGGTGAGAACAGGAAGGTGGGGGAATCGAAGACAGATGTCTCCTGCTTCACGTAAACCCTGATAGACAATCATGTTTTGCATGTTTCTGGTTATGAAAATACTCGTGTGACTCAGACTTCTGGGTAGTCTTGCCTATCAGAAAGTTAACCTCATTTTATTGTATCTTCCAATAAAATGCTTTGTTGAAGAAGAAATCTTTTAACAAAAGGTCTACTAGGAAAATAGTGGACCAAGGAAATAAAATGTGTATGAAGCACCTTTTAATCATATTTCTGGAAAGGATATGGAGTTACGTGGAAGAACCATTAGAAGGAGTGACTCATGCAATTTCTTGTGGTTCTCATAACAAAACAAAATGCAACCAACAACAGCCAAAAAAGATAAAACAAAACAAAAATAAATAAAACTCAGAAAACAAATCTAAGTAGTTCAATCTCAGAGCAGCCAAAGGATCTCAACATCTTTACTCCATAAAGGTAAAGATAAGCAAGGCTTGCCTGAAAACGGTGCAGTGAATCAAAGGAGAAGCAGGGCTGAAACCCTGCAGATGTTTTGTGTGGTTTTTTTTTTTTTTTTTACCATTTTATGCAATTATAACAAGGATGCAAGGACAACAATAAAAAAGAATTAGAAGAAGAGTAAAATGGCAAGGCAGGCAGGAAAAACTATGTGGGTGAAGCAGCAGGGTTCCATAAAAGGTGTTTACCGCCAACCACACCTGCTGCCCTGAGACCTAACCTTGAAAACCTGATTAATATGGAAGCTATTTATTCCGATATTTAGATGTCTTGTCTTGTGCTTTCAGTACAACCTGTCTCATCTTAAGTGTCACAGGACGAGACCTGTGCAATAATCTAATTAAACTTTCTTACGGCTTCCCTTGGCTTTGAAGCAGGTTTTTCATGAAATATCTGAGACTGAAGTTTGTTCTTAAAGCTCTTCCGAGGAGATGAAGTAGACGTCCTCCTCCCTCTGACCACACACTTTATTTACATCTGGCCGGAGTCTCCACGGCAGAGACCTGAGTTACTTCCTGGCTCTGCAGCCTCAGAAGAGATAAATGACCCCTATGGGTCATTGCCTCTAAATATACCAAAGCTACCACTCAGAACAAGTAAAAACCATCTTCGGGCTTTTAGAAAGCTCTTCTCACATAAAAAACAATCCGTGAACAGGACTCATAACTTAATTTTACAGTGGGTTTTGGACAGAAAGAGGAAGTGGAATGCAGCCTGTGAACTGTGGAGGAATATGCATGGAGCTGAGCTGCTGCGCCTGGCCTTCGGCTGCCACCGCGATGTGTGAGCACGTTCTGTGGGTGGTGGGCCCGCACCGTTACCCATCTGTAATGAACAGTCACGGTAACTGCACGCCGCCTACGAACAGTGATTTTTCAGTCATTTCACAAGAGGTTAAATGATATCATTATTCCAAATATGGGCGTGAGAGGTTCTATGCAATTTCAAGTTTATGTAATGATCTTAATTGAGATTCTTTTTTCACATGGCAAAATTGCAATCCAATAAAAGCTTAAAAACTTAGCAACACAACTTTATACCTTTACGTTTCCTTTGGCTAATTACATCTTAGAGATTTCTCTCTCTCTCTCTCTTTTAAAATATATTTTTATTGATTTTAGAGAAGAAGGGAGAGGAAGAGAGAGAGAAACATCAATGATGAAAGAATCATTGGTTGGCTGCCTCCCGCACACCCCACACTGGGGACCGAGCCTGCAACCCAGGCATGTGCCCTTGACCGGAATCAAACCCAGGACCCTTCAGTCCGCAGGCCGACCCTCCATCCACTGAGAAAATCCAGCCAGGGCAAGAGAGATCTCTTTTTATATAACTTTTGAGTAAATTGTTCTAAAGGAGCTGATGGAGGAGTCATCAGCTTTGGCATTGGTGCTTGGTACATTCTGACCGTGCTGAACGAGGAAACGACACCAGGCTGTCTGCCTGTTCAGAGGGACCACAAAGAACGGAACTGCCCTCCCTTTGTCCTCCAGCACCCGTTTCTACAAATGAGGATGCGCAGCAGGAACACTTTTTTCACTCCAATCATCATTAAAGACCATTACCAGCAGATATCAAGCAGGGAGAGCAATTCTTACATAACGATATCCAATTGTACTATGATGATGAGGAAACCATCTCTAACCCTCTATTACAGTGAACAGACAACACTAGCAGAATTCAGTTTCACTCATCTTATTCAGATGAGTCCTCCAGACTCTTAGACTGGCCTGTCTAGTATCACTTGGCTCTCACCCCTGAGGTCCTGAATCCACACCCCTGCCAATCTCCCTCCCTCTCCCCAGCTCTCTCCCATCAATGCCTGTTCTTTAATGAATCCACTCACACAACAGTGTGAGCACCTGATCATGGCTTTATTTTTTACTTAACCATGGTGCAGGTACATTTTAAAGCATGTTATAATTAAAGAAATAAACAATCACTTTCTCCTTTAGAGATTATTCTAGTTTTAACATTGTAGGACGGTTTCTAGATCTGGCAGCTGATACATACATAATTTGGGCTTTGTGACTACTTTCATCATTTGGCATTTTTTGAAGTGTAAGTAGAGCTCTATGTTGTATGTTTGATGGCCAAATGAAGGTGACCAGGGTGATGGAGCATGCTTATCCCTCCCACCTGGAGTACTTGTGATGATCTGTGACTCTGATAAACCCCAATGTCGACCTTATCATTTGTTCTATAATTAAAATCAGATAACATGTTTCGCTGTCATGGGTATTCTCTGGACTTGGGACCTGACACTTCTGACCTATGCTCATGCGTCATAATGAGGAGAAATGGCCTTTTTCAGTTTCTAGGTCCGGGTAGTGCAGAATAATCCAGCTAACTCTGAAAAGGACCAAAGCAAGGATGAAGTCACACCACACACTGAAGAAGTCTATGACATTTTAATTGTTAAAATATTCAAAAATCAATGTGATGAATACAAACTATGACTTTAGGTAGTTTCTTATAAGAATGAAGTCATACCATGTATTGAAGATAATCTATGACATTTTAAATATTAAAATATTTAAAAATCAACCTGCTCACTTAAAAATAAATGATTTTTCAGTAGTTTTCTTACTTTGCTTGCTCTAAACTGTATGTCTCCTTTAAAACTTGCTTTTAAAGTAACTAGTCCATTATCTTAAGAGGCATTTCACAATATACAGGGTGGGGGAAAAGTAGGTTTACAGTTGTGAGTACACAAAACACGAAGTTTATTCTTATATTATTATTTATTATTGTATTATTTTCCATATGAATAACTATCAACCTACTTTTGCCCACCCTGTATTTACAAAGTCACAGTGCCCTTGGTTATCTAAGTCACCTTTTCCCCTTGCCTCCAGGCATGGAGGCTCGTTTTACATAAAGGATTTCTGACACATTGAAAATTATTCTCACAGCTCTTCAGTGAGACTGAGTAGATGCCCTTCTTTTGCTGACTGCACATTTTATTTACACCTGCCCACACCTGCACTGCAGTGGCCTGTGTGTGCTTCCTGGCTCGTAGCCTCAGAAGAGAGCAATGATCACCACTGGTCATCACCTCTAACATATGAATGCTACCAATCAGAATGAGAAAAAGTAACCAGCTTGTACCTATAATAAATCATAAAACTATTCTAACATATCAAAGCATCTGGGTACAGAATTCAGAGCCTAATTTTACAGTGAATTATGAATATGAAAAGCAAGCTTAATGTACTATATTATTCATGACAGGAGGACCTGCTTGACTAAAGCCTTGATTTTTCCACCATAGCTCGCAATTTAATACATTATTATTGCCAAAGTTAGTGAGCCTTTAAAAATTTGAAGTGTAATAGGGACTTAGTACAATTTGATATTGTTTCTTAAAATTTACCTTCCTTTCTCAATATCTGCTTCTAATATTTGTTAACATTGACAGTAATCCAAAATTACCCCTTAGTTCCTCCTGGATTTAAGAAATGAATACTGGAGAAAGTGAGAGTGGGAAAATATTTCCTTCATTTCTGGGTTTCCATCTGAAATTGCAGTGAATGGTCATATCCTTAAGTCTTTGGTTGACAATGGAGGCAATGACAACTCCAAAGAAACAACTGGTTAATATTTATATTCTGCTCCCTTAAAAATATTCAGAAATTATAAAATGATACAAGTATTTTAACCCTTTGCACTCGCTTGCTTTTTTCTCGATTCTTTTATTCTACTCGGGATTTAATTTTTTAAATACCCCAGATTTTACAAAGCGCGGCAGTAGAATAAAAAACTGGAGTTTCTTTTCATACAAACTTATTTATTTGGATTTTTTTATATTTCAAATTATTGATACATTCAAAGAGTAATTTTAATCTCGACATCCGAGTGCAAAAGGTTAATTTATTTTAATCTGGAGGGTGATTTAGAAATCTTTTATCTGAAACAATAGAAGCTATATTATATTCAATTAAATACAGAACAATACTTTGTATAATGATCATCTGTATGCCCACAAACTATAAACTCTGTGGGGGCAGATGCAATGTTTACCTTGCTGTGTGACTTTCTTGCGTTACACAACAGGGGATCACAAACTAGGAGTTAAACAAATCAGTGAGCAAATGGGCTTTCAAAAATGAAAACTATCCTCTCTAATAAAATGGTAATATGCAAATTAACCATCACTCCGCTACATAAGCCACGCCCACCAGCCAAGCCACGCCCACCAGCCAATCAGGGAAAGTATGCAAATTAACCCCAATCCAAGATGGCTACAGCCACAGAGAGCAAGGTTTCCCAGGTAACAGAGCAAGCCAAGCTTTCCATAGCCGTTGCAGGCCTAAGCCTCCACTCAAGCTACAAAGTTTCAATTATAGAAGGTAAACAAATTCAAACAAATGGCGGCAGAATGGAGCTTGAGAGAGCAGGCCAGGGTTGCCGGCGGCAACAGGGGAAGCAAAGCTTTCCGCACACCCTGGCCGGGCTCACCCGCTTAAGGCTACAAAGTTTCAATTGTAGAAGGTGAATTAACTGCCACAGAAATGGCTGCAGGAGGCTTGGCTCCAGAGGGAGCAGCAGGAGGCTTGGCTCTGCTCCAGGCTACAAAGTTTCAATTGTAGAAGGAAAATAAATTCCAGATACCAGGGCCTCAACTTGGGTTTCCAGGGGGTGTGGCCAGCCTTCAAACCACCACAGGCCCCTCGCTCAGGCCGCCCCACACCCCAAGGGAACTCCCACCCTTATCTGTGACACCCTTCAGGGCAAACCAGCTGGTCCCCACCCGTGCACCAGGCCTCTATCTTATCTAATAAAAGAGTAATATACAGATTGATCATCACTGCAACACACAATATAGCTGCCCCCATGTGGTCAAAGATCCTGCCCCCATGTGGACACAAGATAGCCACCACAAGATGGCCAGCAGGAGAGGGCAGTTGTGAGGCACCCGGCCTGCAAGGGAGGGCAGTTGTGAGGGACCAGGCCTGCAAGGGAGGGCAGTTGAGAGGGACCAGGCTTGCAAGGGAGGGCAGTTGAAGGTGATCAACCCTGCAGGAGAGGGCAGTTAGGGGTGACCAGGCTGGCAGAGGAGGGAAGTTGGGGGCAAACAGGCTGGCAGGGGAGCAGTTAAGCATCAACCAGGCTGGCAGCAGAGTGGTTAGGGGGTAATCAGGCTGGCAGGCAGAAGCGGTTAGGGGCAATCAGGAAGGCAGGCAGGCAAGCAGTTGGGAGCCAGCAGTCCTGGATTGTGAGAGGGATGTCCGACTGCCCGTTTAGGCCCGATCCCACCAGGATCGGGGCTAAACGGGCAGTCGGACATCCCTCCAGGAGTCCCAGATTGGAGAGGGTACAGGCTGGGCTGAGGGACAACCCCCAGCCGTGCACGAATTTCGTGCACCGGGCTTCTAGTCTATATAATAAAAGCCTAAGCAATCTTTATGGCAGAACGACCAGAACGACCAGTCGCTATGATGCGCATTGACCACCAGGGGGCAGACGCTCAACACAGGAGCTGCCCCCTGGTGGTCAATGTGATCCCACAGGGGGTGCACTGCCCAGCCAGAAGCCGAGCTTAGGGCTGGTGAGTGCCGTGGCGGTGGTGGGAGCCTCTCCCGCCTCTGAGGCAGCACTACGGAGCAGCGAGCCAAGAGGTAAGGAGCAACGAGCTGGTAGGCGGTAAGGAGCTAGGGGTCCCGGACTGCGAGAGGGATGTCCTGAGGGATCCCAGACTGCGAGGGGGCTCAGGCCAGGCTGAGGGACCCCCCTCTCCCCTTCTCCCCAGTCCCCTGGTGCATTTCATGCACCAGGCCTCTACTATTTGATAAGCAGGGTCAGGAAGAACGTGCCTTGCAGACCTCCAGCTAGAGGAGAGTAACTCACCAGGGGCTATGGCTGCAGGCTCTGAAACACATTGTCATGCTTGGGCCAAGCCATGCTTCCCACGGTCTGTTCCCAGCCAATGGCTGGTCACAGCAGAGACTCTAGGCAGGCCCATCAGTGGAAAACATGGGACTCCTCTGATGGTTGACTGACTCCAGGGATCCCCAAAGGGTGTGCAACCTCTGTAAGACTGCACAGAAGTCCAAGATACTTCTGTCTAACTTCCCCCACCCCCTCTTCCCTTCATTTGGACGCAGAATTGCATTACCGTCAGATGGCAATGCTGGTCTTGGCCAACTCCCTCCCTATTTTCTTTCTCACAAGTGTTCCCTTAATAAAACCCTCACATGGTTAAGTTTATCTTTTCAACTGCTTCTTGGAGGACCTGGACTAACATATTGAGAAACTTCAAGATTGAGCAACTCTCTGAAAAATTAATAGTTCCATTTTAGCATCAATTTTACTATAATTTAATATACTGCATTAAAATATAATAATATACTATATAACATTTTATTGTAATGTCATATACCACACTCAATTTGACCATAAATTATTAGTCTATTTTGAATTACAAATGATTTGAACTCAGCATTAGTCCTCTGTCAAGATCCAAACCTTAGGTACACATCAAATAAATTTTCTTATATTTTTAGGAGAATGAGTAGCAGTTCATTGCTGAATTTGGACTTTAATCTTATTTTTTAGCATGAGCAATATGCTTTTGAATAATATACTAATATTGAATAAAAACATTAACATCTTTAATTCCTTACTAATCTCCCCTATTTCTTTATAAAAAGGAAAACAAATATTTATATAATGAATGTTATTATTCTCCTTGGTTAATACAATCCTCCTCATAGAATGAAGATCAGTTTCTTAGTAGTTTTATAATATATTTAATATATTTCTACTCACAAAAATATTTTAATCAGTAACTCTGGCATTAAATTTGAAGATGTTATTTCTTCAAAAATATGATTTTATCAACATTATGCATAATTGTTAGGATTTTCTACTTTGTATTTTACATAATGCCTCATCTCAGACCCTGTTACCCTGAGGAACACTTGAGCTGAAGATTTGTTATATTCAATTGATTTTTTATTGCTATAGTTGAATTTATATAATTTACACTATGAAACACATTTGGAATATTTCAGTTAAGCTTCCAACTATCTCAACAATAGTTTGCACATATTTTTTCTGTCCACTCTAGCACATTGGAAGAACACTGCAATCCATGCTATTTCCCTCGTCTGGAGAGTAAGAGCACACAATTGTGATACTCATCATGGTTCTCGAAAGCCTATAAATATTTATAAACTTAACTATGAATCTTCTCCAGGGCCAATATTTTGATCATTCACCCATGGCTTAATCAAACATTCTCAAGATTGTGAGATTATGTACAGGGAATGTAAGGAATGATTAATCAAGGTACAAATCATGGAAAAGGTAAAAAAAAAAATTAAGTACATTTACTATCTTGGGTGAAATAGGTAACCTGTTCTTTCTAACTTTACTATTTGATTTCTTGTGTGTTGTGTGTGTGTGTGTGTGTGTGTGTGTGTGTGTTAATTTTCACTGGAGGATATTTTCCCATTGATTTTCAGAGAGAGTGGAAGGGATGGAGAGAATAAGGGGGAAGGGAGGGAGGGAGGGAGGGAGGGAGGGAGGGAGAGAGAGAGAGAAATAGAGAGACAGAGAAAGACTGATGTGAGAGAGACACATCAATTGGTTGCCTCCTGAACACTCCCGACCAGAGCCCCGGATAATGATCAAACCTATAATTCAGGTAGATGCTCTTGACCTGGAATCAAACCCAAGACCCTTCAGTGTGCAGGCCAACACTCTAACCACTTAGACACACTTAGGCCAGGGCTATTATTTGATACTAGAGGTCTGGTGCACGACATTCGTGCAATCAGGCGGGGGGGGGGGGTTTCTCAGCTATTATTTGATATTTTTGAAGTGTGAGAACAATACCTTGTTTTATTATGCCAGCCAGAGTGGCATTTAACACTATGAAGGAGAATGCTTGCTCACCCTGCAGGAGGTCCCTACTCAGAATTACACGTACCTCTGAGAAAGTACACTTGCTGGCCTTATAAAATAAGGCCAGAGATTTTTTGGGGAGAGGTGGGGGCATGATGAATTTGCAGGCATGTGTGTGTGTGTGTGTGTGTGTGTGTGTGTGTGTGTGTGTGTGTTTGGAATATGACTCTTCTGATCCATGTCTATGCATCATAATCAGAGGAAAGGTTGTTTCTTTTACTTACCTAAAATCCTGCCCAGTACAAGAGATTTGACTGCACTGAATTCTGTACCTGATGACAGGTGGACTTGCCTCCTTGCATTCTCGTCAATCTACAAAATTGTTATATGAGATGCCAAATTCCAAATGGATGCCATTTTGTTGAGAAGAGGACAGAAAGCAAAGGGGAAAAAAACAAACCAAAAATGATAAAATAGGCAACTGTTAGTATGGCCCCAAAGGTTAGCTATATATAAAACGGAATATTATTTTCTAAACTATTTCTATACTACCCTCAGATAGACTGCACCCCACCTTCTATACCCTTAATCACTTTATTTTTTCTCCACTATATGAGAAAGACAAAATTGATAAAGCCAACATTGTTTTATTTTTTACTTGAGTTATTCGGCTAAGAAATTTTCCTCTATGCTGAACCATTAGTGCTTTTCTTCCAAAGCTGGTAGAATACATCCACTTTCTCTGCTGTGACTCACATTACTTCTCTATTTACTGATGGTGCAGTAATTAATTTCAGTGCTAGAATCGTGGCTGCCTTTAGACCCATCCGAAGCGAAAGGGTTTCATCGGAGCAGCAACAGTCCCACCAGTAGTGCACGACGATAAACTAGACAGTATTTCCCTCCTGAGCAGTGAAACAAACGCTGGAAGTTTGTATATTTAAGTATAAAATATTAATAATATCTCGGACAGAATCTTATCCCCCTTAAAACACTCTGCCCACACAGTTGATGGTAGGGCTGTGCACCAGCAGTCCTGAAAGGATGACTCTGTTTACTCATCCATCACACACTTCACGCTGGCCAGTCCTAACCGTAGCCCTGGCTTCTCTAGGGTTTGCTACGTTACCTCTACAAGGACCACTCCTTCTTCTCTGTTAATCTGGACGTGGTGAAGCTGCCCGTCAGCCATGTTTTTGAAATCAAAGGTAATGACATCTGGTTCTTGATATCTATTCAGCTTGTACCTGACCTGCAAACTTCCTAAAGTAGGGAGGGAAATTATATTTCCAGTTAAAATTGTATTTTAAAAATTACTTATAAAGATGCAGAGTACATTTGTTGTTATTTAGTAATTTCTGGGGAAAATTCACAATATTTTATTTGGGTGTATCCTTTCATCATAATTTCTATAAGTCAATTTCTATGTGAAATCAAGACCAAGCCTGTTGCTAATAAGCAGTGTTTTTCCTGCAAATTTTTAAATTCTCTCCCCAGATGTCAATATGAAATTAAGTAAATACAAATATCTATACTAGCGTCTAACTAAAAAAAAAGACTTGGTATATTATAAAATACCAAACTATTGTGGAATATTGTAATAGCATTCTGTTTCTATAATCTCCATCCCTGAAATGTAATTGATTAATAAAATTATTAAGCAAATGTAGTTTTACTAAAGACGAGAAATATTTGGCCAAGTGGTCATGGTCTAAATTTTGGAATGAAATTAGAGTGAAATAAATGGTTTTAAGCCAAACTTACTTTGTAGTACTCAACTGTCTGTAAAGATGTCAGTTTACTTCACAGAATATCTCCCAATTTAACAAAGAAAATGTCCTAACATATAGATAAGCTTTAAGCTCAAAATGTACACAGTGAAGGCAAATACACCTATTAAACAATATTATTTTTACTTTGGCCCTCAGTGCCCATGGGCCATATTTGATTTAATTGAAATGCTGTATTCACATGTTTGTAAATGTGTTTATGTTCCTCATGCAGAGAACGCATTTATGAACTTTTTATCTTTAATCAGGATAAAGGGAAGAGAAAAAATAGCAGTAAGTAGTCTCTGTGACGAGGTTTCTGTAGGAGTCACACACCCTAACCCACACACCATTACCCTGCATCAAGGCACCAGCATTATCCATGACTATTTTATTGCCTATAATTAGAATCAACAGATTATTTTGTGGGCATCTTCTTATACATAATACTCGTTTGTCAGCATTCCTTCAAAATTTTGTATTTTGATTTGAAGGAAATATTTGTTATGCGCAGAGTAACATCTTATTTCAAAATCAACCACAGCACTGATGCTGATATTCATGTGGAATAGTAAAGAGCTTATAGCAATAATAAAATGTAACAAATATTTTATATAATAAATTGTAATTCATATGGGCTATTATACTTATCAAAATTATAAGGAGAGAAAGCATCTTAATTCCTTTCACTAATCCTTTATAGATTCAATTTATGGGACAGTAGTGAAAATATAAAATTGAATACAAAAGACAGGCACACTTTTTCTTCCAGTTTGTAGTCTGAGAAGCAAGAACATGAGAATGATCCATATTATTACTGATGTAATGCTCTAACTCAATTTTCTCTCTCTCATCTAAAAAGCACTCACCATTTTTGGCAATGATGACTGAAAGGTACTCTTTATAAAAGGAGCTCACATAGAGCAGTGAGCTGGGTGTCCGTGTTGTTCGGAAGCTAAATTTGATCATTTCTCGGCGCAGCTTCAGATCACCATGGAATGAAGCAGCGTGGGAGCTGGCATTTTTACTTAAGGGATAATTTTCTTGAAAATGGTAAACCACGGATGAGCCGGATCCAAAATAAGCAGCGATCTCTGAAATGATATATACATTTCATGTTAAAAATTAAGACCAAGGATCTTGTTCCAGTGATATTAACTGATATTTTTAATGAAAAATAACAAATTAAATAAATATAAGAAATGCCCTTGAACCAGAATTAACTAACACTATAAATTAACAGAGCTTTCACAATGGTCACTGAAATGGCTTTATGTTAGAATTATATGTAATTAATCCACTAGTTAATCTCATCATTGAAAGCTTAATGCTCTCCCGAGTTTAAACATAAACCAGGCTTCTTGACTTTCATCTCCCTTCCCATCCATTTTCTTATTTAAACTTTTAAACCCCACCTATCATTTTATAGCCGGAATACAGTAGTCTTCCTATATCAGGGGGTAAGGAAGTTTGAGGCCTTCTATTACCTTCCAGGATCAGCAGGCAGAATGTTCCTTTCTGTCTAAAGACTTTCTCCTACTCACTGTGCGCTAAAAAGTCCACCATTAACAGGAGAGAGGAGAAATGGGCATTTGTGTAGCAGTGATGCACATAAGGAACTATCCAGCCCCTTTTAAATCATTGTACCCAGGCAGAGTATTTAACTCACGTGAGATTAACATCTCAGATTCACACACACATGCACACGCACACTCCCACGCCAAGTACACACGTATAAAATGAAGAGGACAGTGGGAAAGACAGTTAATGCTGCATCCAGAACCTGCTTCTGTCCATTACCATGCAGGCCCAGTTGTTGGATCTGAGTTGTGGATGATGCTTACTGTTAATATAGCAACGCTTCCACTCCCATGGAACTTCAGGAGGTTTTTCATTTTTTACTTTTATTATCTATTATATACTTTTTATATTGAGTATAATATGTGGATACAGAATTCCTGATTGCACTTAACAAGATGAACCAGAAGTCATTTCGATTCAGAAAATGAAGACATGTTCCGGTGACTAAGCTTATTTCTAACTTTATTATTTCTAACTTTATTCCGGTGACCAAGCAGTCTTATTTCTAACTTTAAATGTGAAAAGTCTCCTAAGATGGCAGCAGCAGTGTGAGATTTATGACTGCAGGTGGACTTCAAATGATAACTCATTCCTGAGAAAAAGCAGATAACGTGCAGAGTGTGTTTTTGACAACTTTTCATTTAGTAACTCCCAATGCTTGCGTTGCAAATTGGAGGTGGCTTCAATTTGGAGCCTGTTGTTGTTCGTCGCCTCTCAGAAAAGGTCCACTAAGCCAGAAACAGTTAAATAAAGCAACTGAATTGAACTGGACAACAGTTTTCTGTGAGAAACTATGAAAGTATAACAAATGTTTATATATTCAGAGACGTCTGTCCAAAACACTTAATGCTATACTCAGTTCTTTTTCCTTCCATGATGTAGACCAGTGAACAAGACAAGCTGAAAAATATTCCACTATTTTACTTCAGAACCAGATACTTGACACATCATAGAGCAAAATGCCCATATTTTGTTATACAACAATATATAATGAAAAAAGGTATTTATATTCTTAGAGAAATATCTGTTTGGAAAAAGCAAAAAACCAAAAAAACAAAACAAAACAAAACAAAAACAACCAACAACTTGTCTTAGATTTTCCTGCATCATTGACTATCTTCATCAAAAATAACAATAATTGCCCTGGCCAGTTTTCTCAGTGGTTAGAGCTTTGGCCTGGGGACCGAAAGGGTCACAGGTTCGATTCCTGATCAAGGGCATGTACCTTGGCTGAAAGTTCCCTGGCCCTGGTAAGGGTTAGTGTGGAAGGCAACCAACTGATGTGTCCCTCTCGTGTTGATGTCTCTCTCTCTCTCTCTCTCTCTCTCTCTCTCTCTCCCCCCTCTTTCTTTCCCTCCCTCCCTCCCTCCCTCCCTCTCTCCCCTTCTACTCTTTCTAGAAATCAATGGAAAAAATATCCTAGGGTGAGGATTAGAAATATAAAATAATAATAATAATAATAATAATAATAATAATAATAATAATACCTTTAATGATTTTACAATAGAGAACTGTCCCAAGGGGCAGGTTGTTGACAACCATATTAAGAGCACTAATATGAGATAGAAAAATCAGATTGAGCACTTAACACTTTAAGACATCATCAATAAACACTCTTTAAGGCAATCCTAAGAAATAAAGTGTGATGAGCAAAAAAAAAATATTTTGCAAAAATAACAAAACAAAAAAAGAAATGGATTTTTTTTGTTTGTTTCAAATAGCAACACAGACAATAACAGATGTGTGTTCATATTGGATATGTTTTCCTCTTAGGTACCCATGTCATCCTTACCATCGGAGCAGAAAGGCCCTGTGTATGCAGAGAAGGTGCAGTCGCAAGAGAATCCACTGGGCTTCTCTCTGCAATTCCCTCCGTTGCGACACAGCTTTCCGTAGCTGCTGCAATGCCCTCGACAGCCGGGCTCCACGCCGGGAGTCACCCTGGCCCGGTCCTCCAGGTCCAGGGCCTGCCCGTTCAGCTGCAGGGCCCGGAGGCATCCCAGGAAGCCCCTCTGCCTGGTGGCCGTTCCACCTGAAAGGGAGATACTGCAGATGGAAACACGGACCTAGGTGTCTTATGCAGGATTTAAAGACCAAGCAAAACTGAGGCCTCCCAGAGAACTGCAGAAATTTGAAGAGCAAAAATATAATTCTGGAAGCACAATTTGAGACAAAACATTAAAAGACTTGAAAAAGACAAAACATTAATTCATTTTTTTCTAAAAGATGAGTTTGTTACATATTTGTTTTCTAAAAAGTATTTATTAAACTCTAAATTGAGGAGGTTTTTAAACATTAGTTATTATGTAGAAAGTAATATATTTTTGCAATTTTAAATAAGAATATATTTGAGGGTAAGTGTGGTTTGTTCTCAGATTGAAAACTGATCCTGATGCTGGTACAGTAGTAACTTAGTAGGAATTATAATGAAACCTTGAGTCCTCCTAACTTGACCACATTGATGTGGTCTGTTAGTTGGAGATTCTTTGGTTGAATTTTTTCAAAATGTTGATCCAACATTCATTGTTTTAAGCTTGGAAAGACTCAACAAAATTGGGAAGAGGACTGATGAAGAAACAGAGTGGTATAACATCCTATATAATAATATGCAATATTAGGCTAATATGCAAATTGTCCCCTCAACCGGGAGTTCGACCAGGACATTGACTAAAGGGTGGGGCTGGCCAGCCGACTGCCCGAGGCCCCTCCTCCCGCCAGCCGCGCCCCCGATTGCCCCCCCACCCCAATTGGGGGCGGGGCCGGCCAGCCAACCTCCCACATCCCCTCCAACCCATGCATGAATTTATGCACCGGGCCTCTAGTTTATTAAATAATACACAACAATATGCACTTATCAAGTCACCTTTGGAGAAATTTAAAATGTTTGGAAAGGATCAAACCCCATTATTCTACACAGAGCTTCTCACACTTTAGAGACTATGAGTATACATGTAAAGGCTTTATTGAAATACAGATTTAGGCCCTAGCCAGCTTGGCTCAGTGGATAGAGCGTCAGCCTGCGGACTGAAGAGTCCCAGGTTCGATTCCAGCCAAGGGCACATGCCTGGGTTGCAGGCTCGATCCCCAGTAGGGGACATGCAGGAGGCAGCCGACCAATGATTCTCTCCTCACTGATGTTTCTCTCTCTCTCTCTCTCCCTTCCTCTCTGAAATCAATAAAGAAATATATTTTTTTAAAAAAGAAAGAAACACAGATTTGGGAGCTCACCCTAAGAAATACCGATTCTGTGACCCAGAAACAGGGCGATTAATACATGTTCAACAATCCTCAGAGGGGAATCTCCCTCAGACACTTGTCCTCCACGTTTAAAGCACTAATAGGAATGTAGGCTCTAGGAGGACTTCCACATAAACCTGTGTCCAGAAACATCGTTAATGAATGCTCAGAACTTAACGTGGCATAATAACGCCCTGATCTGAATTACTCAGGTGATCCTACCAAGAGGAACTTAGATGGTCACGGGATCTTTCAAAAGGAGCTTCGTCTTTGAACAGACGGTGCTGCCTCACCCAGGACCTCAGACCTGCTCTGCACCTACCTGCGTCCATGTGCGCTCCCTCCCCTCCTGGTGACTGAGCTCCTAGTCTGGCCTTAATCACTAAAGCCTCCTTCTCCTTGGAGATTTCGGGCGTCTTTGTACGTAATAAACAAAAGTTGGCCAGAAGGACCCTACATGAATATTTGCCACCATCTACCAGGCTTTCTATTTTACCAATTTATGCCGTGTATTGTCAGGGTCCCTTCGTTAGAGAGCGTATTCAATAAGGGCTGCAGAACAGTGCCCGGACCATAACAGCTGTGCAAGAGCCATTGGTAATAACTAGTTCATTAGCAATTGACATTAATAATAACTACTAATTAACACTCCATTTATTATTACTAATTAATTAACATAGTTTTAAATTAAACCAGATTATACCTCAGGACTGGGACACGAGGGCCTATTGCTTCAAAGTTTGAAGAGAGGAACCCTTCTGTTGCACAGGGATGCTTGGGTCCCAGAGACTGAGGCTAAGGGTAAAACTCCATGACTAGAGAATAAATTAATTCTTTATTTTTGGATAATGAAATACCATGAAGAGGAAACCAAAAGATTCTGGACTCATCCACTAATGCTCTTTATAATTCAGATTCATAGACATAATGGTCTCTATTCAAACTACTGTATTTAAATTTCTGTATTCAAATGGCTTCAATTGACATAATTTGTGCTTCTTCAATGAGAATATAGACGTGTTCAGGGTGTGAGTCAGATTTTCTATTTCTAAATCCAGATGCAGTGTGGTGCGCATCCCGGATGTACCCCAATTCCAGTTTGTGTGGGTGTGGCAGGAAGGAAAGGACTGACTTCCTCCCAGTTTCAGAATAGCTGACAATCTTCTTGTTTCATTTGGCCTCATTTACTCAATCTCCTGTCATTCTGGGAGTCTTCTGCCGCATTCTCAGGACTCTTTCCCTTCCACACGAAAGCTGTTCCTCACCTTGGCTTCAGACTTCCCTCTTCTCCCATCTGCTAACAACTCAGTAAGAATGTCTAGGGCTCAGAGTTAAGTCTCTGACACATGTTTTCGGCATCCTTGCTGGAGTTTTCTTTCCTGGGTGAGGTAGCCCGCGGCCTTGGCTTTACCTTTAGCCCCGGGTTCTTTGGAGGAGGGCAGCTCCTGTGAAGTCTGCAGTAGAGGCATGCTCCTGGTAGATTCACTCACTTCATGGTATAGCATGGTGGATGATGGTATACAGTTTACAGTATGTAGTAATGTTAAATCCTGGTCTGTTAGGCACCTGTCACTCTAAACATCCCGGCTCTCTGTCTTAGGCGTTTATCTCATTCTGCCAGGGATGTAATGATAAGGAAATAAATTGGAGTCCAACAACTGAACACAATCCATTTTCAACTGTTCCCACTGGTTTATTCTTTTTTATTTTCTTTTGTTTTGGTTCAGATGATGAGACTCTAAAGGCATAGAGGAGTCCAGGGCCAACCCCATGGGCATAGCTGAGTGATTTTAAAATAAACACATTTAGTCGGAGGCAGAAATGGGACCAGAAGCTACAGGTGGTCTTTTGTTACAAGGAAGCCTCTTTCTTCTCCACAAAAAGAAAATATGATCAAACAAGAGAAGTCCCATTCTCTTCTATTCCGCAGATCCCTTTCGGTTGGAATGGCATTTCAAAAATGCAAGTTTTATTTCGCAGCCCTTTGCTGGGCACTGTGTCGGGCACGGGAGGTTCAGAGTTTAATGCAAATGATTTTGCTCTCAAAGAGCTCACAGTCTAGTCTAGATTTAGGCAGGTAAACACACAATTACCCCATGGTGTTATGGGTATAAATAAATACCAGGTGGAGAAGAAGGTCAGAAAAAAATGCTTAAATAGTATTTGTAACCTTGAGGGAAAAAAATCAATACTCAGCTTAGTAAACAGGACCTCTTAAAGAGTACTTTTAAAGAGTTCATGTTTACCCAGTCAAATAGTTTTAAACTACCTTTTTAAATCATCAAAACAGTAATGTCTAATTAAATATAAACCTATGTGTCATACATGTATTGAAGAGTTTTACCTTACCATTAGGTATCAAGTTAATTTCATCTTATTTTAAGATGTAACTATTCTGGAAAACATGGGTATTGTAAGTAGGATTAGGTTTAAAAGCTTAATTAAAGATTCCAATGTATGGCCAATGAAAATGAGTTGCAGTTTGATTAATTGATTCTGGATGTTTCTGCTGAGCTATTATGTTTGGAACTGTCTTCCAATTAATTTTCTATCAATTTACCTGCCATACCACATCAGATATAATGAATCCCGGAACGTCCCAAACACTGAGTATCCTGTGAGACAAACGCCTTCCCTTTCCCTGTGAATGAATGCAACTGCGTTTGTTCACTTACGTAACAGTATTGGGGCCCGGCACCCAAATAAGTGTGCTAGGTGCTGAGCAGAGACTGAGCCCAATCCCTTTATCACGTTCATTATTCGCAGGAAGTTAGTCCAAGTGACAGATGCTATTGTCACAGAGAACAAGCTGACTCTTTCCTATGCCAATTTTCCACTACTTTTTGTGGCAGCAAGACCTTTAATTTTTAATGGAAAATTATTTATGTGCTGTGCTTGGATGTAATGAGGATTAATTGGGAACCGCTGCATAATTCGCCCAGGGGCCTTAGAGGCAGAAAGAAATCAAGATTCCCACACTTCTCTTTAAAATCCAAAGTCCTGGAAGCTTGTCTGGCAGAGACCAGGAGCTCTCCCTGACCTCGGGACTGTGGCAGAAAAAGCAGCAGAGACCTGACCACAGGTCAGCGTGGGGCAGGGAAGTGACAGGCCATGGGGGCTGGGCGTTGAGTCAGGGATTAAAGGAAATAATGGTATATCACGCATTGGATCCCCAGTCCAGTCCTGCCCAGCCATCCGGAGGGAAGGCAGCCTTGCAGATAGGATGGTACTAGTTAACACAGAGGTAGGAGATTGGAAGCCCAGCTATGATTCTGCTATGTAGTGTTCCTCATTGAGCAAAGCCCTGGGAGGACTGGGAAGAAGAAGGCTCTTCTCACATTCAAGGAACCATCGTGGCTGAAAGAAGCAGCTGGTATAAGCAACCCAGTAATCCACTCTTGAAGGTTGTAGGAGACCCTCCAGTCACTTTTCCCTGAACCAACGTCAGTGGTAAGAACGTGTCCTCACAGGAGCAGCAGTGGGGAAAGTGGGTCTATTTAGACTTCTCACATGACAGAGCCACAGCAGCTCTCTCTGACCATAAGTAAGGCCTGTTTTAAAGGTCTGAACTATTGGTGGTATCAGCCGTATTCTCTGATATCAAGAGAGTCCGTCTCAATTCTGGTTTTAGTCAATAATCACTCAGATTCGTTCACTGGGCATGGAAAAGTATACTGGGAGCATTTGCGGCTAAATATGAAGGAAGGGAATGATAATTGAACTAAGTGATATGATTACAGTAAAGAGAAAGGTGACTTCTATGCACTGCACTTTGGTACTGAGGCAAGATATTTACTACAAAAGAAAGTTAGTCTGAAATATAAATCATTCACAGTTATCTGGCATTCTCTTCCGGCAAGTGTACTTTAGCCTACCAAAACCAAACTGAACATTAAAAAGAAAAACACTAGAATATATTATAATTAAGAAGGTGAAGGAGGGTAGGTAGGTTGGACATGTTCAACCAAAGAACTTGTATGCATACATGCATAACCCATGGACACAGACTATAGGATGGTGAAGGCCTGAGGCTGGGGGCGGGCGGCAGGCTGGAAGGGGTCAATGGGGGAGAAAAGGGGACATATGTAATACTTTCAACAATAAAGATTTAAAAGACTTTCTGTTCATCAAAAGACACCATTAACAATATGAAAACACAATCCATAGAGATAAAGAAAAGATATTTGTAATACATTTATCAGAATGGAAATCATCTAAAACATATGGAGAATATTTTAAAGACAACCCTGTAGAAAATGGGCAACAGATCTGAACAGCCACTTCACGGAGGAGGCTACCCAAGTAGAGATTTATCAGTGTCTCCTAATACTTAACATAGGCAGATCCTACAACCCAGTATTTCCACTCTTAGGTACACAGCCAATAGAAATACAAGTATATGTTCACTGAAAGGCCAGTGTAAGACATATTGGTAATATTCAACTTTGAAAGTGCACAGATGCCCATCATAGAAAATGAGTTTCTCTTTGTGCCTGTACTGCCAGTGTCCCAGAAGATCCCCAGGTGATACTACTGTGCCCTTAAGATTGAGAACCATCCTTCGAAGACTTCAACGTTAACCCTTCTGAATGGCATTTAGAAACTGATCAGGAGTAGGGAACCTTTTTTGTGCCCGGGGCCATTTGGATATTTATAACATCACTCACAGGCCATACAAAATTATCAAGTTAAAAATTATCCTGCTATATTTGATCAAACACTTAATTAACTCACCTCTAATGCCTTGGCAGGGCCAGACCAAATGATTACGTGGGCCTACTAAGGCCCGTGGGCCAGGCATTCCCCACCCCTGCTCTAGATACTCAATAAACGTTTGTAGATTTGATGCAATTCCAATGCAGTACAAATGACTTCTGAGTCTATTTCAGAGTCCTTACTTCTCCTTCAGGGCCTAGTCACAAAGTATTGAAGTGGAGCTTGTCCCACTTAAAAACCTGTCAGGAAAAGCATTTAGATGGCAAACAAAAATTGCAGAGCTGGTTGAATGAAAATCAATTCAAGGCTAATTTAAGAAGCTTCTAAGAAAAATGCTGAGTTTACAAACCAAAATAGAAAATGACCACTGTCACATTTCAGCTTTAAAAATGATTGATTCTTTCCCCTCCATCACTTCTGTGGCTGGAGAATGTTTGTGAGCATAAGGGAACTTAAGCAGTGACTCTGGACATTGAGTCCTCAGAGTTAACAAGTTCAAGGGCATACGTTTTACACACCGATTAGCTTCATGTTGCTGAACTTAGTTTTTAAGGTAAGGAATAAGCACCTCTGAATAGAACTATTTAAGATATGTCATAAATCACACACATACAAAACAGGACAAAGTGAAAGAATGTGAAGGGTGGGTATAGACCCAATGCCATAATTAAGAGCAAGGACAGAGAAAGATGGCCTACAAATAAAGGGTGATTATTATTTTTATTACAAAAATAACATGATTGTCATGATGAAAAGTAACATGATGATTGAGGTTATTTGGGGAAGAGGAGATGTTCATTTCATTGGTGCTCTTTGTTTCTAATCTATCACATTACATTAATGTTAACTTTTATCACTTTTTATGCAATAATTTTTGTTCATTATTTTATTACTCCACTTTGCATAACTTACTACAGTGGAGATTAGTTGAAGCTATTTGCTCTAATATTTGGAAATACAGGGGTTGCTAACATCCTTCTGTTTTATAATTCCTTGGTATAGGCTAATACGAGTTGAGTCTCTGAAACTATTTATAATTTACTTACTCCTATTTCTATCGCCATCTATAATCGTTGCCCAGCTGAATTATGTTTTAAATCATGCTTTCTATGTATTCTTAGTGATTTTACTCAGAAGTTAAAGCATTAGCCTTGCCTCAGAGTTTCACTCTGAGATGTGACTACACTTTATGACTGGTCTTTAGGAGAGAGAGTGGAACAAGAAATGGAGAAAATGCCCTCAGTTCTTACATGTTGCCCCATTGCAGGAATCACTTCTGAGAGACTGTGGGAATTTTAAGCTAAAAATGTAATGCCAATACATATTATCAACACAGGCCTGGCTATAATAGCACAATGAGATGGAGAATATAATTTAAATCAAAATTAACATATATTCAAATATCCACAGTGTTTTATATGTACATAAAAATTTTAACCATAGTATCTAAAACAAACATTTCTACATTATCAAAAGTTCTACTATTTCCTATTTTTACTTGATATTTGAAACATTTTACAATCGTTTTTTTGTTTTCTGATAAATTTGTTTACAAACCAGAGGGTGCATTTTTGGTAAAAACTACTAAATGTGATGATGATAAAAAATGTATTTTAAACTGACTAACGCTAACCGAGTCTTTCAATTTTGTCCTCCATGTATAAAGATTGTGTTTCCATGTAATTTAAAAGATTATTACTATAATTATTTATTATTATCATCATCATCATCATCATCATCATCATCATCATTGGTGTCATAGATTTAAAACCACTTTTTAGGAGAAAAAAGTTATGCTGAAAACTACAGACTTACTCTTTGCAATTACATGTACTCATTTATCCCAGTACCCAAATACAAATGATAGTTGTTATCCACACTTGAAAATACTGATGAGCTGTAATTATTTTTAAGATGGACAGGGTGTACTACAAATTAAACTTTTGAACTTGTAAGTAAGGGAAATGAAATTACCCTTTAAAATTATAACCAGAAAACTAATTATATTGGAATAAAGCAGACTCCCAGTCATACAATGTGTCATTGCGTTTGAGAGCATACTTAAGGCTCATCTATTTGAAGGTATTAGTATGTGGGGAAACAGTTTCCGTGATAAGTCCCTTCTATTTCCGAAATGTATTGGCACAGAACATATGAACAAAGATGCCCTTATTTCCTGGTGAGAGTGTGATTATGGGATGGGTGGGATCTCACTGAAGGAGAGAAAAGAGGTGAAGGCCAGATATGTTTGCTGGGCTGTGAAGCAGGTTTTTGCAGCCTGACCACAGTGTGGTTTGTAGTATATAATCTAGAGTGTGGAGTCAGGGACAGTTTTAGTCATGCTACAAAATAAGATAAAGGAAGAAACAAAGAAAAGCTAACTGTAGGTGAAATGAAAAACTGAGAAATGATGGAAGGAACCCAGAGCCCTACCAAGCAGGGTCTTGTCCCCAAGGACATGAGCTGGGTGCCTTGTGAACAATAACAGCAATAGCCATGTCATCAGCAAGTTGTGTGCACTGACCTTTAAAATGTCCTGTGTTTATCTGTCCATCTCCACTTTAGCCTATGCACCATTATCCCTCACAAGGACTACTCCCATAGTCTGCTCCTAACCTCCTCCCTCCATCCACACTCCTCACACCAGCAAGAGAGAATGTGGAAAATGTAAATCAGATCATGCCACGCCTCTGACCCCTCAAAATAAAATCCAAATTTCTCAACAATGCCCTACAGCTCAACATTACCTCTACCTCATTCGGGACCACTCTTTTCCTCCTGCTGTTTCTCTCCTTGCTACTCTACTACCTAAAGTTCACTGCCATCACGGTGAGTATATTCCGTTCCTGGAATTCTCTCCCGTTAGATACCCACAGGGCTCCTTTTTCTGCTTCCCTTCAAACGTAAGGTCCTCAGAGAGAATTCCCCTGACCACTTGAAATAGAACTGCCAACCCAAATCATTGCCTGACTCCTTATTCTGCTTTTTATTGTATTTGTCATTATATGTAATTACATATATGTATATATTGTTTTATTTTGTCTTATATATTACTCTTTCATTGGCTGTCTCTTGTCTCCTGCAATGAAATACACACTCAGGAGGCAGGGAACTACTTTTTGGTCTTAGTGTCATTAAATTAGCTATAATTATTAATGATTTTTTACTAGTTTTTCACTCACGTTGCACTAATTTGGTATAAACTTTTAAAGTATAATTTAACTTCCACTGATTCTTCCTGCAGAGAAAAAGAATTTTCATCTAGAAAATACTTTAAAATTCTGATTTGATGAATAATAATTTTATAAATTAATATTTTGTCTTTTAAGTATTGCTTTATTTACTTGGTTGGGACCCTTTCTTAAGAAAGTGGTCCACTCCTGTGGTAGAGGAAGATGTAAACAAGACCCACATGTGGCCTGTAGACCAGGGGTTGCCAACTGGTGGTCTGTGAACCACTGGTGTTCCGTGAGGTCCGAAAGGCTGGCGACCGCTGCTCTAGACAGCCAATGATCTTGTATCTGCCTATGGTTGCAAGTCTTTTTCAAAAAAATAACCCTTCTTAAAATAACATCACATTAACCATTTCAGTTTACTCAATTACTTGTGATCAGGGAGAAGGGAATTGTATAAAGAGATTTTTATTAATAGATGTAACATTTTTTTCTGAGATTCTCTTTCTGCCTTTTCTTTTTAATTTTCAATGACTTTGACTTAAACATAACAAAGATGTCAGTTTTTAAAACTTTCAAGTAACACAGTCATCCTGGGGTTTAACATATATGGGAATTCAAAAGCCTACCGATTGTTTCCATAAAGATGAAAGCTCTTAGATCCTTATTAAAATTATAACACATGATTGATGGTAAAAGACTCAAGTCTGTTCTAATCCAGTTTTCTGATACCACAATAGTACTTCTATCCATTACTCCTACCTGAAATCAGGCTAAGGCCAGGATTCCTATCAGACACAATATATAGTGATTCCATTTCTCTGAAGTTAAAATTCATACCAAGGATAAAAGTTCATGCACTGGCAAACTGCAGCAGATTTCTCTGAAAGATCTGAGGACTGTTTTAGCCTTTTCAATTTTCAAGAATAGGAAGGCTATTTCCTAGATCCTGACAGATTTTAAATTGCCATACTTTTACTTGTGGCCATCTCTCATTTTTTTGTAATTCAAGAAATATCTATGTCAACTTCCTGACTGGGCTTCTAGCATGTTATTAAAAGAAAACATATGTACTTCTTCTCATGTATTCTTTATTATTTCCATACTCTTAAATAAATCAATCGAGTGGCCACAAGATCATGATTAGATTGTCCATTACAGTGTCTTACTCATTAAATATTTATTGCGTGAAAGAAAGAATAAATGATAAAAACAATGAGTACATAAATGTACTTGAAATCTCAAATATTTCTTACTCAAAAATAAAAGAAATAAACTTCACCCTCCTCAGTGGAAGGGAATTAATAAAACAAGATTGTTAAGCAATAGATGATGTCATGGAAATCTCATGAATTATGTTCTAAAACAAAACTCTTAAAAATGCTTGAAATATAATTTCTGATCCTTTATAACTTATCCTGATTTACAGTATTACTGTGTCCTCACATATATTAAAATATAGAAAAAGTGATCAAATAAGAAAGAATTCCTTAAACTTTATGGTAAGTCCTATAAAGTAATTGGCAAAGATACAAAATAAAACCAATACAATCAGAAGGATTCCAGTAGCAGGTCTATAAGTACCCAGCAAATGCATTTAGGAAATAAAGGAACATTTGAATATAAATATGAAGTAAGTAATAGAAAATATCCAAAATATGGACAAAATGAGAGATACCAACAGACTAAGTGGGGGAACTGGTCAAGCATGGATTTTATACGCTTCTTCTCTGCTTTTCTTTTCTTCTGCTACTGGCCTATTTTTGATGAAAAGTCACTGGTTGGCATTGCTTGGAATTACAAGGAGGGTTCCTGGACTCTCCTAGGAACAGAGATAACCATCACCAATATCATACTAAATGCACTAATGTTAAAACAAGTACTGGGACAAATCACAAAACCTGTAACATTAAGAATGCAGGTTCAGGAATTAGTCGAAGGCAAATTTGAATATATTTATTAGGTGGATTTCTGAAGGCAAGTCACTTCAACCCCCTTCCTCTCAGTGATCTCATTTATAAAATAGGGATAACACCCATTTCACAGGTTGGATATAAGGATGAGATGAAACACCTGGCACAGTTTGGAACACGGGTTCTCAATCTTCATTTTTATAGTTGGTACTATTTTATGTTGGCTCATCCCTGAACTCACATTATACAATTAAATGACAAACTGCCTGGAAGCAGAACTTACCCACAAAGAGCTGACTGTTGAGCTGCAAAAGGACATGGCCATCCGCGGGAGCGGGTTGGGTCTCTGGTGGGAGCTGATCCACTTGAATGGATGCCTCTTTCATGTTCCTTTCAACCCTAACGTGGTGCCACTGGTTGTCGTTGAAGTGAGTGGGGGACTGCACCGAGACTTCAGAGGGCCCGTTCCCCACATCAAATGAAAAAGCCACTACCGCCGGAGCTGGGAATGTGAGACACGAAAACTGGCCAAGTCAGAGAGCCCAGTCGTCAACATACTTAGAAATAGCACATAGCACAGGATACAACTGATAATTTGAATTTTATGGGAGAACCCTAGGACAGCAGTAAAGAATAGATGTGGAATGAGGCAGTAAAATACATTTGTAATTTGGAGAAGAAAAAACAAATTTTAAGAAATTCATCCTCAAAGTGAATTTTTTAGATTGATAAAAATAAGTTATTTATCCAGGGCAAGAAAACTAAATAGGATTTTATAAAAAAATAATTTTACAGTGATTCAAAGTTTGTATAAATTTTAAAGCATGCAATATACATTTGATATCAAGATACTAATGACAGTCTAAGAGGAGAGCAAAATAATATGGCTGGGCAATTTAATTAAATGATTTTTTATTTACTAAAAATTTAGTTATTTTTTATTATTTGAATTTAAAATGTGCCTTAATTAACACTTTAGGAACACCTTTTTGTCCAGTACAATTAATTTTTCTAGAATATTCGCTTGTTTCAACTAGCCAATTTAAGACAGAAGAGAAGCAGTCCAGAGACAGAAGACGCTGACGTGGCCTTCCCATACTAGCAGTTAGCAGCTGTGCATCACTGCATGTTGCCCAGGACCAAACCAGAGAGAGTCGGACCTGCATTACCACCATTTGTCCACCATCCAGAACTGTAATGTCAGTGCTGACATGTACACATAAGGAACTGTTGGACATTGAAATTGGGTCTCAAAAGAACTGTTGGCCCAGAAAGAAACTCACTACAGACTGATTCATTTGCCTGTCACCATAACCATTATTGCTTGTCTCATTTTCGGTTCTTATAAGTGTATTTCTAATAGCACATGATCTCACTCATCTAGGGGAAATAATGAACAACATAGACTGATGAACAAGAACAGACCCAGAAACAAGGAGGCATGGATCAGACTGTCGGGCCTCAGAGGGAGGGTAGGGAAGGGTGGGGGTAAAGGGGAGAGATCAACCAAAGGACTTGTGTGCAAGCATATGAGCCTAACCAGCGGTTAAGGACAACAGGGGGGTGAGGGCATGTGTGGGGAGGGGTGTGGGATGGGAATGGGGGGATGAGGACAAATATGTGATACCTTAATCAATAAAGAAATTTTAAAAAAAATGTGCCTTAAATGGTTCTAGAGAATACAATGATTTACCCAAACTATCACAAGTTAAATACTAAATTATTTTCTTACAGAAATACTAACTTAATTTCATAGAATTTTTTCAAAGGGACACAAGGAAGAGATTCAGTGGATAAAGGAGAAACATGATTCTTTAAACATTAGTTGAAGGATTTGCTACTAAACAGAATCCCATAGACTTCTCTGGAAAAGGAGACTTACAGCGTAGCTCTATCCGTATGAAGTCGGTGATCCCCAGGTTCTCTAAAAACACCCCGGAGGAAGCTGTGGTCTTAAAAAAGAAAGACACGTCTGCACTGAGTTCTCCGTGGAAAGTGGGGAAATGAAGGTATGAAGCCTCGGTGTTGAAGGAAGCTGAATTCCAAAACGACCCTGGTTTAAAAAAACAGGGAAAATATAAAAAAGTAAGAAAACAAATTCAGGACATAAAATGAATGACATAATAATAATTTTAGCCTTTTTGCTATTAAAAAATACAGTGTGGTGAAGGCCTAGGGGGGATCAATGGAGGAAAATGGGACATCTGTAATACTTTAACAATAAAGGTAAATTTTAAAAAATATTGTTAATTCATACATACCAGCTTTTCTTTTTCTTTTTCTATTAACTATATAGTACTATACAAGTCGTGAGCATGATTAGAGATTTTATAAGGGTTGAAATTCTGACTCCTTCCAACACAGGAGAAAAATGACCACTGCAGAAATGGTCTGCATGTTACATTTGATATAAGAGACACATCCTCAGCCTAATTACCATCCTCTCCCAAAGTGATATAAGGACCTGCCAAACATTAATTAATAGACTTAATTTTTTTGCAACTTGAAACTTTAAACACCTCCATTACTCTGGGTAACAGAAGCCGTGAAGAAGCTCAAAGTGTTTTTGTGCTAACACTTCTAACACAAACACTTCACAGAGCCACACTTGCAGCTAGCTGCTTTCACTAATGGGCCCTGTGATTCTCTCAGCTGCGACTGGCATTCAAAATATCCTCGTTTAATTAAAGATCAAGACCCTGTTCCCTCTGTGCTGCACTGATATTCTCATGAAAATGCTCTTTTACTTCAAAATTGTCTTTGACTTGGCTTCTCATAGTGAATTATATGAATAGTACAAAAGGGGTTCTCAGAAAGTTTTAAAAGGTTCAAGATAAGAAGAAAATGTGTAAAAGGTTGGGGTATAAATGAAGAGATGTGAAAAAATTATCTGGACGATGGATGTCATCTTCTCTTTCCCATTCTTTGTGTTGTTGCTGTTATATCTACAACGTTCTTTCCTTTTGAACAAATATTCTGGGTCTGCCTGGAAAGTGCGGAAAAAAATATATCAATGCAGTGGCATGAAGGGACAGGAGTGACATCCAGCTGGATGCATGTGGTGGATGAGACTCATTATCGAAGAAATGAACTATGCACTGCTGCCTTCACCAGCGAATTCTCAACACACCAAGTAGAAATGTACATCTTGAGTTTAAGCAACTGCCTCCCATATGTGCCCACAAACAACTGGATAAATTTCTATCTCATCAGCCTCCTGGAAGAAAGACTACAACAGTTCCCACTTCTCTGCAGTACAGTTACCTATGGTCAATCAGGGCCTGAAAATACTATGCGGGAAATTCCATAAACAAACAATTCATAAGTTTTAAACTGGGTGCCATTCTGAGTATTGTGGTAAAAATCTTGCACCATCCCTCCTGTCCCACCTAAGACATGAACCATTCCTTTGTCCAGCTCTCCTCTCTGTTTATGCTGCTCATCCCTAGTCACTTAGCTGTCACAGTTATCAGATCGGTTATGGGGGGGGGGGGGGGAGAGACAGAGAGAGAGAGAGAGAGAGAGAGAGAGAGAGAGAGACTACATTCCAATAATTTTTATTACAGTGTATTAATTATCCATTATTAGTTGTTGTTGTTAATCTCTTACTATGCCTACTCTATAAGTTAAACTTTATCATAGGTATCCTATCTAATAAAAGGGTAATATGCAAATTAACCATCACTCCACCACAAAGATGGTGGCGCCCATAGCCACAAGATGGCAGCGCCCAGTCCTCTCAGCACAGCTGGAGTCCCTCAGTCCCGGGGGGGTGGCTGCTGAGAGCGGGCAGCGTGAGTGGCCTGGCAGAATGCTTGCTTCGTTGCCACAGTGACGAGGCAAGTGTTCTGCGTCCAGCCACGGATGGGCCTCTGGGCCGCAGAGAGCCTCTGGGCAGTGGGTGCGTAGTGGCCAGGTCCCACAGAGAGCTACTGGCGCACGGATTCGTGTGCAGGGCTACTAGTGTATGTATAGGAAAAGACGTAGTATATATATATATATATATATATATAGGGTTTGGTACTAACTGTGGTTTCCGGCAACTATTGGGGGCTCTTTGAACATATCCCCTGAAGATAAGGGGGGACTACTGTATTGATCCTCTGATGTTAGAAAACAGTAATTGCAGGGGGGGAAATGGTTCATTATGTTTGCAAAGAACAGATACCTAACAAGTTAAAAATTACAAACTTGACTCAGCTTCTATTTGTTCATTAGATTTTAACTTATTTTCTATAAATTCTGGGCTAAACAGCAGTGCTTATACCTATGGCCGTGCATTCTTAACGAGAGGGATACATTCTGAGCAATGTATTGTTAGGTGGATTTGTCCTTGCGTGAATATCACATACAAATCTGGATGGTGTGGCCTACTACACGCGTAGGCTATGTGGTATAACCTTTCGCTCTTAAGCTACAAACCTGCACAGCATATTATCGTACTGAGTACTGTTGGCAATTGTAACACAATGGTAAGCACTTGTGTATCTAAATATATCTAAATATAGAAAAACTACAGTAAAAATCGGCATAAAATATATTTTTAAAGGCACACCTGCATAGGGATCTACTATAAGTGGAACTTTCAGGACTGGAAGCTGCTCTGGGTGAGGCGGCGAGTGAGTGGGGAGTGAGTGTGAAGGCCTGGGACATCTCTGTGCACGGCTGTAGACTTTATAAACATGTCGCACAGCCCTCTCCCTGCTTCCACCGGACAGAGTCAGGGCTCCGAAGCTTCCAGTGCTGCTGCACGGAGAAGGACTTGGGCTGGGCTGATTGGAAATGTCAAGGAGGAGGGACGGGCTGGGTGAGGCGCAGATCACCAGGACAGTGACCGAGAGGAGGGACTGACAGGTGGCCTGAGGATCAGTAGGAATGAGAAATCAAGATGGAGAGACAAAGAACACAGGGGACTGTCACAGCAATGTGGTTTTGGCCATTGCATGTTGGAGCGGTGGTCAGATTAAAGAACTCTGTGGTACCAGAGGGAAGGGGGATGAGGGTAGTAAAGGGCAAAGGGGGTCAAATATATGGTGATGGAAGAAGATCTGACTTTGGGTGGTGGGCACACAAGGAAATATACAAATGGTGTGTCATAGAATTGTACACTTGAAACTTACATAATTTTATTAAGCAATGTTACCCCAATAAATTAACTTTTTTAAAAAAAGTGTCACTTAACATGGAGAGAGTGTAAAACTGAGGACTCAGTATTTTGACGGAAATTTGTTTTGGGTTCCGTTGACTCTATCTGGCATGAAGGGCACTCTTTGGCAGTGAAATGATGGAACAAATAAAACTTACCTATGCTTTGAACCTTACAACCTGGAAACATTTCCAAAGTACAGGGAGAGGCTGGCTCCGCACTCCCACAGAAAGCTTTCATTCAAGTGGCACGTTAACACCTGTTAAGGCAGCTCCTGTGGGCCTGTGTCCCTGTGCAGGGTCTTGGGTCCAGCCATGCACTCTGAAGACCATCACGCTAGGCCTGGCGGCTGCAGCGTGCTCTGAATAGGGAGCGCTGGGCACTGGCTCCTCTGTGCTGAACCGGGTCAGTGGCTGAGTGATTGGGATGTAATTTGTGCACTCAAAATTGAGGTGCAGTGAGTGAGAGGGAATCTATTGTCAAGCCCTACAGATATTGCTCCGATCTCAGAAAAAAATTCCCCCTGAACCACACATTCCCTTCCATTTCTAACAAGAAATTCAGCTCCATTATAGTCTTTTGGGACCACTATCTATAGATGTGATCCATTGTTGACTGAACTGTTGTTATGAGGTGCATGACTATATCTTATTTTTCTTATGAACTTGATTCAAAAAACAATTCTCAGATCATATGTAGACAATTTCAGAGCTGTATTTATTCAGCTGAGAATATACTTTGAGTGTTTCCCCCCCCCATAGACAAATGAAACTGTACATTCCTTATTTTCATTTTACAGATAAGTATTTCTAATCTTAGATATTTTGATCTCTAGGAAAGAATGGAAGAAAATGCAAAATATCACGTTAAGGTTAACAACACATTTGTGTTCTTAAAAGTTCTTACAGTGACCCATTATTAGAAATTAAATGTCTTTCTGTTGAAAGGTTATATCATGAAAACTAACACAAAGCTATAACTTTAAATAATGGACTATTTTAAAATCTTACTTTTGGTCTGATTAGAAAGAAAAACACG
This sequence comes from Cnephaeus nilssonii, assembly GCF_951640355.1. Taxonomy (NCBI): domain Eukaryota; kingdom Metazoa; phylum Chordata; class Mammalia; order Chiroptera; family Vespertilionidae; genus Cnephaeus; species Cnephaeus nilssonii. The sequence continues at coordinate 22,179,713 of NC_137091.1, read as the reverse complement.
CAAAATTACTTAAAGGACTAAATTAGATAATACTGTCATAAGACAAAATATCACATCTGTTTCATTTTTATGACACAGCTAACCCAATAAAGCATCCTATAGGGAGCTTCGGGGAACTGGTGGAACCAGAAGAACAATTCTTTGAATTGCTACTATCTTTATAATGAACACTTTTATGGTAATGAAAACAATTTATTACCTTTGGTAGCTTAAACACTCACACACATAATAGCACCTATTTTATCTAGTTAGCAAACCTTATTTTACAGATTTATCATAGGTAAAAAAAAAAGAAGAATATTTTATTGGAAGAAAAAACTGCTGCTAATTTACAATAATTATAAAGAAAGCAAAGGCCAATATTTCTATGATCAAATAATGTTCTGACGTCTCAGCTCTTCACGGACTGCTGAGAAGTGCCCAGTAGGACCGGGCTGCCTAGGGAAAGGAGGGGCAAGGAAGAACCAGAGTGCACCCAGCGGGCAGGCCCAGCAGGAAGCGGCAGGTTTTTGAAGAGAGGATTCCTCGGCTAAGGTCGGTTTTTAGAAAATCCCTAAGCTGCACCAGTAGCAGATCTGAAAGCAATCCTTGCCTCTGTGAAAGCTGGTCAGGAGAGTGAGATGCCCTTGTACCATTCCAACAAACACAGATCAAGATGTATTGTTCTAAGAAATGTATAATGACTTAATTACTTAAAGTAATTAATAATGAGTATGTTTTAAACTGAATTCAATATAGGGTACTAGAGATTTGGAAAGATTCCTTCACGTATGCCACGTTTTATCGTTCCAGAATTAAAAAAAAATAATTGTAATGGGTAACAGGATCTATAGAATTACTTACTTAGAAGAGGAGATGTACATAAAGTAAAAAGAGCTCATTAGGAAAATTAGCATAGTAGAATTAAAATTACAAACAATATCTAAAATACTTGTTTTGCTAAACTTTTATTCACAGTATTAATAATTATCCTTTAAAAAAAAAACTTTAAGAAACAGAAAGTAAATTAGTGGTTTCCTAGCTGGGGATGGAGCTCCTGATAACAGGGGCTGAGGAGTGCGGATCTTTTGGGGGTGATGTTCCAAAGTTGTTTCTAACAGTTATAGTGCTGTGACCACCAAAAGTCCCTGAATAGTTCACTTCACATGGTTGAATTGTATGGTATGTGAATTATATTGTTTGAAACAATAACACACAAAAACTCCACAGTATTTGAAAAATATATTGTTTCTTAAGAAAATGTTTTACTTTTAAGATAAAAATAAAAAACAATGATGTGTTCACCCTACCTTTCTTTTTTTTTCCCCAAGCACCTTATTGACTGCCATTTAAAAATCTGTAAATATTTAATGTACACAACTCAATTAGTTTGGTACCACCACTTTTCTGAAAAGTGAATAAAATAAAATGAAATACAAAAGTGGCAAGGCAGGGATAATTTACTAGTCAGATGGCTCTTCCTGCATGCTGAAGAATCATGTTTAAAAGCTGGAAATATGGATTTCTTTAATCAAAATGTTTATTTTGAGTTAATTATAGATTTCCATGCAGATATAAGAATCAGCAAAGATTGTGTGTTCCCTTTAGCTAGTTTTCCCCAGTGGTAATATCTTGCAAAACTATAGTACATTATAGCAACCAGGATATTGGTATTGATTCCATTAAGATGAAGAAACACATGGCCCAGCCAGCATGACTCAATGGTTGAGTGAACTAATGAACCAGGAAGCCACTGTTCAATTCCTGGTCAGGGCATATGCCCAGTTGGCAGGCTTGATCCCCAGTAGGGGGCATGCAGGAGGCAGCCAATCAATGATTCTCTCTCATCATTGATGTTTCTATCTCTCACTCCCTCTCCCTTCCTCACTGAAATAAATAAAAATACATTTTTTAAAAAGAACACTTGTATCACCTCAAGTATTTCTCATGCCTCCCTTTTATAGCTGTAACCTTTCCTCCTGCTCTTCCCCCCTCTTCAACCACTAATCAGCTCTCCTCATTTAAGAATGTTTTACAAATAAAAGCATATACTATGTAGCCTTTTGAGATTGACTTTTATTTTTCCCACTCAAAATTACTCTCTGAAGATTCGCCCCGGTAGTTCATTTCTTTTTATCGCAGAGTAGTATTCCATGGTGTGGATGTACCACATTTCTCTGCAACTCCTTACCCCAGCAGCAATCTTCTCCATCTCAATTAGTGCCAATTCTATGCCTCTGATAGACTAAACACCTTGGTGTCAGTCTTTTTTTTAAAAATATATTTTATTGATTTTTTACAGAAAGGAAGGGAGAGGGAGAGAGAGTTAGAAACATTGATGAGAGAGAAACATCGATCAGCTGCCTCCTGCACACCCCCTACTGGGGATGTGCCCGCAACCAAGGTACATGCCCTTGACCGGAATCGAACCTGGGACCCTTCAGTCTGCAGGCCGACACTCTATCCACTGAGCCAAACCGGTTAGGGCTTGGTGTCATTCTTGACTCTTCCTTTGGCAATCCACATCAATCCAGAAGCAAATGTTACTGCTTCCTCTGACCTGGACTCATCCTACAGCTACCATCATTGTGCCCACGGCTAAGCCACCAGGCCTATCAGCTGGGTTGGTGATATGGTCTTGTAAATGCTCTCCTTGTTCAACCTTACCCTGGTCGATTTCATTAAAGCATAAGTGAGATCACACCACCCTTTTTCTCAAACTCTCTACTGGTTTCCAATGCCATTCAGGTTGAAAAAGAACGAATTTTCAGAACAATCCTCCATGATGGGAGCACCAGTTTCCTCTCTGGCTCCTTCTATCATTCTCTTCTTGCTCTCTCGACTCCAAACATATTGAACAATTTGCTATTCCTTGAGCACACCGGTTACAGTCCCATTTCTGAGTAATTATGCTGCTTTTCCCCTGTCCACAGTACTCTTTCACAGGTATACACAGCCTTGCTCCCTGATTTCCCTCAGACCTTTATTCCAATGACACCTTCTTAGTGAGCACTTAATGACCATCCTATTTCAAATTTTCAATCTAACCCTACTCCTGCCTAAACTAAACTATATTGTATTCACAACACTTACTAGCATCTACCATACAATCTATTTTACTTACTTCTTTGTTGTTTATCACTCCAAGAGAACTCAAGCTCCAAGAATGCAGGTACTTTTGTCTATTTGTTCATCTCTCTCTGTCTCTCTCTCTCTGTCTCTCTCTGTCTCTGTCTCTCTCTGTCTCTCTGTCTCTCTCTCTCTGTGTCTCTCTCTGTTTCTCTCTCTCTCTCTCTCTCTCTCTCTCTCTCTCTCTCTCTCTCAGGAAGGCACAGTGCAATGTTACAATGCATGGGCTCAATAAATAATTGTTAAATGAAATGGTAAGATGTCATTTGTCCAAGTAACAATCAGAAAGCTTAGAGTAATTGCTCCTGGTTTGGTTGTATTATATGTATCTCAATAAGTACATTCAAATTTCTTGGTAAATAAGTAGGAAAAAGGGAGAGAGAAAAGAGAGGAAAAGAGTATGAGGAGGAGAAAATAAAAAAGTGGATAAACTTTAGGAAAATTAAAGGAAAGCCAAGGAAAAAAATAAATTATAAAAATGAAAAGACTTTCTTAATGATGGAGGATTATCAGACACAGCAGAGCTTACCAAATTACATTATATGATTATTTGCTAAAATGGAATTGATCTGCACTCTTTTTAATGGTTTTTATGTAGTCTGCCAAATGGAACAGAACTCTGTCAAACGGAAGAGAAATTAAACAAATCACTAGTCAATATCTTTTTCTAGTCTAAGAATATAACTTCTGCAAAGTTATTTATTGCCTACATGCATCTTTGATTATTTAATGCATTCTGGGAGCTGTGATTTCTCAGACAGCTGAACGAGTCAATGCAGATAAAATAAAGAAAGTAATTTCAATGACAAGAATTTCTTAGAACAAAAAACAGGAAAATCTTTTCTAATTATGTAAGTTTTGGGAATGCCTGATTAGACATAAAATTTCAATACAATTAATTAATTGAGAAGAAATACATTTAATAAATTGGTTGAAAAGTTCAAATGCCAAAGAAATAAAAATACAACTTTGTTCTAATTAATGAGCTAAGAGCAGAACTGTAGATCATGCTTGCAACAACATATAAATGTATGTATACATTTTAGCACATCACGTCCAATATAAGAAAAAATTAATACCAATGCCCAACACTGATATGCATCCTTGTTAAGGTACTGGCCTTTAAGAGTAATTATTACTTATTCAGTTAGGAAAAGCAAGTCACCCACAAGGTGGAAAAATCAGTTTGGACCAAAACTTTCCACAGCAACATTCTATACCAGAAGATAAAGACACACAGTCCACAGATCTGAGAGAAAGAAGATACATCCAGTCTAACATTTTGTTGAGTGTTAAGGCAACAGGCAGACATTCTCAAATTCAGAACTCTGAGAATAAAGCACATACAAGTCCTCTGGGTGAAAAATAAAACCCTACTTCATAATGAAATACAGTCAACAGAAGTTATCTAGAAAAGCTGTGGGAGACAAGATGATCGCATCTCTCAGTGCAGAGATAGTAGGTGCACACTGGGCAAAGTCACAAAGCACGGTCCAAAACCATTACACCAGTTTCTAAAAAGATTAAATGTCCTGTTACCTCATAATGCAGACATTCCATTCCTAGAGAAGTAAAAACATATGTTCAGGAAAAGTTTATACATAGATGTTATCAACATTATTCATAATAACCTCAAAGTGGAATAATCCAAATATCTATCAATGGATGAATGGATAAACAAAATGGAATATTATTTGGTCATGAAAAATAATGAAGTATTGATATATGCTACAGCATGGATAAACTTTGGCAATACCATACTAAGTAAATGAAGCCAGTCATGCCCTAACTGGTTTGGCTCAATGGATAGAGCGTCGGCCTGCGGACTGAAGGGTCCCAGGTTCGATTCTGGTCAAGGGCATGTACTTTGGTTGCGGGCACATCCCCAGTTGGGGGTGTGCAGGAGCCAGCTGATCGATGTTTCTCTCTCATCGAAGTTTCTAACTTTCTATCCCTCTCCCTCTCCTTTCCTCTCTCTGTAAAAAAATCAATAAAATATTTTTTTTTAAAAGAAGCCAGTCACAAAGATCACATATTCTGTGTTTTCTTCTAAAGGAAATGTTCAGAATAAGCAAATCTGCAGAGATAAAAAATAGATCCATGATTTATTAAGGTTGGGGTGGAGGTAAAAGAGAAAAGGGAATGTCTGCTAAATGGGTCCAAGTTTTTTGGGGGGACAATGAAAATATTCTAAAATTGATTGTGGTGATGGTTGTACAATGCTATATAATTTGCTAAAATAATTAAATATACTGAAATCTGATTAGATTGTGTACTTTAAACAGATGAATTGTAGGGCATGTGAATTATATCTCCATGGAGCTATTGCCTAAATAAATAAATAAATAAATAAATAAATAAATAAAGTTAAACCAGCCAAGTCTGGTTTAGAGTTCTGAGGCAACAACATTCTTAAACATGTGCCAACTCAGCAAATACAACACTCATGAGTCTTTCTGGGGGGGAAAAACTGAAAATATCAACTACCTGACAATGCAATCCAAGAAGAAATGGATCAAAATAAAAATCAGTCAAGAATAGAGAAGCTCTGATGACAGGACTAGTGGTTAGCACTAAAAAAATAAACAACTATACAAATAATAGCAAAACTAGCAAAAATTAGATGGTTGAGGGAGAAAAGAAAGGATAGGACAAATGAGTGCTAATTTTCCCAGTTTTCAGAATACATTAATATTGTCTAAATTTTAAAAATTAGTTTACTATAAAACCTGGTGACTCTATAGCCTTTAAAAATTTTCATATTTTTTATTGTTTAAAGTATTACAAATAGTAGTACATATGTCTCTTTCCCCCCTCCTATTGATCTCCCCCCCCTCCGGCCTCCCTTACCACCATCACCCTACCCGCACATGCCCTCCCTCCCTCCCCCCAGTGTCTTGCAACCATTTGTTATGCTTATATGCATGCATACAAGTCCTTCGGTTGGAGTTGTGAGGGATCATTCAATTTGAATATATATTTATATGTTATATATATACATGACATAAAGCAATAATTTTAGCTTCATTTCAGTTTCTTCTTTCTTCCTTGATTTCAATTAATAAAGTTTTATAAATTTATTTATAAATCTGTTTTTCTATTTTTCTGTCTAGGGCAATGGTTCTCGACCTGGAGCAATTCTGCACCCCAGGAGACATTGGAAAGGTCATAAGATATATCTAGTTGTCACAACTGGGAGAGCAGTGCTACTGGCAGCTAGTGGGAGAGGCCAGGAAAACTGCCAAATGCCCTACAGCGCCCAGGACAGCCCCAACCATAACAAGGAATTACCCAGTCCAATGCCAAGGTTGGGGAATGCTGCCCTAGAGACCTCTAGCAATGTCTGGAATGATCCTCACTGGTGTTAATCAGTATTTCTGAGTTTTGTGACTCTTGGTGATTATTAAACTCTTTTCTTTGAGATTTCTGTATATCTTAACATTTTATAATGATTATATATCAATCAAAACATTAATGTTTAATACTTAAAACAATGAATAAAGGTATATATATATATATATATATATATATATATATATATATATATAATTGTCAAGAAATGATATTATTGTAGTCCTGAGAATTATTAGGATTCTTAGCCTCAAAGTAATGGACATCTTTTGAAAGTGTTAGAAAGAACCTTTGTTTCCTCACGTTTGGAATTTCTTAAATATAAATTGTTAGTAACACAAGTCTTTTCTAAAGAAGAGAAAAAACAGAGCAAAATAGGTCACAAATTATTTTTTCTCCAAGAAAAGGGTGTTTCCATTTTATAAAGACACTATATTATTTAAAAAGTGAAAAGCAAAAAGTCTTAATATGAACTAAAATCATATGCTTATTTGAAAGCACTTTCATGCCACCAGCCCAAGTGCATTGCTGAGAAATGGCTCAGCTGGAACGAGGTGCTCAAATTCTATGTGAGTTTTTAATCGGGAAAGCCTTTCAATATAACCAACTCCTTTCATTAAACGTACATCTCTGCATATCATTTAATTGCTTATACAATCGAAAACTTATTCCTGTCTCTCAGGAACAATTCACAAGCTACAGGTTTCTTGAGCTGTGTGTGATAGATCATTCTCCTTCTTTCATAAACTGCTCTTTATTGATTATCTTTCATGTAACAGGTAATGTACTAGGTACCAGGAACACACTGATAAATGAAGAATGGACCTGCTCTTGAGAGGCTCGAAAATACTGAAAAGCCAGTCTGAGAAATACGTGTTTATAATATGTTCAACATTCCTTGAAAGTGTAGGATCAAGTGTTCTAGAGACCAGTAGAAGGTTCATGGAGAAAGGGCTTGAATCTGAGGGGACAGTTTTCAGCAAGAGGACTGGGAGGTTTCTCAGGTGAAGGAAAACAAGGGAAGAGGAAGTGCAGCCAGATGCTGGCAGTGGTTCGTGAGTGTTCTTTGTGCTGGGAGATCTGCAGAACTAGGGGATAATCCCGGTAGATGCCTTCCTGATGGATGCTCAGAAACATTTAACCCTGGGTGCCCATACTGGACTTCTACTCTTCCTCCTTAGCATGTGGGGAGAGTTCTGAAGATACTCCAACCACAGCTGGCATGCTCTCCAGGTAATTTTTAGGCATATGGAAGTTGAGGAACAGGGTACTTCAAAGATGAAGATGTTCCCACTGCTCCAGGGAGAGTGAATAGAAAGGAAAGTACAAGAGAGGGTCCTCCTAATTATAACATAGATATTTATAAATTAAATTATTTATGATTATTTCCATATTCACAAATACATTAATTCATTACTAAGTTTTATGTCTGCAGCACAACTTTAAAGGCAGTTTTATCATTCATAGCTGTTGTATTTTAGGTAAAACACTCCTAATGGTGTTATCAATGACTTCTGACATCGAACAATAATAGCAGAAGTAATACTGAATTTCAGAATCACCTACATTTTTTTAAAGGTGAAAAGAAGGACTTGGAAAAAGACAATATTGATTAATTAGGGGAAAGCTTGTGTCTGGAACCAGTAAGTCTCATACTCATTTTGTTTATTTGTCCTGCTTTCTCGAGGGTTCTCTTCTTTCCCAGAAAAAACAGGCTTGATGTAAAATTTTCAACATCTTTAGTCTGTGATAAAACCAAAATGTTTTTATTGCCATTTTTCTTTTTAAATCTAAAACTTCCTTGTCTCAGTTAAGGGTACTAGCACCCTTACTGTCCCAATGAAGGGCACTAGCATCTTTACTGTCTCCATGGAAGGCACTAGAAGCATTATTGAAATCAGAAAGCTGGAGATCATCCTCAGACCCTTTCAGCCTCAACTTCCATCTAAATCACATTGAATGCACCTCTCGCATTGAGACCCTTCTTTAAGCCCCATCCAACCATTGCTTAGTTCAAGCCCTCATCATTTTTCCTTGTCTTACATTACAGGTTATTTTGTTGGCCTTTAGGTATATAATTGGTCTTCATGATTTCATTTAGATCATGAAGTTTAAGCTATTTCTCAGCCTTAAATGTTCCAGTCCTAATGCCTTCCAGATAATGACCACATACCTTCCTTCCATTTATAAAGCCCACAGTGCATGATCCTGTATCTAGAAGCCCCCAATATCTACACAGTCTATCTCACTTGGAAAGAATAAAAATGTGCCTAGAGCATTTCATCTACAGGGGGCAGATTTTCCAGAGAGAGAAAAGGGGGCATCCTTTTTTCTGCAGCCATTGCTCCTCTTACTGAGAAAATGTAAAAAGCCCTTCAGACAGAAACAGGTCTACACCCTCGTGTGAGGCTAAACCTCAACCCTAAACAGATGTAGGAGACACACTCTCGTGAGAGGCTGAGCCTCAACCCTAAACAGATGCAGAAGACAATAATGCCCAGGAAAGCTCTCCACTACTGTTTTATTAATAAGTCAGAGATTAATTAGCAGGTCTCTAAGTACTTCAACTAGCTGTAAATTCTTATTCCTAATGTTGGTACCCTCCCCCCTATATCTCTATGGTCACAAACATTTAATACTCAGCACTAGTGATATTTAGGACATATTGCTGTAGAGTACTGTCCTGTGCACTGAAGGAAATTTAGCAGCATTTCTGTCCTCTCCCTCTAAGTGACAGGAGAATTTAACCACACACACACACACACACACACACACACACACACACACACACACACGACAGCCCAAAATGTCTCCAGATATTGCCAAATGTCCACTAGGGGTGGGGGAGGGAGGAGTCACCTTGGATGGAGAATCACTGCTCTAAGTAAAAAGGTGCTGTGTGCCTAAGTTCATGGCAGAAAGTTTTTGAGAAAGAAATCCTAAGGGCTTGAGCTGGCAGTGACCTCAATCAAAGCAGAGAGATTCCCCCGGGATTGAGGCAAATGAAAATAAGGGGATGGAGGAAGCCAACCTGAGCTCCTGAAAGGTTAGGATCAGAGCCAGCAGCGGAAAGTGCATGCGATGTATAAAACACTTGCTCTATAGTCACAAAGTTGTTGCCCTGCCTGGATGCAGCTGAGTTTACAACCTCATCTCTTTGCACATAATTTTTGTCTCCATGAAATATCCTGTGTCATCTTCATGTGATTGTGTAAGGCCTACTGACAGAACAGGAAGTTAAACTGATAAAGATTAGCGATGGTAGGTATAATGGCAGACAGTTTTTTTACAATGTATATATAAATTTTTATATCCCAGTATCATTTTTGCTTTTTAACTAAGCAACTTTGGCTAGGTATCCCTGTAAATCCACTGAATTGTCAGATCATCTCTTCCTCTGTTGAGGCCTAGAATAAAATTTTATTTTACTGTATGCTTTTAGAGTAAATAAACATTTCTTCTATTTCCATTTTAAGTTTTGGAAAAACTAAAAGCTTAAATATTTAATGATTCCGTCTCTATAGGTCTAACTGATTTCAGAAAGCTTATAAATGGACACACATACTTATTTCATTCCCTGATGAAAATATATATTTTCTATGCAACTATATTTGAATCTTAAAACTCTGGTTTAGGGTGTTAATAGACTGAATATACACAATAGCATGTCCCACTGAGTTCCATAAACACACACACACACACACACACACACAGAAAAAAAAAAGAGATTAAAAATTGAAATATGTCTGATTATACTGACATTTGGCTGTACTTCTAATCCCCACCCAGGCCCAACAATAGGAAACTGACATACATTGGTAACAATTTTGAACAGCACTGAGGCTCTCCTACATGGTAACAGCATGTGGGAATTGAGGAGTACTGGAACGTGTTCTTGAACCAATCATCCAGAAGCTTAGGGGTTTCTTTCTCTTGGGTCTTAAGAAGGTTTGCCATTCTAGCATTTATGACAGGGCTTTGCACACTGTAGAGGTATTTTATTTGTTGGCTGACTAAAAAACTGTTTCAGACATTACTTATGCGATTTCACAGTAAGATCTGATTAATTATATTATGATAAAAACATGATTCATAAGTGGCATCACTTTCCTCAGATAAGCTACCAACACATGGCCACCACTTACTGTCTCCCCGGCAGAGTAGAGGCCCCAGCTTGTAAGCTGCTTCTGAATGCGGCCGGCCCGTGTCTGTGATCACTATCTTAGTCACTGGCAGATGTTCTTTGTAGGAAAGGAATCCAGTGTCATTGGTCCTAAAAAATAGTAACAACAAAATTCTTAAAATTACTCTGATTAACGGAATTATCAAATAAACAATAGGCCTTATTACATTTCAAAGCCAAGATGTTCTGAGCTAAATTTGCACACACAAGAGTAAGGATCAAATTGCTCATCTGAGTATATAAAAATATGGCAACATTTTAATTTCTCTTGCAGACAGAATAGAGCTGGTGATTTTTAAAGTCAGTTGGCCATTTTCTACCTTAAAATAGAATGGTTTAACCCATTAGCATTTAGTATAATGACTGATACTGCATTTTTAGATCTACCATTTTTATTTTTTTTATTTTTTCCCCCTTATGTTTCTCTCCCTTCTTTCCTGCCTCCTCTTGGTTTACACCATATTTTTGTATTTATGTTCTTTATTCACTTTTTAGCTGTATGTCTTGTTGTATTTTAATATTTGCTTTATTGATTACAAAATGCAACCTTAATTTATTACAGTCTACTAGATTTTACATTGTATTATTTAATATAAAATGTTAGCTTCCTACAGGATAATTTCTTTAACACTCCCCCCAATACACACATATATCTGTTCTTTATGCTGGTATTGTAATATATATAACAATAGATGTTATAAACTTTATAACAGTCCAGATTTTTTAAATTTTATAATTCAACAGTAAAGTTTAATGTATTTTTTTATTAAGAGAAAAATTTACATTTACTGACATATTCGCAATTTCTAGATTCTTTATTTTTTCCTGAAGTTCTGAGTTTTCTGTTATTATTTCTCTGAAGAATATCTGTTAGCATTTCTTATGGTGCAGCTCTGTTGGCAAAAATTCTCTCAGCATTTAATTTGAAAACAACTTCTTTTATCTTCATTTTGAAATACATTTTGCTTACAATAGAATTCTAGGTTGACCTTGCTTTTTCTTTCAACACATTAAAGATCTCATTCCGTGAACTTCTGACCTGCCTTCAGATGAGAGGTCAGCCTTTATTGGTATCCTTGTTCGCTGTATGGAAGGTGTCCCACCAGATCCACACAACCTGGCTACTTTCAAAAACATTTATCTTTATCCTTAGAGTTTAGCCATTTGCACAATAAGTCAAGGTGTATTTTTTTCCATTTTTATTCTGCTTGATATTCTGAGTTTCTGGAATGAGTACACTGAAGATGTATTAGTTATCTTTTATAACGTAACAAATTACCCCAAAACTTCATGACTTAAAACAGCGCCATTTATGATCTACATCCTAGTCAGGACTCTGGGCAAAGCTTCAAGGGATCCTTTGGCTCAGGGTCTCTCCCAGGGCTCCAATCAAAGGTTTAGTGAGGACCCCAGTCATCTCAGTGCTTGACTGGGCAGGGATCAGCTCCCAAGCTCACTGAAGCGGGTGTTGGCAGTGTTCTTTGTCAGCTGTTGGACTGTTATCCACTGGCTGTTGGCTGAAGGCCACTCTGGATCCTCTGCCACATGGGCCTCTCCTCAGGACAGATCACAAATGACAGCTTGCCTTATCAGAACAAGAAAGCTAGAAGGGTCAACGGAGAGGTAAAGAGGCTCAAGCAAGTCAGAAGTTAGCCTTTTGTAATCCAATCTCAGGAGAGTTGTCTCATCACCTTTACCACATTCTATTCATCAGAAGCAAGTCACAGGTCCTGGCGACCCTCAAGGAGAGGAAATTCCACTAATAGGCAGTGCGGATCATCTCGGCGCCATCTTGGAGGCTTGCTACCACACATTTATTAAACAAGATGGAGAAATTTTCAGCCATTGTTCATCAAATATATCTTTGCCTCATTTTATTTCCTATCCTTCCGGGACTCCACTTTCTTGCCCATTAAATCACTGATGCTTTTCCAAAAGTCACCAAGGTTTTGTTAATTTTGTTCACTCTTTTTGTTGTTGCTCCTATGTTCTTCAGATTTAATAACTTCTATTGATCTGTCTTCAGGTTCGCTGACGATTTCTTCTGCAATCTCCTGAACTGAAGACCATCCATTGAATTTTTCATATCAGATGTGCCTTCCTATTCTAAAATTCCTATTTGCTCCTTTAATGTAGTTCTCATTTATCTGCTTAGCTTCCTCTCTGTTCACTTATATTATGTTTATCTAAGTTTTAGGGCATGTTTATAATAATTGTTTTAAAGTTTTTGCCTGCTAATCAAGCATGTGTCCCCAGGGTCTGTTTCTAATAAGTGCTTCTATTTTCTAGACTTTCAATCAGAGTTGACTCTTCTTTTAAATATGCAATAATTATTATATTTCTCTGGACATTGGGGGTGATACTGTAGAGACTGTGGGTTCTGTTATTGTTCTGAAGATTCATTTTTATTTTCACGGGCAGTTAAATCACAACTTACCACAATAAATTATGTACACTTGGTTTTACACTTCATTAGGGTAAGCCTATGTCAGTTTTGCTCTTAGTTTTCAATTATAGTCTTTGCTGTAAAGACATAGACCTTCTGTCATTTCTATGGAAAGCTGAGGGGTTTATAAAACTCATCTTAGTGAGACTTAAACTCCACATTCTGAGTCTCCTCTGGTAGTGGCTACTGAAACCTCTGTAGCTTGCTCAGTTTTCCAGTTGGATCCTCTCTGCTTGGTTTCTAGAAATCTCCTCTGTGCCTGTGCAGCTTGGGGCTCAGCCAAGGACGAGGAAAGCTTACATGGTGGACGCCCCCAGGTTTTCTCTTATCTGGGATTCCCGTTCTCCCCTCAGCATCCAGCCATTCTGGCAGCCCAAACTATGCTCTGATACCTCTTAACCCCACCCCCCAATAAAATCTAGTTTTTCTCTTTGAGTTCTAGCCACCACATAACATGTGATCTGATTAGTTCCCTCAAAGAAAAGGCTTATATACATAATCTCAAACACTTGAGTTCCCATCTTCCAAGGCTCAAAGGCTCCCAACCCTAGCAGTTTCTACCTACATTTGGTTGTTTTCCACTTACTTCAAGTAGTTGTTCTTACAAATAGCTTTTCTGGGATTATAAATGTTCTCTGGGGAAAGTTATTTCTATGCAAACTACATAACCATAGCAGAATTTAATATAAAAAGTTTCAATATCTTATGGCTGAAAATTATTTTTGATGAAGAATATGTTATGGAGGTATTAGAGAGTTATTGGTGATTATGTTAGTTTTTTCCTTCTGTTAAGCATTGCTATGAACATTTTATTCACATTTTAAAATACAATATTACTGTGCAGGTGTTTTTATGAAGGCAGTGAGAAGTAAGAGAATACAAAATTTAAAAACTAGACTTTGAGTAAGAGACAATATCCTTTATACCAAACAGGTAATAGTAAAAGTACAATCATGACACCACATAGATGCCTCTTTCTAGGGTATTCCAAAATAATCTGTCTTTTGATACAACATAGTCTTGATGTTTATCAAATAAATCAATGAAACAGCCAGCATACGATTCAAAATGTGAACTCAATTGACAATGAACTGATTACTGGAATTAATGTACATTCTGTAACCAAAGCAATCATATTTATAGCCAGATTGACTATTAATATTTTTAAAAATAATTATTATGTGCAGATCCAGGTGCACAGTAGTATAACATACATATGGTATGTTGAACAGTGAATATGGAAATTAAAGAATATTTTCACTTCATAAATAAAATCCAACTCTAGTAAAAAATAGAATACATGTATTTTTAAGTTTTCAAAGGGAAACACATATTTAAGACTTTTATTCTATTTAAAGAATAAATTTCAAGTTCAATTTTCAAATCCCTCAAATGTTACAGATTTCCTCTTTCAAAATATGATAAACAATAGAACATTAGTTCTTTGGTGGGTTGTCTTTTTTTAAAAAAAGTTACATGTTTATAATTGTAGGAAATTCTAAGTTTACATTTTTAAAGGTTTTAGAGGCAATTATTGAGGAAATGTGCTTTAGTAATTACTGGCTGTAAATATATTTTGAGAATAATAGAATGCTTAATTACACTTAATTTCAAAGAGAATGATAACTGACTAAGAATGAAGAGGAAACGTGAAACAGATGCCTCTTTCATTGTATTACAAAAATAAAATGTACATGACTAAACAGTCCATTACCAAAAAAATTGAAATAAAAGGACATTGATCTTAACATTTAGGACTCAGACTGATTATAACACATTTCATCAAAACATACCTGCATCTAATTTCTTCACTGTCCTAACGTGTTCAGTATCTACCTAGCTCTACAACGTAGAGTCTACATGTTTTAAGTGATCCATTTAAAAAGATAAACTTTTTTTTGCGAAAGGAAATCATATGGAAATCACCATTCATTCCGGTCAGCATCGCAGTTGCAGTGATACTGAGAATCAATGCAGTTCCCCTCTAGTCCACAAGTACATTTTTGAGGATCAGGCAAAGAACCTCCCCAATACGTGTGTGTCTCATTGGTTCTTCCAACCCACCAGCTCAGAGGGGTCCCATCTGAAAGACAAATGCATGGAATGTGACATCTGCTTTATACCCCCTGCCTTCTGTCTCAGCATAATGCCTCTCCTTCCCAAATCATTAAAAAAATAAATAAAAGGAGAAAGACAAAGATGGATTTAATGCAGTGATAGTCAAAACATTGTAGTTGATAGCATTTCCTGAAGAAAGCTTTTTAAAAAATGTTTTATTATTTAAACTCAAATGATTGATATATTTTTCTTTGAGTAGAAAAGACACCAGCAATTCTTATTTAACTCAGGCATGATAGCAAAAATGTATTGAAAGCAGTTCACATATGTAATTTCTTTGAAAATAATTTTTGAAACAAGTTGGCATAAAAATATAAACCAGAGTAATTAACATGTCAGAAACAAAACTGATATGAGATAATAAAATGGTCATTAAAACATTATAGAATGTTATAATATAAAGTCAGTGATTTTTTTATTGTTGTTAATCCTCACCCACAGATATTTTTACCACTTAATTTTTTAGAGAGAGTGGAAGGTAGAGGAAGGGAGAAAGAGAGAGAAACATCGATGTGAAAGAGACACATCAATTGGTTGCCTCCTCCACGCGCCCGACCGGGCCAAGGATCCAGCCTGCAATAGAGGTGCATGTCCTTGACTGGAATCAAACCTGCAATGGGCTAAAGTAAAGGATTTATCTCAATATATGTATTGGCTAAAATAGAGTAGCTGTTTATTAAACATTGGGCATGGTATGGCACTTCTCTGTCATGATTGAAGATTTATTTGGAAGTATGTATTTTTCTCTTTCATTTAATGGCTCGGCTATTTATTTGGAGACTATAGAGTAACACTGAAATATCTTAGTGCCTGAAGCAAACACTACATTCAAAAACAAAGTTTTCCTTAACCAAATGCATTTCTTTCTATGATGAATGTTCAGCTATCAGCTCCTTCTCAGAGTTAAAACTAAACCTGATGTCAAGAAACTAGAGCAAAGAATGGACAGAAGAGTTAGATAGGATTTTGAGAAAAGGAGGTAAAGCATGAGGGCAATATCTCATTTAAAAAAGAGAGAGAGGAAATTGTAGTAATTAGAAAATCAAATCAGCATGAGAAGAATGTGAGATCAAATCAGTCAGCTATCGAAAAGTGCTTGATCCTTTTTCTGTTGACTTTCAAACCTTTTAAGTTATCATCAGCCCCACTAAAAATCTGGAACTTTTACTAATTTCCCCTTTACTTACAAATGCCAGTGCTCATTATAACTTACTGTTACAATAGGACCTTAGGACCTTACTAGTGCTGGCAAGCTCTCTCCCAGCATTACTATACGTGACATCAGGCAAGCCAAAAACAAGGAGTTAGCAAAAGCTTGTGTTGTGCATAAAGACATTACCAAGAATCTTCATTTTTAAAAATTGCATAATTAATTCATCAGCAGAAGGTGAAACCTATTTAAAACATTTACCAGAGATATTTCAATATACTGCTTAAAACACTATGTGTTCATGGATTAAAGAGAAAATAAATCATCATTCCTAAACAATGAATAATATTTTAACCTCTACATGTACTATCTTCCTTATAAAGTAGAAACGACTGAATGTTTAGTGGTACCAAATACATTTGGTTCCATCCAAGACTTTTTTAAATGCCCCAAAGAATTTAAGTAAGTATAAGAAAGAATTAAGAAAATCATATAAAATATCATGATCATGGTAGAACATTCCACTTCCCATAGTTAAAATCCCATGTGACTTGTGTATTCACATGGATCGTCCTTCTAATGTGCAGAGTTGGTGGATCCACAGTCTACTTGATTCATCTGCAATGATGGCACCATTATTACTTGACTCTGCCACAGCTTCAATATCTGAAGCTGTAAATTTAACTTGTCTGGCACCATCTTCTTGTTTTCCCCTCTATATTTCTAAATTTGACCTCAAAATCCAAATTGTTCTGTCTTTTTAGTTTTTTCTCCTCAAATCCATTCACATGAATTCCAGGGTCATGGACCTGAGAAAATGTGTGTATTTAACAACTCTCATCATCTCTTGTCCTACAGCGTTCTAGACTTTACTCCTTTCTTCACTAGTGGCTCTCACGCCTGGCTGAAACACTGGCCATGAAGTGAGGGAGTGGGGGGGGGGGGGGCTTTTCTTCAACTCTGTGAGGTCCCCCTCACTTTGTGTGGTGCTTGCTCCCTAACCCCTTGGAGCTATTGTTTTCTGGTTCCGTTAGGTTGACTCGCTTGCGATTTGAATGGTTGTCTTTCCTTTAGTCTTTCTTTTAGTTAAGTCACTTAATTCATTTCATTCCATAACATTCATTTACCCTTTTATAAGTGTGGTTCTCATTCTCTTAGAATACACGTCCATATTTGCTTGTCTATACTTTAGATTCCAAGATCAATATTTAACAACAAGGAACAATCAGTTGCACATTAAGCTGCGATGTTCACTATAACTGTGACATTCTGGAGAGCAGGGATCGAGAGGACCTCACTCCATGCACTTTGCGTGTGTTCCGCACCTGGGAGGCTGGTACCGCTGGCCACATTTCAGAGAAGAGAAAATTGAGAAAATTTCCTCCATCCAAGTTCTATACTAGTCAACAAGAGACTAGAAACTTGAACTTAGATCTCTCCCCACCTCTGAACCCTGTGCTCTTGGCACTACAACTATCTGATGGAGAGTCTCAGATGGGATTGAAGTTTCAGGGGGATGAAATTTCAGCAAGAGACTAGCAAGACAGAGTAAAAGACTGAATGAGATTTTTTAAAAGGAGGAAAAGGAAGGAGAAGGAGGAGGAGGGGGTAGAACCCAGGCATGGGGAGGAAACCCTGGCTGTATTAAGTGGCTGGAAAGTAAGTAGAAGAGGAGCTTAACTGAAAACAAAATGTCCAAATGTCATATCAAGAGTGCAGCATGTTTCCGCATGATCCAGATGACATCTGATAATCACACATGAAACACATTTCTTCTAAAATTCTTGTCATTCTATCTGGAACTCCAACCTCCCTTACGATGACAAACGGGAGTGAACACGGACAAAGTTGCTTCATTGTGCTGAGGTCTTAGAATCTTCTCTAACTTCTAAAGAAGAAATACACCTGCTAGGATATTTCTGCCAGAAAACAGTGTTGGGGAGTTGCATGAAGGTTGCATAAGCAGGCAGGTCCAGAATAAGCACTTCTGGTGTCCAGACAGAAGAGTCTGTATTGGACAGACAGGGGACAGGAAGGCACTGACGTTTCTTAAGTAGAAACATGTCATGGTGGCAGCAGTGTTTCTTAAAGGTTAATATTTTTCATAATAATCAGGATTTTGGCCCCGCCGGCATGGCTCAGTGGTTGAGTGTCATGTATGAACCAGGAGGTCACGGTTTGATACCCGGTCGGTGGACATGCTGGGTTGTGGGTTCGTCCCAATGGGGGCCATGTAGGAGGCATCCAGTCAATGGTTCTCTCTCATCATTGATGTTTCTATCTTTCTCTCCCTTTCCCTTCCTCTCTGAAATCAATAAAAATATATTTTTTAAAAAAGATCAAAATTTTGGATTATACATCAGATGGTTAGAAGGTATGGAAAGGCCAAGCGGGGAGGCCAGTTGAAATTTCTCACAGTGACTAAGAATTGGGTCACAAAGAACTAGAGTAAGGCAGAACTGTAGGCCCTAGACGTTCTCACATAATGAGATGCCCTAAAAGGAAAAAACACAAACCCTGAAACAGAACTTAGGAGCAGACTGGTTATTAGAAGGAGCACACGGGAAAGAGTGAAGATGGTCCTACTGGAGCTACTAAAGAAACTGGGTTTGCAGCACCTATTTTAATTTCCAATTATACCCAGAGGCTCACTGTCAACAGTCCATGAAAAAGAGTCACACAGAACAGTCACTTTCCGAAAACGAAGTCATATTTTTATTAGCTCTTTTCCACGATAAAACAAACTGCACGTGTCGCCTGCCCTTTGGAAGGGTAAACCCTGAATTGGCAAGCTTTCTGTGCAGTCATCAGATTAAGGCCAGGAGAGGACTCAAAGGCAATCAAGGCTTTGAACAAAGCTCAGTGTAAACTGACCTTGTTCTTTTCTTCAGGCACAGAACCTCTGTGACTTCCAGACTGTGACATGTTTGCTGAATGTAGAGGGAGATACCCTCTCAGCGGCGATATGGCACCGCCCCAGCAGAATTCGGGTCCTCAGGAACTGGTGCAGTAAAGCGTGCTGAGCAGGGTGTGTGGGGAGCAGAGGCCTCAGTTTACCCACCTTGCCTATTTACAAGCCGCGACTTCTTGCAGTAGTAGGCCAGCTCCTGCTCGCAGTGCTCCGCACCGGTGATTGTGGCCTGGAGTTGCTCCAGGCTGGCCACGTACTCAAAAAACCCAGCATACGGGTTCTCCGGGGGAGTGTTTCTCACTCTTGTTAACTCGGAGCCATTGTGCTGGATGATGGTCCATGCAGTTTCTTGGATGCAGAAATGGGGGAAGAAAGAGAGGAGACCATCACTAGTCTGCAAAAGTTAAAATAAATAAAGAAAATCAAAATCACCTTTTATCTGAGTCAAATTGTTCTAGTCATAAACCTCTCTGAGAGGCAGAATCAACACAAATGGATTCTTAAAATTTAATAAAAAATATATAAATAATTGTTTTTGAATTATAGTAAAGTGATCCTATGCCCTGAAATGTATACAATTGCAATGCATTTGCAGTGATTTTGTTTTCATATAATTTAGCCAGACAATATTTATAGTAAAAAATATTAAATTTCTCTGGTATGTTTCATTTAATCAAATCTGGTGTTCTATTTTTTAAAGATGCATCATCATTTTATTTTCCTTCAGGAAAGAAAAAAAATATTATAATTGTAAAACATTATGGAATGTTGATATACCCAGAATTCAGAGATGTTACAGTGTGAAAAAAAGCACATCTCAGAATTTGTAAAGTATTTTGAGTTACACAATGTAAGCAATTAATTTTGTAGCCTTTAAAAATTATTCATGTTACCTGCAAAAAAAAGTCAAAATGTTATGGCTTGATATATCTCTCTCCTCAGACAGCATTCAATTATGAGTACATGTCTATTTCGTTGTAAGTCAAGTTTGACATAGTCATTTGGTATCATGTGATCTGCATTATTATGCAATGCAACAGGAAGTTACTCTTTTGAACTGAGCACAACTGATTCAGCACCAGCAACACAACTAACACAACAAATAGTAGAGCTGTCACTATTAACACCTGACAAAGTCTGCAAACACTTCCATCATACTGATTAGCAGAAGTATTTAGAGGAAATAAAATCCCTCCATTGTTTATAACAGAAGATAGGCATAATGTATCTATCCTTCGACTTTTCCAGCAAGACTTCATATTATATTCACTGTGATATATGCAGGCACAGGAACAGATTAATCAAAAGTTCTCTGATTTAATAGGTAAGAAACAGATTGGAAGTTGTCAAAACCCTGGTATGTATGTGCTGTTAAGTCGCATATCTTTCTGTACTCAGAGAAATAGTCCAAATTAGAGAAAAGCAGTGGGTAGCATTCACTGCCCCCCTCCCCTTTTTAGCTAACATATTCATATTCACATGGTTCAACATCAAACCGCGATAAGGAAGTATACTTTGATAAATTTCACCCCCAGCCCTCCCCTAGTCATCAGAAGTTTGAACAGAGAAGTCTGCTAAATAAATGACATTGGACACAAATTTGACAGCCTTCCTGCCATCTATGTGTAGATCATTATTTTCCCCTGAAACAATAGCTGTTACTTTTATTTCCACCTTGCGCCTCAGCTCACGAGCGAGCTTCCTCAGTGAAACACTTCCGTTGAGGAGGACAGGCTATGTAAGCTAATGAAGTTAACTATGGATGGCCAGGCAGCAGCACAGTGAGTGGCAGACTTGGCTGGGATCTGTGCCCCTAAGAAAGTCGGGGGAAACCTGAGCCTCCGTCTCCAAATTTGGAAAATACAGTCGCAGTGGGGTAGGTCTGAAGTTCTATAATTTTAACGAGGCAAATCTGCCAGCCTCGCCTCTGTTGGACTCGGCTTTTATTGTTCAGCAGAATGATTCATCTTGTCTCGTGGTAAATCAAAGGCGCACAGGAAGAAGCTCGGCTGTGCTGAGCCCCTGCCCAGGGGCCAGGACAGAAAACCTGCCTGAAACCTTTGTCGCTAAGCCTTTGGTCACACTGAGAAGGACTTCCCCATAGTTTAGCGCTGGGTCACAATTAACACATGATTCCAAAGGCCTTTTAAGTTGCTGCGAGAGATTCCAGGCCTCAGCACAAGACAACCATTAGAGAGCAGCTCCTAACAGTGTTTCCTTTTGAATTCTATAATTTCAACATCATGATCGTTCCTGTAAGAGGTTTTAGTTTTTAATAAAAAGTGCTACAACGCAGGAAGTTACCCAAACAATCTAGATGTCCAGGGCATGGCAGAGACAATGAACTCATCACAATGGATTCCCAGCAACGGAGAGGGGAGCCAGGCAGCCACGTTCCCCGTTCCCCGTCTTGACTAACAGGGGAACCCCTCGGAGCTATTAATTTACAGCCTCGTTACTGCTCTTTCAGACATGAGTGTGCTATCTGATCTTTCTACATACACCTATTTAGAAATCACAGCTGTAAGAGGCATCCATCCTGTCACAATTTGCAATTCAGTACTTTGTAACTTATTGTGTTGGTCTTTTCGACTGGGCCGTGAACTCTAAGAGAAGAGCGGTAGTTTCTGATGTGCTAACCACACAGTCTCCAGCACACAGCACCGGGGCTGGGCACAGCATGCAGGAGAAGACACTTAAAAAATGAGGAAATAAACAAACGAATGAATAAAAACAATGCATTGTCTGGACTGGAGAACAACCTTCCAGGTGGCCTGATCTGATTCTATGGTGGCTCTGAGACGTCCATTGCCCTTTAGGTTTCATAACTCACCTATAGGTAAACTGAGAACTCCAAAATAACGTGAAGCCCGAAGTTGTGAAGGGGATGAGATGCCATGCAAGTTACCCTGCCCCGTATGCAAATTATGTCTATGTTTATCTATTTAGATATGGATTTAGTTAATGGTGATGAAGACATACGGTAGATATACACTAACAGGCACAGGAGTTCTCTGGATCCGGGGCCTTTCACTCCCAAAGCCTTAGCAGCATCCATTCTGGACACCCCAATTTTCCGTGAGCCCACACAATGAGTGCCAGATGCCCCTGCATGTGTTAAAGTTGCACAAGAGGGGAACCCCAAAATTCTGAGGCGTGAAGCTCACAGAGGATGGCTGGCACCTCTTCTCCCCTCCACAAAGTGAGTGAGGGGAGGGGCACGAGCCCGTGTGTTTGTATCACTCTCAGAATGTAAGCGAATGCTGCTGGGAGAGAGAAGCCTTTGAAATCTCTCCAGAGAAATCCACTAACTTCCAAGCCATAGCAACATTTAATTACCCTCTAACCCAGGCAGTCAGATTATTTTTCTTAGAAAGCAAGTTTCCTCCCACGTAGTTCTCGTCTACAGACAAGGAAACTCTACCTGGTGGAGATGTTCCGATGGCTGCCCCGCTCCACGGCGGCAGAAGCCAGTTTTGTCTCCATTTGCACATTCATTTCACTATTCCTGATATGTACATGTGTGTCTGTTCTTTGGAGTTCCCGTTTTAAATGCCTATAACATCTTACCAGTTTCCTCATTGGTAACGTGTTACACAAAATCTTTAAAATGCTTTTTATTTAGCTTTTATTTTTATGTCTAAGAGCCATGGTTTTATTTTATTTTTTAAGTATCCTTTACCCACTGCAAAGAGAGTTGTTCAGCTAAGGAGACACAGAGAAATAAATCAGAAGAGGTAGCTGAAATAGGCGGAAAATCTATTAACTTTAATAAATACACTAAAAAAAAAAATTGGAAAGGCAGTTTGGGTCTACTGGTGTCTCTCCCTGAGGAGAGTTCCAATAATATAAATTGTATGTAAAGCAACTGAATAATTAAGAGCTTGATTTATCTTGGGCTGGCTGCTATTTTTCAGCGTGATAACCGTGTGGAGGGAAAACATGCTGTTTAAGCAGCACAGTTGCAGAGCGCGTGTTCCTTCGCACTAACGACTGAGGGTGATGGATGTGATGTGGACCGCGAGAGCAGGTAGGAGGCGCTGCGCCCAGGAAAGCGGGCGAGGTGGCCGGAAAACACACCAGAGCAAAACGGTGTCGGCTGGGCTGCATCTGAATCATCATAGTTATTAACTCTCACAGCTATTAAGAAGGCCTTTCTGATGGAAATCCCTGAAGGAAAAATAATGTCGTTAGGAATACTATACCATCCAGCTCTCTCACTGGAAGGGTCTTAGGAGCCCGTATCTCACAGTCACCCTGGGAGCTTGTTAATGAAGCAGCGGCCCACGCCTCGGTCTAAACTTCCCGACTCAGTGAAACTAAAGCCAGGAGGCTCGGTAGCGGTGCAGCGGGGAAGGGTGACTGCAAGCCACCAAACTGTCATTTTCACAAAAGTGGGAAAGCCACTGCTCTAGCCCTCATCATGTTTTCCCCACTGAAACAACTGTCCGCGTGCAATGTGTGATGAGGCACTTCTTGAATATAAAACTATTTCATTTTAGATAAAGCAGCGGCTTTAGTGGAGCAAAAAAGGGCCCCTATATTTCTATAGTGTCAGACACTTGGATGCCTATTGGCCTGGCCAATTATTTTAAAATTATAGTTAGGATACTCTGTTGGGAAAGAATTTTCTTTTTTTAATTGAATTTATTGGGGTGACACTGGTTAACAAAATGATACAGGTTTCAGGTGCACAATTCCACAACCCATCATCTATATGCTCTGTTGTGTGTTCACCAGCCCAAGTTAAGGAAAGAATTTTCCGTCTTTAACATAGTTTAGGGAAGTGTCCATACAAAAGAGATTTTCTGTATTTTTTTCAACTTGTAATGGTTAAAGGTATTAAGAAGTGAGCCACCAGTGGAGGACCCTCACCCGACTATTCTGTCACCATAACCTTGAACTCTCTAGTCTTCAAAACTGTGAGAAATAAATTTCTATTGTTTACTAGAGGCCTGGTGCATGAAATTCGTTAACAGGTAGGGTCCCCAGGCCTGGCCGGCGATCAAGGTCGAATGGGGCCTTCTGGCTGCCGGCCGGGGCCTTCCTTTGTTCCATGCTGCCCCCTGATGGTCAGCGCACATCATAGTGAGCGATCAAACTCCTGGTCTCCAGGTCAAACTCTGGAGGGGACACTTTGCATATTAGCCTTATATACATATAGATATATAGATAGGCTCCTCAGTCTGGAACTTTGTTAGAGCAGCCAGAATGGGCCACAACAGACAGTGTTCCCAGTGTTTGTCTGAGTAAATAGAAGCCACCTGTTTGCATTATATGAAAAAAATCTCTAGACACATTCTAGACTAATGTCCCTCCAAATCTGTTTCCCAGGTTTCACCTCCATCTTCAGTTTTTAGAACCGCACATTAATACAAAGGAACTGTGGCTCCCATGTTCAACAGCCTTCTCCGTGTCTCATCTGAATGTGTGACAGAATCTCAAACTCAAATGTGTGGCACTGAGCTCCCGAGTTTCCCCTTAAACTTTTTCTGACCACATCCCAAATTATGGCAACTCAAATATGGTGTTGTTTTTCACTTCTTTTGTGTTCCCACACTTCACACGTACAAAGAGAAAATGGAACCTCCTTCCCTCATCTGCCTTGTTGTTATCCAGCACAAGCCTCCATCACCTGCTCTTGTCTATATTCCTGCATTTCTTGAACTGTCTCCAAACAGGTTCCCTAACTCTTTTGATAGATAGATGATAGATAGACAGACAGATATTGACTGATATAGAAAGAAATAGGGGTTTTGCCAACACCTGTATATATTTTTAGTATGTGTGTAACCCATGGCATATACACTGAGTGGCCAGATTATGATGATCTCTGAATGCATAATAATCTGGCCACTCAGTGTATATCTTTATAATAAAAGGCTAATATGCAAATTGTCCCCTCAACCAGGAGTTCGACCAGCAGGCAGGCCGACCAACCGCCCATGTCCCCTCCCCCTAGCCAGGCTGGCCAGACCCCACCCATGCACGAATTCATGCACCGGGCCTCTAATGTGTGTGTGTGTGTGTGATGGCTACTAATCCTATTAGAGGAAATCATATTGCATCCACCATTGCTTAAAACTCTCCAATTTCTCATCTCATTCAGAGTAAGACCGGAGACCTTACAAAATTGTCTGGACCCCATGATTCTTCCCCTCCTGCCCTGCCCTACCTGGTTCTTCTACTCTCCTCCTCTACTACTTGATTACTCGCCATACTCCAGCCATGTGGGACTCGCTGGTTTCTGAACATGCCTGGTAACATCACCCCTCTCAGGACTCACCAGTTGCTCTCTCCACCGCCTGAAAGACTCTTATCCCAGATATTCACCACCTGGTTTTAAATAGTAAATCCACCTTTCCAAAACCTTCAATTTAACATTGCCTTTTTCTGTTTGTCTTGCTCCACAAAACTCTAACGTCCTGACACAGCATTATCCAAAGTAAATTTTCTGAAATGTTGAAGTAGGTGGCTATTGAGCAGTTAAAATGTGACCAGTGAGACAGAGGAACTGACATTTAATGTGATCTTAATTTAATTAATTAATTTAAATTTGTAAAATTTATTTCGATTCATTTAGTTTTATTAATTTTAATTAATTTTGAATCTAAATGGGCACTTGTTTACTAATAGCTACTATACTGGACTAGAGGCTCAATGCAGGAAATTCATGCAAGAGTAGGCGTTCCTTCCCCCGGCTACAGGCACTGGCTTCCCTCCGGCACCCGGAACCCGGGACCTGGGACCCGGGACCCGGGCTTCCTCTGGCAGCTGGCAGGCACCTGGGGCCCAGGCTTTCCTCACAATCCCTGCTTCATCTGGAAGGTCATCTGGTCTAATTAGCATATTATGCTTTTATTATTATAGATAGCCCACTTCATCTAGAATCCATTCCTTTGAGTTTGATGATAAATGAATCAAGATTCTTTTTAAAACTTTAGACACAATTTCCCCAGCACCACTGGTTGTAAGGGAATCTTGATCCCTTCCATTTGGCTTGCTAATCCATGTGCCAATCACACACTGCTTTATTTAGCCTATCAGTATAATGTCTTCATATCTGGCAGAGTTGAGCTCTTCAACTTTATTCTTCAAAATTAATTTGAATCCTCTATTTCCTTCAAATCTGTTGATAGATTTTAGAAACTGCTTGCTCATTTTCACCTAAACACTTACAGAACCAGCAAACAAACACCCTTCTGGAATTTTAATGTAGGTTTGCACAGAATCAATGACTACTTGGGAAAAATTGATATTTATACCACATTGAGTTCTCTAATCAATAAAAATTGTATATATATTTCTCCATTTATTTAGGATTTTAGTTGATCTCAAGATCATTTCATACTTATCTATGTAGAAGCCTTCACATCTTTCATTAGATTTATTACCATGTATTCAATATTTTTATGCTATTAAAATAAATCTAAAATTTCATTTTCTAATTGCTTATTGCTGGTATGCAGAAATCAATTAATTTTTATATTACTGGTATCCAATAATCATCCTAAATTTTAGTAGTTTACCTGTAGATTATTTAGACTAGTCTCAATACATAACCTGGTCATCTACAAATAATGTGAATATTAGCTCTTCCTTTCCAGCACTTCTTTCATTCATTTTTCCTGTTTTCTTGCACTGACTAGGACCTCCAATACAATGAAGAACAGTGATAACAGCAGACTTCCTTGTGTGAATACTGGTAACAGGGTAAATCTTTCAGTATTTCACCACAAACTGTGTTATATGTTGTAGGGATTTTTGTGGGTAGTCTTTAACAAATTAAGGAAATTTCCTTCTATTGGTAATTTATTTTCTTTTTTATCATGAACAGGTGTTGAATTTAATCAAATATATTTCCATGACTATTGACTATTCATTCTTATTTAAGCACTAGAGGCCCGGTGCACGAGATTCATGCACGGGGATGAGTGGGTGTCCCCCTCAGCCCGGCCTGCGTCCTCTCGCAGTCTGGGACCCCTTGCTCCTTACCACCCACCTGCAGTGGAGGCGGGAGAGGCTCCTGCTACCGCCTCTGCACTCTCCAGCCGTGAGCCCGGCTTCTGACTGAGCAGTGCTCCCCCTGTGGGAGTGCACTGACCACAAGCGGGCAGCTCCTGCGTTGAATGTCTGCCCCCTAGTGGTCAGTGCATGTCATAGCGACCAGTCGTTCTGCAGTTGGGTCAATTTACATATTATGCTTTTATTATATAGGATGTGTAAGTAAGGAATTTAAGAATAAACTTCATGAAAAAGTAAATATTTTCAAGGCTTTTACATGCCTCAATTTTCTCAGAGAATAAAGTCTATCCTTTTTGTTTTGGGACTTAATGAAATACATTTATTGTTAGATGTTCTATACACACACCACATACACAGAAAATAATGACAACATTTTAAATCATTATTATTAAACTATTTTTAAAGATTTATGTTAGTTCTACTGACCAACATACATTTCAATCAAATTGCAAATTAGGTCAACTTTCTACTTGCTTCATTTTATTTTTATGTTTAAAGCATTCATGAAAATATTACCATTAAATGAAAGCTGATTAACTCACCAGTCATATTGCAATAGAGAAGAAATGGTTCTAAGGGACCACTTCCATCTGAGTCTATATAGTAAAACCCTGATGTATTTCCTCTGTGCTTATAGGCTTCACATGACTGCTCATAGATAGCTGTAAAAAAATGGATCATAAATGGAATAGAATGATAAGTATATTACTGACCCGAAGAAAAGGTAAAACATACTTTAAAACAAAATTCATTCTTTTTTAAAAGAACTGGTATGGATGAAAGCAGGTTAGATAGAAAAAAAGGAGAATGAGGCTGTATTTTATGGCATTTTTTTTTATCACTAAAGGAATATGAAAATACTCAGTCAAAATGAAAATTCAGTTTATTTTTACATTAGGTAGAGCACGAAAGGGAAAGTAGTTGTCTTAAATGTTAAGACACTTACAAGTATAATTTTAGACATCCATCTAAATGGATCTTTCAGCATCCATAATAACCTAATATCTGAAGTACAATAGTGTAATCTACTTAAATCATCTGCTGATAGCCACAGCAATAGAAAAGTTTTAAATAACGTTGTAACTATTCTCCTTTCTCATAGAAAATTATCTATAGATAAAATCCTATTTTATAAGACAAATATGATTTATAAAGCTCCTCATCAGTAATCTAAGAAATAATTTACAAAAGAAACTTTCTAAAATACTCTGTAATGAGAAATCAAGATAATTAAAATTCAAAGCAGAAGAAATACTTATATGAAATATGTCCCCAAGTGGATGCAATGTATTTTGATCCATAATAGGATGTTTTTCATTATACAATTATATAGTTTCCGTGTACAAGATTTGATATTATCACCTGTATATATCGCACAATCTCACTGAACACTTGGCCAAATGTACTGATAACTTCCATCAAGCTTCTTATTCTGTGAAATGAGAAATAAATCATCCCCTGAATGTCCTTCCCTAATCTATTCTAAATTTTTGAAAATTATGTTAATGAGTTTTAGACAATATGAAATAATGTAACTAATTTGCTCAGTGTTACAAAATTTCAGATAATCATGCAAAATTACTTCTCCATTCCTCCACAGTCTGATGATTTTATTTTTTCCTATTATATATTACACAGATGAAAATAGAAGCATGGATTGCTTTCCAGTCACATTTTCTAATAAGAAGTTTTAAAAGACTATCCCTTTACCTCCTTCTACTCAGGCTAAAGATAGTGATGGCTTCACAATAACCAGTAAACAACTTGTCATCCTAGCCCCATTTCTCAGAATGGTTATTAGCAAAAAAACAAAACAAAACAAAACAAAAACACTAAAAAACCAAACCTTCATTTAGACTATTTGTTCAAGAACCTAATAACTCAATAATTGGGTCAAATTGTGGGCCACAGATGAAAATATCTTATTTATTTATCATCTGGCTTTTATCCTCAGAGCTGTTTGGGTTTGTATTTAAATTCAGTCACTGATGCCCGGCTGGTGTGGCTTAGTGGTTGAGTGTCAACCTATGAAGCAGGAGGTCATGGTTCGAGTCCCGGTCAAGGCACATGCCTGGGTTGTAAGCTTGATCCCCAGTAGGAGGTGTGTAGGAGGCAGCTGATCAATGATTCTCTCATCATTGATGTTTCTATCTCTCCCTCTTTAAAATCAATACAAATAAAAAATAATAATAAATTCAGTCACTGATAATAATTATAGACAAATAATGAGTCCATCAAAATACATTCAATTGACTTTCTGTGTTGAGTTAGTTACTACCATGGGATGATGGAGGATATGAAAATTAACACAGACTGTCCCTTCACTAGCTGGGTCAGCTGGGTGGAGAATTTTGGCCTCTGGTTCCAGTGAGATGTGACTTCAGGGACAGCAAGCATTCTTCATGATCTTAGATCTTAGAAAGCCTAGGTAAGGTGATGCCTAGGAACGACCCAGCCCTGAACACAACCTCTGAGCATCCCCTTACAGAGCCCCCGGGGCTGGAAGCCCAGGCTTCTGATCTCAACTCTGGCCGGAGTCCAAAATAGCGCCCAGTGAAGAGACCAAGACGGGTGAGGCTGATGACTGTGAATAACGCCCTTGGGTCTCCTCATCATATGTACCAAAAAACTGGATGACAGAATGGCATGAGTCTCTCAACACACACAGACGTTTCATCAGAACAAATGCATGGCTTATGATACAGGAAAAGAGTATTGGTTGTGATCCCAGGCAGGCGTTCACATCCGCGCTGTGGCTCACCTCTTTAAGAAGCCTCAGGTAAGGTGATTAATCTCTCCCGGTCACCTCAGGAGTAAATTAGAGATAATAATAGTACCCACTTACTAAGGTGGCAATCAGAATGAAATGATCTGGGACAACTAGAAATCGACTGGATGCTAAAACTCGGGTGTGTGCCTTCCAATACACGGTTGCACATACATGGGCATATATACACACAGCAATGAAAAGGGAGATGGAAGGAGGAAATCAGAACAGAGGCAAGAAGAAGAGGTGTGTCCGGCTTACAGTTGTGGCAGGTGGCTCCCGTGTAACCCGTGTTGGCACAATTGCAATGAAAGGTGTTCCAGGATTGGGAGCACTCCCCACCGTGCTCGCAATAGTTGGGCAAACACCTAAAAGAAGGTGCAGACACAGTCACTATTTTTCACTCTGAGATACAGAACACTGAAAACATGGTCCTGTGAAAGGAGAATGTGAACCGTAACATGAAAAGTAAATTTAACATGACTAATGGTTACGCCATCTGTCATTAAAGCACTTTCATCCCAGAACTCAACCTTAGATCAATGAATTCATCAAATTTCAACCAATTCTCGGGCAGTTGTGGTTACTTAGTTTTCAACATGTCTTACTCTATCCGAGCCCTTTCTTTCCACCTAAGTGACATTATAACCAATTCAATACGTTGCCAGAAATATCAACAGCTTACATAAAATAACATTTAATCATACTGATGTACTACACTGATTATTTAAAGGAATAAAAAATAAAGGAAAAAGAGAAGGAAGTAGGAGGGAGGGACATCTTTATTCACTTGTATCTACATTCGGGAATGTGGAAGGTATATGGTATAGGCAGATTCCAAACACTGTGTCAGGGGCTCCCAGGATATTCAAATGTTCAAGAGAAAGACAGGCATACATAGAAGCATTGAACAGACTGTCAAATCACAGAGGGAAGGTGGAGGAGGGTGGGTGGGTGGGAAGAGGTCAACCAAAGACCTTGCACGCATATATGCATAACCCATGGACACATACAAAAGGGTGGTGAAGGCCTGGGGTGGGGAGTGGGGGCGGGATGGGAGAGGTCAATGGGGGGGAAAGGGGACATGTAACACTTTCAACAATAAAGATTTTTTTAAAAAAGAGAAAGACAGGCGCGCTCAACATCTATCAAATACCCTGTGACTTACTGCTCGAGGCAGTTCACTTTCAATATTAGATACTAATGACATTCCTTTAATGACACCCTCTCTTTGAGAAGCTGAACCTTTAGTAGTTGATAAAAAATAAGAATCACATGAAATCAATATTGAACAAGGAGTGAGAGTGGCAGTGTCTGATCTGATCCCAGGCTTTGAAAAGCTGCACAGTACCCAACAGTAAACATGTGAAATTACCAAGTAATCCACTGTTTTCAATTAAACATTTTTAATTAAAAAGAAAAATACTAAAATATATATGTATATAAGTGACTTTTTCAAAGAGTTAATAAATTGTTAGGACAGAAATACTTATGAAGTTGTTTGGACCCAAAATGCTTTTTAAGTGAAAGTAGTAGGTATATCTTTTGGCTTAGGATACAGTGAAAAAAAATTATTGAATGATGCATTGTGTCCAAGACTTTTAAATGTTCTCATTCATTCCAGATTTAAAAATAAACCACAAAACCTGCCAAGAATGTATTTATGATAGCATTTCTGCCATCTCCTTTATTAAAACTGAGGATGCGAACTTCAGGTTTTGCTTATAGTATTTTTTCAACTTTAACTGAAAATAACATTATTGATTATTCTTGATAAAAAGTGTATGTCCAATGTATAGAAATCAAACAATTCAGGAAACACTAGAAAAGAAATACCATTTATAATCTCAATGTATAAAAATTACCACTGTAAACATACATGTTATGTGTTTGTGTATATATATGCATTATTTATGTGTATGTATATGTGTGTATAACCATAACATTCATGTTATTTTACAACTTGCCTTCTAAAAATTCAAAAATAATGAGTATTTTTCCCTGCCAATTAAGTTTACATATATTTTATCATTTTTATAGATTCACGGGAATCCATTCAAAGAATGTTTTGCTATATATTTAATATCTTAAGCATTTCAAATCAGTAACAACCTAGAAAAGAAACATTTTTGAAAATTAGAACAATAACAATCCTAGCTGGTCATCAGAAGAGGACAAAGCAATCTATTCCTTAACAGACCTCAAACCGTATCTAAAAGGGGGCAGTTGCCAAGCTAAATTTCTAAAGAATGAATCTTTAATTATTGCTATGCATGTGTTATTTCTAATTGATCTGCTACTGAAAGATTCAGATCCATTTTCCTTGAATGTTAGTCAGACGCGACTTTTCACATTTTTTAACTACAAAGTGCAACACTGGATTGTGGATTTTATTTCAATTCATCATGTAGTAGTTCTGTTTGACTACTAGTTGTAATCTATAGCAAATCACATTGTTTAGTGAAGTACTATTTCTCAGTAAAAGTTCTAAACAATTGTGTTGCACACTTTTCTCCTCACCAATCATTCCAATACAAAATAAAACAACCCATCAACCCATTTTCTTTAGCCTTTTCCTTAGACTTTTCCATCATTACCTGCCTTGCTGGTGAACTTGAACAAACTATGTACATACATCAACATTCCCCAAACTGAAGTGATGTGTACAGTTTTGGTTTACCCTGATTCCCTGTCTATTCCAATAAAAATTTCAAAACACTTTGATACAATGTAAAACATGGCTAGAAATAATGATATTGAAGTAAAAATCTATATAACATGATCACATTTAGGAAAATTGAATAGATAGGTTCCTATGGGTCCTATGATAATGGTAACCACCTGAATTCAATGGTGGCCTTCCTCAATCAGCAGATATTCTTAAAAATATGATGTCAAAATATACCTAATTCTTTTGTTTAAGAAGTGCTTTAGGTCCAAGCAATTTAGTTAGTATTTATTCCCTAACAACTGTCACCTGCTGCCTCAGCCCACTTGTGTTTCTGCCAAGATATGGGGACATGGTCATGGGACATGGCTGCAGCTCCCTCTGCAGTTCTGCCCTCACCCCTCGATCATCCCCTCCCAGACTCCCTGGGCTTAGGGCCACCTCCACTGCATTTCCACAGAGGACAAGGGGAGGGTAGGTGGACAAGTGTGGGTGTGTTTATGTGTGGGTGTGTATAAGGAAGATGTGTGTGTGTGTAGTAAGTGTGGGAATGATCTTATGAGTTTATAAGTGAGTGTGTAAAGATTGTGTGTGCAAGAGAAAGTGTACTTGTATATGAGTGTGTGTGTATATGGGTTAATGTGTGATGAGGTATGTGAATGTTTGTATAAGGAGCATGTAGACATAGGGTTGTGCATGGTATAGAGCTTTGGGATATGTATGTAATGAGCACATGTGTGTACATGTGTGACAGACTGTATAATATGAGCATGAGCACATATATAAATGCATGTATACCATTATGTGTAGATTTGATCCAACTTAGTTACAGTAAAAAAAGGCAACATTGTTTTAATTCCTGCCAAATTGTTAAATATATTTTAATGTTCCTGTTTGTTTTTCATAGCAATTTATTAAATCATTAAATTTTGCATTTATTATACATCAACTACACATTAACCACAATGCATGTTAATGTGCACCGAGGCGGGTGTACGGCCTGGCAGGTAGACAGTAAAGAGGGACTTTCCCAGAGCCAGAAGGCTCAGAGTTGATGCTGGGCTCTGCCTCTCAGCCATGCCATCTTAGCCAATCTCTCTGAGCATCTTTGCCCATATTTGTAAGAAATAAATACAATTAAGTACAGGTTATAAGGGTTTTTATGAGGATTAATTGAAATACATATTAATTAATTTAAAATTAATTTTAGAACATAGTCATTGCACAATCTCACACATACGTACACATTCATAAAGTCACTGACATACCCAAAAGCTCCTATATCCTTACACAAATTACCCACACAATCTTCACACATTAGCCCATACACATGCACACACACAAGCACACATTCGCACAGGTCCACGCCATCCATAGACGCACACACACCGTTATAAGGTCATTCCCATACACATTCCCATACCCTATGCACACATACCTTCTTTAAACACAGACATTCACACACATACAAATTTAAATACTAATTCAGGGAGAAGTTATATTAAACACATATAAACTTAAAAAATTGAGACTTAGTTGTGAATTGAATAACATACTCACAGATATATATAATACTCTTTCAAGTAATTGTAGATGCATTTATGATAAATGAATACATATTAATATAAACAATTACTGGAATAGAAATAGCTTTTTTATCCTGCATTTTGTTTTTTATTGTGTGTGCATGTGAAGGTAATTATGCAAAATATTTGTATAACAATGAATGGCTGGCAATGAGGATATGAATGATTTTACTGACTTCATTACACCTTGTATTTTGCAATTTAAAAAAATAATCATGTCTAGCATTCATTGTTTCCAAACATTTATTCTTATTTCTCATCTCAACTGCTCCTCAGAGATATTTAAAGACTTAGAATCTAGATGCCTATTTGGAAAATACTGGAAAATATATTTGACACTTTGCCAAATTACTTTTCTTTCTACCGTATTCCTTTCCCATTTCTCCCTTTCCTATTTCAATAAAACTTCTAAAATAATAAATAAATAAATAGTAATTCATGTTAAGTGCTTAGCATAGAGCTAGTATACAGATTTATTTTTAAAAGACTCTATTTAATAATGCTTTGGAAGCTATGTCAATAGGTATAGCATGTAAGACCAAAATAAATGACTATAATCAGCCCTCTGTATCTAACAGTTCTGCATCTGTGGATTCAACCAACAGGGATAGAAAATATTGGGGGGTATGGGGGAGTTACCTTGTTGCTGACATGTGCTAGGTAGTTAGTTAGGCCTACGATGATTGCATCTGTATTGAACATGTACAGACTTTCTTTCTTGTCATCATTCCCTAAATTATACAGTATACCAGCTATTTTACATAGCATTTACATAGTATTAGCTATTATAAGTAATGCAGAGATGATTTAAAGCATAGGGGAGGACCGCATAGGTCATATACAAACACCATGCCATTGTGTATAAGGAACTCGATTATCCACAGATTTTGTATCTGCAGAGGTATTAGAACCAATCCTCCCACGGATACTAAAGGATGGTTATAAAATGAGTATAAGAGAATGACACATTTGGGAATTTAAAAGGTATACAAATGTAAAAGTTACTTTTATTTTTGCTATTTTTCTAATATTGCTAGGATTCCCCTGACCCTAAAGTATTTCTTTAAAAAAAAAAAAAACGTAGTCAAGACCTCTGCATAATTTGCTATTTCTGAAGTCCCTTTAAGGTGTGATATTGAAACCATATATTCTACAATTATACTCTGTTTCCGAGTCTGACCTCCAGAAAACAGGCAACTGGGGTTCAGGTGTAAATGGCAGGTCCGGAGCCACCACCCAGGAGAAGCATGGATCTGCTTGTACTCAAAGAAGTGTCTGCAATCTGAGCTGGTCAACATGACTATCATTCATGGGTGGGTGACCTCCCCCTGGTCCCTGATGGATGTTACCCATTAGAAGTGGGGTCTCCCTGACTGTGTGTGAGGCCCACCTCCAGGGAGCAGATCCAGGGAGCCTTGCTCTATGCCTCCTCAAAACTGGGATTAAGGGTTCAGAGCTGATGTGGTTGTAACTATGCAAAAGCTCACTGTCATTTAATCTCAATTGTGTAAATTCTCCCTTTACATGTCACCTTTCATTATAGAAAGACTTTTTTTCTACAAACTGGGTTAAATAACTAAACGTGTATTCATGAAAAAGAAATGGTACCTTCTAATGCATTGTTAAATTAGAGTATAATTATTTTTATAGACATAACAATATGTATTAGTGTTCAAAACAGGACCAATAGACATTAATAGACTAGGTCAGTGGTCGGCAAACTCATTAGTCAACAGAGCCAAATATCAACAGTACAATGACTGAAATTTCTTTTGAGAGCCAAATTTTTTAAACTTAAACTTCTTCTAACACCACTTCTTCAAAATAGACTCGCCCAGACCATGGTATTTTGTGGAAGAGCCACATTCAAGGGGCCAAAGAGCTGCATGTGGCTCACGAGCCGCAGTTTGCCGACCACGGGACTAAATGGTCTGTCAAATATAAATAGATAAATGTTTGTGTTGATAAAATGTTTCTTACAAATAAAAAGTTATTTTTAAAATTCAGAATTTACTCAAAATTTATACCGCACACTACTACAGGATAGGGGCTAAGTTTCTCACATGGTTTAATTCTTTTAAATCTGTAATGGTCATGACATTCCATTGAACTCAGTAACTACAGTTAGCAGCCTTACTGTTAAAGCATGACTGAAAAGATTATTTGGGTAAGGTTGAACATGCCTGAAGATATTTTAAAATTATTAACTATCAGTCATAATTCAAAAGTTGCTTGTCCTCTGCAATTAACTCCCAAATCTTGCACCACCATATGCCCTGGACTGGAGTCCTCCTGAAACTACTGGGTTAGCCTTACACACTGATCTACACTACAGCTCCAGACTTTTCCATGGGGCAGGTTTCGTTTCAGATTCCCTGCAGAGAAGATAGTAATGGTTTTTTGAAGGTACATGAGGAGCATAGCAACCACTTCCATTTCTATGCCTGTGAAAACACTCCTCAGCTGCCAGGGAGCAAAAGGCAGGTTAAAACTGACCAAACAGGTCTCCGATTTCTTGGTACCAGATGATCAAAATGACTGTGAGGGTGTCCTAAGCTATTGAGTGTAATGATACATCTTTATACATTTAGAGCCACCTAAAATTACAGCAGTATCAACATTATCTTTTGTGAACTGGTAGCATGTGTCCTTACAAACAACATGGTCACATGTTTTCTATCTAAGTTTTATCATCACAAATATGAAGTATAAAACTAAAAGTTTATTTTTTTCTTATTTCTAATGTGAACATAATAATCTATTTCTCATGGAAAATATGATGGTGAAAAAGAGGAGAGAACAAAATGTCTGTTTTCTATATAAATTTTAATCTGCCACCAAACATTTGACAATGGACAGATAAGAACAAGAGTGAGAGGGTCTTACCTGTCTGTGATTCCACAGGAGTCTATCTGAAGGTCACTGAAGTTCCCCAGGGTCCCCTGCTGAACTGAAATCAGATCCACCACTTTGTTGCTGATAGAAATGCGTCTCATGCATCCCTGAAATCCACCAAGGGGATTTTTACATTTGGATCCAAAGCTGTTGTCAGGACAACCTGATAAACACAAAACAAAGTAAAACCGAGATATACCATTATGAGTAAAAGTTCAGCGTCATAGAATACTTCATTAAAAAATAAAACAGGCATTTGATTATTTTATTAAAAGAGAGAGAAAAGCCCCTTGCAGTTATCATTAGTTTGATCTCAATTACAAATTTCAATTCATACAATGTATTTCTCTTTATTATCATAGGATTCATAGGAAATTACTACTGTTTTAATAATTATTTGCAAGAATACTGACTTGATTCAAATTTTAAAATTATGCATATATTAGCTCCAGAATCCGTTAGTCAGCAGTATTAAATTGTCTATAATTTAAAGACAGGAACTTAAGCCTTTTGGAACACAAAAAGAGTAGAAAGAATGAAAATGTGCACTGTAGAAAGAAAAGATAAATACATCAATAATAGTGAAATACCTTTGCATTTAAAGCTACCTATTTGGAAAAGAAGTTATATTAACTTAACATAAAATACCAAAAAATAATTAAATGCTTTATTTTAATATGCATACAAGAGCCAAATATACATGCATTTTAATAAATCATAACGGCTTAATGTCAAAAACATTTCACAATTGGATTTTATTTATTCTTTGCCTCATAAAAGAATGTACTTTTATATTGATTTTTTTAACATTTTCTAAGACCTGTTCCTAATTATTTAAATAAAATAATAAAGAATTATAATATTGACCATTATTATCTGGAATTTAATGATGTTCTAAGTGTTTGTCTACCCAAGTGAAATAAATAATTTTATGGAGTATGAACACATATATTATACTTATGCATCTTTCATTAATCTTTCTTTGCTGTTATGGTTGTCAACCACTATTACAATTTCAAAGAATAAGAAATGAATCAGCAACTTCCTAATTCGGTACAATCCAAGCTAGTTTCCTACCTGGGAATGCACAGTATCACTAAATATTTTGACTGAGGATACTTACCCTTAATGCTTTGTTTTCCTAACAAAATGCAATTATATGGCAATTCAAGGCCAGATTCATATTCAAAACTGTTATCAAACACATTGAAATGTTGTATTTTAACCAATGGAGACAGTGAAGTTTCAAATGTAATTGATCAAGAAAAGGTAATGAAAGCTCTTTGAGTATCAATTTATAGTGCATAGCACTATATTTTCAGTGTTTAAATTACCTCTGTGGTGTAGGATACGGTTACCGTATCTCTGTATGTTTTCTCGATGACTTATTAAGCAATTACGGATGTTAAAATAAAAACGGAGAGGATAATAGTTCAATAATATTTGGGGCAACCACTATATGCCAGGAATATAAACAGCTCTGCTAATCTCCTTTTCTCCAGGTGGTGTTTCCTGACACATTTCAAACTATTTCAGGATAAAATAAATTACGCAACATGCCTGTAGGAAACAAAACTAAGAAAACTTGCAGTCACAAGGGAAGGTCATGGAACTTTACAGCAAGCGCACCCTCTTATCACAAGGCCTTTTATATTCCTAGCTACAGTGTTTAATAGCAAGAGAGGCTAAGAACAAAGAAAGGTTCAAGGCAGGTTCGTCTCATTATTCTGTAATAACAGGTATCACAAGTTCATGAAATGCAAGCGCAGAGAGAAGTGTAGCACTGAACCCGTCTGAAACGAAGGTTCTAAACTATGAAGATTTCTGGGGAATACTTAATGCCGAGTTAATGGATGGATCCATTAGTAGAGGCAGTCAGCATGTGAAAGCACCTCTGAGGGTGACACATAAATTATCACTGAATGTCACTGTGCCAGAGTGAGATGTCAGGTTTGACTTCCTGGTGATGCAGCGAGTTCAGTGGGTGGATAACGTTTGATCTACACAAGCAGGAATGTGTGAATTCTGCACACAGTTTGGTATCTCTAGCTTGTGCCATACAGTGTATTAGTCAATAGCACAAAGAGTGCATAGGGGGATATGCAGAAATTAATCTGGAGAACCCAGATTTAAAATTGAGCATTTATAAATGATAAAAGCTGGCCACGATGCAGTCTGATTTTTTGAAAAGCATGCATTTATTTGAGGGGGGAGTAGAACAGAGTAAAAAAAATGACAGGCAAATAGTGGAGTTTGGTGTGGTGTACATCGAGTGCTGCAAGTTCAGGAGCCACCCCCTCTCCCAAAGTTACAGTGGCTCCGAGACCGACCGAGAATGGAGCTGCACCCAGGCTGCCTGAGCAGACTGCTCCTCCACAGTGGGTGCTGCAGCCAGGTTCACCATTTGCTGATAAGAGAATTGTAAGCTTGCCATTGAATTTAAAGACAAGCAAGGGAGTACCGATGGGACATGTGTCAGAACATGGGATATTTATTTACTTGAAGATAAACTGGCTGAAGAATTAACTACCTAAGAAAAACCTTCCACCTACAGAAGACAGCCTAGTGATAAAGGGAACTCTCATCTACACAGACCAGAAGGTTTTCTGGGTGAACATCCCTCACAGTTTTCCCTAGGGGTGTTCCCAGGACTCAGCTTTCAGTGCTAAACCTGGGGAGGTCTGGTCACCCCATTGCCAGTACCATCAGGCAATCAGGGCCCTGTGCCTGTCCTGCACTTTTGAGGACCTCGTTTAGCCTTCATCCAACCAGGCTTCTGCTCATGGCCCCAAGAGGCCTCACCAAGTAAGGCGATGTGCCTACTCAGACCCTTCTCCTAACTGTCCAGTCCACATCCAGAATTCCCAGCCCCAAAGCCCTAAGCGGGCTCCCAGGGGGATGGACTGCCGCTAGCAAGTCCTGGAGGCACCAGGCTGGGAGGAGGAGGCCGGCAGCAGAAGCCCTCGCTCCCAGCCCTGGAAATGCTAGGGAGCCCTGGAGTTGGCAGGGGATGTATTTAGTGACTAGAACTTCATGCCAGGATCAAACATATTCCGGTACTGAAGGGAACCGATTGAGAAGATGACTGAATAAACAGAGATACCTAAGTAAACTTAAGATTAGAATTCTACTTAAGTTAGAATTCTACTATGGAAGCTTCCACAGTGCATTCTTCAAAAATTCAGAAACATCTTAATAGATGTCAATTCATAAAGATCAGGAGGGAAAGAATAAACCCCAAATTTAAGACATGAAGGGATATGATCCTGGAAGGACAAATGGGTGTTTGGTGATATTATCTTCCTTAAGCTGGGAAATGCATGTGTAGATGTGTATTTAAAAAAAATAAATAAATAACCAGGAACCTTTAAATTGTATATATCATGTAAGATGTGAACAACAGAGGAAACTGGGTGTGGGCCTATGGGAAGTCCCTGTACATCTTTGCAACTTTTCAGTAAATCTAAAACTATTCACAAAGTTTATTTAAATATAATGGTGTATATCATATGCATCACAACAAAAGCAACCTGAGCGCACATGTGATCTATTTCACTATAAAATATTATGGGTATGAATAAAAACAATAGAAATATTCTACAAAAAAAAATAGGTAGGCACTGTTAAATCTGAACACGGACGTAAAATACTTTAAGAATGATTATTCCATTTTCATGATTTACACTTTCATCCAGCCTATTACTTTTATATATATTTTTTGGAACATTTGATAATATGCTTGTTCTTTTTCTCTTTATCTCTGTTAGTGCTTCTAAATCTTTTTCTTTGAAGTAAAAGCTGTTGGTTAAGTTGGTGTATGTATTTTACCATCTCTTAAAGGAATATGTTCCTATGGGTTACCAGATAATCAATCATATATCCCATGAGGTTTTATAAACAACTTGGTTCAGAAATATACAAATCTTACTAAAGGAAGAAATTATATCTTTTAAGATGGTTGGCAGTATGCTGCCTTTCACAGTAATAGATCATGTAGGGGTTTTGTTTGTTCTTAAGATCAGATGAATGATTCATGCTTTCTGTCAATTCTCAGAATGGAATTTGTATTTTATCTATATATAATAAAGATTGGGCTTTCCACCAAATTCAAAGTGATTCTAGACAGACGTAACAATTAAAATTTAAAATAACAACAAGAAAAAAAAAAAACACTCCTCAAGTCATGTTAGAAATAAGCCTTACTAATAGTTTTACAACTTTACCTTTCTAATGGCAAATAACATTTTATTTGATAGTCAGTGCTAAAGATGTATTTCCATTTCTAAGCTTTCCTTTCCAAGTTTTTAGTTCAATCAAACATCCACTGGACAAGTAAATGCTTCATTTGTTTTTGTTCTCTGAGAGAGATGGCCTGGCGTTGAAGGCTAATGCCCGAATTTCACCAAGTGTATCAGTTATTGCATTATTACTTAGCATTGAGAAGAGGTTTCTATAACTAATTATGTTAGATTATTTTGTCCATTGGCATAACATTGCCCTTCTGTACTGGGCAGTAGAAACGCAATACGGATGCTCTGGAGATGCTAAGAGGCACAATCAGGAAAATACTGCAGAAAATGACATATAAGGACCATTTAACATTAGAAAAATATAACGAAGTTTAAAAGTAAGAACTGAAGCTCAGCCAGCATGGCTCAAGTGATTGAACCAGGAGGTCCTGGGTTCGATTCTGGTCAAAGACACATGCCTGGGTTGCACGCTCAACCCCCAGTGGGCATGCAAGAAGCAGGGGCTCAAATGATTCTCGCTCATCATAATTGATGTTTCTATCTCTCTCTCCCTATCCCTTTTTCTCTGAAATAAATAAAAATATATTATTTTGTTAAAAAACTTAAAAAAATAAAGTAAGAACTGAAGAGGGTGGCCTAATTTCAATCAATCTCATTGTAGAAACTGTAAATATAAGTAAGTTCACCTCAAAGAAAATTTTAGGTCATAGTTTGTCATCTTGATCCACTCAACATTTCCATGTTCAAAGAAAATGAGACATTATTCCATAG
The DNA here is from genome assembly GCF_951640355.1 of Cnephaeus nilssonii. Lineage (NCBI taxonomy): Eukaryota > Metazoa > Chordata > Mammalia > Chiroptera > Vespertilionidae > Cnephaeus > Cnephaeus nilssonii. The sequence continues at coordinate 22,137,484 of NC_137091.1, read as the reverse complement.
CATTGACATGAGGTGAAACATGATGACATCACCAAGACACAGGGCTAGTAACTGCAAATATGGTTCAATTGCCCACGAGCCCAACCCTTTCTCTTACCTCCAAAATAATAGGTGCCACCTGAATAAGCCTGCTCAGGCCCCAGGGAGGCAGCAGCAGAGGCCACCTGGCCATCCACCACCACACTCAGGTGATTCCTCCTGGCAGATAAGGAGACGGAATGCCACTGTCCATCATTCAGTCCAACACCTAGGAGAGATAAAATCAGTTAAAAGAGTTATGTCTCAGCAGTGAACAATATAAACAGTTGGTGAGGAACAGTAGGAACAATTGGTGAGAAACAGCAATATACACATCACTCGATCAAGTACAACTCAAATCCTATATAATAAAAGCCTAATATGCAAATAGACTGAACGGCTGAATGACCAGTGGAATAACGGGTCACTATGATGCGCACTGACCACCAGGGGGCAGACGCTCAACGCAGGAGTTGCCCTCAGCCCGCAGGCCCCAGGCCAGCCAAGTCAGGTGCCAGTGGGGGGTCCCCAATCGCCCTCCCAGTCACCCTGCAGAGGGAGACGACCAGTGGTGGTGGTGGCGGGGGCCAGGGCCGGCGAGCTGGTGGCACCAGGCTGGCCAAATCAGGTGCCAGTGGGCTCCCTGCCCCTATCACCCCACCAGTCAACCCACAGATCAGCCCTGATTGCCAGCCAGGCCTAGAAACCCTACACATGCATGAACTTTGTGTATTGGGCCTCTAGTCTATTAATAAAAGGAAACAGAAAGGAAATGGAGGCAAGTGGGAAATAGCACTCTATGGGGGAAATGTGCATTATTACCTTCCTTTTTTAGGGCCTCAATAGAGAAAACAACATTTCCATATTTGGACAATCCTAAAGGTTAAAAATCTTTCAATTATTTGGCATGGACCAATTTTCAGCTTCCATCATGTAATTTAGCTTTAATAAGGAGGGGTTTGAGAAGATCCCAGATATTTTCAAAAATTTGAGGTTATACTCAATAAAATGATTTATCTTTTACTAGAGGCCCAGTGCACAAATTCATGCACCAGTGGAGTCCCTCAGCCTGGCCTGTGGGACCAGGCCAAAACTGGCTCTCCGACATCCCCTGAGGGGTCCCGGGTTGTAAGAGGGCACAGGCCAAGCCAAGAGACCCCACTGGTGCATGATCAGGGCTGGGGAGGGACACAGGAGGTTGGCCAGTCGGGGAGGGTCCATGCGAGGGCTCCAGGGTGTGTCCAGCTCTTCTCACGCAGTCCCGATTGGCCAGACTCCAGCAGCAAACTAACCTATTGGTTAGAGCGTCTGACCCCTGATGGTCAGTGCACGTCATAGCGAGTGGTTGAGCAGCCTTAGTATGTCATTAGTATATTATACTTTGATTGGTTGAACGGACGACCAGACGACTGGAAACTTAGTATATTAGGCTTTTATTATATAGGATGTGTTAAAAAGATGATTACCTATTATGATAGTGTAGAATATTTAGCAAAATTTATTAATTTATTTATTAATTCAATCATTATAAAATATTTGAAGAACCTATAATGAATATTGAAAATTTACTAGCATAATGAAAAGTTAAAAAATAAAGCAGTGTGCAAAACCATATTTACACAGTTGAGCCTCATATTTTGCAGATTCCACCTTTGCTGTTTCACCCACTTGCTATGATTTATGTGTAATCCCGAAATCAACACTCGGGGCACTTTTGGAGGCGCTCACAGAAGGACAGAGCAGAGACTGATACACATGTTCACAGCTGAAGTCAGACAAGGTTGGCTTCTAGTTTCAGCTCTCTGACATAAATATGTCTTCTCACATTTTTGTGCTTTTGTTGATTATTTTAATGTTTAAAAGACCCTGAGCCAAGCGATAAAATGCTATCCAGTGTTCCTAAGTACGCGAAGGCTATGATGTACCTTCACATCATATGTGTGTTACATAAGCTTCATTCAGGCATGAGTTACCTTGCTGTTGGCCATTTGTTCAATGTTAATGAATCAATAAGATATCTTTACACAGAATCACACGTAAAAATGGTAAAGTATGATGGGTTAACAAAAATGTTGTGACCAGAGGCCCTGGGAGCAATGGTTCAATGTTTGCTAATCTGGTGTTCATATCAACTTCATAGGACACAACTATTGCGAAGAATGAGCACTGACTCTCTATATACCATGATAGTTATAGTTCTAATTTTTGTATAAATAAGGAAAAGGACCAAAAGGAAATAGCCCTACAAATAGTAATTTTTGCATGAGGTTAAATTGTGTTTTTGTATATTCATTTTTTAATATTTTCCTGTATTAACAAAGTTTATATATACAATACAATATTGCTTTTACCAAGGTTTTCTTATTGCCTCCAAATAACAATCTCTGGTCCCTCCTAAGACAGTCCCCAGTGTCATGAATCTATGAGATGGTATAGACTTTGCCTCCTAGAGGAAATTAAGTCTACAAGGGCTCTGAGGTGGAATATTCAGCAGGCAGGTGGAATTTAGAGCATCTTTGTTGTGGGTTTACCAGTAAGTTTTACATCCACTGATGGTCAAGTCTGTATGATCTTGCAGATCAAATTAGTAAATGAAAATGTAAGTACTCAATTAAACCCGAAGGTCATGGGTCTCTCTTCTTGATAATGTGTGCACTTTCTTTACCAAGCTATTTTCGACCACAAGCTTTCAGACAGAAAATGCATAGAACCTCCCTTAGGCAATTAAGCTCTTTGCTCTGAACTCATTTAGTAGAACATAAATTCCATCCTGGGCATCAAAGCTCATTTTTACTTTACATCCATGAAGCAAAACAGAATTTCAAAGACCCAACTCTGGTTTGCTTTGTAAAAGATAACGAGAAAGACCTGAAAACTGAAAAAGGAAGAACGTAGGTTAGATACTTTTAGACATATTTGCTAAGCATAGACTCTGAAATAGACAGCTGAATAGAGTTATATACTCCCTGATGGTATGAGCTTGGGCTAAAATCAAATGCCCCAGATTTGTCATCCAGAGCTTCCCCCCAGAGGACACATTCAGAGTGAAAACCCTTGTGTGAGTTTTGCGTCACACGCACCCTTCCCTCTCCCTGCCCCACTACGTGTCTCCTGCCATCTTTTCTCAAAGCATGGGTGTGCCTGTGTACATGACTTTACTCCTGTTATTTCATTTTAGGCTCTCTGTTGGTCCAGGCCAGTGCTTCTCAAACTAGCTGTGTGTGATGAGCATTTTTCCCCCCTACGTATTGCAGATTGATACTTATACAAAATGCAACCACAATGAATTGCTAAAAAATTAAATAAAGAGGATGTATATAACACAAGCCCACTGACCATGTGCTTAGATGGTACAGCAATATCTTAGTGCTACAGCAGTTTCTAAGAGCTTCTTCTTATTTTTTTATTTCATCCTCATCTGAGGATATTTTTTCCATCGACTTTGTAGAGAGAGGGGAAGCAAGGGAGGTGGGGGCAGGGGGCAGAGAGAAAGATCAATGTGAGAGAGACACATGGATTGGCTGCCTCCTGCATATGCCCAGACAGGGGCCAGGGACAAATCTGCAACCAAGGTATGTGCCCTTGGCTGGGAACCAAATGTGCAAATCTTTGATTATTGGGCCAATGCTCTAAGGGCTGAGCGAAACCAGCCAGGGCCATCTCAGTTTTTATACCCATCCTGTAACAAGTATTGCACTGAGCCAGTTCTAGTGGGGTCCCTACCACTGTGAGTAGTATTGCTCCAGGTACCTGCTGGGTTAGGCACACTACAGGATTAAGTCAGAGGCTCAGGAATTTCTTTTGTCCACATGGAAACCAATTTAAATTAAGAACAAAAGACTGCTGGGACAGCCCACTCTTATCTGACACAGTGCAGTGCATCTATCCACCCAGCTAGCAGGTTAGGAAGCCATGCTATGTTTGCAGGGGAAACTTCAGGAAGTGATTCTCGAGCCACACCTGTGACAGGCATCATTCACTTGTGATAAAGAGACTTATTACCTGCCATTGGGATTTATCACTCAAATTATAATGAAGGACCTGTTTAATTCATTTCACCTAACTTTACATAATGAAAAGGATCATTTTTAAAATCAGATTCTGTTTTTTTAAAGTATATTACTCCTTCCCGTTTTTAAGTGGGATGGGAAGTGAGCACCTTTCAAAAGCTTGCAAAGAGGGAAAGGAGGAGGAGGAATAGAATCTGTACTTTTTCTTATTCGTGACGTTAGGTAACTAAATGCTAATTCCAGTACGTTGTTCCCACCACTCATAACTTTTGAGTCTGGGGAGGGGAGTGTTGTTAGTATAATAATAATAATAATAATAATAATAATATAATAATAATAATAATAATAACAGTTTTATTGAACTACTAGAGGCCCGATGCACGAAATTCATGCAAGGGGCTCGGCCCTCGCAGCCCCAGCTTTGTCCGGAAGATCATCCGGATGGTCCTCTGGACAGTTGTTCTGTTGTTCAGTCTAATTAGCATATTAGCTCTTTATTATATAGGATTATTCATAACAGGTTCTGTGTGCTTTATATGATTGTGTCATTTAGTCTTCAACACTGTTGTTATTATTCTCATTTAAATATGGAGAAATGAGGCTCGAGGAACATAAACCAGTCACCCTAGGTAGCATCCATCTGGGGAGCTGATTCCCAAACCCACACTCCTCTGCCTGCAGGACCTGTGGTCCCTTTATCTATTCGCTCACGTTAAATAAGTAACTTTGAGAAGGAGAAAAGCCCCTGCTAACAGCTGGGAACTGGCCTGGCACTCTCTGTGGCCCTGGTGGTGTGGGCAGCTGGCCCGCACCCAGAGCTAGGCCTCGGCTTCTCCTGCTGAACATAACCTCAGAACGTCAATATCAGACAAAGTTACTGTGTGACACCAATAAAATGGGGCCCAAAATAATCAAAACTACTCTATAATCTTGTCTAAGCACAGACAAAAGCAAAGCTAATGTGCAAAGCACAAAGATACCGAACTTTCACTCCTGGATACTATCATTGGCACCTAATTTTTTTTCTGTTAGTCTTATTTCATTCCTCTATCCTTCTAGGTAAAATTTACAAAGATACCTATTCCTACAATCACCCTCACTTCCTGGCAGCTTTTAATCTAGAGCAATTCTCTACTTCCTTGGAACCTCTCCCAAATCGGTTAAAACAACCCAAAATCCAATAATAAATCACCTTTCACACCTTTTTATTTAGACACTGGTGGTTTCCCAGGGTGTGTGTTCTTATTGCAATAAGCAATAAACCCAACTTGTGTGATTACTGTGGTCTCTGGGTGGAAAGCATTGACAATTCCAAATGGAACAACAGAAGAATGGAGTAATAAATGGAAGGCAATCAGAGAATAGGATTGTTTACCAGAAATCTCTCCCTCTTCTTTCTCTCCTTCCCTATTCTCTCTTTTTCCTCTTCTCCCTCCTCCTCCTCCTTCTCTTTTTTTTTTCTCTCCTTCTTATTATCTCCCTTGCCCTCTCTCTCTCCCAGGCACACCTCACTCTTTTTCTCACCTTCTCAGGCCCGAACCTGTGTGTGAACACACAAAATACAGCCAGAAGAAAAAGATTTATATCAGCTCCTCGTATATAATCTTCTGGTAGCACTCCTAAATTGCTACAGAAATATTGTGACAGCTTAGCCACCATCACTCTCTCATAAGACTATAATAGGCATCCAGGGAGTATAATGTATAAAGAAAAAAGAAGCCTGCTGTATAAGGTAGGCTCTTTGCAAAGGTGCAAAAGGCAATTATACAGAGGCCATTACTCAAGGACCAGCTGAAGGGTTCTGCCTGCTTCCCAATGCCTTTCAGAGCTCTGACCCAGGGCCAGAAATTCCCGCATCCACTGCTATGTGCACTACCCAGGAGGAAAGAGCCACGCCACCACATAGCTCCTGCCACCATGAAAGAGAACATGGAGGTCACTGCCACTAATCACTTCAGGGGAAAGTGGGAGTTTAAGGGTGCCACAGGGTTACAATCTGAAAGGGTAGGGAAATTCCAACAGCAAAAAGGAAAAAGGGGGAAGAAAGAAAAGAAAAGGCTTCCCCAGGTGAGGCAAATCAAGAGGGCTGCCCCACTGCCAGGGCCACTGGAATTACAGATGCCTGGGACACGAAAAAGGCAGAACCCTCTCACACGCTGCAAGCCTGCCTCTGCCAGCCGACCCCGAGAGCCAGAGCGTGTTTATAGGCCTGATTTCCGCCTCCAGGCAAAAGCAGCAGCAGAAATGCTAAACTCATAGCAGAAATCTCAAACTTGACAATAAAGAATTGGTTTTAAATAGGACAAATAACTAACTATACAACATAACAATATATAAAGTATTGTTCATTGGGTCTGGGATGCCATCTGAATGATTTTTGCTTTGACACCTATAAAAGTGACAAAGACTGCCGAAACTGGTTTGGCTCAGTGGATGGAGCGTCGGCCTGTGGACTGAAAGGTCCCAGGTTCCATTCCAGTCAAGGGCATGTATCTTGGTTGCGGGCACATCCCCGGTGGGGGGTGTGCAGGAGGCAGCTGATCGATGTTTCTAGCTCTCTATCCCTCTCCCTTCCTCTCTGTAAAAAATCAATAAAATATATATTTTTTTAAAAAGTGACAAAGACTGAAAATAGTTTGTCATGAAGGACTTTGTAGTATTGCTAATATGTTTTGTGATTTGGATTAATATGATAGATAGCTTTAATATTTCAAAAATGATATAGGCTGATATAATATTTTCAAAGAATTCCAAATGACAATTTGCAAAACTGAATTAAAAATGTAGTCTGGTCATTCAAACACTTGCACAATTCAGTTCTTCCTCAACACAATTTAATTTTTATTCCATTGTATAAGATAAAACTGTGATATTTTAAAATATAAACAATTAGTAATTTAGATCTCCAATAGCTAAGAAAAAGCAAGCCACCCTGTTATAATGGAAAGATTTAGTATAATATGATACAAATAGTAAGTAACTAATTCTCTTTAAAGACCCATTATAATATGTTTTGACAACTAATTTAATTATTGAACATTGTACTTATGAAACATAAGTGGAAAGTCTTTCCCTATGAGAGAATAAACTGGATATCTGCCCAACTACCATTTAGATAGACTAGTTTCAAACACAACAGTGAAACTAGCAAAAATTAACATTTTTAAAGAAAATGGAAAAAAAGGGAGTGGGGGAGTTGGTAAGTAAAGGCCTGCTTTTATTATATGAGGTGTAACAAATTTTTAAAATATGTTTTTATTGATTTCGGAGAGAGGAAGGGAGCGGGAGAGAGAAACATCAATGATGAGAGAGAATCATCGAATGGCTGCCTCCCACACGCCCCCTTACTGGATCAATGCTCAACCACTGAGCCACACCAACAGGGAAAAGTGTAACAATTTTTCATACTGACAATCATATTTAGTATAGGCTCCATATTATTAGCTATGGAAACAATCTCACCAAGTCATGTGATATAATAATAGATTATATTGCACATGGATTTAAACATTAATTTAGAGACTTTTACATCATTCAGGGTATTCTTTATAGATTTACACCTAGTAATTTATTAAATAGACATGCCTGTAAAGTGTTTAGAAATGAACTAGCTTCAAGGATCTCACTGCAGTTGCATTGTTCTGAAGCAGTTTCTTTAAAATGTTGAAAATTAGGCTATGAATATAACCACTTCTGCAGATGTCAAATAAATCACAATAAACTACACATTAATGGCAGGCTTACATTTTTAGGCCCTCATTTTAGGGAACCTACTAATTATTAATATGACACTGATTTATTTCCTTTGTCAAGCCTGCAAATATACCGCATTTTAAGCATTGCATTAAAAGGTCACAGCATATTATCTCTCAAAAATTATCATTCATATTGGACTTTCAGATCCCACATTTAAACTGCGCCGATAGATGAACAACAAAAAAGATAAAGACTACACGTTTGTGTATCCATTTGTATACTTTTTCTTATATGTAGTTTTCGATTACATTTTAACTTTTTTTTTTCCTCTCCCAGTCATAGCCTATTAATTTTGGTCAGAGTTAATATAGAGGAGTAGTACAATGGCATCTTTAAAATGTTTTTAAAGATCACTTATTAAATTGATGTAATAAAAAAAATTGATGTAGCAGTTTACCCCAATGTGACCTCCAGTTGCTTGGCTCAAACATTACTCCATATATATGAAAATGTAATGGAGATCCCTTGTCAAAAACTATATAATTTTAATGAAGAGACAAAAATATCCTTCACCGAAAGCACTGACCTAAATTACATTAATTTTCCAGACACTCATATCATCTCTTTAATTATATTACTTCGAATCATTACAATGATACCGTATTGCCTGTAAGTACAGAGAACTCCTTTTGGTGCCCAAATGAGGAACTTTGCATGAATCTTTTCATCCTCCCCAAACACATCCAACTCTGTACAGAATGCATCAGCAAGTAAAGCTACTTTGACTTAGTATTTAGGTCTCACCATACTAATGCAGAGATACCATATAGACCCAAGAAAACCCTCCCCCTTTCTCTCACAGACCAGGGAAGACTAAGAGCTAAGTTAGACAATGCCTAGTTTCCACTGAAGACACCCAGTAAACTTTTGGGTCCATTTCAAAGTCTTTTACATTTATCCCCAAACACATTTTCTCAGCATATGTTGATTTTTCTGGAGTGGGCGAGAGAGTCATAGAAGGAAATTTCTATTCCCCCTAAGTATCTTTGGGTTAATAAGAAATGTTAGTGTGGAGCCATATTTTTTTTTAAATGACAATCAAGTTCCTCTAAGGAAGAGTGCTGGTAATCTTATTAACTCAAGTATTCATTTACTAAACAAATATTAATTTTTTGGTTATGTATACAATTTTATGGAGAAGAGATGGAGGAATAATGAAATCTTTCAAATGCATACATCATGCCCACGGGAACATACTTATTACCTGCTGTGATGTCACTGGGTAATCTTCCTGGCTGGTAGAGATTCAGCTTAAGTTTTCCATCATTAAGAAAGAGGAGGAGACCCCCCGAAACCAGCTGAAGTTCACTGAATAGCAGAAGCCCCGCATTATTCCAGGTTCGAAATTGAAAAGCAGCAGCAACCTCGTCCTCCCTGGAAGAGCCTGGCAGCGCTAAGTAACTCCTGGGGCTGAGAAAAGTCACCGGCACAGACTGGGGTTGTGAGCAAGAGAAAGACACGTTTCCCTGGAATAAAATCAAAGAAAAAGCTTTAAGGATGAGTCCATCACATTAGCAATAGAAGCTGAAATAAGTCACAAAGGCTAAGTATCGATCTCAAATTGTCCTTGATGTAAAACACATTGCTATCCACATGAAAATCCAGATTCTTGTCATACATGCAGATCCAGTGATTATAACCATGCAAATCTTTCCCTGGGTTTTTCTAGGTGAAATCCTTTTCTCCCCATCTCTCAACTTTCACGCCATCTAACCTACTTGGATTTAATTCAATAAACATTATTTAAGACAACTCTTTGTTTTTACCTTTTACTTGATTTTCCCTTTCCACTCATTGCACCCCTTTGCTGCCTTTGGCTTCGAATCCATCCCATAACATAACCAATATTAACGAGCTCCTGTTTTTCTTTCCATTTTTTTCTCTGTTCCCACTGAAACAGAGTTTCAGCTGTATGTTCAATTATATACTAGTATACATAAACACTTAAACCCAGAGTGTCCCAAAAAATTGTATACACACTTTAACAGTTGATAGCTCAAATTTGAAAATAAAATGTATTTATAATTATTCACAGTGTATGTATACATTTTGGGGTGGAAGATATCATATATACGTGTGTGTGTGTGTGTGTGTGTGTGTGTGTGTGTGTGTTGAATGCATATACCTACACACTGGGCATTATTTGTTTTACAAAAGTAGGAACCACTTACTGTATCATTTTTTTTCTTTTGTTAGTCCTCACCTGAGGATATTTTTTTCCCATTCATTTTAAGAGAGAGAAACATTTATGTGAGAGAGGCATAGCAATTGGTTGCCTCCCACACCCACCCCGACCAAAGCCGGGGTTTCAGCCTGCAACCGAGGCACATGCCCCTGACCGGAATCAAACCTGTGCCCCTTCAGTCCATGGACCGAAGCTCTAACCACTGAGAAAAACTGGCTAGGGCTATATCATAATTTTATCACTAAACTATACCTTGTGGAAATCTTTTTCAGTTATCTGACATAAGCCAAATTCCTTCTTTTTATTTAGTATGTGAGTGTTCCATATTATACTCAATTGTTTTCCTGTTAATGTGCATGCTCTTTGTGTCTAGGTTTTGCTTCTTCCAACAACGTTGTCATAAATAACTGTGTGAAGAAGATTCTAAGTACAGAATTTCATGTACCTAGATGTTTTAATAAATAGTTTCAGCTTCTTTAAAAAAAAATAAAGTTAAAATACTCCACACTTCTACCAGTAATAAATGAGGATATCCTTTTCCCCACATCCTTGGCAGCAATAGGTATCATAGACCTTTTAAATTTGTACAAATTCAATGGCAAAAATGTCAAAGCAATATATCATTCTTAGTTATTTTTCATTGACCTGACTAGCAGTGAATCTGAGCATTTTTCATGATTCGTTGTTCTTTTCGACTTGCTTTCCTCAGAGTGGTCTGCATATCTTCTGCCTATTTTTCATTTTTCCTTCTTCTCCGCAGGTTTTACATTGGGCACTACAATGTTCAAGGCACAACTTACATCCCTTTTTTAACTATTTGTTTTTTTTCTTAACACTATGCCTTCTCATCAGATTTACAGGTATTATTTCTCATCCAATGGTTTTAAAATAGATCTTCGGGATACATTACATAAATTTTTATTAAAATACTGTCTGAAAAATTATTTTGCTACTCAAGTAAAGTAGATAGATAGATAGATAGATAGATAGATAGATAGATAGATAGATAGATAGATAGATTGATTTAAGGATTTAAAAAACCTTAAGGTCTGAATAATTTAGAAAGAATTAAGCATGTTCTTCAACATGCTTCAGAAACGAAGATAAATGTTTTTATTTTTCCTGAAAATGATCCTTAGTAAATTTTCCAAATACAGACTTGAAAAGTCAATAAAATAAATTTTATTTAGAAGAATACATATTGGAATTTAACCATTTAGTCTTGGTTAAACAAAAGTTTTTTGTTATATTGTGATTCTGTTAAAAGTGAATTTAGCTTTTATTATTGCAAATATCTTGTCCCAAAGAAGGAAAAACAAAAACTGAAAAGTAGACTACCCTGGCCTATAACATAAAGGCAGCTATATGATGAACAAACCTAGTAAAAAGGGAAACATTTACCAGCTGCAGTTTGGTCTCATGCTTCATCTGGACAGCTGCCTGCTCCCCTGCGAGCAGCAAATCCTCTTGCCAGTGAAAGAGGAGGAGTTTTCTGTTACTTGCAGGAGGAGTTTCTGAAAACTCATTTGGCCAATTAAACACATCTACCTACAATATTTTATTTTCCTTCTCAACCATTTTCCCAATTATAAAAAAAAATTATTTTAAAATGTCAGTGGAACGCTGGCCAGGTAATTCAGTTGGTTAGAACGTCGCTCCAATATGCCAACGTTTTGGGTTTGATCCATGGTCAGGGCACATACAAGAATCAACCAATGAATGCATAAATAAGTGGAACATCAAATGGATTTTTTCCCTCTCCCTCTCCTTTTTTTTTTTCTCTCTCTCTCTCTCTCTGAAATCAATAAGTTTAAAAAAAAATGCTGGATGTTATACTCATATAAATGCTACTAATTCACACAGAGAATTCAGGATGAAATATTTTGTAAATAATAAATATTCCTATGATGTGCTTTGAAACTTGAAAGTAAAGAAACATATTCAGATGGATATGTGTGTACACTTTTCAATCATTAAGCTGGTTAAACTGGATACCACGTTTCACAGAATCCCCTTTCTTGTCTCTCTGGTTAAAAGTTAGCCGAACGGGGAGCTTGCGTGATATCTGAGTGGGAAGTGAAATGCTGGCCATTTTCCTCCAGGGCTCTGGAGTGTGTGATGGTGCACAGTGAAGGATGACCACAGATGCTGGTGCCAGCTCTCCCTGGTGCTCCCTCACAACTCCTCTTCCCGACACGGGCCTCCACGTTCCAGCTCCTCAGACAATTGTTAAATTCCAAGTCCTAAATCAGATCCCTTGTTCATAAAACTCAGTAGCGCTGCTTTCCCAACTGAACCCGGCCTATAGGCTTGCCTTTAAACTCTGCCATATTTCCACAGAATTAGAACACAGTGTAGCCTGGCCAGCACTGCTACTGGGACAGATGGGCAGATGCGATGTTGTCACAGCCGATTAGCTTCTTTTATTTGTTATGAATGACCATGGCATACACGTTTTTCAAATGCCTCTCTAATATACATGGATGTTATCTGATTCCAGGGAGTCAGTATGCTTGTTTAGAGAGTTTGTCAGGGAACATCTTATTAAGGAAATTACAAAGCAAAAGAAATTAGTCTCCTGGGAGTAATAATATTGCAACAAAATGATCAACTGAAAAAAAAAAAAGACCCCTGCTTTACTCCATATGAAATAAAATAACATGCTTTGTGAATTATAATTCCTTTAGATAGAATTAATCCCTTATATGCATATTGCCAAGTAGAGAAAGGCTTTAAAAGAATAAGAGCAAAGTCTAAAACAGCTTATCAAATGGAGCAGTTCCATCATGTGAAAAGCCGTGTAGTTTTACCCCTTCCTTCACATGAAGGCTCTCTTACCATAGCGATGATCTGTGGCTTTTGTCGCTTGGCCAAATCAATGATGTCTACTCCATTATAATAGAGATTTTCTAAACACCCGTGGAAGTTTTTCTGGGAGAATGACACTGATTTTCCAGGTGCTAGAATCCCTCCAAAGCTGATCTTAGAAAGAAAAATGGCATCAATAATATTGTTTAGTGATTTTCTGATAATCTGCTTAAATGATTATGTTTAGCAACTATCGCTGTCATCATCACATATATCAGTTTTTCATCACCTTACACTGTCATACTGTTACTGTCAGAGATTTTTTAAATAAAGATACAGATTTTAAAACAAATTTATATGCATTCAATTCTCACTTACATTAGCATTTAATAAGCCTTTCACGATGCTAATTACCCCCAGATTTGATATTTATTGGTTGATGAATAAAAACACCTCTTTTTATCCATGGTAAACCTGATCTGTTTAATAATGTGACAGATTACAATCACATTTCATTTTATATACATTTTTGGCACACGATACTTAAGCATTTGAATTGATTGTTAATTAATTAATTAATATATTATTTGCTATATCCTCCCAATAAGTCTTCACTGTCCAGGGTGCCCTATAACAAAAAGTCAGGCAACACAATTTGTATTTACTTGTGGCAATGAGATCTCTTCCTGGAGATCTTGCATGTGACATTCTGTGATTACACATTTTAAGTAAAAAAGATCCTCTCTATATAATAATAAATTAACATAATACCATAATAAATTAACATATTGTGAGAAAGATGAAGTCTCAGTAGAAGATGCCCAAGTCTGCTACGGTGCACTATGTCACCTAGGGGTTCTCCAGGACTTTGACTCACTCTGAGAGTGGGGTTCTCAATAGTGTGTTTTCTTTTGCTGGGCTCCACCCCATACACATCCTTAAACTTGTATCAACTGAAACATAACCATCACACCTCAGAATCCAGGTCCAGGTAACTGAACTCCCCCTGGGCATGGAAGCGGTGCTGGTGCTCGTCCACGGTGAAGTTGACCAGTTTGCCCGCACGCTGGATGAGCACCGCGTGCCAGTGCTGATCGTCCAGCAGGCTGCCCAGGGTGAGGTTGATCGGGGTGTGAGGAGAGGGCAGTCTAGTGTCAGCTTAGAAAAGAAAAACAAAAGCACCATTATTCTCAGTCTAAAAAAAAAAAAAGCTTCCTTTTCATCAGTCACCATCTTTCATAATAATTTCCATCTCCTTCCATGCATTCCACCCCAACACTAGTGTGGATTTACCTGAAGTGGAATAGAATATCCTCTCAACCTTGCCGTAATTTCTTCCACTGTTAATTCTTTTTATTAGTATTACCCATCACATGCACATTTTCAATATAAATTTTATCTTTCCTACAACCTCATTATTTTTACTACCTTAATATTTTTTAATGACCCATCTCTTTCTTCCTGATGGTAAGAAATAGCTATGTAGGTCTACTGGCACTATGTAAAAACACTGAATGGAGGTCTTACACAATTTGCAAAATATGAACCATTTCAAATGAAAGTACAATACTGGAGTGTGTGTGTGTGTGTGTGTATATATGCCTTGAATCTAGAAATAAAGTGTCTTAATTGTTATAAGATATAAACACATAAAGTTACTGAAGTGATATCTAAATGACCAGATTTCAAGCCTTTCACCAAACAGTGTTACCTGAATCAATAAGTAAAAAGAGTTTTCCTCTTCTCAGTTCCAGTGTGATGTGATCTCCATTTTGCCCTTCCCTGTGGAGTAGAATCCCATCACTCTGCATGGTTTTAAATTTCAAAGAAATAATCTCCTTTATGGGGCTCAGGGATTTTTGATCAAATCTGTAGAGGAGAGAACTTCTTCCATCCAGATCAACCACCTCTGATCCTAGAGACAAAGATATTAAAAGTCATTCTAGGATAAACCTGCTTTTCATTAAGCATCTTAAATGTCTATGTACAGAGAAAGCATCATACAAACATGTATAGTTTAGCTCCCAGCCAGTCATAATAAGTGAAAATAAAACCACCACTTGTCTAATTCCCTCCTGATACCCGGGATTGGTTCTGTTTTAGTCTTTACTAGCCTATTTACAAAATTCATTTTAAAATATATTTCTAATTTTCGTTTATATTATTAAAGGCTGTTCTTTCTCAGTCCATAAAAAAAGAAAATCAGAAAAATGGTTATGATCAATATTCATAAAGCCACTTTGCATACTCCACAATCAGTATTTTTAATGGTGTTCTTGAAATGTCAAAGTGAAATGTTTTGGCTCCTGAAAAAGTGGTTTTGATATCTCCAAATTCTTACCTGCCATATATAAAGTATTTCTGCATACAAATAAACACACATACATCAGACCCATCAAATGCCACTTTAAATCAATATTAAACTGACCTTTGTGTTTGGTTTGGTTTTATTATTTTTGTGGCTAAGTAATAGTATTTAACAGCAGTGCTATTGTCTTTCTTTTCAAGGGCGTCGTTAAAAAGACATTCACTTAATGATATTATAAGGGCTGTTGTGCTGCATTTGTGTCATAACTGTGACATTGACATGTTTGTTCAGCTTTCTGACAGTGTCTTATCTACTCATTGTCAAGATCACTCTTATTCAGCTCATCTGAAAAAAGATGTCATGTTATACCAGTAGCATAACAGTTCATCTGTCAAAATCAGTTGCACCCTGAACAAGAAACACAAAAAAAGAATTGATAATACTCAAAAAGCCTAGCAGTGTTTTCTACATTTCACAAGTCAAAGATTTTTTTGAAAGGCAATTACCCTTGAGAATGCATTTATGTAATAAATGAAGAGGTTAAGAAAACCCAATAAAATCTGAAGCTATTTTTCAACTGGCTAGCTAACTTCTCCCAGTCAAAAAAAAAAAATGACATTACAGTGTACTCATCTTATTTCATTTGACAAAATTATTACAGTTACTTGTACTATACCCAAATATGCATTTCATTCAGATTATCCATAATATTTAATGTGAATCATTTATATTCACCACCACCCAAATTTTTTTCAACTGTTCTATACAGTTATCTTTTGAAATTTCAGTGGTTTGATATTTCCACATCTTGCTAATGTGTTTATAAAGAATTCACCAAGTGCACATGAATAAACATTACATTCTGTAGAGAGAATAATGTTAACTGAACAATTATTCCTTGTTATATCACTGAAAAAAATGTGCACAGTAAAAACATAACTCTGTGTCAAATACAAATAATGTGTTCTATGATTATTAGATTACAATAAATTAAGAAAAATTCCAATAAGACAGACATTAAATGTGGACACATTTAGAGCAATGCATTATCGCTGAGTTAATGTATAGCTTAAAGGCAACCATAGTAATATTGGTTTTATTTTAGATAAAGTCTATTTTTGGAATTAGCTACCAAGAGAATTTTTCCCCGGGAAAGGTTTAGTCTGTGTTACTTTAGTCTACTGTTTATTTTGTTTTTAAATTTTCTTCACTATTGTTATTATTGCACTAAAATGGTCATATTAACCTTTCATGGCACCTAAAGCTTTTGTGCCTGGAATATTTCCATCAGCAAAATGAAATAGTGAAAACCATATCAGACAATTGATGCCTAAAGCAATGGTATATTGTTTCGTGTCTTAAACTGAAGCCACCTGCCATTTTCTCTCACTCTTACCCATTTCCTTCTTACTTCACAGGTATAACACTAATTTGATGCATTCATACAACAAGTATTTATTTAGTTCATCATATTTGGGCACTGTGATGGATGCTTAGATAAAAAGAGTAATCAACACAATCATGGCCCCATGGCTTCCATCCAGTGAAGATGAACAATAAATACCAAGTGAACAAATAAGTTCATAAACAATTATAGACCTATAGCAGGTGTTCTGATCAAGGTTAAAAGAAGACTGGGGTCACCTTAGTTAAGGTAGTTGGAGAAACTCAGTTCTCAGGTCTAGAAACCTGACTCTCAAGCAGATTGCAATCAATAATCTACTCTGCATGGTCTTTAAGTCCAATTCTTGTCCTCATAAATGACAATTACTCTTAAACATTTCATTCCAAAAGGTCTTCACATTCTCCCAACACATTCTCTCCTTCACTGTCATGAAAGGAAGTTCCGGGGACTGCTGGGCGAGTATAGGGACAGTCAGTAATTTAGCTCTCAGAAGGAGGAAACATGAATGAGAGGGGCTGGCCTTGAAAAAAGGGCCTGGAAGCCAGAAAGTAGTGAAGTAGGGGAATCAACAAACTGGCTACAATCACATCACAGATTCACATGCATGGGAATCATACCCTCCAGGGGGAAAATCTAAACATAATTCAGAATGTGAGTACAGTGTCAGTACAGAATTCTATATATACATTATATATATATATATATATATATATATATATATATATATTCTCAAAAAAGAAAAATATTCAGATGATTCCTAACAGTATTACTTTAAATAGAAAATTCACTTATAATGGCTCTACTATAAGTTACTTTTCTTAAATGCTATACAACATATCTGATACATGAAAGGCATACAACTTTAAACAATAATCATAAAACACTAAGACACATAAAGTTAAGGATTTAAAAATATTAAACTATCTGAAAAAAAATCTTTTGAAAGAGAGAGAAAAAGAGAGAGACAGCATTTGAACTCAGTGTCCCATGGTCAGCATCTAGCACACACGCTAAGGATGCTGGTGGGAAACATAGATATAGACTCTCTTGAAAGTGATCTTACCACTGTTACAAAAAAATTGAAGAAACTGAAAAATACATCAAAGGCAGAACTTCACATCTTTTCAGTGTCATACTGAGCATTTTCTAACAGGCCCCGTCTAAAGATTAGTTAATTCTAAAATTAATATATGTCTGATTTTACCATTTATTACTGATTATGGAATCTGTTAAGTAAAATGTTAATTTGTAGATATTTTTCCCAGTGGAGATTCAAATGGCTTCTATTTGGTAGAAAATACATCTCCAAAGGTTATGGGTTTTAAATTGCCCTGATGGACACTAACCATTTGTGTACTTAACCTAGTACCAGTAACCCAACACTCTTTCTTGAATTCCTATCTGCACTCGGTCTCTTGAATTTTCTTTGGAGTAGCTTCTGATTCCTTCCCTAATGATTCAAATACATCTTTGGTAAGTATTTATTCTGTATTTGAATGAGTCATGCTTTTACATTTTTGAAAATTTTACTTTTAAGACTATTAACGTAAAAAGTACACTTGGACTTTACATTGCTGCCTGGGAAAGAAACATTTCTATTCTCAGACGTTACTGGTAATGTTCAGGATGAATTGATTTTCACTATTCCAAAAGATTCTCAGATTTTGAACTCTTAATAGAGCATGGCCAATGCAAACACATGTCACACACACAAAAGTTCAGATGATTTATAACAATATTTCTTTATATTAAACCTACCTATAAGAGATCTGTGTATATACCATTAATATACTTAATTCAACTCACCCTGGCTGGTGTTGATAAGTGGTTAGAGCCCCAGAGCCAAAAGGATCATGGATTCGATTCCTGGTCAAGGGCACATAGCTGATTTGTAGGTTCTATCCCCGGCCCTGGTTGGGGTGCATATGGGAGGCAACCAATCAATGTGTCTCTCTCACATCGATGTTTCTTTCTCTCTCCTGCTTCTCCTCCCTTCCTTCTACTCTCTCTAAAAATCAACGGAAAAAATATCCTGCCCTAGCCGGTTTGGCTCAGTGGATAGAGCGTCGGCCTGCAGAATGAAGGGTCCCAGGTTCGACTGTGGTCAAGGGCACATGCCTGGGTTTCGGGCTTGATCCCCAGTAGGGGGCGTGCAGGAGGGAGCCAATCAATGATTTTCATCATCATTGATGTTTCTATCTTTCTCTCCCTCTCCCTTCCTCTCTGAAATCAAAAAATATATATATTTTTTAAAATATCCTTGAGTGAAGATAAATAAATGCCCTCTTTTTAAAAATAAGGAGTTTCTGTAGTGCACAAGAAATGCTCAATTATCAATGTCATTGCCAGGTTATGCAGCAAGCATGGCTTCGAGCCATCTGCGGGTTCTGTGGCTTTTTCTCTGTCTGTCAGCGAATGCCTGAGCTGACTTCCCATGGCAATTGCCGGTGACCTGAATCCTCCTCAGTGAATACCTCCATCACCAATCTTCTCATTTATAGCAGGAATCAAAGAAAGAAGAGACTCGCAAAGATTGTGGGCCCTGCTCTCATATCAAATTCTCCTCATGACCCTGGGAAATAGGCACAGTCTGCTTTATTTGCATGATTCAGAAATACAATCTTCTGTGAAATGCAGGGTTTTCCAATGGAAAATATTTAAATTTCTTTCAGGGAGTTGTGTCAGAAGTGGTATTGCTCATGTGTATTCTGTGCTTCTTCCCACGCACAAATTTATAGAGAGTTCTCTGTGAACCCAGGGGAAGGCACAGCAATGCATAAAAACAAAGCACTTCTCCCCCCCCCCCCCCCCCCCCCTCCCGCTAGGAGCTCTGCTTCTGCAGCAGGACTGGGTCCCGGGCGATTTCTAATGTCACAGGAGGAGCTGACCCGCTCAACCTCAGAGAAGAATGTCATCTAAATTGCAGAAATGCTTTCCCTCCATGAGCAGCGAACAGTTTTTCTACTTCTGCATATTTCACAGGCAAACAAACCCCTCATTACAATATCTTCCACTTGACCTGATATCCTTCCCTCACCCCTGCAGCCTACCGCTGCTCCAGAAGTTTGAGGCTCTCAGATCCTGAGCGGCTGCCATTTGAAAAAGCAATGTTCTGCCCACCCTCCGAGTGGATTACTAAGAAAATCCTATCCAAGAGCTGGTTTCTAAATTGAGTTCCTTGGTCCCACCATGTTAGAATCAACTGAGGAGAATCTCTTGGGGCCTCCAAAGACAGTCAACATCCTGGGCTCTGCCTGAGCCTCACCCAGGAACACAGGTTCCCGAGTGATGCTGAGGCAGATGACAGCATGAAGGTTATCTGACAAGAAGGACAAGAAGGTGACAGAAGCCCATTCTCTGAAAATGAATACGCTCATTGCGTATTGAATTGTACCATAGAAAATAAATATGTTTTTATCTATACCGTAGGCGATACTTGCAGAAAACTGTGGAGGTGGTAGTGGCTTGTCCCTGAAAGATGCTTCAGGGAGAAATTGATTCTGTGAGTTAAACTATGAATCATCACATTACTGATGAGGTCAGTTGATGAAGACTCTTAAAAGAAAAAAAAAAAAACTTGGGATAGAAAATGAGTAAACTGGAAAGCATATTTCTGAATGATAGCAAATGGACTTTATTTGAAGGTCATGAACGACTTCTTGAAAACAGCAAACTGAGAGTGTTCTCCTTTAAGGCTTTGGGAATCACCTCAAAAATATAAATGGACAAAGAGTGCTACCACTGGAGAGGGCTAGGGACCAAACTCTTCCCGGCTAAACATGAAGTCAGCCTTACCACTGATCACACAGACCGTTTCTTTATTTGAAAACTACTACCTACAAATTACTAAACAAACAGAGGCCCGATGGTGACTTCTAAGAAACATAAATCAGACTGAGTCACGGTTAAACTATTACTCGGTGAGATATTAAAGCAACAGTGTGATGTATAGGCACTTGAGATCTGCATTACTGAACTTGGTTTAAAGAGATGGAGAGAAGAGGCCAAGCACTCGAGAAATCAACAGGAAATAGGCTGTACTATTTTTGCAGAGTAGCATAAAAGAACACAGAATGATTTAAGGGACTCTTAAGTTTAAAATGACCAAAATTAATTCAATACAAAGGGAGAAGACACGGGATCAAATGCTGCATATAACCACAGAGAAAAGGTGACTACTATCATGGCTTTAAATAGACAGAGTTGAGGTCAGCGACAACACTCCGGGAGGTTATGGGAACAAACACGATCTCTGCCCCTTAAATATCCATCTAAATTAACCTTTTAAATAGATTTGAAATTGGTAACATCTACCACGTCAAGGATAGTTGAGTGTGTCACTGGAGGATATAAGTTGTATTTCTGTTTCTAATATTTATTTGTAATAAATATTACAGAAGTCACATGTTTATTCTCAATTTCCCTATTTGGAATATGTGGAGAATAATTCCAACCTTTCATACTCCACAATAAAGCTGTAGGTATTAAATGGAAGCATAAAAATACCTCAATAATTATTAAGATTGGTACTATCATTTAATAATAATATTCAAAATCCCATATGGTCATCTCAGAAATATTTCTCCTTTAATCAATTGCTATTATATGGGTATAGTAAATTTGTAAGTTGTATATTTTTATTAATTTTATGGTTTATACTATGGATAATCATATAGTTTTCTAAACTCATCAATTTAACCAATAGGTACTAGACCAAGTTCTACAGTAGGAACTGGTGTTGCAACAGTGAACACATTCTGTCCTCATGGATCCTCCAATCTGAAGGAAAAGAAAACATCAGGCAATTCATCCCATGTGTATCTCTATCATATAAACCCCGTGGTCGTGACGCCATCACCGTGGGGAAAGACCAGATTGGTCACCAAGAGGCTGAGTGCAGGGGCATTGGCGGGGACTTGACAACAGCTTCGGTGGGCGGGGCTGCGCGTGCGGGTGGGCGGGGCCATGCGATTTAGCACGCTGGGCTTCTACTAGATATATAATTACAAATTTTAAGTGGAGCATGATGCGAAAAGGACAGGGTTGTATAAGAGATTTGAACAGAGAGATCTACATTAGGT
Organism: Cnephaeus nilssonii; assembly: GCF_951640355.1. Classification (NCBI taxonomy): domain Eukaryota; kingdom Metazoa; phylum Chordata; class Mammalia; order Chiroptera; family Vespertilionidae; genus Cnephaeus; species Cnephaeus nilssonii. Next base: position 22,115,913 of record NC_137091.1, on the reverse strand, counting down.
TGTCCATTGCTGATATCTCTGAGGAAGTGATATTTAAGCTGGGTAGATGACCACCTATGTTAATGTCTAGTGTCAGGAAAGGACAAGAGGGGAGGGGCTAAGGGGAAGGGTTGACAGGCTGAAAGAAACTGAGGAGGGATGGATGGTGGTGGCAGGAAGTAAATGGAAGAGGTCCTCAGGAGCTGAACCCCTGGCAGATGACCTTGACCCAGTGAAAGCCTGGTTCTAAGATTTGTTGGGTCAGGTCTATTTTGGTTTGTCCTCAGCCCTAGGGCATAACACCTGGTCTTCAAGTGTGGCCTTTACTCCTAAGGCAATGCCTTTCTGATTTTTCAGTTAAAAGCCCAACGTATTGAGCAAGTCCATCTAAATTGGCAGTGCCTGAACTCCAAAGGTAGCCTTTCCAGCTCTAGAAAGATTCTGACATCTTCAGAACTTTAATCCCCTAGTTCCTGCCTTCACCAGGGTTCTTGGAAGCTCATCTTGGGCATGTGCAGTTCAGGAATCAGCCAAGGATTCACAGGAGATTTGTATGCAGGACTTGAGTCTCTCCCTCTCTGACTCCCTCCTTTTCAGTATTCCAATCTAAATTTCTAGCCACTCTGGCCACCTTGAACTTTGACCTCTGTCTCCTCAGTCTAGTAAAGGCATATGATGTCTTGCAAACTGGGATGTGTTCTTAGGAAAAAGTCAGTTCAATGTACATCTCCTGGAGTATACCTTCCTTCTTTCAAAAATCAAGTCTTCTCAAGTTTCTGCTGGTTTTAAGTTGAACTTCAAAGCCCTGAAGCAGTTTTTTAAATATATATTTTATCCAGGAATTATCATTGCTGTGGGCAGCAAGACAGTCCAATAAAAGCTACTCTGCTATGACTGGTACTGAAAAGCAAATTGTCTTTTTATGAACTATTATAATAATTGACTTGGTCTATTAATATTTAGGATTACAAAGTAGGCATATACTAATTCTATTAGTCGTTATTTATTACCTGGACTATATCTTAAAAGAGAAATTCCCTCTAGTCTTCTATTTGGTTACCTTTAGGTATGGAATACATTGGAAAAGTAGAATAAATGTTTAATGTTTTCCTTTCATTTATTAGTTTTAAAAATATTCATTTATTAGTTTTAAAAATAATGAGATGGCTCCTTAATATCTCTCAGAAGTGACCAATGAGGTTTTTTAGTATTATCATGAACCCATTTACTTAAACATATTTAATATATTTCAAAACTGCAGGTGCTATCCTTATTGATGCTAAAATATTTCCACCTTTGGTCAGTGCGAGATTCATCAGTTGGTTCTTTTGACATAAGTCTGATGGGTTTTTCAGTTTCCTTATTTTCTGGTATTATAATACTTAACCTTATTTTAATTTAACATAACTTCTCTTATCATTAAATTAAAATCTTCAGTCTATAAACTTTGCAAAGAGTGAGAATTTATCCTCTTTGATTTTAGCTGACCAGAATCTATCTTTGTTGTAAACGTTGACATACAGTGGGATTCCTCAGCTATGGTATTAGCTGATAAACAACCCGAGAACAAGGAATGTGTTTAATTCACTTGGGTCAAGATTTTAGCAGTTAGCTTGTGGAAGTATATTAATAAAAAGGTATTAAATTCAATTTTAACTCTTCTTTATAGTGAATCTAACAAATTTACTGCTTTTCATTCTTTCTCCTAACCGGACATGTGGTATGAGAGATTAGCATCCTGAAATGAGAAGACTGTTACCTAGTTCTCTCAGGTTTTTTTTTTTTTTTCAGGTGAATATTTGTGCTTTTCATGCCAGTTTCTTACATTTCTTAATATTTTTTCTAAACTAAAATCTACTAATGTAAGTAGTCAAAACTCAATATTTTTACATTTTAAAATGCATATTCTTATTTTTAAAAGATAACACAAGTATTGTAATTATTGACTTGTTATGCTATTTATTAAATAGAATCCATTTTGTTCTCTTAAACAGTCTGCATTTAAGCAAATAAACACAGTTTAACACTTCTTTATATTTCTCCTCTTCTAATCTCTTCCCTCAGTTCTCCCTGTGTTCTATGCCTGGTCTTTACCAGGCTGAAAATACCACTTGGATGACGGGAAAAACCTTCCTGAGCTCACCAAGCCACCTCCTTTCATTCATTCATTTGTGCAGAAGACTAACAGTGAAAAGGAACACCCAGTTACAATAGAGAGTAAGGTGAGCATGATGTAATTGGGAGCAGACCGGCTGTTCCAGGAGCAGAGGAGATGTCCTCTGACCTAAATGTGGAGTATCAGAGATGTTGTCAGAAACATGATTTCTATGCTGAGAAAAGGTGATGAGTAAAAGGAGTATCTAGGTAGAGGAATGAAAGCTGGATGTATGGCAATTGCCTTTAAAAATCTTAAAAAATCATGTTATGTGAAAGAAATGGAAAGTATGGGAAAGTATGGCTCAACAGCTGATGTTTTTATTCTGTTGAGGATGAGGAAGGAAAGACCATGGATTGCAAGATGAGAATGTTTACCTAAAAACCAGAGAAAAGGCACTTAGAATTTACTAAGTGCAACTGTCTCAGCAATTCATCCCTAATTACAGAACATGATCTCCTGTGTCCTAATTGCGCTTCCTCGGGAATTCTCAGACAGACACACTCACGCTTACCCTGGTACTTTCCCTCCTCTGCCTTTGTTTACCACTGCTGACTTTCCTTGGGAAATTTAGTAGGATAATATTTCTTTATCATCAAACATTTTCTTTTTCTTTCTTCCACTAGTTATTTCCTTGCCTACATCTCCTGTCTAGATCTGTAAACAGGTGCGGAGCTGCTATGGCTAAGACATCTGAAATTTATGCTTTTCCTTTGAACCCATAAAGCCTGGCTTCTGTTTCTCTCATTACGCAGGAAAGAACTTCACGTTTACTGACATGAAAGTAGAACATGCTCTTTGATATGGATTTTCCATTCACTTGATGCTCCTTCATAACAAGTTACTGCTCGAACTCATTGGGACAGAGGGTAATAAAAGTGTGCAGTTCCCACAACAGCCACTTCCCCTGCAATGTCCATAGGACCAGCGTCCACCCAGAACTTCAGCAAACACCTGTGTCAGGCACAAGGGGAGCCTGGCATAAAAACACACACTGCTTGAAAATGGCAGAAAGTCTCTGGCTTAATTATGTTAGAAATGCATTTCTGCTTTTCAAAAACATGAGTAGTTATTCAAACAGACCACTTCATACTTTAATTATTAACAGTAATGGAATAAGTGGAAATGTTATGATTTAATAGCAGAAATTGTATTTATATAGGTTTCAATTACATACCTTCAACCCAGAGGGTTTAGAGTTCCAACCTTCCAATTTCACAGGCACTTGAATTCAACTGCGTCAACAGTGGAGTTAATTAGTTCTCCTGTGCCCTTTCGGGATTCATTTTTTCTCCTTTGCCCCTCCCAGTAAATGGCTCTACTTTCGAGATGGGTCTTGAAATCTGATAACTCAGTGCCTCTCACATACAATCACTAAGCTCTCTTGATTCAACATCCTCAGTATATTTTGAGTGTCAAGAGAATCCTCTCTTCTGAGTCCTGGTCCTCTCTTTTGAGGCTCTATTGTCACTGCAAGAGTTCAGGGGTCTAACTGATCTGCTGCCTCCAATCTGCACCCCTCATCTCAGTCTGCATGACCATTCTCAAATACAGACGGACCTTCCAAGCAATCCTCGTGCCTGTGCTTGACTGGGGCACACCCCTCCTCCTATTTGGACTATCCCAGCCTCCCATGTGAAATATCTACGTTTCAGTTTCGAATCCTATTGCTGTTTTTCTCATACTAATCTCCATATGTCAATCACTTATTCCTCACATCCTATATACACTAATGCTACAATAATTTGCATTGAGTTTGTTCAATTTTTATAATATTGCCTTTTCTGACCTAAGGGTCAAACAGCCCATGTTAGTTGCCATAATCGTTCTGTTTTTATAAATACTCATGCATACGTACCTACATTATTCCACTTGTATCTCTCTCTCTCTCTCTCTCTCTCTTCCCCACCCCCATTGGTGAGCAAGTTGACAACCAGCTCTGCAGGGTCGCCCTGGACCCCTTGTTGTGGCTGTTATTTACAGTGGCCTTGTAGGTTACCTTAGCAACATGTACATTGCTTTCTTGGCTTTTATTGTACAGTCAGTACTATAAATTTTCCATTTTGGGTTTTGTAACTTTGTAGCAATTTAGATACTGTTGTGTTTATACTTTGCTATGGAGAGTGAAAGGATTGTGTTAACTAAACCTAGCATTAGAAAGCAAAAATATTATATATAATAATGATTCCCATATTATGAAAATACACACACACACACACACACACACACACACACACACACACACACACACTATTTTAGATTTTCTCCCTATACCCAATACCTAGTAGAATTCTCTTTCAGCAAATGTCAAAAAATACTTAAAAGGAGAATACATGTATGATTCATCTAGTTGTCAAGAGCATCGGCTTTAGAAGGCAATGGATCTGAATTTAAATCCTAGATCTAACAAAGAAGGTATAATCCTGGATAAGGTTCTGTATTTCTCTAAGGTTCATGTTCCCCGTCCCCCATGTCAGGAGACTTGAGACACATGGGCTGGCGGCTGGCATGCAAACCTCCAGGCCTTCCTCACACACCTATGAGGCTCACTTAATTGCCAGCATGGACCGGTGTCCCCTGACTGTGGCTCAGGAGAGACCCCACCCACCTCCCAACACTGCTTTTCTTTTTATAGGGATTGAAGCAGCATGCTGGTACATCTGGAGAAAATCCAGCCTGATCCTAGGTCTGGATTATTCCAGACAAAACCTTGCAGCTGTGTTCTTGTGCTGGTAACACCTGCAGCTCTTCCTTGAGGAAAGGGGAAGCCAGTGGCCCCATCTATTTCTGCACTGGGTGGCCCAGAGCAAGCCACTGGCCTCACACACCCAACAATTCTGCTTGTCTCCTCTTACTCCTGGATAAAATGGTAATATTCATGCTCTACTTCCTTCTGTTGTTAGCAGTAAATCAGTAAATGCCTAGAAAGAATAGTATCTGACACGTATTAACTGTTTAATAAATGATGTTTATATAGTATCATGTTTTAGTAAATTAATATTCTGTAAGGCTGATGCTATGAATAAGTGTGACTATGGTGTACGAGTGAAGTAAATTTGATCAAATAGAATCCCATAAAGCACCCACAGCCAACCCATTTTGTGGTTATTTTAGGCAATCTCTGAGAGTATTTCTCTATTAAGTTTATTACTTCTCTTTTACCCAAAATTATAAAACTGTCATTTTACATTGAATCCTATCAAATTGTTTAACCGTATGTGTTTATGTTTGTGTTAAAGACATGATGGCTCCCAGTGTGGCCACTTAGACCAGGCGTCCTCAAACTACGGCCCGCGGGCCACATGCGGGTGTTTTTGTCGTTTTGTTTTTTTTACTTCAAAATAAGATATGTGCAGTGTGCATAGGAATTTGTTCATAGTTTTTTTTTAAACTATAGTCCGGCCCTCCAACGGTCTGAGGGACAGTGAACTGGCCCCCTGTTTAAAAAGTTTGGGGACCCCTGACTTAGACTGTGGGTCAATGAAAAAAGAAGGCTGACTAAAGATGTGGACATTGTGCTTGCTCACTCCAAGAGATGGCAAGTGAAGTCCCAGAGAAAAGAATGTCCCCAGGGTTCCAGATCAATAAGGGGGGAGGGGCGGATTTGAGTTATCGTTAAGTGTATGTTAGAGAACTCAAAGGAGCCTATACCTCAGCAGCTACTTCCATACAGACCGTATGAGTGTTGCTTCAGTTTTAGAAAAACAGCCTCAATAGTCTTGTGAAACTAATGATGAATTTACATCCTAGACTGAATGTGTATTAAGTGTGTAACACTGAAAAAAATTACTCAACATTTCTAAGCCTCCATTAAATGGGTGCTTTTTTAGGATTAAATTTGAATGTCTATAAAAACTGTACCTGACAGAGAGTAAGTGCTCCACAACTGTGAGCTATCATTATACTACGATAAATAAATATTGTGCAAGGTGGAGACTCTGAATGTAATTATAAATATGAAGCATTTTGAAGTTTGTTTTGTAAATTGTCCATCGTGCGGCATGAGCTTTGCTAACATCTGTGATCCAAAGACAAATAAGACAGACTGGGTTCTGTGCACCAGAACCAAAAGCTGGGTGGGATATTATTTTAGGGATGGTTTTTTGAAGTGTGACAATTGTGAAGAGAGGAACTAACACATAACAGGATCGGCCAAGCTGATTGTTGAAGCCAAGAAAACCAGCAGGAAGCTGGGCAGATGGTGAGAAGCAAGCTGCCCAGGGCTCATCACTATGATTCAGCAGCTGGAGGGAACATGAGCATTGAGTGAGCTCTGGACTCTGGCGGACTGGGCTGCACACCAGCTCTCTCCCTACGTGTCTGTGTAGCTTGAGCAAGTCATCCTCTCTAGGCATTCATTTCCTCATTTGCAAAGTTGGGGGATGGAATTGTTATCTAATGATACTTATCTGGACATTTTTCAAATAATAAATCAGCTGCTTAATATAGTGCAGATATAAGCACTCAAGAAAAATTTGTTATTTTTAGAAAGATAAAAATTAATACTATTAATATTAGTACTATGTGATTCTTCTTATTACTCTTTTTAAAATATATTTTTGTTGATTTCAGAGAGGAAGGGAGAGGGAGAGGTAAAAACATCAATGATGAGGGATCAGCTGCTTCTTGCACACCCCTATGTGCCTGACCAGGAATTGAACCATGACCTCCTGGTTCCTAGGTCGATGCTCAACCACTGAGCCATGCCAGCTGGGCCTAATTATTACTCTTGATATAAATACTATGATTACCATCATGTAGGCCCTGGCAGGGACAGAATGCTTGCTGGTGGAGGTGGACACCGGGACTGTCACTGCGTAACAGGGAGACCTACGCAATCTGTACAAATGGATTCTCCGTCTGACACAGTTGAGACAACTTCAACAAGCCACTTGCCCTCTGTATGACATGCCTTCCTTGCATGTAAATAAAGTGAGCCAGAACCAACTTAACTTACATCACAACATGACAAAATATAAGTGAAGAAAGCTTTAGTGGATAAAAAAATAAAGGTTTAGTGGAGAAATGATGATGTAGTGGAACTGAACAGTCCTGGATTCCTTTCCGGTTTCTTCGTGTACTAGAGTAAGATGCTGGGCAAATTACGCAATCTCTCCAAACCTCAGACTGCTCATTTGATGATGGTAGATCATGCTAAGGAACTCATTGTTCTATAATACAGGAGCATCTCACAGGATGGGGAGGCTTGAGGTGGGCTATCAATAACTCTTAGGTGCCTTCCCCACAAAAAGACATAATAAAAGTGCTTCATTAAGAGGAGACTAAGTGAAATCTGTGGTTTCTATCTTTGTTATGTGAAAGTATTTCAAACACAAATTATATTTTGGCAGAGGTCTTTACCCTTTCTATGAATTTATGTTGAGGGTGAAGCATAAGTGAGTTGCATGGTGTATTATTTTTAAGCTAGAGAAAAAAGCATTCTTTGGTCTCTTAAAGATTAAAGCTTATACTAAATAGAACACTGTCTCTTTTATGAAATTCAGGGAGCCCAAATGAAACATCCAAAAATATTCCAGTGGGAATGGGGGAGCTCTAATATCTGAAAGCTAGGATCTAGTCAATAATAGTAGATTTTGGTAAATGGATTCACATAAGTCTATAAACATGTATGTATAATTATCTCTATATCAATTTTTCTATCTGTAAAATGTTTCCAGTTATTTAAAAAAATTTTTTTCAGTTCTCACCCAAGGATATGTTTATTGATTTTAAAGAGAAGAAGGGGAAAAAAAAGAAAGATAAAGAGCAAGAAACATCCATCCATTGCCTCCCATAAACACCCCGACCAGGGATCAAACCCTAAACCTAGGTATGGACCCTGACAGGAATCAAACCTGCAACCTTTCAGTGTATAGGATGATGCTCCAACCAACTGAGCCACCTGGCCAGGACAAATGCTTCCATTTCTGATTTAAAATATAAAAGATGTACTGGCATACAAAAATTCCTTTTTGCAATTCTCGGATGATTAGTTACATTGAACATCTTTTCATATGTCTATGGGCCATCTGTAAGTCCTCTTTGGCAAAGTGTCTATTCAGGTTCTTTGCCCATTTTTTAATTGGATTGTTTGTTTTTTGGTATTTAGCTTTGTAAGTGTTGTATAAACTTTGGATATCAACTACTTATCGGATGTATCACTGGTGAATATGTTCTTCCATTCAATGGGTTGTCTTTTCATTTTGTTGATGATTTCCTTTGTTGTACAAAAATGTTTTAGTTTGATGTAGTTACATTTTTTTATTTATTTTTTATTTCCCTTTCCCAGGGCAATATAGCACCTCACACCTGTCAGAATGGCTATGATCAATAAATCAACAAACAATGGAGAAAAGGGAACCCTCATGAACTGTTGGTGGGAATTCAGATTGGTGCAGCCACTGTGGAAAGCAGTGTGAAGTTACTTCAAAAATTAAAAATGGAACTGCCTTATAACCCAATAACTCAACTTCTGGGAATGTATTTGAAGAAACCCAAAATATTAATTTAAAGGAATATGTGTACTCCTAAGTTCACTGCAGCATTATTTACAACTAGAGGCACGGTGCACGAAATTCGTGCACAGGAGGGTGTGTCTCTCAGCCCAGCCTGCAACCTCTCCAATCTGGGACCCCTTGAGGGATGTCCAACTGCCCGTTTAGGCCTGATCCCGGTAGGACTTTTGTCCTAAACAGGCAGTCGGACATCCCTCTCACAATCCAGGACTGCTGGCTCCCAACTGCTCGCCTGCCTGCCTTCCTGATTGCCCCTAACTGCTTCTTCCTGCCAGCCTGATCACCCCCTAACCACTCCCCTGACAGCCTGATTGCCCCTAACTCCCCTCCCCTGAAGGCGTGGTCACCCCTAACTGCCCTCCCCTACAGGCCTGGTCACCCCTAACTGCCCTCCACTGCAGGCCTGGTTCCCCCTCAACTACTCTCCCCTGCAGGCCTGGGATCCCCCGACTGCCCTTCCCTGCAGGCCCGGTTGCCCCCAACTTCCCTCCTCTGCCAGCCTGGTCACCCCTAACTTCCCTCTCCTGCAGGCTTGATCACCCCCAACTGCCCTCCCTTGCAGGCCTGGCCCCTCCCAACTGCCCTCCCCTGCTGGCCATCTTGTGGTGGCCACCTTGTGTCCATGTGGGGGCAGAATCTTTGACCACATGGGGGCAGCCATCTTGTGTGTTGGAGTGATGGTCAATTTGCATATTACTCTGTTATTAGATAGGATAGAGGCCTGGTGCACAGGTGGGGGCCGGCTGGTTTGCCCTGAAGGTTGTCCCGGATCAGGGTGGGGGTTCCCTTGGGGCATGGGGCAGCCTGGGCGAGGGGCCTGTGGTGGTTTGCAGGCCAGCCATGCCGTGGAGGCCCTGTTATCTGGGGTTTATTTATCTTCTATAATTGAAACTTTGTAGCCTTGAGTGGAGGCCAGGGCAGGCCAGGAAGTTTGGCTTCTTCCATCGCCAGGGAAACCCAAGCCTCCTGCTCGCTCCGTGGCTGGCCACCATCTTGGTTGGGTTAATTTGCATACTTGCTCCTGATTGGCTAGTGGGTGTGGCTTGTGGGTATAGCAGAGTGGTGGTTAATTTGCATTTTTCTCTTTTATTAGTGTGGATAACTAAGATTTAGAAGCAGCCCAAATGCCCATCAGTAGATGAGTGGATAAAAAAAAATGTGTGGTACATTTACACAATGGAATACTACTCAGCAGTGAAAAATAAGAAAATCTTTTGAGACAGCATGAATGGACTTGCAGAGTATTATGCTAAGTGAAATAAGCCAGTCAGAGAAAGACAAATACCATATGATTTCACTCAGATGTGGAATCTCATGAACAAAATGAACTATCTATCAAGCAAAATAAAGATAGACCTATAGACAGAGAGCAGGCTGAAAGCTGAGGGGGTAGGGGTTGGGGGGTGGAGGAATTGAGAAAAAAAAAGAGAAAAAACTCATGGACATAGACAACTTTGGGGATTGCCAGGGGTAGGGAGGTGAGGGGAGGTGGAGGACGGTAAAGGGAGATAAATGGTGTTGGAAGAAGATTTGACTTGGGGTGATGGACACACAATAGTGTACAGGTGATGTGCTGTGGAATTGTGCATCTGAAACCTGTATAATTTTGTTAACCAGTATCATCTCTATAAATTCAATAAAAAGGGGAAACACCATTCCTTTATCTCTTTACATATCTATAACGTCAATTTCTGCATGGAGTTTGGCTTTTTAAACCTCTCCTCTGATAGCTATTTCAGCATGCTGGATGAAGACTTACTGTATGCGCATCCGAACACCTCGATCCGCATTCCAATCCTGCCCTTGGGGTTCCACTCCAAAGGGAGGAAGCGCAGAAACCTGGCCTTGATCGAAGGCTGGAGTCTATAGTACACCACACTGTCTGCATTTGCATTTCCTGAAAATCCCTAGAAAAAAAAGGAAAGAAGCAAATAATTGTACTCAAAGCATATCCATCTCACCTTGTCACCTTGAATGTCGGTGAGCAATGTCTAATTTGTTTGTTTACTGTAACAATGGCTAACTTCTTTAAGAATATCATGTTCACAGTTATGTCCCAATGTCTCCCCATCCACAGAAGTTACTATTTTCCTAAATTTTTCTTTATATTCAGAGTAGTTTAAATTCCACATTTCCCATTAAGCCACCGTTTAACCATGATAACCTCGATGAGTGTTGTTTCTCTAAAGTGCACATTAAACTTAAAACATTGTAAAGAGCACAAAAACTTAAGAAAATCTATCAGTATTCAAAATCCACTATCAGCAAAGAAGTAGCTCACGTCATTGATGAATGAGTAAGGTTATGCCATGTCTCTGTTGTTCCACTTTCTCAACTTATTCATTAACATCAACAAATGTATCACCCAACATTCAAGTCAGAACTATACTCTAATAGCGGGTTGTTAAACTTCACCACACTGCTGGATAAGCACATTAAAAATCGTTAAGGGAAATTGCAAGCAATAATAATTTGGAAAGACCTGTAATTAGACTTACGGACTCTAGAATTTGAAAGCTAAAAGGACCTTGAGAATGATGCTAAACTAGCACAGCCAAATTATAGGTGGGGAAATTAAAGGTCAGAAAGATAGGGAAATAAACAAAAAAACTATTATACAGCAAGATCAGGAGTGATGTTCCCCCTACAATATCGCAATGCACCTACTCGACACACAGCTCACCTGTGAAACCCACACACCACAGCCCCTAACATGTAAGCAGGTTTTAGTTTCTCCTATGTGGCACACTGCAAGGCTCCATAGAGGAAGACGTTAGGATGAAACAGAAGTTGTTCTAAAAAATTTATATTTTCGTTTCTCTTCCTCTTCCTCCTCCTCCTTTTATTTAACTTTAACAACCAGCATATGTAGAAGCAAAGTTAGGAATGATGCTACCACCTTTTTCAGGTTCATGATACATTGCCTTATTACCACAATGGGATCAACAAATAAGTCAATCTCATGTACATTACACAGGAAAAGGCAAATAAATGCATTAGGAATACCAGTACCCAGGGAGTTTCTTCATTTGCCCACTTTTCTTTCTAGGTCAGAAATACCCCTTTATCAGCATCTACCAAAATATTTTCTAATACATAAAAATAATAGTCTGGGTGTTTCACAGTCAGATTAATTTGATTTGATTCCCCTTTTCAGTCAATAATCTGCCTCCTGCCACCACCCCCACCAATACCCCATGTGCCCAATTCCCAGGCTTACAAACACAGTTCTGTGATGGCACCTCCATAGTGTATCAAAAATTGGGGCATCTTTCTTCATCTCATCTGTGACCAACAAAGCATTATGTCATCAGAACCACCTCCATGGCCTCTACCTCACTTCTTTATTCTTCTGTTCCCTGCCACCATATCCCCATCCCCATCCCAAATCTCTTCCCCTCCAAGCAGTCAGCAAGATATTTAAAGGTAAATTAAATAACATCACTCCCCCTGCCTCTGTTACCACTTAAAACAAATTCCAAACTCCATAGCAAACATACAGAGTCTTTGGCAACAACCTCCATTATGTGTCAGCCACGCTAGATCTCTTTGAACAAGTCAGGCTCATGCAGGCTGTTCATTTCTCTCTGAAGGTTCTTCCCTCGAGGTCTTTGCATGACCAGCTGCTCTTGTCATTTCAGGCCTTGGTCCAAATATTACCACCTTTCTGATTCTAGCTTCTAACGTGGTGTATCTGACACCCCTGCACTTTATCTTCTTGTTTTATTTTATTTTTTTCGTATTACTCATTATTTGGGGATCTTCTTTTGTTTGTTATTTATTTGTTTATCTTATCACAGTAGAAGACAAAAGTCCATTAAACTGGGGACCTTTTATGGCCTTCTATCCACAGTACCTAGGGCATGGCTTGGCTCAAAGTGGTTCTCAATAAAAAATATTTGTGCCCAGCTGGCATGTCTCAGTAGTTGATCATTGACCTATGAACCAGGAGGTCACTGTTTGATCCTAGTCAGGGCACATGCCCGGGTTGTGGGCTCGATCCCCCAGTAGGAGGCGTTCAAGAGGCAGCCAATCAATGACTCTCATCACTGATGTTTCTATCTTTCACTCCCTCTCCCTTCCTCTCTGAAATCAATTAAAATATTTTTTAACATAAAAAATAAAAATATATTTGTTGTATGTGTATGTTTTGGAAAGGCTGAGCTTGAAAACAGACCAAAGTTCAACACGATTCTCAATTACAGGATCTCTCAGGGCATGTCAAAGGCGAATGTGCAAATGTGCACTGTATTTCCCATAACAAGGGTAGTTATCCAAGGTGTTTCAAACATATTAGGTCCACATTTCTAGTTACTATTTCCCAGAACTTAAATAGAAGAACACTGTTTAATTCCACAGGCATTTGGACTCTGATAACCAGACCTGTGTAGAATGCTCCATTCTATTCCACTGCTCAAAATTTCATGCTCCGGGCATTGGTGTGTGTGTGGTGTGTGTGTGTGTGTGTAGTGGTGGTGGTGGTGGTGGTGGTGGTGGTTGTGTGTGTGTGTGTGTGTGTGTGTGTGTGTGTGTGTGTGTGTTTACAGGCTCTCCAAATCAGGATAATGTGCATTCAGGATTGAGAGTCTGGTCCAAATATTACCACCTTTCTGATCCCCGCTTCTAAAGTAGTGTATCTGACACCCCTGCATCTATACTAGCAGACATTCAATCCTAATCAGACCCTCTTATCCTCTGAATCTATTTTCCTGGGTGCCACTCACAGGCTAATACAATCCCTAATTATGATTTCTTTCAGTGAACAGCTGGATGATGAATTGGCTCCATAAGAGCTCACATTTTTTTCAAAATTAATGTAACTTCATAGATTTAGATAGATGTCGCTACGATGATCACAGCATCTTACGGGGTTAGGAGAAAAGATGCATGGTGACAGTGGCAACAGGCAAGTAGAGCAGGGAGGTCTTTCACATTTCCCTGATTGGTTTGGACTTATTTGAATTTTGAGAGCATAAGGAAGAAATATAAGATGCTTACTTTGTATATGTAATAAAAATATCTTGGTGCATTCAAAATTGTAAGCAGTTTTTCATACAAAGATGGAGGGAAATTATGAGGTGGGAGATATGTTTTTTTACTTAGCATGTTTCAGTCATATGTAAATGTTTAATGAGCATCTATTAATTTTACAATAATTGGTAAAATAAAGTAAGATGTAGACATAGAAAGTGTGTACAGTGACAGAACAGATAGAAATATCATTTAGCTGTGCTCTGGGTACCTTAAATAAGCATTATAAGATCAATGCCATTGGGAAAATAAGCATCAGTAATATTAGTTAAATACAGGGGTAGGCAAAAGTAGGTTTTCAGTTGCAATACAAATAAATAATACAATAATTAATAAATAATGCAAGAATAAACTCTGTTTCACATACAACTCAACCTAATTTTGCCCACCCCTCTATATTTAACTGACCAATAATATTTGTATTTCTCTGCTCCATGTATTGAAGATTTTCCAGTACACAAGACAAAGATTCTGCTATGGAACGCAATATTTAATGTTATTTTTTCATCATGGGATTCATTATCATCGCCTTATAAATGAAAATCCTATGCACACTGTCAGGTTTCACATATATGTCCTTTGCCTAGGAGACATTCTACAATTTGCTATGAAGATTTTTCATGCTGTCACAATTCATAAAGGAAATAGTGGATTTAACTATCTCTCAAAAATTGTATTACGTGTTCGTGTCTTCCCTTGTATGTCAGAATTAGTTGAGGTGCTGTCTAGAAATGAAGATTTCTAATAGCTAGTGACGTTGAACACCTTTTCAGATCTGATGGGTCTTTGCATGTCTTCTTGGGAGAGGTGTCTCTTCAGTTCCTTTGCCCATTTTTTAATTGGATTGTTTCATTGTTTGGTGTTGAGTTATAGGAATTGTTTATATATTTTGGATATTGACCCCTCCCCTGAGCTGTTGTGTGCAAATAACATCTCCCATTTGGTTGGTTGCCTTTTGTTTTGTTGTCAGTTTCTTTTGCTGTGCAGAAGCTCTTTATGTTTGTCTTTGCTTCCCTTGTCTTTGGAGTCAAAGTCATATAAAATGTTCTTTACAACCAAGGTTAATAAGTTTAGTTCCAATGTTTTCTTCTATGTTATTGTTACAGATCTTATATTTAGGTCTTTGATCCTTTTTGAATGAATTGTTTTACAAAGGGACAATCTGTAATCTAATTTCATTCTTTTGCATGTGGCTTTCCAATTCTCCCAGCACCATTTATTGAAGAGGTTTTCTTTTTTCCAATGTGTGTGTTTTGGTTCCTTTGTCAGAAATTATTTGCCCATACACCTATGGTTTATCATAACTACTGAGATACTACCTCACACCTGTTAGAGTGAATATTATGAATAAGATAGGTAATAAGTGGTAAAGAGGTGTGGGAAAAAAGAAATACTCACTGCTGGTGGAAATGTAAACTGGTACAACCACTATGGAAATCAGTATGCCGTTTCCTCAAAAAATTAAGAATAGAGTTACCATATGACCCAGCAATCCCTCTTCTGAGAATCTACCCCCCAAAAAAACTCGAAAACATTTGTTTGCAAGATATAAGCACCCTTATGTTCACTGCAACATCATTCACGGTGGCCAAGATATGGAAATAACCGAAGTGTCCTTAGATAGAAAACTGGGTAATGAAGACGTGGTACATATGTACTATGGAATACTACACAGCCATAAGAAAAGATTAAATACTGCCATCTGTGACAACATGGATAGGCCTTGAGAATATTATGTTATGTGAAACAAGTCAGTCAGAAAAAGCTAAGAACCATATGATTTCACTCTTAGGTGGGATATAAAACTGAAACTTGAGAGACTCAGACAGCAATGTGGTGGTTACCAGAGGGAAAGGTACAGGGGGCCAAATATACGGAAGATGATTTGCTGTTAGGTGGTGGGCACACAATGCAATATACAGATCATGTATCATAGTAATGTTCACTTGAAACATATATGACCCTATTAAACAACGTCACCCCAATAAATTTAATAAAAATAACTAAAAATAAATTTTAAAGTTGGTTACTTACAAAAAGAAAGAAATGCAGTTTTCTAGATCCCGCACCTTTTGCACTAAACCTGTGGGTGGGCTGGGCTCTGCATTTGTAACCCATGCCGAGCTAACAAGTACTTATGAAAATTCTTCTGACTTGTGGATAAACTGTGTGTGTTTTTTTCCCTCCCTGTATTATCGTAAAACTTGTCAGAGAGGGAAAAGATTTTAGAAGGCGAGTTCACTAGGGCTAACTTGCAAAGAGAGAAATAGGCAGCAACTGTTCTGTGTCATCGATCTGAATACCTTCAAAGTCAAGTTTGTGTCTCAGCATCAGCCATCGCAGAAATATATTATGTAGCTTTAATATTTGCCTCAACCCTGTGAAGTAGTAATTTTCTACCCACTTTAAAACTGAGGGTAATGAAAATTATAGAGGTTATGTGCCTAAAGCCACACAGCTAGAACATGGCAGAGTAAGTAATTCCAGGCTTTTTTTCTTTTTTTAACTCCAAAGCCCATAATTTAGCTAAGCCATCAAAAGGCCTCATTCTAACAGAATATGAAAGCAAGAACTCACCCTAGAGGAAGCGTGATATTTTATTTGAGGCTTTTTTAGTTTTTCTCATATTTTATATTTAAAGTCTTTGACATATTTGACAGTAATGCAACTTAAATTATTGCTGAACTGGGACACAGCTCTACCAGTTGACTTTTATAGACAAAAGGGTTGTTCTATTAAACTTTACATTTTTCTCAAAACTATTGGAGTAGAATGAAAATAAAAGGCAAATGTCCAATAATCAATAGGACTCTTGCATATAAATAAAAATTCCCTAAAAGATACAGAATGTAAAGGAATATGTCATTATATCATCAACTATATGAAATACCTATAAGTAAAATTAAGGTAATATGTCTTATTTGATGAAAATAAAAAAGCCTTAATTGCATTTTTCTTTTCCTTGAGACTTGATGCTTTTCAAACTCAATGAGGTGTTCATAGATTTTTTTAGAAATGTATTCTTACCAAGATAATTTATGGTATTAATGAATTAAAGTTTTACACAGGATTTTAAGTATCTTCATAATGATTCTAAAGTTTATGAAGAGGTGTAATAGCATTCATTTCTTTTTTAAATATTAACTGAGCAACTCATCTAAGAAAGCCAAGATGCATAGAGAAATGCCATATGGCAATTCATGAGGGGATCCAAAATACTGTTGTAATAAATCAGAAACATGGGACCAGTTACATGTGGTTATACAGCAGACTCTGCAATTACATAAAAATATGTCTGGCTCCCACCAAAATAAACAGCAACACTAGTAGAAATTCTACACAACAAACAGGCAAACATGAAAATTTCCTGACCTCTCTTACAAGAATGACTTACATATCTGATTTACATATGACCTACTTCCAAGTACAGCTCATTTTGACACTGTCAGCTGACATGTAGACACTAAATATATCATAACAACATGCTGTCTAATGGAAATCAGCTCTTTGTGATATTGGTTATAAATATTTACCAAGTATGATTCCCAAGAGATTGTCAGGTCTAAAAAAGTGCAAAAGGAAAGCAAAGAATGCTGGTAGAGGGGAATTTGCTAATATGAACCCAGATAAGAATACTTTTAAACATTATATTGAACAAGACAGCGTAATTATATCTACAAAAGTTGATTCTATCTTGTGAGTGTGAATGTAATTCATTTACTGTAATAGAGAAACAGCAATGAGAGTACAGAAATCAAATTAGAGAAAGTTGTTTTGTTGTGTGTATAATAAATCTCAATTTTCAAAATGAGTATAGAATTTTATTAATATAAAATAAATTTCTACCATCCCTCAGAAACTATTCAATATCTTTAAAATATTTATTTGAAGGATACCAAATTATTAACAATATTTTGGTGAGGTCCCATGTCTTAGCCCTTATATTATAATCTGTGGAGACACAAAGTTGTAAAACATACTGTTCAAGCCCTTTTACCATAGAACAGTCTGATTTCTCAGGACAGAAAGATCAAATGTCAGGAGAGAGAAAGCACATGTAAGACACAACCTTCACTGTAGTCCACAACTATTATTCAGACACAACAATAAATTGATATGTGAAAGATACATGGACAGGTCATTAAGCTTAAATTTATAAGAGGATAATATCTGTATAATTTTGTGGAAGATTAAAATTTTACTGAGATAGAAAATAACTTTTAACTATAAAAGCACCATGTTATAGTAGTGACAGATTACTAAATACTGAAAACCCTCCTGCTAGAAAAGCTGTAAAAATGAAAAATGGGGAATGAAGCACTAAAAGACAATAAACTATTAAATGTCCAAGATCTGGGAGACAAAAACCCAAAGAGGTAAACCGACCTGTGAGGCCCTTTCCTCTTTCTAGGTGACTAAAGGAATCCTGATAAGGAAAGGCTGAGACACTGAGAACCTGAGCAGATCTTCTGACAACTACAGTGTTAGGAACAAAATTTTAGTTCTACATCCTTTAAGGATGGGATACCCTGGAAGCTTCCACAGGTTTCATGTCAGAACTTTGAGGGTCTACAACTTAGAATAAACGATAGTCAGAAAGGGACAACTCCTCACAGAGATTAAAACTCAGCTTCTAATCTTTTCCATCCATGAAATTATATTAAGACTAGAAGCCCGGTGCACGAAATTCGTGCACGGTGGGGGGTTGTCCCTCAGCCCAGCCTGTACCCTCTCCAATCTGGGACTCCTGGAGGGATGTCCGACTGCCCGTTTAGGCCCGATCCTGGTGGGATTGGGCCTAAACGGGCAGTCGGACATCCCTCTCACAATCCAGGACTGCTGGCTCCCAACTGCTTGCCTGCCTGCCTTCCTGATTGCCCCTAACCGCTTCTGCCTGCCAGCCTGATCACCCCCTAACCACTCCGCTGCCAGCCTGGTTGATGCTTAACTGCTCCCCTGACAGCATGTTTGCCCCCAACTTCCCTCCTCTGCCAGCCTGGTCACCCTAACTGCCCTCTCCTGCAGGGTTGATCACCTCCAACTGCCCTCCCTTGCAGGCCTGGTCCCTCACAACTGCCCTCCCTTGCAGGCCGGGTGCCTTCCAACTGCCCTCCCGTTCAGGCCATCTTGTGGTGGCCATCTTGTGTCCACATGGGGGCAGGATCTTTGACCACATGGGGGCAGCTATATTGTGTGTTGGAGTGATGATCAATCTGCATATTACTCTTTTATTAGATAGGATAGCGATGTCTAGTGCTCCCTGCTCCCTGCAGAAGCAAATATAATTACACTCTGTAAAAAAAAAAACAACACAACTATCTAGATCCCAAATTATCTGTATAATTTTTCATATATAATGTCCTATACCCAATAGAATAGAATAAAACAGCAGCAACTGTTCTTAAAGTGAACTTTATAGAATATACACACATACAGTAGTAAATAGGAAAGGCATCAGCTCTATATTTAAAGACCTTGGAAATCATCACTCTATTGTATATAATAAAAAAGCTGGACAAACTGAAAATCAATGACTTTTCTCAGACCCATCAGAAAACTGAGGTTACATGGTGCTATGGACTGAACTGTGTGCCCTCAAAATCACATCTTAAAGCCTTAACCACCAATGTGATGTATCTGGAGATGGAGCCTTTGAAAGGTGATTAGGTTTAGGTTAAGTCATGAGGGTGGGGCTCTCATAATGAGTTTAGTGTCCTTATAAGAGGGGAAAGAAACCAGAGCTCTCTCTCACTTGCCAGGTGAGAACATAGCAAGCCTGGAAAAGGGTTTTCACCAGGAACCAAATCAGCCAGCAGCTTGATCTTGGACTTCCCAACCTCCAGAACTATCCTACATAATAAAGAGGTAATATGCAAATTAACCCTCATGCCCTCACAAGATGGCTGCCTACGACCAAGTCGGCAGGGGGTTAGTGAGGGATGACCAAATGACTGAACAAGCAGGCTATGTGGGGTGATCATGCCGGCTAGGCTGGCAGGGGGGGCAGTTAGGGATGACCAGGTCAACAGAGGGGGCAGTTGGGGGTGACCAGGCCAGCAGGAGGGGCAGTAAGGGGTGACCAGGCCAGTCGGGGGGGGGAGGGGGCAGTTAGGAGCAACCAGGCAGGCAGGCAGGTGAGCGATTAGGAGTCAGTGGTCCAGGATTGTGAGAGGGATGTCCTAGATTGGAGAGGGTGCACGCTGGGCTGAGGGGACCCCCACCCCCACCCCACCCCAAGCACGAATTTCATGCACCGGGCCTCTAGTGAGAAATAAATGCCTATTGTTTAAGCCACCCAGTCAATGGTATTTTCTTATAACAGCCTGAGGTTACTAATACACATAACAAACCACCAACAACCCTGAAATGTGGAGAGATAAGACTATCCAAAGAATCAAAGCCGAGTAAGTCCACCTATAGCAGAAGCCACTGGTGTCCATAAACTGATAGGAATGCTCATATGATAATTTTGATGAATTGATGGAGGCCAAGTGAATTAGCATGACAGTGAGAGAAACTCCTGAAGACCACAGTACCTCCAGGAACACTTCCATGTTGTCTATGAAGATCAGGAAAAATTTACTCCTGGCTCTGGCAGGGAGGGGGAAAGGTAATCATTGTGAAATATGCCCGAAGTGTTCTCCATAACAAAGGCCTGCTGTCCAAGGAAAAAGATTTAGCCAGAGCCTTATCCCAGTTAGCAAAGGGCATTCCTCCCACTTGTTTCTTTAGTCTTCCTGTCATACATAAGGGGAAAAGTATATCAGCAGGAGTCAGGTCTTCAAGGATATAAACTGGAAACTCAGTAGCCAGAAAAAATAAGAAGCCAGAGTGAGGGGGAGCTAAACCACCAAAGAAACATCAGTGAAGGTCACAGTTCTGAGCAAAACCTCACTAAAGACACTGACATTTGTTTGGAATATAATAGAATGCTCTCATTCCTTCACATCGTACCACCACACCAAGACTCCTATAGAACAAGTGAAATAATTGAAAAACTCAGACAATGAAGAGGAAAGGCTAAAACAAGGGTATTATGTGACTTCTGAAGCCTGTGGCACCTACAGCACCCACAGGAAATAAAGAAAGCCCAATTCCTAACCATATTAATGTAAATCCTCAAATGAAAGTCATATTTACCTCATTTCCCATTACTGATACAACATGTCCATATTTCAACAAAAGAATTGTAAGGTATGCCAAAAGGCAAGAAAAAAAAAGTCTGCAGAGACAAAACAATCACTAGAACCAGACTCCCATATGTCACAGATTTTAGAGTGATCAGAGTTTGAATTTAAAACTACTGTGATTAATATGCTAAGGGCTCTAAAGGGAAAAGTGGACAACATGCAAGAACAGATGGGTAATGTAAACAGAGAGATGAAAAATCTAAGAAAGAACCACGGGGAAATACTAGAAATCAAAAACACCGTGACAGAAGTACAGAATGCCTTTCTTTGATGGGCACATCAATAGGTTCGACACAGCAAGGAAAGAATCAGTGAGGTTGAAAATAAGAAAACACAAACTTCCCAAATTAAAATGCAAAAAGAAAGAAAGCAGAAGGAAATACTCAAGAACTGTGAGATATTGGCAAAAGTTGTAGTATGTGCTTAAGTGGAACACCAAAGGGTAAAAAAAAAGAGAAACTGGGGGAAAAAAATACTTACTTAAAGTAATTATAGCCAATGACTTCCCAAAATTAATGATAGACACCAAACTAGATCCAAGAATTTCAAAGAATAACAAACAGGCAAGAAATCAAAATAAAAGCAAGTTGCAACATATTCAAACTTTAGAAAACCAAAGATAAAGAGAATATTTTGATAGAAGCCAGAGAAAAATAAATAACTAATATAGAGAGAAATAAAGATAAGAATTACATTGGACTTCTCAATAGAAAACATGTAAATAAGGAGAGAGTGGAGTGAGATATTTAAAGTGTTAAAAAAAAACAAACACAAAAACACACACACTAAAATTCTATAGCCAGAGAAATTGTCCTTAAAAAGTGAAG
Source organism: Cnephaeus nilssonii (assembly GCF_951640355.1). Taxonomy (NCBI): domain Eukaryota; kingdom Metazoa; phylum Chordata; class Mammalia; order Chiroptera; family Vespertilionidae; genus Cnephaeus; species Cnephaeus nilssonii. The sequence goes on along the minus strand of NC_137091.1, from coordinate 22,094,216 downwards.
GAGAATAAAAATTCCTAAGACAGCCGAAACCGGTTTGGCTCAGTGGATAGAGCGTCGGCCTGCGGACTGGGAGGTCCCGGGTTCGATTCCGGTCAAGGGCATGTACCTTGGTTGCGGGCACGTCCCCAGTGGGGAGTGTGCAGGAGGCAGCTGATCGATGTCTCTCTCTCATCGATGTTTCTAACTCTCTATCCCTCTCTCTTCCTCTCTGTAAAAACTCAATAAAATATATTTTAAAAAAAATTCCTAAGACAAAAACTGACAGGATATGTTGCTAAAAAACTTTTCTGCAAAAAATATTTAAAAGGAAAATTATATAGGTCAGAGACTTGATTCTATATAAAGAAAAGAAGAATGCTTGAGAACAAAATAAAAGAAGGTTAAGATTAGATAAATTATTTTTCTTATGCTAAGTTACAAGATAACTGTTTAAAGAAATAATGATAAAAATGTATTGGGTGATTAAGAATATTAATAAGTTAAATGAATGATAGCAATGTCAGGAATGATGAAAGGGGGGAACTGGGAATACTCTGTTATAAGATACCTGCACTACTTATTAAGTAGTATAATGTTATTCGAAGATGGGCTTTGATTAGGTGAGGGCAATCATTAAAATTTTTTAATAATATACCTGAATCATACAAAATACTCAAACCTAGATAAGGCATCAAAATGGAGGAACAAGAAACAAAGACAAATGCAACAAATAGAGAGTTACCAACATAGCAGATATTTATCCAAATATGTCAATAATCATTTTAAAAGTGAATAATTTAAAAAAGTGAATGATCTAAACACACTATTTAAAAGACAAAGATCATCAGAGTACAAAAAAATGATCAGACCCAACTACATGTTATCTATAAGAAATCCACTTTGCCTAGCCAGTGTCGCTCAGTGGTTGAGCATCAACCTATGAACCAGGAGGTCACAGTTCAATTCTTATTCAGAGGACATGCCCGGGTTGCAGGCTTGATCCCCAGTAGGGGGTGTGCAGGAAGCAGTCAATCAATGGTTCTCTCTCATCAGTGATATTTCTATCTCTCTCTCTCTCCCCCTTCCTGACTGAAATCAATAAAAGTTACATGTCTTTAAAAAAAGAAAGAAATCCACTTTAAATATAAAGACTAAGAAAGATGAAAAGTAAAGGGACGGAGAAAGATATACCATGCTAATGTGAAAAATCCAGAAATAGTAAAATTAAAAATACCAGATCAATAAAGTAGTAATTCATAAGAGTTTATTTAGTGCATATTAAAGCAGTTCAAGAACTGAGCGCTTTCAAATCAAAACTGATATAAAACTCAAAGGCCTGAGGTTATAGGGTGGCTTATAAAGTGAAAATGGGGAAGTTGCAATGATTGGTTATTACAATGGGGGTTTTTCAGACAGCAGGGGATTGCTTCAAACTGATCATCTTATGTCATTTTTAGGAATATGTCTTAAATTTCTTTTATGATTATCAGAAGTATTTATAAAATACAAAGTTTCACTTATGTTCATGAAATAAGCTAGATTGAGTTTTGCTTACATGGCTTAAATGGTTTTGTCTGCTCAGGGAATTTTCAAATTTGGTTTTCATTCTGTATTTTATTTTAACACTAACACTAATCTAAAGAAAGCTGGAGTAACTATATTAATCTCAGACAAAGCAGACTGCAGAACAAGGAAGATCAGTAGAGATAAATAGGCAACACTGCATGATGACAAGCAATCCATTTTCCAAGATGGTATAACAATCCTCAACATGTATGTATCTAATAGCTGAGAGTCAAAATACATGAGCAAATACTAACTGAACTGCAAGGAGAAACAGACAAATCCATTATTATAGTTGGAGTAATTGATATATCAAGGAGACATAAAATAGTAAGAATATAGAAGAGCTGTATAGATATATTAATCAACTGGGTCTAATTGACATTTTAGAATATTCCATCTAAGAACAGCTTCATCTAAGCTCATCTGAAACATTCACCAAGATAGACTGCACTACGGGCTCTAAAATGCACCCTAACAAATTTAAAAGAATATAAATCATACAAAGTATGCTCTTAAATCAAAATTAAATTAAACTAGAAACCAGTAACAGAAAGATAGCTAGAAAGTCCCAAAATATTTGGAAATAACCCAAGAGTTAAAGCAGAAGTCTCAAGAGAACTTTTTAAAAACTGATCTAAATAAAAATGAAAAATACAATTTATCAAAATTTGTAGAATACATGAGCATTTTTAGCATTAAATGCATAAATTAGGAAAAAACTAAATCTAAATAAATAATATGTTTCCATGTTAAATAAGAAAATGGAGAGTGATTCTAAAATAAGCAGAAAAGAGATAATGTTAGAGCACAAATTAGTAAAATAGAAAAACTCAGTAAGACCAAAAGCTAGTTCTTTGAAAAGTCTGCTAAAATGGATAAATTTCTAGTCATGGTACCCAAGGAAAAATAAGAGAGAGAAGAAGACCCAGATTATCAATATCACAAGTGGAAGAGCAGTCACTGCTACTGAGCACAGGGACATCAAAAGGAGGAAGGCAAATGAATGAGCTAAGGATGGATGTTAAGATGTTAGGGTTTTGAAAAAGTACAGTAAATTAAAACCAGGAATGGAACAGAAAGTAAATAATAAAAATAAGGCTTTGAAGGGATATTAAAATTAATGATACCCAAGCTGGACTGGTCAAAGAAAAGTAAAAAGAAGGAACATTAATAACTGCTATCAGGAATGCAAAAAAAAAATCATCTTACTATGATACTACACACATTGGAATGATAATAAATATTGAAAACTAAGTAGGTAAATTCCAAACAGCAGCTGATCAAAACAGGTGAGAAATTGGAAAATCTAAGTTACCTACATCTATTGGTAAAATTAAATCCATAATTAAAAAACATTTCCATGCAGCCCTGGCTAAGTGGCTTAGTTGGATGGAGCATCATCTCATACACCAAAAGTTTGCAGGTTCAACCTCCTGTTGGGGCACATACAGGAGGCAACTGATAGATGTTTCTCTCTCAATCAATGTTTCTTTTTCTCTCTCTCCCCCTTCCTTTCTTTCAACAAACAAAACAAAACAAAACAAACAAAAAAACAACCATATGCAGAAAATTCCAGGCCCTGGTGTCTTCCCTACTAAATTCTTCTAAACATTTAATGACAAAACACCTTATATAAGCACCTTCAAAAAGTAGAAAAACAGAACGATTTCCAACTTGTCTTTTTGAGGCCAGTAAACTTTGAAATCAAAGTCTGACTAAAAACTTACAAGGAAAATAAAAGCCAGTTTTATTTGTAAACACAGTTCCAATATTGCTTTTAAAAAGTTGCAAAATTATTCTAGACTACAGAAATATAGAAGAGTATAATCAATCATAGCTCAATCAAGTTTATTCCAGAATTAAAATTTGCTTAATATTAAAAACCATTTAATATAATTAAACTGAAAAAATATGTTCTTCTAAACAGATGTAGAAAGAGCATTTGATTTAATTCAACATCTAAACATAATTAAAACTTTTAGCCTAGAAGGGAATTTCTAAATCTGCAAAGAAGATCTACAAAAATCTTACAATAAGCATCACTGGTAAGAGGAAATGCTGAGAGTTGCTTTGAGTTTGGGAACCAAAGTATGTTCTCTATAGAACCCTTTATTCAACATATAATGAATAGTCTAATTAGTGTAGTGCTAAGTTAAGAATATATTTAACAGCCCAGCTGGTGGCTCAGTAGTTGAGTGTCAACCTATGAACAAGAAGGTCAGGGTTCGATTCCTGGTCAGGGCACATGCCCAGGTTTTGGGCTCTATCACCAGTATGGGGTGTGCAGGAGGCAGCTGATCAATGATTCTCTTTCAGCATGGAAGTTTCTATCTCTCTATTCCTCTCCCTTCCTCAATGAAATAAAAAAAAATATGTTTGTTTTTTTAAAAGAATATACTTAACAGTAAATTAAAGGTAATAAAGATTGGGAAGGAAGAAATAAAATTGCTATTATTCATAGGTTGCATAATTCTGCATATAGAAATTTTTTTACTTTATACAATGAGTTTAGCAAATTTGCTACATGTAAGTTTATGTATGAATAATTGAATTTACACAACTATTGGAAGAGCCAAAGTCCAGAACACTAACAACACTAAATACTGATGAGGATGTAGAGCAACAAGAACTCTCATACATCGTTAGTAGAAATATAAAAGGACAGGAATCACCAAGATACTCTTGAAGAGAAACAAAGTTGGAGGATTTTGTTTGCTGGATATTAAGTCTCATAACATTATAAAAAAAAAAAAAAGGAAAGAAACAAAATGTCCTATTGGCAGATGGTTACTCAAAAAAACCAGTAGAGCATAATAGAGAATCCAGGAACAGACTCAACATATAGAGAGAGTGGATTTGTGACAATGTTTGCAATGCAGAGCAGTGGAAAAAAACAACAACAACAAAAAACACACAACTACTTTAAATGCATGGTACGAAGTGAATGGATTATCCACTCTGGAAACAAAAAAGGGGGGGATAAAATATAAGGTTGATCACTACTTAAATCACATGCAGAAACAAATTCTAGTAAGATTGTAGACTTAAATGTGAAAAGCAAAACAAGAAAGCTTCTAGAAGACAGTGTAGCTCAATATCTTCACAACTTTGAGGAGTACAAAGATTTCTTTTTTAAAAAATATATATTTTATTGATTTTTTACAGAGAGGAAGGGAGAAGGATAGAGTTAGAAACATCAATGAGAGAGAAACATCGATCAGCTGCCTCCTGCAACACCCCCTCCTGGGGATGTGCCCGCAACCAAGGTACATGCCCTTGACTGGAATCGAACCTGGGACCCTTGAGTCCGCAGGCCGACGCTCTATCCACTGAGCCAAACCAGTTTAGGGCAAAGATTTCTTAAATATGACACAAAAGGCACTGCCATAAGAGGGAAGATTGATAAATCAGAATATAATATGTATTAAGAACTTCTGTTCATTTAAATATATTGTTAAAAATAATTAAAAAGAAGCCACAAAATGGGAGAACCTATTTTCCAGGATATTATTATACAGAATGTATAGAGAACTGCAAAGCAATGAGAAAAAAGAGGAAAAAAAGAAATATCTAAATGACTAACAAACCTAGGAAATGGTGTACAATTTCATGAGTCATGGGAGCTGCAAACTAAAACCACAGAGTGCAAATTCTGCACACTAAAATTGAGAGAAATAATAAAAAGCTAAAAATAAAAGAAAACTGACAATACCAAGTGTTGCCAAGACTATGGAGTAAATAGAATTTTCATACACTGCTGTTGAGAGTGTAAACTAGTACACTTCCCATAAAAAGTCTTTCATATATTCTACTAAGTTAAACATATATTTATCTTATGGGCCAGCAATTCCACTCTAAGAAGGTACCCAACAAAAAGCTGGCATTGTGTATCAAAGACATAGAGACATACACATGAATCTTCTTGAAGTATTATTTAAAATAGTCCTAAAACAGAACTCATATGTCCATTTGTAAAATGGATAAACAAATTCAGATATATTCATATGATGAACTGTTGTAAAGCAATGAAAATAAATTGATTTATGCCTATACACAATGACATTAATGTGTTTTACAAGCATAATGTTAACCAAAGAAGCCAGGTGTAAAAAGTATATATTGCGCCCTGGCTGGTTTGGCTCAGTGGATAGAGCGTCAGCCTGCGGACTGAGGGGTCCCGGGTTCAGTTCCGGTCAGGGGCATGTGCCTTGGTTACGGGCACATCCCCAGTGGGGGGTGTGCGGGAGGCAGCTGGTTGATGTTTGTCTCTCATCGATGTTTCTGAATCTCTATCCCTCTCCCTTCCTCTCTGTGAAGAATCAATAAAATATATATATTTTTTAAAAAGTATATATTGCATTGATTTTTTTATTTTAATCGAAGGTAATTTTTATTTTTTAATTAATTAATTTTTTATCAATCTTCTATTGTAGAAAGTATTACATATGTCCCCTTTTAATGTCCCCCATTAACCTCTCCCAGTCTACCTCCACCCCCCACTCCATACCTTCACCCCCCACCCTATTGTCTATGTAATGCAGGGGTCCTCAAACTTTTTAAACAGGGGGCCAGTTCACTGTCCCTCAGACCGTTGGAGGGCCGGACTATAGTTTAAAAAAAAAACTATGAACAAATTCCTATGCACACTGCACATATCTTATTTTGAAGTAAAAAAACAAAACGGCAAAAACACCCGCATGTGGCCCACGGGCCGTAGTTTGAGGACGCCTGATGTAATGGGTTATGCATAAATGCATACAAGTTCATTGGTTGATCTCTTCCCCACCCCCACCCTCCCCTGCCTTCCCTCTGAGGTTTGACAGCTGATTTCTTTACTATATATTTCAAACAGGCATTAGAAGTCATGATAGTGATTACTTTGGGAGAAGAGGGAGGCAGTAGTGACCAGGAAGAGGGCATAAAATGAGCTGTTTGAGATATTGGAATATTCTTGGCCTGGGCAATATTTACATAGGTGTGTTTGATTTTTGATAATTCAGTGAGCTGTACTGATATATGCCTTGCATATTTTTCTGGATGTGTACATCAGCATAAAAGTTAAATGAAAATAATCATGCTAACTATGAAAGAGAAGTAAGTCCTTAACACTTTAAAACATCCTATCTAATAAAAGAGTAATATGCAGATTGACCATCACTCCAACACACAATATGGCTGCCCCATGTGGTCAAAGATTCTGCCACCATGTGGACACAAGATGGGCACCACAAGATGGATAGCAGGGGAGGGCAGTTGGGAGGCATCAGCCCTGCAAGGGAGGGCAGTTGAGAGGGACCAGTCCTGCAAGGGAGGGAGGGCAGTTGGAGGCAATCAACCCTGCAGGGGAGGGCAATTAGGGGTGACCAGGCCGGCAGAGGAGGGAAGTTGGGGGCAAACAGGCTGGCAGGGGAGCAGTTAGACATCAATCAGGCTGGCATGGGAGTGGTTAGGGGGTGATCAGGCTGGAAGGCAGAGCGGTTAGGGGCAATCAGGAAGGCAGGCAGGTGAGCAGTTGGGAGCCAGCAGTCGTGGATTATGAGAGGGATGTCCATGGGATCGGGCCTAAACCGGCAGTCGGACATCCCTCGAGAGGTCCCAGATTGGAGAGGGTGGAGGCTGGGCTGAGGGACACCCCCCCACCCCCATGCACGAATTTCGTGCACCGGGCCTCTAGTAATCCAATAAAAGACAGTTCAGTGAAGACAAGATTTAAATTTGCATGTGTTTATCCAAAAGCAAAAAGAGAAGACTTTAAAGAATACTTCATTAAAACTGTATTTTTCACTTTTGTGCTTTCTTATAGATCGTTAAGAATACCATGAAAAGTACCTTTCAACTTCGGATTTTAGATATCACATAATTTATCACTCATTATAACAAAAAGAGCTTCATTAACATCTTTCCTTTTTATCATTAAGATTACAAAGAATAATGGCATTCTCATGACCATTACCATTATAATAACTATTGTTCAATAATGAAAGAAAATTGAGCTCTCTATTAGACATATTTTAAAATTTAGAGTAAATTATTCCTCACTTACCTCTACATTCTATTAATGTTTTTATAGTTTTTATAATGTACTGATTAGCCCTCAAAGTGCTTCAAAATGCTTTTTATTTATTTATTAAATGAATTGCTTATAGTTTCCCCAAGTAAAAACTTAAATATGTGTTTTGGAAAGAGACTAAAAAAAAAAAAATCAACCAATCTCTCCAGCAGAATAAAATCAAATATCAACTTTATTATACTTCATCTGAAGAACTGAAATGTTTCCAAAGTGTGGCTAGACTTCAATCAGCCCTTAATGTTTGTTCTTATAGTTTTAGAGTTAATGGCTCTCCTTTAGGCTTCTGCCATTCACTATTTAACATACATTAAATACATTATTCTATTAAAGTATATTGTATGTACATTAATGTATATTGTAATGCACATTGTGGGGTACATTAAATATTATGTACCTTATTTAACTAGTGAACACTGTGTCTTCATTTAGATCATAACCTAAAGTTTCATAAATCCTGTCATTCAGAGAAGCTATGCAACCTTTGAGGCGTGCCTAAATGAAACACGGAGTCTTAGCATATACAAAGATTAATAGCCTCTAAAGTATTCTATTTAAAGTTGGTGCCAACTTTAAATTTTACCAAATATTTTTAGCATGCATAGACAAAAATATAATGCAGTATTATTTTGGGTTGTTTAACCTTCATAGTCTTTATAATTTTGTCACACAATTAAAGTTTCATTACACAGAAAGTCAAAAGGGACACTACTTTATTTAGTAATAATGTAATCAGGGAGCAAAAAAGTGCAGACTTTCTTACCCTATTCTTCACCAAGGAGACTGACTCATCTGTGCTCTGGGAGCAGGAAGTGAATAAATGCATACAGCAGACTCTGGGTTAGAGACTGGCACAAAAGTGTTTTTATTTTAATCAATAATAACACCTGCCTACTTGCATTGCCTTTTGAAGTACTACCAGATGTAACAAAACAACCAAACTAACCAGTAAATGGCTTACATACCCATGGGTATCTTGATATAGATCATGAAGCAAAGAACACAGCATACATAAATGCTTTCATGCATGCGATCCATTTTTAACACTAGAATGCCTGAGATTTGGGGAATATTTCCTCTACTTAACACAGGCAACCCAAACTCATTTATTCCATGTTCAAATATCTCTTTTATCTTTGTAGACAAATTTTCTCAAGCCCCAATAAGCATTATTCCAACAACAACTGAAAGGTTAATAATGCCTTCGCCCCCTCTTCATAAAAAGAAATTAAGGCTGTCCATCCAAACCTTTGACCTGGAGACTTTAGTTCACCCTGGAAAAAGAAAACTCATCATGGATCTTAATGGTTAGGGATCTATCACTTCACAGCTGGAGAAACTTGAATGAGATATATTCCAAACCTCAGTTTCTGGGGCTAGAAATAACTACTTACAAAATTTGAAGTACAAATTTTGAATGAAATAAAAAGATGAACACCTCCCTGGCTCATAATATGACTGGATGAAGTGAGGTTGTGGCTGCTGTGAGGGGTGGTGACCAAGTCCTCACAGGTGGCCTCTGTCACTTACAGCTCCTTAGCCTGACTAACTCGAGTTACTAGAATTTGGGCTTCATAACCGCGTCTCCCAGCTAAGCAGTCAAAGGAGAAATAGCAACTCCTTTAAATGTCCTTCTATCAAAGTGCCAATCCCTTTTAGGAAATGAAGCCAAATACTTATTTGAATGTAGCTGACAATATTTTTAACCTCCAGACAAAAGATATCAACAAAATACTTCCCAAGAAAGTTACTTAAAATCGTTTTAATTTCAGTAATGTAATTATTGTACCATGCAGCAATAAGAAGTTCCTAAATACCCATTTATTTCTGTTTCAATGCAACCGAGATTAGTTGATGAACATTTGAAAAATATTTCAAAAATCTAAAACATAGATAACAATGTTTCTAGATATCTGTATAAATCCTTGAAGTCAGTTTATAAAGCACTGCATGTGGTTTTAATGATATAGTATACTGGTAGGTATTCAAATTCTGCTTACTTAAATTTTAAGAAACTACAATATTTATAATATACAAAATAAGCATTTCCTTAAGGAACCAGATAAAATGCCCTGTTGTTCTCTATAGATAATGAAACTGATATTAATAAATCTGAAGGCAACGTTTACTAGAATTCCAATGACATAGTATTGGGGCTCATTATTTCATACTTAAATAATATTTCTTTTATTTCAATACTAGAGGCCCAGTGAACAAATTCGTGCATCAGTGGGGTCCCTCAGCCTGGCCTGTGGGATCAGGCCGAAATCGGCTCTCTGACATCCCCCAAGGGGTCCCGGATTGCAAGAGGGTGAAGGCCAGGCCGAGGGACCACACTGGTGCACGGTGGGGGCCAGGGAGGGATACAGGAGGTTGGCCAGCCTAGGAGGGACCGTGGGAGGGCTCCAGGGCATGTTTAGCCCGTCTCACTCAGTTCTGATCATCCAGAACCCAGCAGCAAGCTAACCTACCAGTCAGAGCATCTGTCCCCTGGTGGTCAGTGCACGTCATAGTCAGCGGTTGAGTGGCCTTAGCATATCATTAGCATATTATGCTTTGATTGGTTGAAAGGACAACCAGACCCTTAGCATATTAGGTTTTTACTAGTATTATACAGGATTCAGTATAGAGTCCATTGTTCTATATATTCAAATTTTCCTCTGAATTCTTCAAGAACAATCACCAATTCTTAAACCACAAATGTAACAATTAGGAATGAAAGAATGATAGACACAGTGACCTATTCTGGCTTTGTTCTCTCAAGAAGGAAAATCACGACTCTAGGAATAAGAACAGGTGTACACTCTGAACACCTATGCCTTCAGCAATTCCTCGGGGACTCACATCTCGCTGAGGAGGCGGCGGTGAATGAGGCAGTACTGTACAGAGTGCATGTGCAGAGAACAGGCTCTGGCATTAAAAACTATCCTCAATACAAATCTTTATTTTTTATTAGATTGAAGTCTTGGAAAAGTTACACTCTTTATTTGTATACTGGGAAGAAAAAAAAATGTTTTTTTTTCCAGTTAACTGTTGGAAATTTGAAAACCAATTAGATATTCAATGATGTAAATAAGTGATTGTTAAGTTTTTTAGCTTCTGTTTTAAGAGAAGCTTTGATGTTTCAGAGACTTATACTGAAATAGTTAAGGATAAAAGACTAGGATGTTTATGATTTGCTTGAAAATAATACAATAGGGGAAAGTTTATCGGAAAGATGGATGGGACAAGACTGGCCATGGGTTGAATGCTCATTTTGCTATTCTCTTTCCTGGTGGTAAGTGGAGTAAGTGTAGGCAGTGATTAGTAAATGAATTAATGTATGTCCAAGGCCTTTCTTTTATAACATTCGTCTACTTACATATTTTGAAATTTTCCTGTGGAAAGGCAAGAAACTTATTGTAGTGTATCTAGTCAACTTAAAAGCTCCCAGAGCACTACACACACACAAAAGTAACACACAGTTTTCTTTAGTAATGAAAACTGATTATGTTTGATACAATTTTCAGTTTTGCAAGTTATATTCTTTAGCTATGTAAAAAAAGTGTAACCTAGGGACCACTTGCATGCTATACATTATGTTTCCAAAATAACATTTAGAAATGAAAGTTATAATTCTCCCTTTTATCTGGCTCAGCAGTATCCTGCTCAGACCTAAGGACCACAGGGAAGGACTGGTCACAGCGCTCCTGTGGTTTTACAGGAGTTTCCAGAATAATGAAACCTAATGTTCTCTTTTATAGTGAGGACTGGAATGCTCAGAATAACGCTGAAAAAACATAATACTGTTGGTGAAAATCTGGGTTCACAACTGCTATGAGCAATCTAATTCTGCCTCATTTCTATTCAGAATTCAAGATAGTAAATTATTTCCTTAGTTAAAATACATCCTTTTGTCGTACATTTATCATAAATTCTTTACCATAATGTCTTGGTCATGAGCTCTGAAGTATTCAAAATATGAGTGTTGATCTAAAGTACTCTGCAATTCTTGCATTAAATCTTAAACTTTTAATGTCTATTCATTGAGCTAAGCAATTTCACATATGCATTTGATGCTCACAAAAACCTTGACAAAGCCTTACATAAAGACACCACGTATTGAGCAACTTAAGAATGGTTAATCAAGCTTTCAAACACCCACCTGTACTGAGCAATTCTAATTCAGCCCCTCATCACACTGACGTGGAGCTGTTTCGCTTGAGAACACTGAATGGTGTATGAAGGGAATGCACTGCAGATGGAACCCTAGTGCAGGGTCTTCCACAGGTCAGAGCTAAGGCGTATTCTTAAACGCACAGCCCTGGCTGGTTCCTTCATCCCAGATGGCCCAGGTCACAGCGCAGTTTGAAGAAATACTACTGAAGGTGTTTACTTGCTATGGGGCTGCACATTGGCTTCCAATGATATACGTTAGCACATCCAAATCCATCTGATTAAAATAATTTGTAATTTATACTATACATTTTTTAAAGATACTGAATTACTTTCAAGTCCAGAGCACTAAAATGTAATTACCCTGGCAAATGCACTTAAAATGGTGATTTTTGCAGACTATTAAAAAATTAGCCTACCCTCTTCATTACTTAGGTGTAATACATGATTGTGTGATCAGCATACGTGCACATTAATTCAAAGTTAAGCATAATAAGAAAGGAACAAACATTACACATCAACATTTTAATAGCTTTTTAAAGTGATAAACTTATGGATTTCTTTTTATAACTTCACTATTTTGCAATTTTTAATTATGTGATTACACTGAAATGTAAACAAAATAGGGAAAAGCAAAATATATTATTCTTTTTTCATCTACTCTTAGCCTCTTTCCTTTACCCACACTCCCTTGTCCTGGACATTATCCACTTCCTGGACATTAACTGAGCGGTTTTTCTGGGTTGCCTCTCACCATGGGATCCAGTGACCTAGGGAGAATATCCCCAAACTGAATTCTGATAATTGGCAATTTTCTAATAACCCAATGCCCTACATGCTTTCTAAATTTGCCTTTTGATAAAACATATTTCAATGAAATCCAAGAATAACAACAAATGCAGATAACTTCTTTGGAGAGCTTACTCCTTTGCAGACCTAGCGTGAATGGCTTTCCGTGGATAAACTCATCCCCAGACTTTCTGTGAGGGAGATTTACTTTTCCTCATTTTACAGAGGAGAGAACTGAAACCTAGAAGGGTGAAGTGACATCCAGGGTCACACAGTTAGCAACTTAGGCGGGGAAAAAAAACAAAACAGATATGTGAACAGACGCTATTCTGTTATTATTATATTAAAAGACAAAAATAAATAAGGTACCACTTTGTGCTTAAAAGGGTGGCAAATGTCAGCTGGATAATACCACGTGTTGGCAGGAATGTAGTGATATAGGGACCCTCAGGCATTGCAGGTGGGAGTGTAGACTGGTATAGCTATTTCTGAAAGCATGCTCACATTATGCAGTACCAATCGTTGATCAATCATTGATATGGATCTATCCTATTACCTAGTGGTTCTGTTTGTAGTTATATATCCAAGGTAATTCTCACATAAGGTGCATGAGGGGCATGTTCATGGTGCTCTTTGCAGCATGGTGGCTGCGAGCTGAAAGCAACCTGAGTGCCCATGGCTGAGAGAGTGAGAATTCAGACGAGGCAGAAGCCCAGCGTGCAGTACTACGTGGCAGTGAGCAAGCCCTCTGGATGATTCTGGATGCATGCTGAAAAGGGTGACAACCTCTGCACTACCTAGACCTGTGGTCGGCAAACTGCGGCTCGCGAGCCACATGCGGCTCTTTGGCCCCTTGAGTGTGGCTCTTGCACAAAATACCATGGCCTGGGCAAGTCTATTTTGAAGAAGTGGCGTTAGAAGAAGTTTAAGTTTAAAAAATTTGGCTCTCAAAAGAAATTTCAATCGTTGTACTGTTGATATTGGGCTCTGTTGACTAATGAGTTTGCCGACCACTGACCTAGACCTAAGTTTTCCTCCAGCATAAAAGCCGCCCCTTCTCTCATCAGATATTCATTTGTTCATTTATCCGTTTATTTATTTATAACGCTGTGATTACAACCATGAAATTGTATTCATGAAATGACAGAATTTACGAATTGACTATAACACTAGTATTTTATGGTGTAGGCCTTATTATTTTTGGTTATTTACTGCTACTCTTAGGTATGTAACAGTTGCTATATATTCTATCCCGAGAAACACATAACAATAAAAACAAACCTGTGCACTCCATACCTGATGTGCGTTGCCTGCACATGCCAAAGCCCCTGTCCCCTGTCGCTCGCACAGCCCTACTCCCCTCGGAAAGGAGGCTGACAGGCGCTGCCCCTGCCGGTTCCATGGCCATTAATACTGAACCCCTACGATTTAATCTACTTCCCCACCGTTCTCCTGAGAGTAGCGGCGCAGTGATCACCAGCATTCTTCTCACTGTCATATATAACAACTTTTCTCAGTTCTCATTGTTCCTTTATTCGTTTTCCCTCTCCTCAGCATCATGCATGGTTTCTCAGCCTGGAAACTGCTCCCCACCCTTTGGACTCCTGGCTTGAATATCACCTACTGCCTCGAGCTTCCCTCATGCCCTGCATCTCCATTCACATGTTTACTAAAATAGAGGCCAGATTGTAAAGTCCTATTTCCATGTGTCCTCTAAGAAAGGGAAAGTGTCTTATCCATGATTGACTCCTTGCATGTATCTCACTGCCTAAGGCACAACACTAAATGAGTATTTGCTGAATGAATGAATGAATGAATGAATGAATGAATTTATGGAAAAGCTCAGTAAACGTTCATCCGTATTACATATATCACTCCCAGCTTGGAATAAGCTTCCTGGGTCAAAAACCTTCAGTGACAAATCCAGCACGCCCACCCCAGCCTTCCGCTCCTGACTTTCCCGCCCTCGTGTGCTCCCTCCAGCTCTACAGCTCTCGGCACGCTCACTGCTCTGTCTTTGCTCCCAGTGGACCTGGAATGCCTCCCAGATCCACCTACGGGGAACCTCTTTCCAAGTGTCTCACTACTTAAATTCCATACCAGGCATCCCCGCTCCATGTCTTCCCAGTTCCCTCTACCACCGTGTCTCTGCTTCCTTAGACACGGCTCCCTGTTTCTTGTGTTTACTTACTGACCTGGTTATGTTTTTAAATTAATAGCTTCGGTTGTTCACTGTGTATCTAAGCTACCAAACTTGTAGATGTGGAGGTTTTGTGTGTAAATTGGGAAGGGTGATGCCTCCTGGCCTTGCAGGGTAGTTTTGAAGAGTGAGTGACTGGTGTGCAGACCCGTAGTACTGGCTGATACCCAGCAGACATGAGGTGAAGGACAGTGAGAGACAACAGCAGCCCCACTGCTGTGAGCTGTGAGTCCTGCTGGCGTTTGACTACTCAGCATAAACAGTATCACAGGACACCACCCTCCCACAAGGCCATTCTGTGGCTGTGATGGAGTGAGACAGAAATCAGACCACTCTGTTATCCCGTCCCAATGCACACCAAAACTAAAATAATGTTTGAACCATGAAAGTGACCACATGTCCCCCTAGCTCCTTTAACAGCTACAGCTTTAGCCCTGTCCCATCCCTCCACCTGCTTTATAAAAATCCAGAGACTCAAATACTGTGCACCTTTCCTTGTAACAGGTAGTAAGCCCAACTCTGACTCTAGTTCTGAATTGGTGGTGTTTGCCTGGTGGACAGCAGTAGCAGCTATTTTTGAAATTGGTATGGCCGGCAGGGGAGAGCAGTTAGGGGCGATCAGGACGGCAGGGGAGAGCAGTTAGCAGTTACGTTTGCTATTATGTGTTGAATTAAAGGGCTAGCTACCAACTGAGTTCCAGAGATATCAAGTCATCATCCCTTTTGCTCCTTTAGATATATAAATACCTACTAAGTTAGTAATCATTTAAAATATGTCTTATTTTTAGTTGATGTTACTATCATGTTATTTACGATCCAGATCATTTCATCTTAACCATGTTCAGGCTAACTAAAAAAACAGTGATCTTTTCAGGGGGCCACGGTGTTGCTGGTGCCTATTCCTAATTTGTGACTGAGATAGAACTGATAAAATGTTCTCCTTACACATTTTTACAGACGATACTTACAAAATATAACTTATCTTCAGTTGAAATCTTTTATCACACTCTATTTTGATAACCTTTAGCCTGAAAAGGGAATAGTAAAAGTGAAAAAAATGATAACATCAAGTCCCTGATCCCTTCTCAGAATCTGACCTGAGCAATTCACAAAGGTCATGCCCTCCCTAAGCCTGATTTCAGTGCTTTCCAATTGGCCCCTGTAATTTCTATTATGGCCATCCTTCCAGGAGAGTCCGTGTTGCCATCAGAAGTAAACCATTTCCAACATACAATTGTCTAAACAAGAGAAATGTTGTGGGCTCTAGTCACACTGACTTCCCTAGTTGTATTAATTAGCAGAAATGTATTCATCATGTTATCTAGCCATCACTTTGGGAAAAGGTAACTGTGGCCCTAAGTAAAGAGGGCCCACAACCTGCCAGTAATAATTGGAAGAGAAGGCACAAAAGTACGATTTCAACTTTGGGCACTTTCCATAGTAGAAAGATATAAATGATGCATCACTCATCACAGCAGCTGAATTCTTTATATACACCTTCTAGGTTTTACACATTCGTTCACTGACACTGCCTAGGGCTTCTTTGATAATGATTATGTTTTAATTGAACTAAATAAATATTTAAGCAGATACCAAGAGTGTCTAAATTTAATTTCAATAAAACCATTTTATTTTAAATTCTAACTTATTCTTAAAATAGTGGAAACTTTCATTATAAAAATAACTTAAATATATTATGACAGAATTTGGAGAAAAGGAGAAAGGAAGAAAAAAGGCTACTCATAATTCGATCGCTCTAAAAATCAGCAGAAAGATGGGTCATTTCTTCTTGCCATCTGTTTATACTCCTATGTGTTAAATCACTTTATAATTGTAACTAGAGGCCCAGTGCACAAAATTCGTGTGGGTGAGGGGGTGTCCCTCAGCCCAGCCTGCACCCTCTCCAATCCAGGACCCCTCGGACATCCCTCTCACAATCTAGGACTATTGGCTCCTAACCACTCACCTGCCTGCCTGCCTGATGCCCCTAACTGCTCCCCTGCCAGCCTGATCACCCGTAACCACTCTCCCCTACCGGCCTGATTGCCCCTAACCACTCTCCCCTGTTGGCCTGATTGCTCCTAACTGCTCTGCCTGCCTGCCTGATTGCCCCTAACCACCTCTGCCTTAGCCCCCCCACCCCACCCCCGCACTGTGGCTTTGTCCAGAAGGACATCTGGAAGATGTCTGGTCTATCTGGTCCAATTAGCTAGCATATTACCCTTTTATTAGTATAGATTGAATACCAGTAAACACAATATTGTTCATGTTTATTGCAGCTAATTAACTTTGGAAGACATATTTGCTCTGATTGCACTTTTCAAACATTCTGAGGTATGCACATCAGTGTACACTTGCAAATACAACCTTTCTGATTTCAATGACAACACAGGACACAGCATCTGATTTAAAGAATAAACTCCATTTAAATAGACGCTATTTAAATAACTTGCTCAAGGTCAACTTGCAAAATAAGTAAAACATTCCTGACCAACTGTATTCTATCACTAAGATCAGAGCCTCTCATGATGAATGTAAAATAGTAAGAGGAATTTTAAAAGGTATGTTTTCTCATGAATTTTCAGGTGTTGGGGAAGCTAGAGCTTGCCATAATAAATAGATAAAACTTTTCTCCCTGCTCCACTTGATTTTTTCTTTGGCATGTCTGCTCATCCTCATAAAGAAGTATATCCAGAGGAAAAACAATCCAGGGAAATATTAGACACACTGAAGTGCTCACTGTCTAATAGAGCTTGTTTCTGATAGTGAAAAAGAAAGTAAGTCATCTATATTGAGTAGATTTCCCTCTGACCTCATTGAAGCCCCTAATGTTTAAGTTATTTTATAGCTACTTCGTAGATACAACAGTTCACTGAAGGGGCATCGAGGAATGCCAGAATTTAGTTGGGACTCACAGCACAGAAGGCTAACGTTTCTTCTTAGGAAGGCTGATTGGGGTCACAGCTCAACATGAAGATGGCCTGTTTGCAGCACCCCACCCGGCTCTCCCAGGGTACCCTCCCCTCGCCTCCACTCCTCTGTGGAGCCTCTCACTGCTGCCCCAATGCACCATTATGGGACCCATTCCACTGCCGTAACTTTGTATGTGCTTCTCCTGTTTTAAGAATGCCCTCTTCCAGCCCAGCCAGTGTGCTCAGTGACTGAGCATCGACCTATGAACCAAGAGGTCACAGTTCAATTCCTGGCCAAGGATATGCCCAGGTTGCAGGCTTGATCACCAGTGTGGGATGTGCAGGAGGCAGCCAATGATTCTCTCTCATCATTGATGTTTCTACCTCTCTCTCCCTCTCCCTTCCTCTCTGAAATCAATTAAAATATAAAATTTTTTAAAAGAATGCCCTCATCCCCTTCCTCTCACCTGACCCTCATGAGACCGTCACTAAAACCTTATCTGACCTTATCTACCCCCCCTCTACCCGCCCCCCCCCCCAGGCAGCTAGGACACTCTCTGTGCTGTGTCACAACACTCTCAGTTGTTCTCAGACCTCTCAGCCCACTAGGCTGTGATCACGTCGGGGCCCCAACTCTGACTCATTCAACTTTATGTATCCAGCAGCATATAAGGGGTGCCCAGTGCTTAGTACATGCTGACTGAGTGGATATATGATCCCGAACGATAGCCCATAGCAATGGGGCTTCCTACCACTGTCACTGGGATAAACAGGTGTGTGAAATAAGGGCTATGGTATAAAGTAGGGCTGGCTTGATGATATCCCTCATTTTGTGATATAATTAATACCTCTGAGCTTTATTGATTAAGTCACATTTCCTATCTAGGGCATATTCTGGAGCTTCACAGGGAATATTAAAATTGATTTTGATTGTTGAGACTAACCATAGCAACAGTAACATATCAATTTATAGGTTCTTTTTGCCACCCTAATGGAAAAGGTTGCAAGGTAGTTGGTGGAGAGAGTGAATTTGGGAGAGAAGCTTGAGTGTCAGGAACAAAAGAATAAAGAAGAGCTCAATCTCAGAATAAGATTAGACAATCATGGCTGTTAAAGCCATCTCACAGCCTCAGAGTAAACTCTTTGTGATATCACTGCTCAGGCTATTGGGCTGAGCTCCCGTTGCTCAGGCTTGGCCAGAAGCAGAAGTGCCCACGACAGGGACAGGTAGAAAGCAGACACTGGATGGAGAGCTTTGGCGTCCTTCCTCCCAGCACCGCAGCTGCGGCCTCCTGCCCTGCTGTGACAGCTGACAGCCGTCTCCATGCCGGGACACTCAGGGACATCTCTGCAGCAGGAATGAATCTGTGCCCAGGTATCCGTGTGCCTGTGCAAGCTTTAAAAATTCAAATTGCGTGTCCATTTGTTATTTCAAATAAGAGTTCTTCCCTAAGGACTCAACACTCAACACACACACAAAAATTAGTTTTTCTTTGTGTTTGACGGAGGCACATTTCCCGAATGACAACAGTGACAGAGCAGAGCTGGCAGCATGGGCTAGAAAGTAGGTCTCTGCGCTACGCACCCACTGAGAGGAGCTGTTTCCCCCAGTCCTCCAGACGCGTCCCGATTGTTTTGAGTAGAATGACAGTGTCTTGTTTTAAAAATAAAAAAAGGAATGAAGCACACAGAGGTCTGCAATGTGACTTTCTGTAGCCTTCCTTCTCTAGTAGCTATCTTTTTATAGGGCTCACTTTAGATACTTCACATCCTGGTTTGAGAATTTTGATTTCAATGTTAATACTGGTTACCCCCTTGGGTGAGTTATGTTTGGGAACATTTCCTTAACCCAATTCTCCACTTAAAATATATTATGATCTGTTTCTAATGCCAACATGTTGAATAACTTGACACATCTTATTATTTACTGGTATGAAGAACACAAGCTGAGTCCTGTGGCACAGCGCTATTCAAACTTTAATGTGCACATGAATTTCCTGGAGCTCCTGTTAAAATGCGGATTCTGGCTCAGCCGGCCTGGAGTGGGGCCTGAGAGTCTGCATTTATAATGAGCTCCCCTTCTGCATGATCCTGGTGCTGCTGGTCCTGGAACCACACCTTGAGCAGTACAGTTGCAGAGCTGTGCTACTCAAGCTGGGTGAGCACGATATCACAGAGCTGGCTTGTAAAAGCACAATTCCAGGACCCTGTGCCCTGAGGCTCTGACTGAGTAGGTCTGGGGTCGGATCTTACCTTCTGCAACTCTAACAAGCTCCTAAGTGATGCTGATACTGTTGTTTAGGAAACCAGACTTTCAATATCACATGAGGTAATCTAGTTGAGCAGTAAAATGCCTGCCCTTTACTAGGCTAAGCACACAGCTTTGGCATAACAGGACATTGTGGATAAACATTAATGTGCTGTAGAACACTCCCACATAAAAAAAGCAATTTCTACAAGTCAGATACAATTTGGAAAGACTGCCCCTGGTGGGAAAGAAAATTGGAGGTAGGCTGAGTTTTTCAGCAGAAAATAATAAGAGATGTTAAATAAAGTAATACTTGAAGTCTTTATATTGGAAATCTTTACCACATCTGAATCTCATAAAAAGGGGGACAATAATAATCTTTAGACTTTGGCCAAAATTCAGTGTGACTTACTGTCCCTCTCAATAGACAAAAGCAGTTATTAGGAACTAAAAAGAAATACCAGACTCTATACTTTCCAAACTCCAGGAAGGTTCAACCCAGAAGTGGGCAAAAATAGTTCAATTTAGCTAAGCAAGATGAGGAAGAACAAGGATGAAATAAAAGTTGACAAGGGCCCTAACCGGTTTGGCTCAGTGGATAGAGCATCAGCCTGCGGACTAAAGGGTCCCAGGTTTGATTCCGGTCAAGGGTATGTACCTTGGTTGTGGGCATATCCCCAGTGGGGGGTGTGCAGGAGGCAGCTGATCAATGATTCTCTCTCATCGATGTTTCTAACTCTATATCCCTCTCCCTTCTTCTCTGTAAAAAATCAATAATATATATATATATTTCTAAAGTTGACAAGGAGTGGACAAGTGGTGGTTAATTTTACACATGAGACAACTTTCAGCATCTTAAGTTTTCCCTTTTATTTTGTGTTCATCTTACCTTGTGGAAATTGACTGATATATTTATGAAAATACTAGAACCAAATTAATGTCTCCTTCATTTGTTTTAATATATAGCCCACTTAATCAATAGTATACTAAATGTACATTTCTAAATGTTTCAGAACCACTTCATCACTGACCCAAATTAGAAAGAATGGTGTTTTGCTGTGTACAGGGAAGTATTTATTTCCGTTTTAATTTTTATGCCCATGTTTGAAAAATGCTGACTTCCTGGGAGAGTGAATTCTTGGCAGTACACAATGCTGCTGCCTTTCTAAGGATGGATGAAATAAACAGCAATGCTATAATGAACTCTCTGGGTAAATGTCTCAGAAACATCCCTGACAAAAGATGCTGACGGAGCTAAACCCACAGGATGGGAACTTGTAAAGTAATTGCTACCTACCTACACTTGATGGTGATTTTTATGCATCCCCTCATATCAGTGACTGATAGTAAAACACAAAACCTTTCATTTGGGGGCTAAATAGACTGGCAAGCACCTCTCAATGACTAATATTTACATGGTTTTGTGTTTCAGAAAAGTTAATGTTTTTAAATAAAATATTTTCACTAGCTTAGAAAACAAGAAAGGAGGGGGCTATAGCCCTACTATGGCATCCTCAACAATAACAGCAATAGTTTTACATTTACTGAGCACAATCTATAGGCAGCACATTAGACAACAGAAATAAGTACTCTATAGCATCCTATTTCATTCTCATGACAACATAATCTTCTTTATCTAAACCTCTATTAAATTATATTGGCTGACAATATGCAATCAAGATTTTGTCCATGTTCTATGTTTTTAAAAACAACATTCATTTTCATTATTTCTTTGCTAGGTTATTTCATGAACATTGATTCTGAAGTTTCAGGGGGCAATTTCTTTTTTTGTTTGTTTTGTTTTGTTTTTAGTACTGTGAAGATAATCGTACTATATTTTATCATAAAGGCTAATTATAAAGATTTTAGAAATAAAGAGGTATTACTTAATACATGGTTTATAAATATATAAAACAATTATCTCACACTCAAAAATAACAAAACAGTGAGATAAAATCAATTACTTTAGCTCTAAAGGAAGACAGACTATTGGTTCCAAAGGAATTGCAAAGTCAATCAATCAATTTTATGAATAGCGATCAAGTTTTATAGTGAGATCTAAAAACTGGGAATGAGCTTCTCTCAAAACATGTTCTAGTCCTCACCAGGATGCTGACAGTGATACCTATATATTCACTGCTGTGTGTCTCAATGGCTTGTCAAATTTGTGACATTAGACTACAAATATTATTTTAGAAATATGTTAATTTTCTATGGCATGGCACTATACCAAATTACCAAAAAAAATTAGTGGCTTAAAAACACACAAATGTATTATCTTACAATTCTGTAGGGCAAGAATCTGACACAGAACTCAGTGAACTGAAATCAAGATGCCAACAGAGTGCATTCACTTGGAAGCTCTAGGAGACAACCCACTTCCTGCCTTTCCCAGCTTCTACAGGCTCCCCACATCCCTGGATGCCTGGCCCCCTTCCTCCATCTTCACAGCCAGCAATAGCAGGTGAGTCCTTTTCACACTGCAGAAATCTAACCTCCCTCCACAGCCCTCTCTCCCTCTGAATTCCCTCTTCTGCCTCATTCTTTTTCTTTTAAGGACACTTATGATTACATTGGGCTGGCCTGTATAATCCTGTGTAATCTTTCTGTCTTAAAATCAGCTGATTAGCAACCTTAATTCCACCTGAAACCTTACATCTCCTTGGACACATAAAACAGTCACAGATTCTGAGAGTTAGGACATGAATATATTTGGAAGGTTATTTTGCTTACCATTATAGGATGTATATTAATGACATATATTCATTTATTTTGTCTAAATATTTCTGAGCACCTAATATGTTTCCAGCACCAAGTTAGGCTCTGAAAAACTAATATACACAATGTGCCCTGGCTGGGTAGCTCAGTGGGCTAAAGAACCATCTCTATGTGCCAAGGTTGCAGGTTTGTTCCTTGGTCAGGGCACATACAAGAATCAACCAATGATGCATAAATAAGTGGAACAACAAATCGATGTTTCTCTCTCTTTCCCCCTCTCTCTCAAAATCAATAAATACAAAAAAAATGGGAGCATGATCTTTATCTTTGAGAGCTTACATTTTCGATTTTAGTCTTATTAACTCCTGAGATTGAATTGTTGTTTTTTTGTTTGTTTGTTTGTTTGTTTAATGTGCACCACTGAGAAGGCAAAGGGCAGTTCCAATTAAAAAAAAAAAAAGTTACTCACTTGATGATTTTGCTCCAGGCTAGTTCTGTAAACAGGTTATAAAGTTATAGAAAGAATATACCAGGGTTAGTGACCCATGTCATACTTTTTGGGCAAATAGAAACTACAGTCAATCCTCATTCGCAGATTCTGTATTTGTAAATCTGTCTACTCACTGAATGTATTTGTAACCCCCAAATCAGTATCTGTTGAGCTCTGTGGTTATTTGGACAGGAACAGAGTGGTGAGATTTTTGAGATGCCTTCGGGGTGTGTTTCCATCTGAGCTGAAACAGGCAGTGCTCTGCTTTCTCATTTCAGTGCCTATCCTGTAAGCAAGTGTCCTGTTCCTGGTCCGACAGTGCCACATTTTCACATTTGTACTATTTTTGTTGGTGATTTTGCCATTTAAAAGGGCCCCTACGCATTAGTGCTATCTAGTGTTCATAAGTGCAAGGCTATCTAGTCTTCCTAAGGGCAAGGCTGTGAGGAGTCTTACAGAGAAATATGTATGTTAGATAAGCTTCATTCGGGCATGAGTTATAATGCTGTTGGCCATGAGTTCAAGGTTAATGAATAAACAATCTACATTAAATAAGATGTCTTTAAACAGAAGCACACACAGAACAGGTTATACACTGATTGTTTGATGAAATGTGACCAGAGGCTTGCAAAAACTTAAGCCTGTATTTCCCTCAGGAGCAGTGGTTCAGTATTTGCTAATTCAGCATTCACAGAGACGGTATAAAACAAAATTATCATGAATAAAGAGAATGAACTGTATTTATTGTACAACTCTTGCTGCTTTAAGCAAACTGGAAAAATTTGGAGAAAGCATCAAGACAAAATATATTATGTCATTAAAATTATCTTTAAAGATTTAGAGGGGTAGATAAAAAAGCTGTGGTACATTTACACAATGGAATACTACTCGTTGTAAAAAAGAAGAAAATCTTATCCTTTGTGACTGCATGGATGGACCTAGAGAGTATTACGCTAAGTGAAATAAGCCGGTCAGAGAAAGATAAGCACCATATTATTTCATTCATATGTGGAATTTAATGAACAAAATGAACTAACAAGCAAAATAGAAACAGACTCATAGAGAGCAGGCAGACAACTCTGATGGTGGTGGTGAGGAGGGGGTGGAGGGATTGAGCAAAAAAGGGGAACAAGAGAAAAAAACTCATGGACATGGAAAACAATGTGGACTTCCAGGGGATGGGGGATGTAGGGAGGTGGAGGGGAACATGGAGGAGTAAATGGTAATGGAAGGAGACTTGACTTGGAGTTGTGAACACACAATACAATATACAGATGATGTATTAGAGAATTGTACACCTGAAACCTATATAATTTTATTAACCAACTAGTGGCCTGGTGCATGGATTCGTGCATATTGGAAGGGAATCTGGTGTGGGTGAACCAGATTCGGGGCCAACAGGGCCCCAGCAGCAAGCTAACCCACGGCCGATTCCACGAGGAATTGGGCTCCCTCCTCCCTCCTCTCTGGGTCCGGGGTGCAGGTGAACCAGATTCAGGGCTGACAATGCCCCAACAGCAACCTAACCTACTGGTCAAAGCGTCTGCCCCCTGGTGGTCATTGCGTGTCATAGCTACCAGTCCAAAGGTTGAACAGTCGAATGGTCACTTAGGCTTTTATATATATAGATGTCACCCCAATGACCATTTTTAAAATAAGACTTATACTAGTAATTATGCTTTTAACATATAAGCTGTTTCATACTTGACAAGTTGCACCTGTCACGTGTCAGAATAATTCACATGTGTATGTTCGCTATATTTATGCCTTAGACTATTTCTCTTTTAAAATATTGTAGCTGGCTGAATGGTGACTACAAATGAAATAATTGATTTAAAAAAAATTAAATACACACTTTACGTGTAGCTCATATAGTGCATGAAATACATGAGCTGTTGTTTCCATTTCCAATTTTGCCTTTTATTAAGTATATTAGAGGGATAAAAACATCAGAACTGATTAATTATATTCAGAGAAAATCTTGTAGGAAATGTGTTACTCATACATGTGTGCTTTTGAAGTTATTTTTTAAAGCTTACAAGAATGTAGATTAGGTCATTTCAAGGTTATTCTGAAGCTTGGCTAACATGACCACTTCCAATCACCTTCCACGAGTGTTCCTGAGAGAGGAGTGAAGGAATCTACCCCACTGTTAAGCTCCTACTAATCAGCTCCTCTCTGCCTCACACTCTCCAAGTATGGTAAGGTGGAGAGCAAGTCAGTCACAGGCAAAGCAATGTGACCCTTGGGCTCAGGCTTCACTTAGACTGAGGTGTGGGGCTGGAGAAGGAAAAGAAGATGTGGCTCCTTCACCCCCCTCATTTCCCTTCTTTTTTCTTCTCTGTAAGATCTTTCCTTCCTGTTCTCTATTTCTTTTTTTTATTATTAAACTAGGGGCCCAGTGCATGAATTCATGCACCTTGAAAGGAACTGTGGGTCACGAGGCTGTGGTGGGCACAAGGGCAGGTTTCGGCCAATCCTCTGCACCCCCACCCGGCCCTCCTGCCGTGGCCCCAGTCCCTGTCTGCCGGCAGCCCTGCTCCCGCCGCCCTCGCTCCCACACGCTAACAGAGTGATTGGGCCTGGCGCCAGCAGCAGGTGCGAGCGGGGTTGGTGCCTTCAGCAGGTGCGAGGGACAGCTGCTTCCCCAGTCGCCCCTCAGGAGCAGGGGGAGGTGGAGAAGCCCTCAGATGCAATTGGGGCCAGCAGCCGCCGCTCACACCCGCTGACAGCACCGAGCAATCAGGGCCAGCAGTTGCTCCGGCACTGGCAACAGGTGCGAGCGCCGGGGATGGGGGGGGGGGGGGGTGGTGGAAGACCGCAGCACATGGGAGCAAAGAATTTTCAGTAACCACCAGAGGCTCGCCCAAATGACAGCGACCGGTGCCCTGCTTTAGTCTGGTGCCCCCGCTCACCTGCTCCACCAACCTGCTCCACCATCTTGCCGTGGCCAACACCCGTCATGTTCTGTGCATGCCCCTGGGTGGTCAGTGCACATCATAGCAACCAATTGTTCAGTTGTTCCACCATTTGGTCTATTTGCATACTAGGGTTTTATATATATAAATTCTTTATTGTTGAAAGTATTACATATGTCTCCTTTTTTCCCCCCATTGACCTCTCCCCAGCCACATGCCCTCACCCCCCTATTGTCTGTATCCATTGGTTATGCTTATATGCATGCATACAAGTTCTTTGGTTGATCTCTTACCCCACACACACCTCTGAGGTTTGACGGTCTGTTCAATGTCTCTATGTCTCTGGATCTATTTTTGTTCATCAGTTTACATTGTTCATTATATTCCACAAATGAGTGAGATCATGTGATACTTATCCTTCTCTGACTGGCTTATTTCACTTAGCATAATGCTCTCCTTTTCTCTATTTCTTGACAGCAGCAAGCTTTCATCTCCTCCAACCCCACACCCAACCTGAATGCTCCTTTAGCAGAACTGGCCTCACTTGGGTCTGGATCTCCTTTCATCGCTGATTGAGGCAACCAAACTCCCATTAATCTTGATATTTTATTCATCTTGGTCCTAATGATGTTCATATTGTCAGTCCTATTGCAAGTAAAATTACACTGTGTAAGAATGGAAACCTTAGCTATTAAAAATTTAAGGAGGAGAAAATGATTATCTGGCATTAAAAATTTTATTAAGGACATTTTCAAACATATACCCAAGTAGGGAAAAAAGAGCAATAAAAGTCACACATATCCAGCTTCACAGATTGCTAACCCACCGTTAATTTTATTTCACCTATAACCATATCCCCTCCCAATTTATCACTTTACCTACTAATTATTATAAATTCAGTCTCAGCCATCTTATTACTTCATGCATAAACATATCTGTAAGGGTTAAGAATTCCTTTTGAAACAAAAAACAATTTAATTTCAACACCTAAAATGTTGGCAATAGTTCTGTAATGTTTTCAACATCCTGTGCTAATTGCTTATCTACCGAAAGTGTATGTGCCTGTGTGTGTGCATGTGTATGCAATATTGTTCAAATCAGGATACAAAACATTTCAACAAATGCATTTGGTTGTTTCTTTTAAATCTCTTTTTACTGATGGATCACTTTCCCTTTCATTTTCTTTAAATTTGTTTATTGGAAACGGCTGGCCATTTATCATAGTTTTCCATAGTTTGCTGCTTGGCTCTCTATGGTGTCATGTGACATGTCCTTCTGTTCCTATAGTGCGTATAAACTTGTAGGTAGATTTCGAGGCTTGATTTGACATTTTAGCAAGAATTCTACAAAGAACATGTTATATATTTCCATCAGGAGATGCATTATACCTAGTTTTCTGTGTGTGTGTGTGTTTTATGATGATGCTAGTGATTACTGATATTCTCTAAGTACATTATTTCATTGGAGGTTATAAAATGGTGATATTCTGATTTCATCATCCCTTCCAAAATATCATTTTTTAAATCTAGAATACTTCTGTAAAAGAGAAACTTCCTCTCATCAAATATTTGATTAGTGTGAGATGCAGCTGAATCAGAAAAAGTAGAAAAATACTTGATTTTTCCTCTATGAACCAGTATCAGAATAATAAGTTGATTCCCTAATATCTTTTAATGATGGTGATAAATACACTTATAAATTCATGAATGTTTAACTTACTTGGTGCTTTAGTCCATTTCTGGCATTAGTCTTATTAACATTTCAATTGTCTCATTTTGGCCAGTTGTTACCTGAGTCTTTTTGGCGAGAATTCAGTATTCATTGATAAAATCCTATTTTTCTGTAATACAATATTCCAGACTTATTTTGTACAGTTTATGTCCCAGGTCTGGATTCAGCCATTTCCCACAAGGAATCCTAGGTCCTTTTATAGTAAACTAGAGGCCTGGTGCATGAATTCATGCACAGGTGTGATCCCTCTGCCTGGCCTGTGGAGATCGGGCTGAAACCAACTCTCCAAAATCCCTTGAGGGGTCCAGATTGCGAGAGGGCAATTCTCAGGTGATGCAACCCAGAATTGGGCTCCTCCTCTCTGGTTCCAGGTGCACCATGCGAGAAACGCAGCTGCCAAGTCACCGCAGCTCAGCAGCTCCTATGTTGAGCGTTTGCCCTCTGGTGGCCAGTGTGTGTCATAGCCATTGGTTGGTGTATCTGCCCCCCTGGTGGTCATTGTGCGTCATAGCTACCGATCGGACAGTCGAATGGTCACTTAGGCTTTTATATATATAGATGATATTAGGGGTCCACAATCGAGGTGCTAAGGTAGATCACTGATTTAAATTGATCATAGGCACAACTATAAATAGCTCTATTTTTCTTAAGAGAAAATATATCTGAAGCTCATTCTGATAAAGCCAATTCAAATTTATTGCAGAATATTTAGTTTACCTCTTCACATTTTAAGTTTCTCTTTTTTCTTACACTGAAAGTATGTTTTCTAATAATATTAATATATTCACTTAACTGCTTTGTCAGAATGTTTGAGTCATAATATAATCTTATATAATAAAAGGGTAATATGCAAATTGACCCTAACGGTAGAACAACTGGGAATGACCAGTTGCTATGACACACACTGACCACCAGGGGAAAGAAGCTCAATGCAGGAGCTGCCCCCGGTAGTCAGTGCGCTCCCACAGGGGAAGCTCTGCTCAGCCACAAGCCAGACTAACGGCTGCGAGTGCGGCGGCATTGGCGGGAGCCTCTCTTGCCTCCTTGCAGCACTAAGGATGTCCGACTGACGGCTTAGGCCAGTGGTCGGCGAACTGCGGCTCATGAGCCACATGCGGCTCGCGAACCATGGTTTGCCACTCTGTTGACTAATGAGTTTGCCGACCACTGACCTAGACTCTCGATTCCAATAATTACAGGCTGTTGTTGTTTCTTGTGATTAAGCCCCTATCCCAGTGGTTGGCAAACTCATTAGTCAACAGAGCGGCAAACCGCGGCTCACGAGCCGCATGTGGCTTGCAAGCCGCAGTTTGCTGACCACTGGCCTAAGCCATCAGTCGGACATCTCCTGAGGGCTCCTGGGCTGTCAGAGGGATGTCTGACTGCCAGCTTAGGCCTGCTTCCCCAGGGAGCATGCCTAAGCCGCCAAGTGGACATCCCCCGAGGGGTCCAGGACTGCAAGAGGGCGCAGGCCGGGCTGAGGGACCCCCTCCCCGGAGTACATGAATTTCATGCACCAGGCCTCTAGTATGTTAAATAAAATATAATTAGTGTCATTCATTAATAAAATGTGATTATTGAAATAAATTTAATTTTTTTCAATGAGGGCACACAAATCACTGTGTTTTAAAGTCCCTTAAAATAAGTCCTTTCTGTGTGCTTATGCTTTGGATTCAACATAAAGTCTTATTCATTTCATTTTACTTTTAATTTTTAGAAATAGCTTTCTAAATTTTATTTAATTTTGTTGTATAATTATTAAATTGTGTAGATTGGTTTATAGTCAATTCTAAAAAACAAGGTATATTCAGAAAAGTATGGCTTCTATCCCTATGCCATCCTCCCCCCTATAAATTATCATAGAAGTAACATTTTTAAAATTGTCTTGCTTATCCTCCCATTTATTTAAAAACATAAACAAATATGTAAATATGTGTCTATTTCCATTCCCTTTATTTAAGTAAGTGCTAATAGAACCTACCCATTTTCTTCACCTTGTCTTTGTCAAGGTAATTAAACAAATGTGAGGGGTAAAGGTAAGCCATATGTTAATCGTTTTATATGGTCTTCACCCTCCAACGATTATCCAGATGAAAGTGATGATCCTATGAAGGAAGGTAAAATAGAGCCCAGGATATCCTAGAGTAAATTTTGGAACCCTTTCTAGATTAATTTCTCAGTTATCACTGACCACCTGCATTTTCCTTCCACTAGCATGATGCCAGAATTTATTCATTTATTTATTATTTATTTATTAATTCTCACCTGAGGATATTTTTCCACTGATTTTTAGGGAGAGTGGAAGAGAGAGGGAAAGACAGAGAGAAACATCAATGTGAGAGAACCAACAATCAAGATATGTGCCCTTCACCAAAATCAAACCTGGGATCCTTTGGTCCACAGGCCAATGCTCTATCCACTGAGCCAAACTGGCTAGGTCCACAATTTTTTTAAAACATATTTCTTACTGATTTCAGAGGGAGAGAGAAATAGAAACATCAATGATGAGAGAGAATCATCAACTGACTGCCTCCTGCACCCCCCTCACTAGGGATCGAACAAGCAACCCAGGCATGAGCCCTGATCAGGAATCGAACCATGATCTCCAAGTCAATGCTCAACCACAGTGCCATGCTGGCCAGGCAATGCCAGAATTGATATTATTGCTTCGCATGAGAGAACTACACATCTCTCAGTCTCTTCTGGGAGAGGACTCGGGAGGGATAGGGAGGCTATTGTGTCTGTCTTAAGTGTCAGCTTTGGGGACTCACTCCAAAAGCATGTGAGTGGCCTCTATGTTAATGTGTCTAGATGATGCTGGGTTTTAGAAAATGTCAACTTACAATAAAAGGTTCTTTGCATTAAAATTGTTAGATTTTAAAATTCAGCTTGTCCAATAAAATGCACTTTAAGGAAGACCACGTGAAAGTATTGAGAACTTGCTGAGAACGTTTAGAAAAAAGTAACTATGGGTAAATGACAATAGGCAACAGAAAAAAGAGATTCCAAGGGATAGAGAAAAACGTGGGAAAGGTGCAGAGCACATTTTCAGAAGAGAATAACAGAAGACAAGATCCAGGGGTGGTCAGTAATTAATAATAATATAATCATTGTCACAGCAGACCTTAAAAGTAACTGAGTTCATGATGAGTCATCATTTCTTCTCAGCATCCTAAAGGTGCATGTATTGATGCTTGTGGTGTGAAAGAACCTCCTGTGTGTGCATTACTTTCTGAGCACACACTGGTAAGTGCCACATCATCTGAAACTTGAAATATTTATGGGTGGTGCAAGTACATGTTGTTCTGTTCCAAGCATTGTCTGGTGGTAAGAACACAGCTCTTTGGCTACTTAGAAGTCGTATCTCAAATAGCAATTTATGAGTGTTTTCAAGAGAATAAAAATCCCCCTAATCACATTCAGTTTCAAAGTCATCTCATAGACATCTTATTGTTACTCCGTGCTTAAGTGTATTCATATAGCTGTGAGCATTTTAAAAATGGAGATAAAACAGAAAAATTACAAAATACAAAATGCACCTGTCATTTTCCCTTAAAGTGGAGCAACACTGATTTCAAAGTAACCTTTCCATCTGAAGAAAAGCATGGAACTTGGGCTTCTAATGTTATTTTCATCAACGAAACCAAGACCAAATTACGTGATACAGACAGTCCTGGAACTGATCAGCATATACAAACCTTAGTCCTGCACACTCAGGCCAGAAACAGCAATGATCCCCTCAGCAACTATAGGTACCTGTCACCACCCTAAACCCCACCTGATTTCCATATTATATGCCACCACCCTCTAGATACTCTATCTTATCAAATTAAGATAAATTATAGTGTATGTCATCTAGTCCTAAATACATAGGGTCACTTCAAACACATTTTCCAGAATAACATAACAGACCTAGAATGTCTTGAAATACTGCAGTAAACCTGAGTTTCAGTTGATAGAATATTTTTTCTGGAGAAAAAAAAGCAAAACATTTACTACATAATTCTGACTTCCTACATCAAGCATGTGCTGTAGAAACTTTGATGTCATTAAACTAGATAGACAAATATACTCACAGTCAAGGGCTTCACACCCTGAGGACATCAAGATGTACAGCATTATATAAATGTTAAGCATATCTTTTTTAAATCTGAACTTAAGCATAGATAAATCCTTCACAAATCATTAACCCAGGTACAGAACAAGAAGCCAGAATATTACACATCCATGAATCAATTTAGAGAAAAGATGAGGACCATTGTCCTGGTCAGAACCAGCTAAGATCAGTCAGCAATGATTGAAACTGATGTGTGCACATAACTACTAAATCAGAAGTAGAATATAGGAAGTCACTCAAAAGAAAATGTCACAGCTTGACTAATCTGTAGTTCCATTGGGAGCAAAAACATGATTAATAGATGCATCTCACATGAATGATAAAACGGCATCTGAGTGATTAGGGTGTGACCTCTGGCTGCAATCTACAAGGTAGAATGGCAAAAATAAGACAAAATCAGTAAGAGTGGAATATTTTTAAATTGACTCAGCTGAAATCAGAAAGGAAAAAAAAGACAGAAAGTAAAACCAATACCAACTCCAAAGAAAGTTTAAGCGAGAAAATAAATTTTACAACTTACATTTTTAATGGAAAATTGTAAACAGAATGCAAACTAGTAGAGGAAAACTATCCAACTCTAGATTGTGGTTAGGAAAGGTAAAGAGTTAAGAGTTCCTGTTAATTTCATTCTCTTTCAAGATCTGTGAACTTCCCTGGAATGCCTCCCACAGTCACTTCCAAAAATTATGATACTAATGCATTTTCTCCTATTTCCCACAACTTCCTGTGAATTGGGGTGATTTGTTAAGGACCAGAAAGTAGAGCTCAAAATTTGATTAGACCTTATAATAGTCAAGGAATGATGCAGAATGAAAGGCATGTATCTGTGATAGTCAATTTTATGTGTCAACTTATCTGGGCTAAGGGATGCCCAGATGGCTGGGGAAACATTATTTCTAGGTGTGTCTGTGAAATTGCTTCCACAAGAGATTAACATGCCCCATGAAATCCAAATTAGCATTTTGGGACCTAAAGTGAAGTTTGGTCACTTTTCCCAAATGCTGTATTTCCATGGAGTCAGTAAGTATTTTTATGTCTTCTGTCAACTCCATATAATTTTTCTTTCTTTGTCATGAAAATAAGCCAACCAAAGAAAAAAAGAGAGAAAAACACCTTTCTTCTGTTTAATGAATGTTAGATGGTTATAGCAAATTCTGCCCCTCTCAGCCTGGGTCCTCTCCCAAACTACAGGGTGTCATCTCTGTTACCAGGTAGCATGCCTTCAGATGCAGGCTCCATCTCTTACAAGCTATGTGAATTGGGGCAAGTTGCTTTTACCGTCCCTGCAAAGTGGGCATGGCAATAGTACATTCTTGAAAGAATGTCTGTGAAAATTAAATGCAGAAGAAAATGAGGAGGAAAAAGAGGAGAGGGGAAGGAGACAAAGAGATATTATCTAGTTCTAAATACATAGGGTCATTTCGACATTTTCCAGAATAATATAATGGACCTAGAATGTCTTTCCCTTCTATTCATCACAGTCTTCTCAGTAACTCTCTACTTCAATATTCTTTGGATGACACATAAAACACACACCCTAGACTTAAAGGACCTTCACATGCTTCTCTTCAACACTTCCCTGCCCACACTTTGGTCCTTAATTATTTCCTGTGATTGTACCATCTCTGGAATTGTAAATGCTTATATTAGACTCTTTGATCCTAGACCACTAGATCTCTCCTGCTCCCTCACTCCTGTCCTCCCACTCTTATTTGCTTTTCAGCCTCAACAGCCCCACTCTTCCTTAGAATCCTTCCATCTCAGTGATGGTTAATTTTATGTGTCAACTTGGCTAAGTCACGGTACCCAGACATTTGGTCAGGCATTATTATAAACTAGAGGGCCGGTGCCCGAAATTCGTGAACTGGAGGGGTGTCCCTCAGCCCAGCCTGCACCCTCTCCAATCTTGGACCCCTCAGGGGATGTCCAACTGCCAGATTGGGCCTAAACCAGCAGTCGGACATCTCTCTCACAATACGGGACTGCTGGCTCCTAACCACTTGCCTGCCTGACTGCCTGATTACCTTTAACCACTCTGCCTGCCAGCCTGATAGCCCCCTAACCATGCCTCATTGACACCTAAACTGCTCCCCTGCTGTCATGATTGACCCCCAACTGCCCTCACCTGCAGGCCTGGTTGTCCCCAACTTCCCACCCCTGCCGACCCAATCACCCCAAACTGCCCTCCCCTGCAGGCCTGGTCGCCCTCTATTGCCCTCCCCTACAGGCCTGGTCGCCCCAAACTGCCCTCCCCTGCTGGCCATCTTGTGACAATGTGGGAGTGGCCATCTTGTGATGATGTGGGGGCAGCCATCTTGTGGCAGCCATCTTGTGATGACATGGGGCGGCCATCTTGTGACAACATGGGGGCACCCATCTTGTGCTGATGTGGGGGCAGCCATCTTGTTACACAAGGGCATGAGGGTCAATTTGCATATTACCTCTTTATTATATAGGATGTTTCTCTAAAGGTACTTTTTAAGATGAGACTGAGATTTAAATCACTAGACTTTTGAATACAGCAGATTACTCTTCAT
Source organism: Cnephaeus nilssonii (assembly GCF_951640355.1). Taxonomy (NCBI): domain Eukaryota; kingdom Metazoa; phylum Chordata; class Mammalia; order Chiroptera; family Vespertilionidae; genus Cnephaeus; species Cnephaeus nilssonii. Next base: position 22,059,789 of record NC_137091.1, on the reverse strand, counting down.
AATGTAGGTGGGCCTCATTTAATCAGTTGAAGACTTTACTAGAAAAAAGACTGACCTCACCAGAAAAAGAGGGAATTCTTCCAACACACTTCTTTTGACTCAATCTGAAACTCTTCGCGGGTCTCCAGCCTTCCAACCTATCCTGTAGATTCTGAACTTGCCAAACCACCACAATCACATGAGCTAATTCCTTTTAAAAAAAAAAAAACACCTATGTGCATCCTGTTCGTTCTGTTTCTCTGGAGAACTCTGACTGATGCAATCTTCCATCAGCCCCCCCTTCGTTTCACTCCTTTACATGGTATTAACTCTACAGTACTTTCCTCCTTCTATGCTATTTCCAGCCCATATGTGTCCTTATCCTCGTGTCCTCCCACCAGTGTCCCTATATATTGCATTCCTGGTTCAAACTAAGAATCTATGTCCTCTGCTCCTGCACATGGGCCTCTGCCTACAGCTGGAGAAAGCCAAGCAACAGGGCACTCAGATGCCCCGTTCATGGTCTCCAGCCTAAGATGGCCTCTCAGTCTATTTTGGAATTCTTCTCCTAGCTGGCTCCAATCTCAATTCTCCCTCTTTGTTCTCAGTAAATATAGGACCTTTTGTACAGCAAGGGACTATTCTACCCATCTTTACTTTTTTTATTCTACTCTCATAAGAAGATATGCCTCCCTTAAAAGCCAAGTCTATCTGGATTCCCTTGATCCACTGCCTACTCTGGAATCATCTTCATGTTCAATCTCTAGACCTCAAAGGGTTTAACCACTCAGGTTATGATCCTGCTCAAGTCTCTCCACTTATAAATCCTCTATCTGTCTATGCATCACTCACCCCATATCTTTATCACCATTCCATTCCCCTTCTCTACACAGCCAAACTACTGGGAAGAGGATTTGCCATTTCTTCGTCCCTTCTCCTTATCATGCTTCCTTTCCAAAACCCACTGCATTCAGTCAGCCATTTATTCTCACCTGTTGTACCTGTTGGCTGAATTGCTCATAACCTCAGATCTGTTGTTAATATTGCACAAGGTATTTTATTTGCATTTCATTCTGCAAAGCTTCTTTCTTTCCTTCCTTCCTCCCTCCTTTTCTCTGTCTCCTTCCCTTCTCTTCCTCATCCTCTTCATTTTCTTCTGCATTTAATTTTCATACACACATTCTTTCAAGAATGTACTATTGCCATGCCCACTTTGCAGAGAAGGTAAAAGCAACTTGCCCCAATTCACATAGCTTGTAAGAGTTGGGGCCTGCATCTGAAGGCATGCTACCTGATAACAAAGATGACATCCTTAACTGCCATCCACGGTCTCTAGTAGTTTTGTGTCCTATAGCTCTGGTACTTTTGCGCTGGACCTGATTTAACATTCCAACTAATCAAATCACTCTAGGTTCAGATAGGAGAAATAGGGCCATTGTTTCCAGAAAGCCACTAAAGCATGCATACAGCAATTAAGACAGTGTGCTGATGGTGTTTGCTACCCTGATTATCAGATCCAAACATGTTACTGTTTCCAATCCAGAAATCTGGGGATGGTGGGTTTCACTGGAAGGGAAGAGAGGAGAGGCCGATTCACAGGGACTTTCCCTGGAGCAGAGGTAGGAGACAGCTGTTGCTCTATGGTGTGGTCCACCATGAAAAGCCACACAGCTTTCCCACAAGAGAAATGACTCCAGGGTGAAGCTCCATGCAATGTTCAAAGTAGGGTGAGACCGAAGGAATATATTTTCATGAATGTGTGTCTGTTCTACTCACACAAAATGTACTTTCTTATTGGTTAAAATTTCTTTTTTAAAAAATTGTGCTATAATCAAGGAAATACTTTATTCAGCTCAGATAGATTAAATATTAAAAGACTAAGAATTTAAAAGTACAAACTAAGAAAGTGAGAGTAGCCCATATGGAAATCCAATGTTGTGTGTACATGTATCCAAAAGATTTGATTTTATGGAAAAAAAAAGGAGACTGACAGACCAATTCCTTTGCAATTTAGAGACATTTCAGTATTTACTCGTCATCTTTGACATGCAGATTTTTAAACAGATCACAAATATCACTGTGTGCTTAATTAACTCACATGTTTATTCTGATCTAAGGATAGAAAAGTTATTTCCAATGTGGCATAGTAAAATAGTATTTTTAACCTTTTGTTATTTCGGGAGTAAAGATGGAACCACTATTACCATAATAGCTTTGTAGCTCTTGGGACAATTTTCTACAACTCTCCACAAACTTGCTAAAATAAATACGAGTTTTTCCCTGAAAATGATATTCCCCAGGCCACCCCCAACTCATGAAAACTCTGACATATTGTAATAAAGCCATTGCTCCCTGAGGACCTCTTTCACTGCTCCAGCAATTTTTCTCTCCTCTCTCTCATATTGAAAAAGAGCCCTATTATGAAGTACTTAAAATGTTCAAGGCTCCAAAAGGAAGACAACCTTTCAGTACGAGAGATTAATAATAACAATAAGAAACGGAGAACGGAAGACAGGAGTTCAAAGCCAAATAAAAATTTCATTTGCAGAATACAAATCAAATATGATTTCTTTTGAACTGCATCTCTCTGATTTATAGACACAGCTCTGTGGAAGATTACCTAGTATTTTTGTTTCGTGTTTTCTTTCCTCCCTTCATACTCATGGCCACTTCTGGACAAATGCCCTCACTCTTGAATCGTTTCTATAACATGGCTCTTCTCAGTCACCCAAAGGATTTTCCTTTGTGAACATTTCTGAAAGGGGTAAGTCACGCAGATAACAATAGAGGGAGAAGATCATAGATTATGCCAACTTAGAGGTATGAGTCCTAAGGGCAATTGGGAACACGAATGGATAACGCCAGATGGTTCAAGGTTGTTATGATAAGAGTTTTTCTTTTACAATTTATACCAAATATCAGATGCACGCCTTCATCTCAGGACATACACAGACCTCTGCATTGTAAAGCAGCACACATATCACCAGGTTATTGCATTTTGGATTTGAAGTAATCATAAAAGTGTTTCCTTTTACCGTTATGGTATTATTAATATCTATTCTAAAGCACAGAAAGCATGGTTCCTATCTACTAGGAATTCATAACCTTAATTAAGAAATGATTAAACTTTTTAATGGAGACAGTACACATACTATGCATTTTAGCCAACAGCATTTGGGTATTTATTTATGTCATGTATATCATTTGGACTAAAGGAAAACACATAAGTAGAGTGAAACAAAATGAAAAATACATGAAAGAGTTTGAAATTCAGCCAATTAAAGTTATACATAACAAACCATGAAAAGTAATCCAGAAAGACTGCTGGGAAATAACACTATTGCAGATGCCTTTGGAGATAAAGACCCTAGATACAAGTTGGTGGATATTGGAAAAGTGACGGGGCTGGGGGACTGGGGAATACGTGGTTGGAAGGCCCTGGCTGGAAGCGATGCATTGAAGAATACTTAGCAAGCCTGCCTCAGACAAATGAAGAGTACGACCCAGAAGGAAACTTGGTGACTATCCTAAGAGTGATGATTAAGCATCTGCGATTGGAACTGTGGTACACAAGGAAGCTGTCAATAAAATCTGCCAGGTGTAGAGTTGGACAGAGTCATCAGGTCTGCCAGCCAAGCAAAACATTTCAATAAAATATGGTAGCCTGCCGGTTTTTGTACACCAAATGCGTGTAATAGCCCCATCCCAGAAGCAACAACAGAAATGTATGAACCCACACATATACTCTTCTACCTGGTGCTCTGCAATGCACCTTGGTACTCATCTGCAAAATGTCTGATGAAATAAAGCAAATGCGATCTTTCCCGCATAGAAAGCAAATCTATACTTGGAACTACAGTATATATTTTGATAAACAACAAAGGACTGAATCCATAATTTATTAAAGATAACATCATTCTACTGCTTTAGAGTAGATGGTGTATTTTTTAAAATGACCCTAAACCCGTGGTCGGCAAACTGCGGCTCAAGAGCCACATGCAGCTCTTTGGCCCCTTGAGTGTGGCTATTCCACAAAATACCACAGCCTGGACGAGTCTATTTTGAAGAAGTGGCATTAGAAGAAGTTTAAGTTTAAAAAAATTGGCTCTCAAAAGAATTTTCAATCGTTGTACTGTTGATATTTGCCTCTGTTGACTAATGAGTTTGCCGACCACTGCCCTAAACCAATGATTCCATCTTCACCATGGATTCCCTTCTTTCAATGTATTGAAATACCATTTTTGCCAGCTTTGCATACTCATGAATATTAGCAGGAGGGAAGAGAGCTAAATATAAAATTTTATAAATGTGGCACTAGTTAACAAACATAGCGTCAGGACTATCTTAAATCTTAATTTATTCAGTATTAAAATATTATTGGTCTACAGTCTTTGTGAGTTGATGGGGAAGCATGCAATTTTACAACTGATAAGGAATGAGAGATCATCAGTAAGTGCCTGGATTCTAACTGCACCCTCATTCTGTAAGTGAAATAAACAGAAGCTCATAGAGGTGAGTTGTCTTTAGTAACATGCCTTCTGAGGCTTCTACTGGTCATTTTCTTATTTCATTTAGAACCATGTATATTTTTGCTTCCCTGTTCTGTTCTGAGACACAGGAGGGTTGAGTGATATAGATGAGGCTCCTGGGTTAGCAAGCTTCCAGCTGGGCCCTAAAGAGAGATTGGTGGGTGAAAGGAAGGGTGGAGCCAGGATATTTCTCCCTTTAGGTAGGGGTTGTTGTTTACAAGCCTACTGCTCCCCGTGGGCATCCCTTGCTTCCATAATTCTCTAATGGGCAGGCACTTCCATGGTCCTAGAACTAACTGAACAATGTCAGCCTCTAAGTCAGTGGTTCTCAACCTTCCTAATGCCGCGACCCTTTAATACAGTTCCTCATGTTGTAGTGACCCCAACCATAAAATTATTTTCGTTGCTACTTCATAACTGTAATTTTGCTACTGTTATAAATCGTAATGTAAATATCTGTGTTTTCCGATGATCTTAGGCTCTACAGCAGCGGTTCTCAACCTGTGGGTCAAGACCCACAGGTTGAGAACCGCTAGCAGGGTCACCTAAGACCATCGGAAAACACAGATATTTACATTACGATTCATAACAGTAGCAAAATTAAAGGGTCGCGGCATTAGAAAGGTTGAGAACCAAGTTCTGAGAGCACCACCTTCTCATTATCCATCCAGCTCTTAGAATTACAGCATCGTCTTGCTGTTACTAAGCTCTAAGTTGCCTCCCCTTCCCCTATCCTCCCCCACACCTTGGACTGATCAGCTTTTTCATCACCTGCAACCAATTTCCTATGATGACTTCCCAGTTTCAGATGCCCAGAGTAATTTCTGCTTTTCTGACTGGGCACTGACTCAAAGATCAACTTACTATCAGAATGAAGATGTTTTTCTATTCTGTCATAATATGATCAAAGATTGTATAAGTATAAATATGTGTTTTAAATTACTAATAAAATAAATATATGAGGATTCATATTGATAACTCCCATAGACTTTCTATGATCAATAAATTATACAAGATAATGCCATATAACAAGTAGGAAATAACCATTACCTGTTTTCTTAAAAATGCAATAATTGGACTATTTCCTCTCCATTCTCTTCTGTTATCTTTTAGGAAGTGTTATCTGACACTCATTTTAATTTACATGTGTTTCTTATCCCATTAGAAATTTGATATAACCTAATGTTTACCTGTGCTTTTATTAAATAAACATATAGTCCATCCACTGCTCCTCATCTCTTCCTCTTCACTCCTTCTGATTCATTCTTTAGTACCAAATGACAGCTCACTACAAATTCACTCAGAAATGGCCAGTATGTTCTTATATCATGTTTTTGATGGCCATAAATCATTCCAAAGTGAAATAAGCCAGTCAGAGAAAGCCAAGTATCACATGATCTCACTCAAATGTGGAATCTAGTGAACAAAATAAACTGATGAGCAAAATAGATCCAGAGACAGAGAAGCATGGAACAGACTGTTGAATCTCAGAGGGAAGGTGGGGGATGGTAGGGGAGTGGGAAGGGATCAACCAAAGAACTTGTATGCATGGACACAGACAATAGGGTAGTGAAGGCCTGGGGGTAGGGAGCGAGGATGGGGGAGCCTAGAAGGGGTCAATGGGGGAGGGAAAGGGGACATGTGTAATGCTTTCAACAATAGTTTTTTAAAAATAGAAATAAAATGAAAAGGCAAAAAAAAAATATTCCATTGATGAGGAAGTACTAAAATAAACTTAAGCAAGTGAGCTACTACTGGAGTATTAGATCAATGTTACAGTGTTTTGCTATTACAGGCAATGAAAATCTTTGCGTATGTTTCCTTTGCAGAGTGCAAGTGAACTTGCAGGATAAACTCTGGAGTTGTTCCAGTTGCTTTTTGGTGTAAATTATATATGTGGATAGATTTCAAGCATTAACTAACATTGTTTTGGACTCCCTTCCTTTAATATACTAAAAACATGCGTTACCTACTAATGAGTTTGCACCTTTGTATTCTTCCACCAGCAGAATTCGAAAGTGCCGTTCTCACCATGCCCATGGCAGTGTTTTCCTGTCTTGAGTCATTTGAGTTCTCCTTCAAAATGTTGATTTCATAACACATGAGACTTGAACATAGAGCATGGAGTACTTTTAAGCTAGATTCTTGGGGATCAAAACCACGCCCCATCTAGCTCTGTGGCCTTGGGGAAATAACCTCACCGTCCCTCAGTTTTCCTCAATACAAACTGCTCATCATCACAGCACCTGATTCACTGGGCTGTGGAAGTTAATTGAATAAATATGCATAACACATGTAGAATAGTGCCTGGCATATAAGAAGTATTTAGTAAATGTTCATTCTTCTTGTTTTAAAAATGCTTTTCTTTAAAATTCATGTTTATATCTTCTTCCTGTTAAACAGTAGGATCCATAATACCATGGTTTTGATGCAGTAGTTAAAATATTTTAAGAAAATCCATTACATGTAATACAAAACCATTAAAATAAAAGACGTTAATTTTTTATATACAATATGGAAACTTATGTCTTAAATAGCACTGTAGTGCCAAGATTCACATTTGTTTCATTCTTTCAGGAGTTGTTACCTGACACTCATTTTAATTTGTATTTCTTCAATATTGAATAAGGTTGAAAAATTTTATATATTTAAATATGTTTTCCTTTCTATAAACTGCCTATATATATTTTAAACAAAATAAAACTCAATTTTTATATTACTTTAAATACATGCTTTGTATATGTACTAATAGGATTTTCTGTGCTGCTGGATATGTCCTAGAAGTGCGATAATACAGTAACCACTAGCTTAATGTAGCTACTGAGCACTTAAAATGTGGATAGTATGACTGAGAGACTTTGTTTTTTATTTTGTTTCATTTTAATTAATAAAATTTTAAATTTAAATAACTTTACATAGCTATAGCATAGCTTTAAATGCTAAAGAAATTAGGACAGCGTTAGTTAACATCAGGTTTATAGCCTTTTGTTTTGCCTAGACTAGATCTTTAGCCAAATCCATCTTGCAACATAAACTCAAATAATGTATACTGGATCTAAGATGAATTGGCATCAGGGGATTATGTTTCCACCAAACTAAGAATCCGTACTTGACTGTCAAGTTTGTTTATTGATTAATCCAATTGTTCCCATAGGTTAAATCACCTGGGACCATTTTTTTAAATCCCAAATATTATTTAATTGGCTTGGATGCTGCCTGGGAATCAGAATTAAAATGTGCAGTAAAATTTGGGAACCATAGACATACCCTGTAATCAGTAAGTAACCTGGGATTGACAAGATGCAGGTACATTGGAGATCAGGGTTGGCCCTTATCTCCAAGGAGTTACATCATTTGCAAGGTAGGAAGGACCCTAGAGCTGATGGCTCTACCGATCTGTGGTAGTCCCACCCACTCAGCCTTGTATGTTGTGACCAGGTTTATCCCAATTCAAGGTGTTGGCATATTGAGAAGCTGTTCAGCATAACTGAGCATCCAGTACACTGTTGCTGTACATGCTGTTTGTTGCCTGTCCTTTATCCTTCTTATATCTAAGCAAACTTGCAGGTGAATGATTATCAGTCATAGTCAGTCTGAATCTTAATCTAAGACCACTGCTGGTGAATCAAAGTGGGCATTGCCATCACATAGGCTAAAACATTTTTCAATTTATACTCCTTCTTTTAATGTTGTTATGCTACTTTCTTCCCTAGCATTTTCTCAGTATTATCTAATTTTTCATCTTTTCCTTTGTCTTGCTTAGAAAGACATGCCCCTTCCAATATTATATTTTTATCTATACATCCTCCTGTGTTTTCTTTTAATGCTTTTCTATGTCTGTATTGTTTTTAAGTATTCAAATAATCTGAAATCTATTTTAGTATAAAATGTTTTATAAAAATGTTATTATTTTTCTAGAAGCTATAGCTTACCAAGTCCCATATTGACTAATTTACATACTTTCAATGCTATATCTATCTTAGGCAAATCCTTAAATGTATTTGGACTTAGTAATGGATTTTCTATTTTGTTCCTTCCACTATATTTTCATGTGCCAGTATCATGTTTTAATTAATACAGATTTAGAAGATTTCCTTAATGTGTAGATTCTTCTTACCACTGTCATTTTTTCCAACTTATCTATTTTCTCATATACTAGTATATGGGAAATTAGGAATGATTCCACTTTTATGGGTTATAGTAGGTAGAATAAGTAGCTTTATAATATTGTTTCCTATTTCCAAACAGCTATGTTCTTGCATTTAATCAAGTCTTCTTTTATGTTCTTAAGTAATATTCTAAATATTATTTTCATATAGCTTTTTCATTTACTTTTAAGTTTATTCCTTGATATTTATTCATTCTTGGTTCTATTATAAGTGAAGCATATATTCCTTTTATATTATCTACTTCAATACTTATATGTAGGAAGATAAATTACTGATTTTACCATTTCACCTTTATGTTATGCACATTATTGAATTATCTTTTTTAAAAATAGTAAGATTGGCCCTGTCCCATGTGGCTCAGTTGGTTGGAGCATCATCCTGCACACCAAAAGGTTGTGGGTTCGGGTTCAATCTCTGGTCGGGGTGCGTGCGGGGCTAACCAATTAATGTTTCTCTCACTATACTCTCTCTCTCTCTCTCTCTCTCTCTCTCTCTCTCTCTCTCTCTCATGCTTCTCTCTCTTCTCTCTTCAAAAATCAATAAAAATATATCCTCAGGTGAGGATTTTTTTAATTATTTAAGAAAAATAACAAATAGTAAGATTCTCTTAGATTTTTAAGAACTATATTGTATTAATGCCAAATCTTATCTCCTGCTTTCTAGCTTTATATATTTTTTCTATCCACTTCTCTGATTAAAATACGTTGGATAAGTTTGGAAATTAAAATGTAAAACTAGGAAAGAGAGCCAATGCATTCATTTCCTAGAAGACCTAGTTGTCTAGGTCTTAAAGAACAATAAAGAAACATTTCAAAAGGACAGAATTGCTCCCAAGAGAGAAGAACTACAAATGTAGCCTCCTGGGACTGGGAATGAGAAAGCCACAAGTAGACATCAGTGACATCACATCACAGGAATGACAAGAGGAATAGAGAAAAGGGATGATGTTGTTGTCACTGAACTGTCACATGGTAAAATGTGAGACACAAGTTGTAAAATGGTTTTAAAACATGTTATTCTCTGGTTGATGATTTGAGAATGATCTTGAATGTAAGTGTGCACTCCGAAGAAGGGACCAAATCAAGTTTACTGCTAACTCTACTCACTCTCTTCAAATAATTTTTAACTTGCTTGCTTAGAGACAGATCAATTTGAAGAATGTGGAGCAACATAACCATTTATCCTATAGTTATAATGTGTACCTACAATTCATAGGCATTCACATATTGGTTGTATATTATATATCAATATAAAGTTCCCATATGGGTGTCCAAAGAAGTTTATGAGAAGGGACTGACATAATATGTAATAGAATGGGCACGAATGCAACAAGGTGGAAGAAACCACACTACTTGACAGAGAAGGTACTTAGCAAACTGTTTCGATTCATGATTGATTCCACATTAAGAACCCAAATGCAGCCACCTTTAACCTCATAATAGTAGGTTAATCATTTTCATTTTCACAAAGGTGGAGAACTCATAGTTAAGTAGAAATATAAATAGGAGATTCCCTGGGAAGGCAGAAGCAGCTTAACGCATGCTCTAGGCATTTGTCCAGTACTGAGGCAAGTACTGCATTGCATTAAGCTTGATGAGTTGCCGTGACGTACATGGCATTAGTACTGTTGTACTTTACAAATAATTGTTGTAGCTGAGGTCACTCAACAAAGGGCTCACCATAGGGACAGGGCTAGGAGAGATGCATCTCAGAAGGTGGGAGTGCACCAAGCTCACAGCACACCTCCACGTGTATTTCTGCCTCCTCTGGTTTCCTACTAACCCTCTCCCCACCGCCCCAGTGTGTTATTTGACTGGAGACAAATACATGTTAAAATCTTTGCAGGTAGTGTTTCTGCCCTGAGTGGCTTGCAGAGTTAACAAGTCAATCATTCACAGTGATAGCAATGACATAAATACTGTTAGACAGGTGATACTTCCATCCAATTGATTATGTCACAGGGGATTCATGTCTTTCACCACCCAAACCCAGACAATGACATTAGACACTTCTAATTAAAAAACAAAAGCATACTAACTTTAGAAATACGCTAAAGATTTTTTTGTTTGAAAAATCAGATACAATTGAAATCCATCAAAAAAGTAAACTATTCTTGTGCATAATGATCATATTTCCTTAAATAATTCATAAAATTGGTGCCATCCCATTCCTTGTCCTTACAGTCTGCAGTGTGAAATAATCTTGGGCCTGTGCCAGAGAGAATGTAAACAGTTTGGCCTTAAAGTATAAAGGGCCTGCACACGTGGATCTACTTAAAATAATTTCCAAGATGCTAGTCTCATGAAATTTCAGCAATTGTTCTTAGACGAGTAAAAATTATACCTTACATTTACTTTTTCAATCCTTTACAATAAACTGACTTTAAAAAGTCTTTTGATCATAGATGGTGAGGGAGTTTATTTTGTCTTCAATTTGAGAACAACACTTTAGTAGCTTGCATTTTCTAAGTTTTTGGAAAATATTTATATGCCATCTGGTAGGGCCGTTGGTATCCTACCTTATAATAGAGAAATGTGCAAATTGACCACACCCCCGCTACGCCCACAGCCAATCAGAGCAAACAAGATGGTGGTTAATTTGCATATGCAGGCGCTGAGCGGCCTGGGTCCAGGAAACATCCTCCGGACCCAGGCTGCTCCTAGCCTGTAGGCCCGTGCTTAGGTCCTGAGTGGCAGGGGTCCCAGAACGCCCCCTGGCCACTCAGAGCCTATGGGTGTAGGCGCCAAGCAACCTGGCGCTATAGCGACACTGGGATGTTCCGCCCCATCCCCAGCGGCTTGCAAAGGCTCCTGCACAAAGCAGCGGTTTGGGGCCACGCCCTCAGCCAGGCACCCAGGACCAGGGGCTGCCGCTGGCCTCTGGGGTGTGCCAAGACCCTGGCGGCCACTGCTGTGTGCTGCCCGGGGTCCCTGCAAGCCCTGAGCCTGAGCGCCTGGCTGGGGGCATGGCCCCAAACCGCCGCTTTGTGCAGGAGCCTTTGCAAGTGGTTTGGGGCCACGCCCCCAGCCAAGCGCCCAGGACCAGGGGCTGCTGCTGGCCTCCTGGGTTTGCCGAGACCCTGGCGGCCACCGCTGCGTGCTGCCCAGGGTCCCTGCAAGCCTCGAGCCTGGGGCCCATGGTGGGGCTGGCTGCTGGCCTTGGGGCGTTTGGAGACGGGGATGTTCCCGCCCCGCCCCAGAGGCTTTCCACGCTCCAGCACCAAGTGGCAGATTGTGTCCATGCCCCCAGCCTAGCGCCCTCCACAGGGGGATGGCTGCTGGCCTCTGGGGTGTGCGGAGACCCCGGAAGCCACCACCGGGTGGCAGGGACACGCCCCTAGCCCAGTGGACACAACCCAGGGGCTGCATGAGCTACAGAAGATACACCTTTTTAAAAAAAATTTTTATTGATTTTTTTTTTTTTTTTTTTTTTACAGAGAAGAGGGGAGAGGGATAGACAGTCAGAAATATCAATGAGAGAGAAACATCCATTAGCTACCTCCTGCACACTCCCCACTGGGGATATGCCTCCAACCAAGGTACATGCCCTTAACAGGAATCAAACCTGGGACCCTTCAGTCTGCAGGCCCACGGTCTATCCACTGAGCCAAACCAGTTTGAGAGTAAATACCTTTTCTGACAACTCATTGGCTAAGCTCCCTGTAGGCCACCAATTGCAGTGTTCTTGGTAATTTGGGTTATAAGAATCCAAGAAGGTAATCTAGGGTTTTTCCACCACACTCTTGAAGGAAAAAATGAAGGTCCCTTGAGGGGTCCCAGATTGGAGAGACTGCAGGCTGGGCTGAGGGACAACACCCCCCGCTACCCCCACTCCACGCCGTGCACAAATTTTGTGCACCGGGCCTCTAGTAAATTATACTGATGAACAATGAACTATAAAATTTATTCTGAAGAAATATTTAAGGTGTAATTTTTAAAATATCATTGTATCTGTCAAGTTAACAGTTCTATGAATCATGTACATGAATTGTATGATAATAAATCAAGTATTTTGCCCTTCTTTTTAGACATTATTTGGAAGAAGCAGCAGGGTGTTTTATTAATTTTTTTGGGTACACAGAAGTCTTTGTTTTCTCCAGTGCTTGAAATGGGATCAAATGAGAGAACAAGGCATCCTCACTGCAGCATTTCAATCCATGTTGATGGGCTTATTTTATTTGTTTCTAAATTTGTAACAGTTATCTTTTCTTCTCTTTCCACCACATACTCGGGTAATGCCTTATGTGCTTCCTAACTCTCTTTCGTGGATTTATTTGTATCATCTGGAGCAGACTGTGAAGCTCTTAAAGAAAATTGGCATGTTTTGTTTAATTTGCATAGCTCCCATAATATCTAGAAAAACTAGGCAAAAAATACAGAAATGAGAAAGAAGTTAGGAAATACATATTTGTAAAATGCTACATTCCTTACTATGTACCTCAATTAAAAATTGTTCTTTGGCGGAAAAAGAGAATCCCCGTCGAAGTGATCTGTGCTATTCTGGTGAGACTGTCACCAAGTTTCATTTTTCCTGCTTTGGCAAACAGCAGGTCACACACAAAGTGTGCTTCCCTCAGCGTGGGGCCTGAGTGTGGAGGAGAACAGAACTCAGCAACCCACCCGGAGGATGTGGGGGAGTTCCATCTACACCAGAGCCTAACCTGTTTTATGTGTGGTCATGGTAACTGATGTACCAAATCTTAATGTTGATCTTGACATTCAAAGCTATCCATAAGCTTTCTTTATCACATCCAAAAGTATTATCCAGACCTTCCCCCACCTGACTGTCCATTTGGACCAGCAGTCTCACTGGTTAGCACATGGGAAACTGGGTATCTCTAATGTCCATGGTTTGTTCACACTTGTCTAGCTTCATGGAATAGTTTCCTTGATCCTTCCATAATCTAAGTCGTAATGCTTCTTTCAATACCAAAGTAAACCCTGCTCTTCTGACAAATTCAGTCCCAGTGATCTCCCTATTCTGCCAATTTCCAAACCTCTAGAAGTCTGTACCTCATATTTGCGTGCTCCTCTAAATCATTTTTTTTATTTGCTCTGATGTGCTTTAACTTTCCTGACATTAGCATGAGCTCTTTTAATACCTCCCAGAATTTTGCACAAGGTTAAGCACACGTTAGGAGATCAATGTATTCAAATACATTCATTCATTTTTTTTCCCCAATAATTCACTCAACAAAATTCATGTGCCACACTGGGTGATGAATGCCAGAAATGCAAAGCTGAGAAAGATAAACCCTCCCACACAAATAAAAAGTTCATAATTTATAGGGGAGAGAGAAATGTACCATCCTCACTCTAAGTATATTCAACTGGTACAATGTAAATGTACTAAAAGGAGGAGTCACTTTTAGTTACTGTGATCATAAAAGAACCCTACAAAAAAAGTGCATTTCATTTATTCATCATTCACTCATTCATTCCTTCATGCATTCATCCAACAAAACATATAGTATTTTCCTGCAATGTGCCAGGTACAGGTAGGATTTGGGAAATTATGCTGAGATGAAAGGTTAGAAGGTACAGCCTCTAATTTCAGTGTGCTCACACTCAAAAGGTGAAGACAGTATGTACTAAAAAATAATATTACCTTGACCGGTAATTGTGCTAAATGCCATTTGTCTTTACATTGATTGGTTTGGATTAGTTAAGGATATTATTTGTGCCACTACTTCATCCTCAACACCTCACCTTTAAGACAAGTAACCAAAAAAGGCAAATGGCACTGTCTGTTTGGCATTTCCTAAGCTTGAGGAACAGCAAAACAATTTTCATGGTTGATCTACCATCTTTAAAAATGTCAAAACATACATTTTACTTAACACTGCTAAATATTATCATGAATTTGCCACTACTTATCTAGTTTAAAATCCAATGCTCAATTTAGAAAAAGAGTTAAAAAAATTCAAATTCCTAGTTAAAATAAATACCTCATTAAGCTTTCATTGTTATTGGTTCATAATTACTGTTTATTTTACCCCTAGTTTGAATGGTTTTCATGGAATTAATTCAACCGTAATATCCAGTTATTCTCGCTCTTATACACAACTTCAACCTGCTTTGGGTTTTAAGGCAGCTTTTCTCAAAAATGCTAATAAGCAACTTCTTCCAGCCCCAGCCCAACTGTTGTTCTCTCTAGAGAAAGAACAGGGCTACTTCTCAATTCAATTTACATCAATAAAATGCAAGGAATGGCCACCAAGTGCTTCAGAGATACAAAGGTGAGTGAATCGTAGTCCATTTCTTCAGCGCATTTATAATGTATAAAGGAGTGCTAGGAAGTTTCAAAAGAAAGGCAGTTGACGGATCAAAGAAAATTATCATTCTGTGCCCAAATAGGTTTCCAAATTATCTGTGTGCTAAGAACGATGCTTCATTAAGTTACTCATTTTCTCTGGTTCTAGCAGCTTAGCCAGAGGAAGAAAATATAGTTCTTTGATTGCTGTATGTTGTCCCTATTCAACGTAAGATCCATATCAAGACTTTTATACACCAAAAAGAAGTCCTTGCTCCACCACCAAGCAAACTTTCTTTAGCTTTCCTCTTCCACCAGGCATTTCTATACAATCAGTCAACTATAAATACCACCGACATTTTTACACACTGCCTCCTTGTCCATCTCTCTCTTACAGGAACTGTGCCACTGTCCACAAAACACACCATTTTACACACCCACTTTAAAAACACTAGAGAATGGTTTATATATAAATCATATGTATGTATATATAAAATATATAAATCTATAAAAACATCCATATACTGGGGATGGGGGCGTGATTTCATTCAGAAATCTCAGTCATCAGAGGAAATAAAAGAGATAAATTCTTTTGACCAACCTTTTAAAAAGTACAAAACTACTATATTATAAAAAAAACAAATATTTTATACATGTTTTATTTCTTAGACTTTCACACTATTTAGTGGACTAATCAGATTTTTTTCAATTTCTGAGGACTCTGAAATAAATTTAAATTCAGTAGTTTCACAAATTAGATCATAAAATGTATTAGAAAATAAATATTACTGTATTTTCTCTTGAAAAAATATCTTCTAAGTAATTCTAAAGATTTTTTTTCTTGCTGCGGGTTAAGAGATTTGTAAGCAGCATGTAGATGGACCATACTCTTTCCCTGAGAGACTATGCGTTCTGTGGAGACACATACCCAGATGCTGTCCTCCTGTCGATACTGTTTCCAGTTCCTGCCGCTGTCGCTGAACATCAGGAGGTAGCTGGTCACCCAGTTGGAGCTCCCATATCCGCCTTGAGTGGCCACGGCAGTGATCTCCATCCTCTCTCCGAGGTCAATCTGTAACCACTGGTATTTGTTTGACACAAGTGGAGACCAGCCACCAGCTCCTTTTGTGAAAATAGAAGAAAATTGGCCAAAAAAAAAAAAATTAGTTAAAAATCTGTTAGTGGGAAAGAAATGCTAGTAAGACTTGATTCCTCTATGGAACTGAAAAGGTCAAATATCCAAAGCATAAAACTTCTCCTAAATGTAGGGGATGGTGGGGCAACAAGAGTTTAATATAAGTGAATGGAGTTTTGTCAATTATATTTGTTTCTAGGTATTAGAACCTCCTGACACTGGGAAGAACTAGGGGTCTCATTGAATGTTTAAAGTGCTTAATTCAACAGGTGGACATTTATGCCAACACTAGGAAATAGCATGTTTACTGCCCACATGCATTACTGGGTAATGATTTGGCCTTTAATTTCTTTGCTCAGAACCAGATTTAAGGGAAGACCTTCACACTATGGTGGAACTAGAAAACTACATATGATCATGTTGAATACTTAGAGTAAGAAGTACACCATTAAACCTGGAATACAAAGATGGTCAAGAAATTATCCCTAACCTCACTGTGTTTATAGTCTTACATGAGGAACAGACAGTAAAATTCATGTTTGAGCCCTGGCCAGTGTGGTTCAGATGGTTGAGCATCGTCCCATGCACTGAGAGGCTGCGGTTTGATTCCAGGTCAGGGCGCATGCCTGGGTTTACTGGATCGATCCCCAGTAGAGTGCACGGGAGGCACAAATCAATGGTTCTCTCTCATCGATGTTTCTCTTTCTCTCCCTCTTCTTTTCTCTCTCTCTCAAAATTAATAAAAACATTTTTTAAAGCATGTTTGAAACACAGCATGAAAAATGCTAATGGTGGAGCATGTGCAGGGAACAATAGCCCAATAAATGATGGAGAGTTCTATCCTATAGAAAGTGGCTTGCAACCATGTGTGAGAGACCATTAAATTTTCAGGGATTTTGCAAGCCGAATGTTAAACATAGCCATCTTTACAACTGGCCATGGTAGGAGTATTTTAAATCACAGAAATTGCCAATCTCAATTAGTCAGCACCCGCCCCCACCCCAGCCAGTTTACCAATACACCACTGGTTCTATCCTATCTGGGAAGAGAGAGGAGAGGATGGTGGTGGTGGAGGGGAGAATCATGGAAAAGGTCAAAGAGCAAGTTGTCCTTGAGCATTCAGAAGTGAAAAATAGAAGTTTGTGTATAGTCAAGGAAATAACTGGAGAACAAAACATTGTTTTGTTTTAGCCAATGCACACAAGAAAATTATAGATGTGACTACTGTATGTCTTAAGACGTTTCGTTCCTCAGTTTAAATAATAATACTTTATTTGGGGAATATATTTATCTTAAGTAATACTGACACTGCTGATTATGTAAGTAATATATAATCACTGTCAATGTCCTGAAATAGAGTTTGACACATATTTGAATCCATAATTATCTAGTATTCAATACTATTAAAATGGAACACCTATTATATAACACTCCGATAGGAACATTAATACATGTTTATTTTCCCCCATTATTTTTCCATCCACCTTGAGACTCTGATAAGGTCTGACATTTTAGATAGAGATTAGCATTAACTGAAATACAGTTTTTATTCAAGCACTAAACTTGACATATGTGCCATTTCAGGTAACCTGGCGTACAGGCTGTAGTGCCAAGAGATGCCCGATAAATGTTTGCTATTGTGGTGTAGCACACGCCACTGTGAGATCTAAAGGGATACATCTGTATTAACTGTTTTATAAGATTTAAAAATTATTTTTTAGAATATATTTTTATTGATTTCAGAGAGGAAAAAAGCAGGATAGAGAGATAGAAACATCAATGATGAAAGAGAATCATTGATTGGTTGCCTCCTGCATGCCCCCTACTGGGGGGATCAAGCCCGCAACCCTGGCATGTGCCCTTGGCTGGAATCAAACCTGGGACCCTTTAGTCCGCAGGCCGATGCTTTATCCACTGAACCAAACTAGCGAGGGCTAAAAATTATTTTTATGTCAGACACACACACTGACACTCTGATAGATGAAAGGCAGAACTCTTTGAAGAGAAGGTTGGAGCCGTGCAGGGAGATGCACCAGGGGAAGGGTGACAAGTAGAAGCTGTTGGGGACCGCTAATAAATGGGTGTGGTTAGGTAGGTTTAAGCGCTCCTGTGGGTTGGCTAATTGGAAGGGGCTCCAGAGCAATGGGTTGTCCCCAGTTATCTAGTACCCGACTCCAGGGTGACTAGTGTTGGGGGCACATGATGGGAGCAGGCGAGTGCGTAGCTTCCTCCACCATCCTATCTAACTTTACTATTCTGTCCCGGGGCCTAGTAAACATCTGGAAGTGGAAAGTCTTCTGGGGCCTGATGTGACCCAAGCATCCTTGGTCCTCTTCCTGATACCTGTCTCTCTGTATTTGTATCATTTATTCACATAGAAAAGACGGTAAAGCATGAAGCATGTGCCCCCAGCCCGCCATCACCTTAACCGGACATTTCTACATTTGGAATGTCACCTATATCAACACAAACCTGGGAGAAAATGCTGATTATTTTGCTTCTTGCTCTTTCCAGTTCATTGTAATGGTCTAAAGTTAATTATGAAGATACATTTTAAAATACAGAATTAGGTGATATTTCTCTGGCTTTCTGACACTCCTTTACAGACCAGTATTTTAAACGTGAACACAGGAGAGGAGCACAGTGAGGAAACGGAATGAGTGATTTCAGAGAGATGAAACTGGATCATCATTTCTCACCAGGGGAAAGAGGAGCCTCTCCCTGACCGCTCCCTCTTCCCGCATCGCTCACTGTCACAGCTGCACTAGCCAACTTGAAACATTAGCGATTAATTCACCTTGAACATTTCAATTTCTCACCGATGCTGAAAAGGGACCACTGATATGCAAATTAAGCTCTATCCTCAAGGAGGTACACCAATAAAGTAATGGAAATTCGGACGCTCCAAGGCTTTGCCACGTGAGAAGTCGGCCACGGGAAGTCCAGGGAGCCCTACTTGGAGCTAAGCCGTGCAGCTATGCAGATGCACATGGTGTGTGTGATGGAGTGTTTATTCTCCTTTTAATTTTAAAACAAATGTCAAATAGTGATACGGACAATGCACTGATAGAGATAGAGACAGAGACAGAATACCAGCCTATGATGACAGGTAGGGACTTGAGTGACATGACTTGAAGATTCGATTACAGCTGAGGTTAGACTGCCCCAGCCGTATGGCCAGTGCCAAACCACCTAGCCTTCATATTATTATCACAGTTACTTTTTTGATGGAGAAAGTAACGGCTTTCTCCAGCAAATTTTAAACTCTGAATTACTATAAAATACAATACAATAATGCATCTTTATTTTATTCACTAACCAAACTTTTCAGCTGCTGGCCAAGCACTATTTGCCTTCAATGATGCTTTTAACACAACGATATATTCAACATCACAGTAGACAAATACCCGTGAGACCAAAGACCGTATTTCCATAAGCCCATCTATCCCTTGGTTAAAGGCACTTGTCCCACAAAACAAAAACAAGAGTCTTATCCCTCCATTCATTTTTTCCCCACATCGCCATTTCTCTTTCCCTGTTCCACCCTCCTTTTTCTCCTGTGTTGGCCTCTCTACTGAGATTTGGCATAATCAAGTTTCATAAATATTTTCAAAAAAAAAAACCAAAAACCATTTCTTGAATCTTCATAAAACAGCCTGGAAACTCAGGTTTAAAAATAAAAACCCTCCCCATTGATGAGACTTTTAAATGAGTCTTGCAGTGTTGCTATGAGCATTAAATTTTAAAAAACATATTAAGTATCGATTAATTTCTCTCACACACAGCAAGCATGAGAGTATATGGTAGTTGTTACTTTTTGACTTGTAAAGCCATTATTATTGCTACTGACGCCAAACAAAGAGTTATGATCACAATAGAGCTGAGCTTTGAAAAAGCTGTTACTGAATGACCACAAAACAAGGCATCTCTTATGAAAGTGTCACCTACCACTTTTAAATATCAGATTCCTAAGGAACTTGCTTCTAGAATATATGTTGCTGTGAACTGTCAAGAAAGAAAAGCAAACTAAAAATGATCCAATGCCTGTTCTATGCTAAGTGCTCTACCAGAAGTTTTATGTACCATATTAAACTTAATTATTTAGATTATCTAGTGAGATGAAATGTCTTAACATCTCTTCTTTTCAAGTAAAACTTCAAAAAAAAAGATTTACAGAAGCTAAGTAAATTTTCCCAATACTATGCAAATTAAATGTTCTCAATATTACACAAATCATTTTAGTGTAGATAAGAATTACTTTTAAAACAATTTAAATCTGTGTAAGGATCTCATTTTCAAAATCATATCCTTTTCAGTTCTTTACCCCTGAAATAATTATACAATGATCATTACCCTATAGTGCTCTATTTTATCCCATGAATATATCCAAATAATTTATTCAGGGTTATTTGACTATAAATAACTGGCTGGATGAATTATGCTTCAGGCCCATATTTCTCATTTGCCAGATATCACCAATATTTACTTGTGGTCATGGGGACACATCTTACAATTTCAGGGAAGTGAAAATGAAAATTCGAAGAAAAAATATTCTTGCTTAAAGCCTTAAAATATAGTAAAGAATCCTTTATATCCCCTACTAATATTAAAGATGGCATGGCCTCCATTCCTGTTGGTCATCAGTGAAGGTGAGGAGTTATCGAGTCTACACAGAAAGGGGAGCTATATTTCTTTCTTAGGACTTAAAGCCTAAAAGGACACAGATGTTCAAAGGCACAGAGCACAAGTGAACATGGTTGAATTTCACAAGTGAACATGGTTGAATGCAATCCTCGCCACCATTAGGGCATCTACATTTCTAGAAAATAATTGGCTTTATTAAAATGGTCACAGAAAAGTTTCCCTCTGAGATAATGACTATTTTTCCATATGTGACTTCAACCTTCCCCAAGGGTCTAAAGGTCACCCAGATCATTTTGATCTTGACATTAAATTACAATAATGTAAGGAAACGGAAAGAACATTGTGCCAATATTGGTCTGACTCCCTTAAGTGGTCGGCTGTGTCCCCGAGCCACCATTAGGAACCTTTAACTGCTTTGTGTTTTTGCCAGCACAGTTGTTTTTGCCGGAAGAAAACATAACTCTGTTGATGCTGTGTGCATTGCTAGTTTTTCCTCAGGTACATTCCTGAGTCTTGGCATCATCGCCTCCCTTGGTCACAGTGCTTGTTACGCACAGGTGACCTGAGCCAAGCCAGTGGGGCAATTCCAAGGTTTTGTTGGGACAATTGGAAAAGAAATCCTCTTTTCTGCTGTGAATGCTGAAAACACAGGATTCCAGCATCAAGCTGTAGCAGCTATTACTGTGGAAAGCCTGCTGAGTGAAGCCAGCACAGAGGGAAGCAGAATTGAGAGATGAAGTGAGACCAAGTTGAGGTGGCACAGTCAGCACCCCCAAATCCAGCTGTGTCTACCGAGCGTCCCTGGTGCCTTCTCACTGCACCACCTCCTTCCATGTGTGCGGAACCTACGCAGGGTCACGGCTTTACCAATTCTCCTCTCTCCTGGGCTTCGTTATTTTTTTTTTTCTTTTTAATGAATCATCCCCATCAATGTATACTACTTAAGCACGCTGTCAGAAAGAAAAATAAAGCTTCTCTTGACCCCACTCTACATGTTTCTGCTTTTTTATATTAATACTAGAGGCCCAGTGCATGAAATTTGTGCACTGGGGGGGAAAGGGGTTACTCAGTCCAGCCTGTGCCCTATCGCCGTCCAGGAGCCCTCGGGGTATGTCCGACTGACAGCTTAGGGGGAGTGGGCCTTAGCACTGCTGCGGAGGCGGGAAAGGCTCCCACTGCTGCAGCTGCACTTGCCAGCCATGAGCCCAGCTTCTGGCTGAGCAGCACATCCCCTGTGGGAGCGCACTGACCACCAGGGGGCAGCTCCTGCGTTAAGCATCTGCCCCCTGGTGGTCAGTGCGCATTAATAGCGACTGGTTGTTCGGCTGTTTGGTCAATTTGCATATTAGCCTTTTATTATAGGATTCTTAAAATAAGATGTCCATCCTCACTCTCTGCAATTTTTCTCATTCATTTTCTCTTAGGCCAACTCCAATTAGACTTTCACTGCACACCACTCATCTGCTCGTGTCAAAAAGCCACGTTACTAAATTGAATGGTCAGATTTCAGTCTTCCTTTCAATCAGTGACATCTGTACTTCTGACTATTCCCAATGCCTGGACATACTCTGTTCACTTAGCTTCCGCACAAAAAACTCATTATCATAATTTTCTGTCTAGCTTATTGGTTGCTTCTTCTCAGGCTCCATTGCTGGTTCTTCCTTTTATCTCTCATTACCTCCTAAGGATGAGATGCCCACGGCCCAGTCCTTCATCCTGCTTCTTCTCCACATCCAGCCCTGGGTAACCTCTCTTTACTTCATAAATTTAAATATTATACATATGCCAATAATTCCCTAATTTGTATCTCCATCCACACCTCTTCCCTGCACTCCATTCTTATACATTCAACTCCCTACTTAATACCTTTAACATTTTCCAAACCAAACTCTCATTCATCCCCCAAATCTTACTCTAGTCATACCCTTCCCCAACCCAGTTTATGACAATTCCATTCTTCCAGTTTCTCAGGACAAAAGGAAAAAATATGTAGCTGTGCTTGACTCCTCTCTTTCTCTCACCAAACTACCAAACCAACCAAAAATGCTGTTGGTAGGACTCACCCCTCTGGAAGTAGACCATTTCCCCACCGTCACAGGTAAGCCACATTGTTCTAGCCTGGATTCTCACAATACCACCTAACAAATCTTACTGCTTCTACATTTGCTCACTTAATCTCCATTCTCTGCACAACAGGTTAAATAAAAAACCATTCCTGTATCCACAATCACTCTCAATTTTACACTTAGTATACGGCCTACAAAGTTCTACATGATCCGCTCACACACACACCACTCCTACCCCGTGTCTGACCTCTTGACCTCTTCATCCCAGCTTGCCCCCCTCCTTTAACAATAGCCTCCTTGAGGTTCTTTGAGCAAACTTCAGCCATTTTCCCATCTCCCACCCCATGCTTTGTTAAGCTCTCTTTCTGCCTGGAATTCTCTTCTCCACTGGGCAAACATCTTTGCCTTCAAATCTTTGCTCAAATCGGATTCCTCTCAGAGAAGTTTGTATCTCCTGACCTCCCCTATTTAAATTCCTCCCACCCAGCAATCCTACTCTCATTCATCTTACTATAAACCACTTTTCATTTTGAAACAGAAATTGACATCTTTATACATAACATATAATTTTCTTATAATTTATCCTTTATTGTGCCTTATTAGAATGTATGATCCAGGAGGTCAGAATTATTTACCTATTTTGTTCACTGATAGATCCTGAGTATTTATCACACTGTCTTGACACATAGTAGGTGATTAATAAATATTTATTTTATTAAGGAACAAAATAAATGTGTAGCCATATGCATATAAGACTGTAAATTCATATACCAAAATAGTAGCAAAGCTGGAACTAGAGCCAAACTAAATAAAATCAAGACTATAGCAGAGGGGGTCAGGACACTTTTATTTGAGGAAGAGTATTTTCAATGAAGGTTCCAAACAGAAAGCTTAAGCATTTGGGTAATGCACACAAGCATATACCTGAACGCGCGCGCGCACACACACACACACACATACACACACACACACACACACACTACCAACTGCCTCAAGGTTACACAGTTTAATAACTTGTAAACTTTGTTTCCTAGATATATTTATCACTTTGTTTTTTGATTTTTTGATATGATAAAAAGAAGAGAGATGCTTTTCACTTCATTTTCCCAGAAAGGTTCTAAATTAATAATACCTCACTCAATTTGCGTAGGTTTTAGTTCTTTGCTGTTGATCAATTTCCCCCCACGGCAAACTGTCACACTGACTCTCAGACCTACTTCTTATATTTCCAGATCAAACATTTCTGAAACCTTTAATAATTCAGCGGATTGAAAAGTAAATGTTTACATCCTTTTCTTTTTTTCAGGCATTTTGATTTGTGTATTTGACTTGCAATTTTGGGGACAGCCAAATTTCCTTTGAAAAGATAGAACAAAATTACAAAAACACCAAATTCTGTGCCTTCATTTTTTTATCACAGTAAGTTTTATTTCATTCAAATGCCCAGTTTTGGAAAAACTACTTTTAGCACATGATGTCTAGAAATTCAGATGACATTCAAGACCTGCCCGTGTTTTGCTTTCTAAGCTCATTATAATGAAGTTTCTAAAAGTTTCTATTTAGATCTAGTACAGTGAGGCAGGTCATCTTAACAATGACATCATGCATCAGAAAGAGCAAAGTTACAATACCCCAGAGGGTGGAAAACCATCTTTTGCTTTCCTACCTTTTTTTTAATCTTCCCCAGCCAGACAGAGATGATAAGCTGTCATGAGTCAAATGTCCTCATATCACTTCTTCTGGATCAACAAACCAAAGTCACTCTCTTGTTTCCAACAGATATTATTTACCCATCATGATCAGAAAAGCCAGCATTATTAGGTCACAGATCAAAAAGGTGCAAAAGTGCAAAACCAATCCCAAGCATTTGATTGATTAAGGCAGCAATATTTTCCCAATTTGTACAAATACTGAAACATATTAACACAGTATCGTGTTTCCAATTTATGAGATATGGTTACCTGTAGGCTTAGATATTTGTATAATTCAGTCTTGAATACACATACTTTACTTAATTCCATAATTTATTCCTTTTTAAGTGTTATTTCATTGTGAAAATGTTTATTTTCCAGGCAATGGGAAATATTATTAGTGGTACTTGTGCCCAAGATAGTCTTAATGTTCCCTCAGCTTGACTAAATGTTAGACAGGTTTTTTCCTGACTACAGGTCTCTGACCTCCCTTTTTTTAGAGCATTTAATTTAAGAAACTTGCTATTGTAAATTATTTATCTGTCCCCTTGAGATATAAATCTTCATTAAGCAGCTTTCCAGTTTTACAATTCAAGAATGTCTTTCCCAAGGACCTGAGAGCCAGCCCTTTGAAATGAATCATCAAGAACACAGAGCCAGTCTCCCAGTCTCTGTGGGAGGGGAGGAGCCTGCCGCCCATAAGCACCAACTAGCAAACATAAATGGCCTAACCAAATTGACCAACTCCCCGCCCACACCACACACACACACACACACACACACACACACACACACACACACACACACAATGTTCTCTAGTACTTTTCCACTAGCTCAACCAAGGGCTCAAAAACTTCCCCACCTTTTGTTTCAAAGAATTGAGTTCAATCTCTCTCTCCTATAGCCAGTCTTGACCCCCTCTGCTATAGTCTTGAATTAAGTCTTTCCTGTATGTTTAACCCAATCCAGTGGGTTTTTTCCTTTGTCAGGAGATATTTTTTATTAAAATAATGTGTTTTCACCCTGGCTGGGTATCTCAGTGGGTTGGAGTGTCATTCTGATGTGCCAAGGTTGAGGGTTCGATTCCCAGTCAGGGCACATACAAGAATCAACCCAATGAAATGCATGAATAAGTGGAACAACAAATTTCTCTCTCTCTCTTTCTCTCTCTCTCTTTCTCTCAAGTTAATAAATATAAATTTTTAAAAAATTTAAAAGAACAATGTGTATGTCATTTCCTACCTATGAAATCATGTTCCCCAGAAGCCATTCCACATGGCAGTGAAAATACAAAGATGACTGCACCTCTGCTCTGCCTATTAATCAAAAGAATGTCACAGCCAGTTTCAGGAAAGCTGAATAGCAACAAGAAGTGTCACGGAGCAAAAGCCCAGTCTAAGGAACAGATTGGTCACACATTTGGCCATGCATATCAACAAACATTCAGGGTTAGCACCAACGCAACCACACTCAGTAGATACCGCTGACCTGGGACACGGGATCCAACCAATGGTCTTGCGGTGGACACCACATACACCAGGGGAGCCCCACCCAACTGAGCCATGGTGTCATCTGAGTTCCTCATATGTCTACTGCCATTTTGGAAAGGAGCAGAGGGAAGATTAGGAAATCAGAAAGTTTGAGAATTTACCTGGAAAATACAGACACAAATAAAAGAGGCTATTTTACCAGCAGAGGTGTGGGGGCTTGAAGTGATCTGATATGTGGGCACATATAGGAAATAGTCTCTGGAGTGAAGGGCAAATGGGATCTCCCCCACCTTAAAACAATACTCATAGCTGCTAAAGTTTGGACAATAATGAAAAATACGTGGTGTTTCCATGGTATTCCTCAACTACTAACAAGCACTCTACAGCAGAGCCACTAGCATTCATTGGACATGACAATGATATTTGGTACAACCTGAAAATACACACACACACACACTCTCTCTCTCTCTCTCTCTCTCTCTCTCTCTCTCTCTCTCTCTCTCTCTCCCCCCCCCCCCACTGGCTTTAACAGATATAATGTTCTACAATAGCATCATGGACTAGGATACAAATAGAACTCAGTGTCTGAAGCCAGCAGGTACAATATTCTCCTTGCACATACTCAAGTCTAGAAATGCTCAGATTGCAGACCCTTTAGCTACACAAATGAATTGCTTCCTCTGACATCCAACCCCCCTAGGCAGCCCCATCTGGCTCCTAGCCTATGTACAAATATAGAGGAGCACACCAGAGTTACGATTTTATTAAAACTATAGCGGAAAATATGCTCTTATGTGACTTGTGTCAAAATTATAATACATCACCATTCATTCTACCAGTGACTGACACCCATGTAATTTTTTTAAATTATCAATTACTGCATGTGTTTTAAATGATTTCTTTACCTTGGTATATAAGACAAATCAAGTTTCAATGTATTTGATTTTGGGATATTATATTAGGCTAAAATAGAGAATAGATGCAAATGTAACAAACCACTGCTGGGTGACTTTTCTAATCAAGACATGTATTAATCAATCTGATTTAAACCTATGCTTACAAACTTATAATTTTATCACTGCATCTGCTAAATCGAGAAATAAATACCTTCTAAAATTATATACAACTAAATATTCTGTATTAGAAAGAGCAGGCAACTATTTCCCTGCCTCCACCAACATAAAAATCAGCTCATTTTGAGGAAGCATGATGGAGCCTGTCGTGATGTGAGAGGTAGGAAGTACAGGCCAAAAGGAAAAAAAAAATCTCATTCAGCTCTGTTTATCTCTCTCCTATTTCTATTTGTAATGAATAATGGAAAGTTCTAAATTGTCCTTTTTGATAAAAAGAAAGTCTCACAAAGCAACCTCATTTCCACTCAAACCAATGAGGCCTTTCACACAATTGTCAGGCCACCTATCATAGTCCAGGGTTCTCAGTGTATATTGATCCACTGAGTCATAATAAAGTAGTGCTTCCAGCTGGGAAGGAGAGTTAATGCAAACATTTTCTGGATCAGAAAAGACGGACAAAGAAATAGGTCTGCTTCTGCCCAGCCAATTTCAAACTGCTCCTGGCACTACTGAGAATCTCACCCACAGCCCTGCGTGTTCCCACACACTGTTCCCACAGAGACGAAGGTGGCGCCTGAAAAACAGCATCTGAGCAGACGCAGCACGGTGCACAGTAGCTGCAGTAATTACAAAGCGCAAACTCTTGTGATACCCAAAATGAAGAATCGATTACTGGCATTGATTATTGTGTTGCAATTGTTACTGCTTTATTATATTATTTTTCTGAAAATAAAATGAAGGTCAATGTGTTGTTGCTATTGGGAATTTGCATTATAATTTAGAAAACTAGCACAAAAGAGAAAAACATTTTTTAAATTGTAATAAAAATAAATAAAGGGCGGAGAAAAATTTGGAGGTGATGAATAAGAATATGGCCTTAATTAGCGTAATGGTTCCATCACTCATCGAGGTGTGTACATTAACTGTGTACAGGTTTCTGTCTATCAACTGCCAGGGAGAGAGAAATGTCCCCCTCTACCACACCTGAGTTCTTGTGGGTGGACTAAAAATATAATTGACCGGATTAACAGGAGAAGAAAACAATTTAATTCGTACACACGGGAGATCATAAACAATGCTCCAAGGTATGAAAGAAGCAGTTAGCCTTTTATGCTTTCTGACAAAGAAACAACAAATGTGTGAAGAATTGGCAGGACAAAGAAACTTAGATTTGGGTGCTCATTAGTGGAGAATCGAAGCAATGTTTGGGCTTGGGTAGCAAATGAGTAAAAAAAAATAATAATAATGTGTGTTTATACATGTTTCTGGGCCTTGAATCCCCGGCTGGCGATAAGGATGTCTCTCTCATTAGCCTGCAGGTGCAGAGAGGGCACCTTTCACACGGGAGATTTATCTCCCGCTTTCAGGAGGACAGAGAGTCAGAGGGGTCAGAGTGTTCTTGCACCGGCTGTCACTTAAGTAACTTTAATTCAAAATAATCAATATGCCATTGTGGGACATTTGGGGGAGGCCTGCCCTGGGCCCTGACACAGTCATACTTCAATAAAGTGATTTTTTTTAAATTAGCAATTTGTAACTTTAGGAAATATGAAAGTAATATTCCCAGAGTCAGTGAAGCTCAATAGTCAAACATAAATGTCAAGAACTTTATACTTTTATTTAAAGGCACCACTTTTTTCTCTTCAACGGATGCATAATTGAGTAGACGAATATTGTGTTGTGTTACACACCCTTCATAAAATGTCTAAAGTCTATCATCTCTGCACGATTATATGCAAGCCTGGATCCAAATTTCCAAGCCTTTTATGCTCCTTAACATAAAAATAGGAGGAATAACATGATGATATGGGCATTACATGGAATTCCCAGGTGATCTACAAGTAGAGTTTTCATAATGAAGCTATGATTTTCATGATTCTTGAGAGATGATGCTTTAATTAAAAACAAAAACAAGCCCAGCTGGAGTGGTTCAATGGTTGAGCATCAACCTATGAACCAGAAGGTTACGGTTCAATTCCTGGTCAGGTCACATGCCCAGGGTTGCGGGCTTGATCCTCAGAAGGAGGCATGCAGGAGGCATCTCTCATCATTGATGTTTCTATTTCTCTCTCCTTCTCCTTTCCTCTCTGAAATCAATAAAAATATATACTTTAAAAAATAAAAAATTAATTAATTAACAAAAAAAACACACACAAAGCTTTTTGGATATTCATCTGGCTCAGTAAATGAACAGAGAAAAAAGCATCAGGAAATGTTTCTAGATCAGAAGTCATGATCGAAAATCTGTCACTTACAGCAAGTCTCTCTCTCCTCTAGCTCCATGTGACTGCAAATTCTCATTTGTTAGTTTTTCTCCACCTCTCCAGCCAGCCCTTTGCAACACCTTTCATAGAGTTCCCTTTCTCTGCCTTTGTTTAAAAGCTAACACAACTTGCCAAAACCGGTTTGGCTCAGTGGATAGAGCGTCGGCCTGCAGACTGAAAGGTCCCAGGTTCGATTCCGGTCAAGGGCATGTACCTTGGTTGCGGGCACATCCCCAGTGCGGGGGGTGCAGGAGGCAGCTGATCGATGTTTCTCTCTCATCGATGTTTCTAACTCTCTATCCCTCTCCTTTCCTCTCTGTAAAAAATCAATAAAATATATATTAAAAAAATAAAAAAAAATAAAAGCTAACACAACTCTCTTCTCCTTTTACTTTATAGTCTCAGTGAACTATGTTTATCATGCCTGTAGCTACAATGATTAATTTTGTGTTTGGATGATGAAGCCTGAATCTTTATTTTTAGCTCTGACTTTCTTTTGAAGTCTGTATCCCAAATTCTGAATACTTCCAATAGATCTATTCATGGATGCTCTCTCTATATATATCAAGTTCACTATTCCAAAAATGGACACCCTGCCTCCTGTCAAAACCAGATGGCCACATCTTCATATCTTCTACTCAATCAGACTAAAATCTTGGGATCATTTCTAATTATTCCCTTGAGTAACAAATATAGAAATTTCTATATGTATAGAAATTGCCAAACCTGGTCTATATTCCCTCCAAAGTGATTTTCATTGTCACTTTAGCCTTTTCATTATCTGTACCTTATCATTTCAACCACTCAGTTATAAAATGATTTTCTGTATTTCCTTGCAGGTTGCTGGGGATATCGTTTTGAATTGAGTAAATGAAAGAGTGAAAAACATGACAACATCTGCGACATCGCAGTGAGGGAGAACTGGCAGGACCTGGTGACCTGTGGTGACCCTCAGATATTAGATGCAAGGAGGGCAAGGAGGAGGCAGAGGGCAAAGTCAAGGCTGAGAACTTGGAAAGCTTTCTGATGGTGGTGCTGAGAATAAGGAATGATTAGTGGAAGGGATATTTGAAAGATAAAAAACTGAAGGAACAGGAGTCCGGAGGAAGTCCAAAGAATTAGGCTGCTGTGGAATGACTTACTTTAGGCCTGGGGGCAGCTCTTCTAGGATGAGGAGAATGAAGCAAGGCCAGTGGGGTTTGAGTAAGTTTATGGGTTTGGAGAAGAAGACAGGAAATGGTTTTCCTGCCTGTGGCCTACCCGTTCTAGAAATCTTCAATATATGTCTCTAAAATTACTAATCTGTTCTTAGCCATTGTTCCCAGAATTGTTTTGGTAATAGCAGTTTGGGTAATTTTTCTCCTGGTAACAAAAAGTCACCTTTTTTTGAACAACATTAATACAACTTCAATCTGGCATAGGAGCTTCAGAAAACCATACAATTGGCTATGAAGTCTATTGTCATTCTCCACAATTTCATTTCAATTGTATATATTCCTGTCTCTTACTCAGCCAGGACTTTCTTTCCTCCATCTCCCAACTGCAGCTCAAGTACTACCTCTCTCATAATCTAGCTTGTTACATGTAAGAACTTTGTAATATAAGGGAACTGAGTTGATTTATGTTCATTAAATGTATAAATAAGAATAAAATCCAAATTAGAATATCACCGTCACATTTGAATCCAACCTGGTAACATTTTTTGTGGTCAGACATAAAAGTGAGACTTGCTGTTGGGTGAACTGCTATTGTTCGAAGACAGTCACACACACAGCAATTGAAGTAAATTAGGTAGATTCTGAGATGACTTCAGAAGGTCAAAGGGCTGTAAGAGTTTATCTAGCTTTCTGGTAACAAAATGACAGACTTTTTTTTTATGAGAAAATTGACATTTCAAAGGATCAAACTCTCTTTCACCATTTCTTTTATTAGAAACATTCTGATTAATTCCCATCAATCTTATTTTGGAGTATCTGAAATGTGTCTTGAATTCCAATGAATGAGTGAATATTGGTTGAATATTGATTTAATAAGGTGTCTTATATGATTAAATATCTTAAAATTTAAATTAATTATTCTGGTTTATATAGTTTATAAAGTAGTTATATTTTGTTTTTGAACAATCTAAACACTATTAACAAACTCTCCTCACATCTTTTCAAAATAGAAAAGAGGCAGAAATGAGATATTTCTAATTCTTAATAAAAATTATGGAAACAAACAAAAAAAAAACTAGAAAGTTATATCACCTTCTTTAACATCTCTAAATGCCGTCCCTCATGGAAAAGAATAAAGTCACATTGACTGGTTCTGCTTTTTAGTACTAAATCACACACAAACTTTTCAAACAGAGAAAACTATACAAGGAACTATTGCTACATTCTGATCACCCTCATTAATAACCACAATTACATCCTAAAACCATGACCCAAAATGTCATCAGTATATCCATAATCTAAAGCAGTGGTAAGAATGACTCTGGACCTGCCAGCTCGCAATAGAAACCACTTACGCATTCTACAATGTACTAAGTGCTTCACTGCCCTAATTCACAGGATTCTCACAATAAGCCTACGGGATGGAAATTATTATTTTGGGGGCCCTTTGTAGACATAAACAGACAGAGGCAAAGAGAAGTGGTCACTTGAGAAGGGCACGGAGCTGCAGTAAAATCAGGCAAAATCCTAAACACAATCTGACTCCAGAGCATGTTCTTAACATACAACGTGGCTTCACCGTCACTACAGTTTATCTTTTATGAAAGAGCAAGACGACACATAGCAGGTGATGCATATTACCTGAGGAAGCGAGGAACCGAAACAGAGCACACACTAAGGAAGTTTGGGGTGCGGGAGTGTCCTGCTGGCTGAGTGATTAGGGAAACAGATATTGTATGTAGGCTCTGGAGTAGGGTTGTGAAAGGTCAAAATAAAGGGTTGGAGTCTTCCAAGCAGAGGACTGACGTAGGGCAGACAAATGCAAGGCCCATTTTTCAGGATGACAGTAATTGGACTGAAGGGAGGGAGGGGGCATGGAGAGGGCAGTGGTCATTAAGGCAAGAGAGGAGAATGGAGCCAGGCTGTAGAAAGTCTTCTTTCAAAGCTGAGACAACTGCCGAACTTTGAGCATCTGAAGACATCTTAGAGTGTGTTTTGTGTTTGGCACAAATGTGTATCACAAATTTTAGGGTAAGTTAATTTTAAAAAGAGACAATCCACAATTTTAAATGTACGCAACCCATAAAATTTTAAGATCACTAATACTAAATGTTTTTATTGATATTGTTCTACAAGAAGATCGTATTTGCGATCTTTTACCAAGCTCTACCCAGCTTGACGATGGATAGTTTTGTCTGTATGGGTAGCTTCCACAGCCAATTGGTTTAACTTCTCACTTTTCATATTTACTAAATAAAAACCTTAACTCACATCTATATGTCATGAAGAAAAACAGAAGATGTGCATCATGAATATGCAAAATAATGTATTATTTATATATATAAATAAAAATATATATATACATATATATTTATATATATATACATATATATATATATATATATATATATATATATATATATATACACACATATATATTTATTTATTTTTTTAAGCAGCAAACAATCAAGCCCTGGGAACATGTCAAACTCTTTTTGTTTAAGTAGTTAGATTTTAGGTTTTTGAACAATCTCAACACTATTAACAAACTCTCCTCACATCTTTTCAAAACAGAAAAAAAGGCAGAAATGAGATTTAAAAAATATCTTAGTCTAATTTTTGCATCACAGTCCAATTTTTAAAAGAAGTTACAATATCTTTTCCCAACATCATTATGTTTTGTCTCATAAGAGATAAGTTCAGGTAGGTAGTAGTATGCTGGTAAGTTTTTAATAAGTTGTCCTCTGGGGGGGGGAGAAGTCCTGCTTTGATAGCATTTGTCAATTCCTATGGTGTAAATACTCCCTCCATGACAGATTTCAAGCTCCCGACCTGATAATTCTGAATTAGAAGAGCTGCTCACAGTGGGCTCTCACGAGCCAGCAGGTTATTAATCGTATCTCAGATAAGCTTCTTTAGCAAAGCGGTTGGAATCATATTGCGGTTATGAATTTCTCAGTTACAGCCTCAGGTGTGAAAAATGCTTTTTTTTTTCCTAACTCAATCTAATTTTCTCCCTCGAGCTCCTATTCTGCCTGATGTAGAAAATCAATCTAATTGTTTCAGAGGAACCCAGTCCAGTTCATGGATTACTCAGGCAATTCAGGATTAAATGTCTGTCACCTTCAGCTTCAAAGTGCTTGCAGGAACCTCCCTCCCCTCCTGCTGGCCCTGGAGTTAGTCCTGGTGCAGTGCAGGGGAGGACCCCTGCTTAGTCCTCTACGCGGGCTGTGAACGATCCCGACATCCAAGCAGCTTCCACTGTGCTCCGTGGTGATCTGTCACAGGTCAGCTGCAACATGCCTTATCACAACATCCTGATGTTCTTCCCCCCACCCAGGTATGACACTGCCCACACCCACCGCCTCATTCCTGAACGTCTGCATCCCTTCTCGGTGCCCACAGTAGCTCCTGGTCTTCCTCACATGCCATCTGCCACACCGCCGCTTCTGCATGGCAGCAACGTAATGGTTTAGCGACTTCTCTTGGTGAAGGGGAATCTCCTCTTCAAGCACCTGCTCTAAGCACCCTTTCACATTCAGATCACTGACCGAGAATGAAGGGCTCTGTAAAGCTACCTATTATGGACTTACTAGTAATTTGAGGATAGGACTGCAGGGACAATGAGTGCTTGCTCATGTCTAACCCTCTTCCTTCCTTCCCAAACTCTCCTGCAGGCTGGCCATCTCCCCCTTTAGACCTAAAAGGTGTCCTTTATGTTCCCAAACTGTATAGTGACCCCTCTCCCTTAAGCACTGAGTGGTGTGTGACTCTCTGAGCCAGGAAGGAAGATGAAGGACAAGTGTGGAGATCATGCCCATTTCTAGTCCTCAACTTATCCCACATTTAGAAGTAGCCTCTCAGGGCATTATTATTGTCATTAAAAATGTCTATTTCATCTTAAGTAGAGGAGTTTATGTTCTAACCTTTCTCAACATCAGCCAGCACATTTTAATTCAAAAAAGCAGAATCTACTGCCCAGTTTTTGAACTCTTGACAATGACCACAGTTTGGTAAGACTATGATGCTGAGACATGTCACTGACTGCCAACTCTCCCCTGGGAACAAAGCTCCGTCATCTACCCACTGTCGCCTCAGCCCAGGTACTCTGCATTTCCCAACCTGCAAGTGGCTCACCAAATGAGCCACAACACAAGAAAGGAGTTTTCTCCTGCCATATGGTTCACCAAGGCAAACCACAGTGTTTTGCTCTTATATAAGCAAGAGCAGAATTAAAATTCAGAAATCAAAGTAGTTCTTCCACTGAATAAAACAGGAGTCTATTAGCATTTTCTCATAATATTTACCCCTCCATATTCTTTGCCACTAAAAAATAGTTTGTGATAGTGTCTTGAGAGAGGAATTTTACAAACAGCTTGTTCTGCTTTGCTCCCCAAGATTATTGTTAGTAATGAGATGTTTTTGCTATTAGGAGTGTAACTTTGATGCATGTGTTGCTCTATTCTTTTCCTTTATAGGAAAAATTATAACATTTGCATTAGAAATCACTGGTTTAGTTCCTTTTTATAATTTGTAACTATTGATATACTCTGTTGAGACAGCATTCTCCTGGTTTACTTTAGCTCTTTGAGTATATTTTACAGAGTTGATTTAAAATCTTTATCTAGTAGGTCCAATGTCTTTGCTTTGTCTAGCCAGCACTTTTCTTGTTAGATGCTTGTATGAAATTACCACATTCAAATATTCACATATCCCAGTGCGTATGTTTTATTCTTCATACTAAAATTAGTTACTCCTTATGTTATGACATGTTCTGAACTTCTATTTCTTACATGTCTGTTTCCTTTTTTTTCAGTTGATTTTAGAGAGAGGAAGGGAGAAAAACATCAGTGTGAGAGAGAAACATCAATTGATTAGCTCCCACACAGGCACGACAGAGGACTGAACCGCAACCCAGGTATGTGCTCTGACTGAGAACCAAATCCACTACTTGCCACCTTTTGGTGTATAGGGCAACACTCCAACCAACTGAGCCACACTAGCCAAGTCACATGTTTATTTCTTTTAAGCTCTTATGCATCAATGATGCATCAACCTTTATAGATTTTTTACTAATCATGGAATTAATATGATGTACTACTAACAGGAAAAGAACAAGTCTAATAAATATCAGTAATAGCTATACTCTGTTAGTAAATGGGAGGCAATCCAATAAATTATAGCATAATTTCTGAAAGTTTGTGATTTTTTTTTTTTCGTTTTTCCCTGGAGGTTAAATTATCTGCTCAACCACTGCAGAATATTAGCTGGACTTAGGAAGCACATTCAGAAACACCTATCCATGCAATAAAGGTGGGGCTGAGAGTCTTAAGCGGGCACAAAACAAGGTCAAAACTGCACTTTAAATTTTTTTAAATTAAAATACAGTTAACATACAATATTATATTAGTTTCAGGTATACAACTAAAATTAACTCTTCTTGAGGAAGGCTTCAAAATTGCATGACCAGTTAGGGGTAGCCTATCTAATAAAAGAGAAACATGCAAATTGACCGTAGCTCTGCTACGCCCACAAGCCACTCCCACTAGCCAATCATGAGTATGCAAATTAACCCAACCAAGATGGCGGTTGATTTGCATATCCAGGCACAGAGCGAAGACAGCATAGAAGGAAGCCAAGCGCTGCAGAAGGGAGCAAAGCTGTGGAGAAGCAAGCAAGCGGGACGGCAGAGAAGGGAGGGAAGCAGGCAGGGCAGCGGAGATGGGAGGGAAGCCGGAGGGGCAGCAGAGAAGGGAGGGAAGCAGGCGGGACAGCGGAGACCGCCACAGGAAGCCCTATTCTTGCAGGAATCTTCCTGCAACGGGCCTCTAGTATTAAAATAACATTATTTAGAAATCAAAGAACTGCCCTGACCAGTGGTGCTCAGTGGTTAGAGTGTCAGCCCGTACAGCAA
The DNA here is from genome assembly GCF_951640355.1 of Cnephaeus nilssonii. NCBI lineage: Eukaryota > Metazoa > Chordata > Mammalia > Chiroptera > Vespertilionidae > Cnephaeus > Cnephaeus nilssonii. Next base: position 22,023,426 of record NC_137091.1, on the reverse strand, counting down.
AGGGTCATGGGTTCGATTCTCGGTCAGGGGCACGTACCTGGGTTGCAGGTTCTATCCCTGGCCCCAGTTGGGGTGCATTTGGGAAGCAACCACTCATTGTGTCTCTCTCACATTGCTGTTTCTCTTTCTCACTCTCTCACTCTCTCCCTCCCTTATACTCTGTCTAGAAATCAAAGAACTGCATTTGGAAGGTAGCAATGAAAACAAAACCAAAAAAAAGAAGGAGTGTGTGTGTGTGTGTGAGAGAGAGAGAGAGAGAGAGAGAGAGAGAGAGAGAGAGAGAGAGAGAGAGAAAGACTGCAAACCAGGAATGCACAGAATTTATCATCTTCAGGAAGAAGGGCAAGAGAGAAATAAAAAGTGATTCTATTCATTTTAAGCCATGGTGATTTAGATAACCACCAGAACCAGAAAAGAAAAGTCATTACAGGTAGAAGCTGGTTTGGATATGTTGAGCTTGTTAGTGAAGACATCTCGCAGGCAGCTGGGAAATTCCAGCAGGCAATTGAAAAAATAAAGAAAAGAGATTGTTAGATGTGTTCCTCTCCAGCACCAATGTAGGAGGTGTCGGAACAGGACTTCTCTTGAGGCCCTGGCAGTGGACAAGCCACTCAGGGAGGGCGTGCACAATGCTGAGGTCAAGGAGGAGGCTTTGGGGAAACCTTGTAAACAGTCTCATTTTGGCAAGTCTGACCTTGCTTTTCATTTTTATACTGTCAGGTATTTTTATATGGTCCATATTAAGTCAGTTATATTTTATATGGCCAATTTCATAGTCAGTTTTATATGTATCCCTTTTATTTTCTATTTTTAATATTCATTGTAAGTCAATTTTTTAAAGGGATAAAAAAAAGATAAGATAAAAACAATAAATAATACTCAAAACACTAAATGTGATTTTAGGCTCGCTTTCTACTTAAGTTATTAGAGCTATAAGGCCCTGACAATTCCCACTAAGGGAGAAAATCTGATATAAAGTCCTATTTGAGAAGAAACACAGAGAAGCCCTTATAAAATAATGATAAATAAATCATGTAATTTGTCAACATCTTTTTCTCGTGGAATTTCATCTACAGATCAGCCTTCAAAATGGTTACAGTTAAAAACCATATAAAATAATTTATGGGGAAAATATTTTAATTTACAGAACTATTAGATAGATGGATAGATAAGTTATATATATAAATATATATGAAGTGACATTAGCAAGATGGCAGAATAGGAGGTCTGCAGCTCACATCCCCTTTAACAATCTGGCAGCCATCCATGGACAAAATTCCCCTTGTGAGAGCACTGGGATCCAACCTCAGGTCAGAAGCAGTCCTGTCTCCCAAGGACCCACAGGCAGTCCTGACTGTGCCCCTGGAGTCAGGCCCACCCATTTTGGTCCAAGCCATGGTCCAAAGGTAGTTCTGTCCTCCCAGAGACCGGGCAGGAGACACACCTACCCATGTCCCTGTGGCAGACCAGCCAACCTCAGTCCAACTGCAGATCATGAAGCGGCCACATAATCTGGCCCCAGGTCCCCACAGCTGTCATCAGGGAGCAGTCCTGCTGGGAGACAAGCCAGTTGCTACCCCCAGAGGTAGGCCCTCTCGCCTGGTCTGACTGTGCATATTGAAGTGGTCCTGTAACCCAGCTCTAGCTCCTCTCAGCTGAGGTCCAGGAGCAGCCCTGTGACCTGGCTCCAGCTCCTCTCGGCCACAGTCCAGGCGTTGTCCTGCCCGATCAGTTACCCAGCAAGAGTCACTTTCCTCCAGCCCCTGAAGGCAGGCCTGCTGACCTTGGTTTGACTATAAATCTTGAAGCAACCCTGTGACCGGTCTTCAGCCCTGCCCTGCCTCAGTCAGGGGACAGTCAGCCCACACAGGGACCTGGCAGGAGGCACACCCACCCATGCCCCCAGACGCAGGATCCTGAAGCGACCCTGTGAGTTGGTTCCAGCCCCTCTTGGACAGAGTATGGGACCAATTCTACCTTCCCAGGGACCTGCTCAGTAGTGCTCCTTCTCATGCAGAGACAACAATGCAAGGACACACAGATCACCAAAAATCAGCAAGCATGACACCAAAGGACATTAATACACTTCCAACTGCAAAGAAATGAAGGCCTTTGGATTGCCTAACAAATAATTCATAATAATCATCTTAAAGAAGCTCAATGAGATACAGAAGAACACAGATAGACAAATAAAATCATGATAAAATGGGGGGGGGGGGGGTAGAGTATGAATAAAATGAGCGATTTAACACTCCTGAGAAGCCTTATAAGATGCATCTCAGAACTTTCTATCCTGAGGGCAAAAAGGGGAACATTTTATCCATCAGTTTTCAACCTCTATGGTCAAGGTTAGCCTCACAGGCAGACAATACGACCCATTCCCCACCATAGAGTGTATGCTGCCTGTGGATTCCCTGGGGCAGGTAGATCATCTCTCAGCACCAGGAAGCCACAGGACAGGAAGCCCCAGGTAAGTGGCCCAGCCCAAGATGAGGCTCTGTTACACCTGTGGCAAGCTGGACTTGGTCCTTACCACAGGGGCTGGCAAAAGAGGTGGGGCTGAGAGGATGTGTCACTCAAGAAGTGTCAGATTACAACACATCTTTCATTATAATAGTCTCTAACACTAGTGAATTCAAAAAAGGTGGTTTCCTACTCATAGTTATCCTCACACTTCTGCTCCATCCTGTCCTGGGGAAGAGGCTCAGGACACATAAGCATAGTATCAGAGAAGGAAGCTCTAAGCCCCTGCTCTCACTGTTTCTGTAGTTGTCCACCCACCAGGCCCGCAGAGCAAATGGACATTCCAGCTGAGAGGGGGCGTTCTCATTCTGAGGCCCTTCACACATGTCTGCTAACATTTTGTTTAGAGCATTTTGCATTTATATTCATGAGAGCTGGTTTTAATTTTCCTTTCTTGTTTGCCCTTGACAGAGTTTGGCATCAAGGTGATGCTAGCCTCACAGAATGAGTTGGGGAGTATATGACTCTTTTTCTGTCCTCTGGAAGCAATTATATAAAATTAGAGTTATATCTTCCTTTAAAGTGTTTGGAAGAATTCACAGATGAAGATTTTAGCCTGGAGTTTTCTCTGTTGGAGCATGTAAATTATGGATTTACTATCTTTAACAGACAGAGGAATATTTAAATATTCTGTTTCATTTCTTGGGTTCAATTTTGTAGGTCAGGTTTTTCAAATAATTTTTTGATTCATTTAAATTTTCAAAATTATTAGCAAGAAGTTTAAAATATCCTCTTATATTTTTTGTCTTATTGATTTTCTGTATTGCATGTCTTCTACTTCATTAACTACTGTGCTTTTCTTTTTTTTGTCTCCTATTCCTTACTTTTAGTTTCATCTATTGTTCTTCTAATTTCTTGAGAAATTGAGAAGTATGGATGGATCATTAATTAATACTTAGCTTCTCTTTTTTTGTAATATAAGCAATTAAGGCTATCAATTTGGTCTGAGCTGCAGTTCACAATCGTGATCTATAGTATTTTGTTATTACTGAGTTCTGTAATTTCCAGTGAGATTTCTTTTTTAGAGGTGTGTTAATTAAATTCCACACCTTTCTGGGCTTTTTAATATTTTTAATTATTGATTTCTACCTTAATTGTATCCAGGGCACTTACTGTGTAGGTTTTAAATCCTTTGAGATTTGTTGAAATACTGTTTATGACCCTGAATAAATTTAAGTAAATATTCCAGTACACTGGGTAAGAAAGTGTATTCTGGAGCTGTTGGAGACAGAGTTTTATTTTGCAACACATTAAAATATAAATTACATATTTACATATTTTGTCAAATTTGTTAACTTTGCTGTTAAAATCTTCTGTATTTCCATGACCTAATTCTTCAATGAGCTACAGAGAGAATTCTATTAAAAACCCCTCACAGTGATTTTGTGTTTCAATTATATTGTCTATTTCTCCTATTATTTCTGTCCATTTTCTTTATATATTTTGAAGTTGTGTTGTTTGGTGCAGAAAATGTCAGGCTCTCTGTACGGCATTTCCTTTCTCTGAACCTTGCCCCTGAAGGCCTGGCTATCTTGGTTTCTCTCAGATATCCTTAAGCCATTAACACTTTCTAGCTGGTTTACTAGTTTATAGAAACGTAGCTGTTATGGGCTGAATATTTGTGCCTCATCAAAATTCACATGTTGAAGAAGCTATAACCTTCAACATGGTGACATCTGGTACTTTGGGAGGTAATAAAGTTTAGATTAGGTCTTCAGAGCGAAACCCTCATGATGGGATTCGTGTCCATATAAGGAGAGGAAGACAGAGAGACCTCTCTCTGCACGTGCACCCAGGAAAGGCCATGCGCACACAGTGAGAAGGCAATTGTCTACAAGCCAGAGGGGGGCTCTCACCAGGAACCAAATCTGCTGACACTCAAATTTGGCCAATTAAAATATATTCATAAAGTTACAAATTATCAATAATATATGACAATTTCTCTGTGTATCACTAATATTGTTCACATTGTTGAATAGGAAAAGTTCACATGTAGGTAAAGTGAAAATAAACAGTGAGTTAAGTAACAAACAGTGAGTTAAGTTAAGTAATAAACAGGTATTTTATGTTGGGATCTCCGAGAAACACAACCTGGGCTGATGACTGAGGTGCCTGTTGGGGCTAGCTCCCAGGAGAAAACGGGGAGGGAGTGGAGGAAGCAGGACAAAGAAGGGGAAGAAACAGTCTTCTTCAGTCCTGCAAAAAATTCATATCCTATTCTTTTCCTCATAAAGAAAGTATTGGTTACTAAATATATTAATATCTGTTATTTAGCCACCCACCCAGATGAGGGTATTTTTGTTATAGCAGCTGAAGCTGACCAAGACACTAACGTTTCTAAATTAATCAGACAGCTGGCCACTTTGCTAAACTCAGGCCCTTGACCATGAGGTAGGACAAAGTCTTAGGTAAAATGTCATCATCCAGGGTTTCCTGGGGGATCAGGCTGTGTGGGGGACTGCACCTGAAATAGTTTGGTTTCTTCCCCTTCTTTGTCCTGCTTCCTCCACTCCCTCCCCGTTTTCTCCTGGGAGCTATTCCCAACAGGCACCTCAGTCATCAGCCCAGGTTGTGTTTCTCGGAGATCCCAACATAAAATACCTGTTTATTACTTAACTTAACTCACTGTTTATTACTTAACTCACTGTTTATTTTCACTTTACCTACATGTGAACTTTTCCTATTCAACAATGTGAACAATATTAGTGATACACAGAGAAATTGTCATATATTATTGATAATTTGTAACTTTATGAATATATTTTAATTGGCCAAATTTGAGTCATTGTTTTTTTAATTTGTTGTTGTTGTTGTTAATCCTCACCTGAAGATATTTTTCCATTGATTTTTAGAGAGAGTGGAAGAAAGAGGGAAAGACAGAAAGAAAGATCGCTGTGAGAGAAACACATCAATTGGTTGCCTCCTGCATGAGCCCTAACCAGGGCCCAGGCCGGAGAGGAGCCTGTAACCAAGGTACATATCCTTGATCAGAATCAAACTCGGGTCCCTTTGGTCCGGAGGCTGACGCTCTATCCACTGAGCAAAACCGACTAGGGCCATATTTATAATTTAATTATTAGATTTTATAACAGTTGACAAGATGTCCTAGGCCAGGAGCATTCTGTGTCGTCTAGTTTGAGATGAATTAGGACAATCTGCCTCAAGGTACTCCACTACCTTCCTATTGAATCCATTTCACTCACTCACATGCTGTGAAAATTCCATTATTAGAGTGAGGAAGAAAAGACGTTACCTATAGAATGTTTCAAATTAAAAAGAGTTCATTGTCATAGAATTTAGAAATCCTCAAATTCAACCCTGTGCTTTCATAGGAAAGAGGAAATATCATTTCCCCCAAGGCCAACCACCATTTAGTATTATAATCTAGTTTTCATGATTCCAAAACCAGCATTTTTTATCACTATAAATAACTTAGCAGTAGCTCCTTGGCTCACTCACTCATATTACATCATCAGATTGATTCAGAGCTAAACGAAATGTGCTATGGGGCAGACAAGGACAATGAAGGGTGCGCTAGAGGGACTATCCAGACATTGGAGAGAGTCATTAGAAGAGGGGGGACATGTCCTTAAGGAGGGGGGGCAAGAGGGAGGGCAACACCCAAAGTAAGAAGAGAACCAAAAGGTCAAGTGGACAACCATCTCTGGTGTTAAATCAAACGAATCTTCTTCAATAGAAGAAAAGTGATTCAATATTAATCCCAGAGGTGACAGCAAACTCTCCTCTAATGAGTAGAGGATATAAGCATATGGAGAAATGAGATGTAAATCTTTACTCATTTTTATTTCACCTTCTCAAGGTTAGTACACAAAATATAATCTGGAAGCATGAGTGACACACCACTGACCATAAAATTGATTTCAACTTCATTCTCCACACCTTTATCAAAATGCTAGCAAGAAGTGAAATAAGCCTATCTGAGAAAGACAAATATCACATGATCTCACTTATTTGTGGAATTTAATGAACAAAATGAATTGACCAACAAAATAAGACCCGAAGCATGGAGGCATGGAACAGACTGACATTCCTCGATGTGGGATTGGGGGGATGAGAAGAGATATACCAAAGAACTTATATATTTATATGCATAGCCTATGGACATGGGCAATAGGGTAGTGAAGAAATAGAGGTGCAGGTAGGGGGGGGAATGGGACATATTTGTAATACTATCAAAAATAAAAAACATTTTAAAAAAACGTTAGAAAGTTTTTTAACTTCACAAACCAATTTCCAATGACTAAAAAAGTGAAAGTATTTTCAATAAAACCATCAGATCACCCTAATTCACAAACTTTGACTAAGGATATATAAGAACATTTTTTCTTTACTTCAAGCTAATGATGAACTTATAAAATGTAACTATAAATCATTGACGCTGCTTTGTTTTAAAATTAACCAGGAATAAATCAACTCTTCCTACCAGAGTTATGTGGAAGCCTGAATTCCCTGAGATTACCTTTGTATAAGTTAATGTATATATTTGGTCCTGTGAGGTTTGCTAAAATGGGGTTAATTGGAAGGTCACACTTTGAAATTGTTTAACACTCTCCTGGGGCTGTGCTTTGGTAATGCTCGTAACCACACCACAGCGCTGCGATCATTTTCAATAAGGCCAATAGCATTTCAGTACTTTCTTTATGCTTCCAATAGAAAATTAGGGAATTAAAGCATAGAGGTTACATATGTTTTCTGTCCTTAAATAAGTAAAAAGTAGCAGGGATTTAAACCCAGGAATGGTGAATGATCCCAGATATGCCTAATACCACAGTGTTTGCTCTTCACCTCAAATGTTATGATCCAGGGGAGAAAATACCTAAGAAGCACAGCTGATGGGCTGAGGGTCAGTGCGTTGGGGAAGCATGTGTTCTGTGACTATAGGGGTGACTCTTAAGAATCTGACTATTGAGGGACTTAGTTGGGTTTAAGAGCTCTCATTACAATTTTAGGAACTGTACATCTTCTAATCCCAGAGATAAATTAGGCCACGAGAAAGAAAAATTAGGCAAAGCTAATAAGAAGTCATGTGCCACAGCCTGAATCAGCATGGAGGTGGTGGACCCTTGCAATTCCAGTAATTACTGAGGTGCCTTGGGCTTCCTCAGCACATCAGATCCTAGGAGTGATGGGGAAGCAGTTGATATAGAAGCATATTTCTCTAACAAACTCTACAAGAATAGGCCTTCCCCAGTGCAGTAAACAGGCGAGGAAGCTTGCCTGCCCCATCTCTGGCCCCGGGGATCTATCAGGCATATTTCTGACCCACACCCATGTGCCGATGAGGCACCACGTAAGTTAGGCTTGAGTCTTTTTCAGTGCTGCAAAAAATTCATATCCTATTCTTTTCCTCATAAAGAAAGTATTGGTTATTAAATATATTGATGTTATTATTTTTTTTATTTTATCCATCACCATTTATCCCCCTTATAACCTCTTGCACCTCCACCCACCCACTTTGCCCCCACAATCACCATACTATTCTCCATGTCCATGAGTTTTTGTTTTTTTTGCTCCATCCTTTCTCCACCTCCCAGAAGCCCCTCCCCCAAGAGCTGTCAGCCTGCTCTCTAAGTCTGTCTCTATTTTGCTTGTTAGCTCAGTTTGTTCATTAGATTGCACATATGAGTGAAATCATGCCATACTTGTCTTTCTCTGACTGGCTTATTTTACTTAGCACAGTGATCGGCAAACTCATTAGTCAACAGAGCCAAATATCAACAGTACAACAATTGAAATTTCTTTTGAGAGCCAAATTTTTTAAACTTAAACTTCTTCTAACGCCACTTCTTCAAAATAGACTCGCTCAGGCCGTGATATTTTGTGGAAGAGCCACACTCAAGGGGCCAAAGAGCCGCATGTGGCTCACGAGCCGTATTTTGACAACCATTGACTTAGCATAATGTTCTCCAGATCCAATCAGGCTGTCACAAAGGGTAAAATTTTCTTTTTTTCTTTTCTTTCCTTTTCTTTTTTCTTCCCTTTCTTCTTTCTTTCTTTCTTTCTTTCTTTCTTTCTTTCTTTCTTTCTTTCTTTCTTTCTTTCTTTCTCCTTCCTTCCTTCCTTCCTTCCTTCCTTCCTTCCTTCCTTCCTTCCTTCCTTCTGGCCCAGTAGTATTTCATTGTAAAAATGTACCATAGCTGTTTTATCCACTCATCTACTGATGGACACTTGAGCTGCTTCCAAGTCCTGGCTATTGTAAATAACGCTACAATGAACACAGGGGTGCATATACTCTTTCGAATTAGGGTTTCTTAAATGCAAATTAAAATCACAATGAGATAACACCTCACTATCCTATCTAATAAAAGAGTAATATGCAAATTAACCATTACTCTGCTATAACCACAAGCCACGCCCACCAGCCAATCAGGAGCAAGTATGCAAATTAACCCCAACCAAGATGGCTTCGGCCATGGAGTGAGCTGGAGGCTTGGGTTTCCCCAGCAATGGAGGAAGCCAAGCTTTCCACATACCCTGGCCGGCCCAGGCCTCCACTCAAGGCTACAAAGTTTCAATTATAGAAGATACCATATTTTCCAGCGTATAAGACGACTGGGCGTATAGAAGATTTTCCTGGGTTGAAAAGTTGTCTTATACGCCGGAAAATATGGTAAATACATCCCAACAAAAATGGCGGCAGCCACGGAACTGGAGAGAGCAGGAGGCTTGAGTTTCCCCCGATGATGGAGGAAGCCAAGCTTCCGCAGCCCTGGCCTGCCTTAGCCTCTGCTCAAGACTACACACTTTCAATTATAGAAGATAAATAAATCCCAGATACCAGGGCCTCCGCTTGGGTCACCGCCTGCAAACCACTACAGGCAGGCCCCTCTCCCAGGCCATCCCATGCCCCAAGGGAACCCCCATCCTGATCCAGGACACCCTTCAGGGCAAACCAGCCAGCCCCCACCCGTGCACCAGGCCTCTATCCTATCTAATAAAAGAGTAATATGCAAATTGACCATCATTCCAACACAAAAGATGGCTGCCCCCATGTGGTCAAAGATGGCTGCCCCCATGTGGACACAAGATGGCCACCACAAGATGGCCAGCAGGGAAGGGCAGTTGGGAGGGACCAGGCCTGCAAGGGAGGGCAGTTGGGGGCGATCAAGCCTGCAGGGGAGGGCAGTTAGGGGTGAGCAGGCCGGCAGAGCAGGGGTGTTGGGGGTGACCGGGCCTTCAGGGAAGGGCAGTTGGGAGGGACCAGGCCTGCAGGGGAGAGCAGTTGGGGGGGACCAGGCCTGCACGGGAGGGCAGTTAGGGGTGACCAGGCTTACAGGGGAGGGCAGTTAGGGTTGACCAGGCTTTCAGGGGAGGGCAGTTAGGGGCAATCAGGCTGGCAGGGGAGCAGTTAGGCATCAATCAGGCTGGCAGGGGAGTGGTTAAGGGGTGATCAGGCTGGCAGGCAGAAGTGGTTAGGGGCAATCAGGAAGGCAGGCAGGCGAGCAGTTGGGAGCCAGCAGTCCTGGATTGTGAAATGAGCAGTCGGACATCCCTTGATGGGTCCCAGATTGGAGAGGGTGCAGGCTGGGCTGAGGGTCACCCCTCCCATGCACAAATTTTGTGCACCGGGCCTCTAGTCTTCAACAAATCAACAAACAACAAGTGTTGGCAGGGATGTGAAGAAAAGAAAACCCTCATGCACTGTTGTGGGAATGTAGATTGGTGCAGCCACTGTGGAAAACAGTATGGAATTGACTCAAAAAATTAAAAATGGAATTGCTTTATGACCAGAGATTCTACTTCTTTGAATTTATCCTAAGAAACCCAAAACACTAATGTTATTATTTTTTTAATGTAATAATTATAAAAGATTTCATGCAATATGTTTGACAGCAGGAAACGTTCACCTCATCTGTTCTCTTAAACACTGATGTGCATCATGCATATCTTGGGAATTTATCTTTGGGATTTTAATGTAAGCATAGTAGTTGTATGCAAACAAGTGCAATGATTTGGGGCAGAAAAAAATTGCCAAATATTTCTTCATAGAATGTTATAATTATTCACATTAGAACTATAGCCAAGAATGAGAGTTCTCTGTGTTAATTAACTATATATGCTAATTTTGCTATAAATAGATACTTGATTATAACAGCAGATTGTATATGCCTGGGAAAGCATTGTTTTACAAGCATTTAGAGTAGAAGGGTTTAGCTGTGGTTAAAAAAAAAATAGATGATGGGAAAATACAGATAAATATTCAACTTTTTAGCAACACTGGAAATATTTTGAACTTACAGAATAGATGAGAGAAAACAGGGATAGCTCAGAGATATTACAGGTTCAGTTCCACACCACCACATAAAGTGAGTGTCACACTAAGTGAGTTGTAATCTTCTTGCTGGTGGAGGTCTTGCCTTCAATTTGTGAAAACCCAACATCTGTGAAGTGCAATAAAGCGCAGTATCCCTGTGTTTGTCAGTTATGAAAACAATCTGTTTTATACTTTAACACATGTACATATATTTGTTTATATTCACACATATAAATATGTTATTTTTTATCTTATTTACTGCTTTATTATTTTACTTGTATACACAAGTATATCACATTGCAATAACCCATTTCCAAGATTTCCAATTGGAATTATTTTGCAACCCCAGGAGCAGTTCTATAGGTATGGCTTCTTTAAATGCTGTCCTAAGAGCACACATTTGATAGACTATCAAATGGTGCACTAGAACCTGTTTGAATTCTACATCGACAATAGTAAAAATTTAAGTTGTCCATTATATTTCAAACAATCCTGAAACTACTACAACAATGGAAATATTATGTAAAGGCAGAGGGAGATTTAATTCCATTATATAGCCAGGATTAGCAGTGATTATTTTTTGATGTGTTGTTTACAGTTAAGTTTGGATTATACTTCTCTGAGCCATGGAGTCTGCCAGGTTCAAATTGAGATGCATCTTCCCAGAGCAAAGAGAGTAGGAAAAGAAGTTATTTACTCACTGGCACTTGTACTAGTTTCTCAGGGCTGCGGGAACACAGTATACTAACTGGGCAGCTTTAAAGAACAGATTTTTTTCTTAGACAGTTTTGGAGGCTATAAGTCCAAAATCAATGTGTCAGCAGGTTCATCTCTCTCAGCAGGCCTTAGAGAAGAATCCTTCCTTGCTTCCAGTAGTTGTATGCAACACATGACTTTTTTTGGTTTGTAGCTATCTCATTCCAATTTCTGCCTCTGTCTTCACCCCGCCTTCCGTCTGTCTTTTCAGTCTTTGTGTGTCTCCAATTCTCTTTCTCCTGATAAGGCCTTATTTGGAGGCCACTCTAATCCAATATAACCTTAACTCATATCTGCAAAGACCCTATGTGCAAATAAGATCACATTTATAGAGATCAAGTCAAGATGTGCAAGTTTCCTTTGAAGGACACAATTCAACCCACACTGGCACTCAAGTAAAAAATTTAAATTAATATACCTAAAAAAAAAAAAGATTCCTTTTTCTTCTTCCCTGCTGGCAGAAATGAGAACATGAAGCCTTTTCCTGACCTCAGTCCCCGCTTAGAGGGCCTAATCATTTTCATAGTTCCTACTGCACAGAGGGAAGGCAGTGGGCTGTTGAACTTGGTTTCTCACTTTTTGCCTGACAATCTTTGGCTCTTAAGTTTTCCAGATTCCACAGGAAAGAGGTCACCCTACCTGTGCTTGTAGGACACTGGGGCCTTTAGTTGCTGATTCAGTTTATTTAAGACATGACCTGCTAACTTGGCTGAATACCCTTCCATAGCCTGATCTAAACACTACAAGGAATGGTGCCATACTAGGAATAATATATAGCCTTTAATAAATCACTCAAAATCTGACGTTCTTTTGTGAACGCTTCATGTAATTATGAGGGGGGGGGGAAAGAAAAACTAAATGTAAAAGAAAAATGTAATCAAGTAGGTTGACAACCAGCAAAAGATAATTAAAATGAGCCTGTTTTGTTTCTCTGTTTCATTAACATGCAAATGAGATTCATGAAGTTTGATATTGTGTTTCACCAAGAGCCATAGAAACGAATTAAGAATGAAAATGAGTCCCTCTGATGGAGGTTTCTGATGAGTATGTGAATTAATGAAAAATATAATTTTATCCAATTAATAACTTACATATACTTTTTGTGATTTATTGAACCTCAACTTAAATGAAATAAAAATAGTTAAATTAAATTTTGTATCTCTTTCCAAGAGCCAAATCCTATGAAAGCTTTTATTACTTAAATGGAGTGGTGGCAAATGTTAAACTCTGCTTCACTTTAAAGAAGCACGAGATGGACCTCCTCCCAGAGCAGTGCTGTGATGGCAGCATTCCCACTGGGAGGACCTTGGGTACAGGGTCAGGACAGGCTCTCAGAGGGTCCAGGAGAGCCCACTTGCCTGTGATCAATAAGGGATTCAGAACAGAAAATATAGAGAGATAGTCCAATGTGATCAATAACTCTCACTACAAGGCAAATAAAAGTAAAAGGTTAACACAAAAATACTAAAGGCCCTCCCAGTTCCCCATTTGCTACAAGGATCTCAGTGATTACTCTTTTTGATAATCTCACACTCAGAAACACACATAGTTATGTCAATATAAAAGAAACACATTAGTAATTGTCTTAAATAATATGAGATAAATTTTTGAAATAAACAAATTTAAAATCATGCTAAATTGTTAGGTATTTATAATGTGTACCAGATGATAAAACACAGACAGACACATGCACACATGATCTACTTGCTATGCCTAATGTTCAATGTACTCAAACATTAAACAACAGACCAAGAATAACATCAAGCAGTAAAATTAGAAGAGGTGGCTGACATATGGCATGCTAGAAGGGGATAATAAATGAGCAAATCACGGTTTTAATAATACATGATGTCAGTGTGTACTGCTTTATGGTTGTTAAAAATGTTTTCTGTGTTAGTATCACCATAGAATACATGCACAGATGGTTTTTGCCTTAGCAGATTATGAAAAGGGACCACGATTATATTCTGTCCCCAAGTGCAGACTTTTGAAATTCTCTTATTTCTATAGCAAGTTGTCAATGAATTATATGCACTTTCCTTTAAATGAATTCAAGCAATTAAACACAACCTAACAATTAACAATATGAGCTGAGTGTTCCTACAGGAGCGTGAAAGCTATTGAAGTTCCCATTCCTCAACAGGAGAGCAAATCACGTCATCCACATTGAGAAGGAAACACACTGAGAGTTTGTTATTTTAAAATAACTAGTAACTTTTAAAAGTACTTCTTTTTGCAAACTTCCTTGCTTATCTTGAAACAGAGGGCCAATGAAATTTTGATGGCTACTGTATACATAAGGATCGTAGAAAGATGTTCCTTGATTTACAATAGGGTTATCTCCCATTGAACCCATCGTAAGTTGAAAAGATCGTATGTCAAAAATGCATTTAATATACTTAACCTACTGAACACATAGCTTAGCCTAGCCTACCTTAAACATGCTCAGAACACAATATCCAAAAAAGGCTGGAACATAGTACACTATAGAGTATTGATTGTTTAAGCTTGTGATCATGTGCCTGACGGCTCACAGCCGCCACCCATCATCACTTGAGAGTGTGGTACCACATTATCACTAGCTCAGGAAATGATCAGTGTGTACTGCTTTCGCATAACATAAAGTAAAAAAAATCCTAAGTCAAGCCATTGCAAGTCAGAGACCATCTGTACTGTTGTAGAAAAGTTTATTTTATAGGATATATAAAAAAGCTTGCCAGATTGAAGGAATTCAACTCTTCAGGTGCTGAATGATCATACAGGATTAAAATGGGATGCAGCCCTCTGCCATTCCAGAATCAATTCTATACGTCATGTACATCACATGAGTTTCTACCATTTGCTTATTTAGAAACTTACCTCCATTTACAACATATCACTTATAATGATTTTATTCAAAGAGAATGGAAAATTAATGAGATTCATCATGACCCTCAGAGGGGAAGAAAAAGCAACAAACTTACCATCTCTTCGGTTTAGCCTTGCAAATCCAGGACCGTGGCTGCTAGAGAGTTCAGATGAACTGCTGAATGAGGCCTGAGACAGGGCAGGCACCAGAGGCTCATCACAGTCATCTGCCAAGAGGAAAAAATCCATCCAGATTAATACAGTGCAGACAGCTTTCTTGGCTTCAATAGGTAAGAGAAACAAACAGACAAAATTAAGAAAAACTAGAATCTATAACAATATGCCCATTGCTTATATACAGTCTTCTCCTGCAGGTCTATTAACTTCAATAAGAAAAGGAAAAAAAAATTTAAAGCAAGAGAATATGAAAAAAGAGAAGGCAAACTTCATAGAAATGACAAAATAATATAATACCTTTAAGTAGAAAAATTTTACTTAAACAAGAAACAAAAATACCCAATCAGTATACCTAATTTATAAACATATTGATTAAGAAAAGATTTCTAAATTTAACTACACAAAAATTAAGAACTTATGATGGCTAAAAGTTATGTAAAATGAAAAGAAATATACCAACACATAGAAAATACTTGCAAAACAGTATACAATTTGTATTCCAAATTAAGGAAAACAAAATAAAATAAAGAAAAATAAAAACTACCTTTAAATCCATTAGAAAACACCTTAGGAAAAAAAAAGGCACACGCCAAAAGCAGAGAGATCATCAAATCGAACCAATATACTAGTAAACTGATTTTCTGATTTTCTCACCAGAAAAAAGAAGTATAAATCAAGATCATAATTAGATACTATTTCACAGATGTTAGATTAGCAAGATTCCAGAAGTCTGACAACACCATATCATCCAGACAGTGTGGGCCAAGAGAAGCTCCAAAGGACTGCTAGTGGGATTGCAAATTTGAGCAACTACTTTTAAAAAACAATTTGTCCTCTTCAACCTTCCATACCCCACGTTCCACCAATTCCACTGACAGGTCCTCCTGGAGAGAGTGTCCCTACGATGAATCACTGCTCTTAAGGCACTTTGAGATCTTACTCACAGATACAATACAAAAACAAGTGTTTCCTGTATTCCATGAAAAGAAAGAGGTTGGGAAGCAGTGACCTAGAGAAACTCTTGCATTTGTACACCAAGAGACATGTGCAATTTCAAGCAACATTGCTCATCATAGCAAAAAACCGTTAACAATCCAAACATCCAAATACCAAAGAACAGATCAATAAACTTAGTACTTTTCATAATGGAATAGCATACAACAGTAAAAAGGAACTATACCAATATCCACATACACCAAAAAAGAAAAAGGATGGATCTCAGAAACAAAATTTTCAGTGAAAAAAAATAAGTTATAGAAGACCATATAACATGTTTCATCGTTTTGAGAATGTTAAAAACAAGCAAAGCTAAGTGACATTTGTTTGGGGACATATATGATTAAAAAATCTATTAATGAGACTTGACTTGGAATGGTGAACACAATACAATATACAGATGATATATTATAGAATTGTGTACCTGAAACCCACATAATTTTATTAACCAATGTAACACCAATAAATTCAATAAAATATTTTAAAAACTTAAAAATAAAAAAAGTTTAAATAAATGAGAAGCATAAAATTTAGGATAGTGGTTAATTCTGGAATAAGGCAATATATGTATATATAAATATGCTAAAAGAATACATAGGAAGGTATATGCATGTCTATTATCTATCCTTTTATGTGTATCACATATAAAATTTAAAAATAAGACACAAAGAGACAGGAAAATATAAGAATAGTATCATAAGAAATCATATTATAAGAAAGTATAAGTGATAAGAAAAAAGTTTTTTAGAAATCTGTCTTTATTTTTTAGATATATTTTATTTATTTTTTACAGAGAAGAAGGGAAAGAGATAAAGAGTTAGAAACATCGATAAGAGAAACATCAATCAGCTGCCTCCTGCATGCCCCCTACTAGGGATGTGCCCGAAACCAAGGTACATGCCCTTGACCGAAATGGAACCTGGGACCCCTCAGACCGAAGGCTGATGCTCTATCCACTGAGCCAAACTGGTTAGGGCAAGATAAGTAAAAATTTACCAACTTAACAATTGAATGCCTTTCACAAGAATTTGCCTCAGATAGCATTTTATTTTTTAAGATCGTCTCATTTTCATTTGAAGTTCACTTTTTCTTCTTTCACACCTTAAATTCTTTAGCTAACTTTTAAGACAGATTTGATAACTGGCCCACAGTTCCTGCATGTCTATTGATTGGCTGAAATAGCTGACACTGTCAATCTAGTTGTAATTCAAGTATTAAGGAGTGCAGACATTAAAAGGCATACAATCCAGGGAGTACTGAAGGAAATTCTGATTATGCCCAATCGCAAGCAAAATGCCTAAGTACACTGTGGAAACTAAGACCTGGGTGTTTGCACACACAAATGAATGCATTATTTATATCTGGGGGAGGGTGCACGTGTGTGTGTTTACCAGAAGTATAGTTATTTTTTAATTATTATTAGTATTCGGGTCAGAATGAACAAAGGTATTTAACTGAAATTCACAATCAATTATGCAGATTCAAATAAATGTTTGGATGTAAAATGCCTCTACTGCAATCCATCCCTCTAAAAGGCATATATTTATTGCTCATTTGTTTTGGCACTACAAACTGAGGATTAATCCTGTTCTATTTTTAGCTAAAAAAGAATGGGATTAAAATAAGAGAAAGAGTGTTTATTCCATTTGTGGGGAGAGGGACATGTGATATGGGAAATAGATGGGGTGCTGATAGGCGGGCTCCTGATGTTTGGTAACATTTTAGTTGTTGGTCTGAGTGATGTTACATGGCATTATTTTTTTTTAGCACGAGCATATACACTTCCCCACAATCTATTGTACATTATTTAGCAACAAAATATTCTAAAATGGAGCACAGGAATTTCATCAGATACCATAATAACGTGAATAAAATAACTCTCAAATTCCAGGTTTGCCAAACTATTTGTTTATTACCAATTTAACCTTCAATAGTCTTGACACCAGGAAGGGGGGTCTCAGACAGCAATAATGAGTCTGGTGTGAGTAAGAGCAATATTTCCCTCTAGACATTAATGAAATGAAATTCTGAAGAAAGTGTCAGTCTCCAGTGAATTTAATTCCAGAAAACCAGTTTTTTCTGGCTGCACCAATAAATACATTAAAATGCAGGCTCTGGTCATGGAAAGCTGAGAACCACAACTGGGGGTGATTTTGCCCCAGGGGACACTGAGCAATTTCTGGAGACACTCTGGTCATCACAACTTGGAGGTACTACCGGAATGTAGGGGTGGAGGCCAGGGATACTGCTGAACATCTTATGGTGCAGATCTGAGAAAACATACTCTACACTCACTTTACACTGGGTATAAAACAATCCAGTGAACTAGTCTTCTGAACTATCTCTCAGTGAGAACTCTCAGCTTCCTCTCAAATTTCAGTAATTATTAGCTCTAATTTACAGCTTTTCAGAGTGCATCTAATCATTATTCAGAGTGCATAAATATATAGGCATTTAAGTAAGAAGCTTTTCTAATCTTAAATAACATACTATTTCAGTTCAAAACATAATTGTTTTGCTTTTCTTTAATAAAGTACTATATCAGATCTCTGTTCTTTTCAGGGACATATATAGATACATGTATTACATATATATTAGTATACATATATATTAAATGTGTATATGCACAATATTTGTATCTGTGTTAAAATCATATAATACATATATACATACATATACACATGTATTTTTTTAAACATATTTTATTGATTTTTTACAGAGAGGAAGGGCGAGGGATAGTTAGAAACATCAATGAGAGAGAAACATCCATCACCTGCCTCCTGCACGCATCCTACTGGGGATGTGCCCGCAACCAAAGTACATGCCCTTGAACGAAAATGAACATGGGACCCTTCAGTCCGCAGGCCGACACTCTATCCACAGAGCCAAACCGGCTAGGGCAGTGATCGGCAAACTGCGGCTTGCGAGCCACATTCAGCTCTTTGGTCCCTTGAGTGTGGCTCTTCCACAAAATACCACATGCAGGTGCGCATGTACAGTGCGATTGAAACTTCGTGGCCCATGCGCAGAACTTGGTTTTCGGCTCTCAAAAGAAATTTCAATCGTTGTACTGTTGATATTTGGCTCTGTTGACTAAAGAGTTTGCCAACCACTGGGATAGGGCTATACACATGTATTATAACATACATATATACATACATATGTATATTGTATTATAATACAAACATGTATATATAAAATGTGTATTTAAGATGACTCTATATCAATGCTAAGTTGGCCATCAAATCTTAAGTGATGGCATATACTTATTGTATGGTATTCTAGTATAAAAAAATATATAAATATATTTATATATGTGTACATATTACATATAAGCACATTACTAATAATACATGTGATTATATGTGTATATCTATATATATAAAACCCTACTTTGCAAATACTGGTAGACTGAAAGGCGGAACAACTGAACAACCGAACAACCAGTCACTATGACATGCGTTGACCACCAGGGGGCGTGCGCAAAACATGGCGGGCATCGGCAGCAGGTGGCAGAGCGTGGGACATGGGGGGGGGGGGGGGGCATTGGCCAAGGCAGAATGGTGGAGCAGGTGAGCAGAGGCTCCAGACCAAGGCAGGGCGCCAGTCGCTGTCATTGGGGCAAGCCTCTGGTGGTTACTGAAAATTCTTTGTCCCAACGGCACTCGCACCTGCTGCTGGCACCAGCCCCCCGTCCCCCGCACCTGCTGCCAATGCCGGAGCCACCACTTGCACCAGCTGCCAGGGCCCGGCACCGACCTCGATGGCTCGGTGCTGTCAGCAGGTGCGAGCAGCGGCTGCTGGCCCCAATCGCCCCTGAGGGCTTCTTCACCTCCCCCTGCTCCTGAGGGGTGATCAGGGCAGCAGCCACCACTTGCACCCACTGACAGCGCCGGCCCTGCTCGCACCCGCTGCTGGCACCGGCCTCAATTGCTCCACACTGTCAGTGAGTGCAAGCAGGTGTGAGCAGAGCCAGCACCATCAGCGCGTGGGAGCAGCGGCAGCAGGAGTGGTGCTGCCAGCAGACAGGGGACCCGGGCTGTGGCAGGAGGGGCCGGGTGGGGGCACAGAGGATGGGCTGAGACCCACCCTTGTGCCCACCGCAGCCTCATGGCCCAGAGTTTCTTTCAAGGTGCACAAATTCGTGCACAGGGCCCCTAGTATTCATATAATATGAATGCATTTCACATATATTTTAAATATATATTATTTAATTGTACACATATTGTATAAATATACGTATTTCTTTGTGTGAATAAGTATTTGTATACATCAATACACATGTACTTACATGTGTAAACCAACTATATATTACTAGTATATGTATACTAGAGGCCTGGTGCATGAAAATTAGTGCACTGGAGGAGGGTCCCTCAGCCTGGCCTGCCGCCTCTCACAGTCTGGGAGCCCTCAGGGGTTGTCCTACTGACAGCTTAAGCTGCAGTCTGGCCTCCCTCTGTGGGAGGCGACCGGGCCAATCAGGGGAAGGTGCTGTCCCCATCACCCCACCACTGCTGCTGCTGCCAGCCACCATGGATGCCTGCCCTTGGCCCTCGCAACCGCCGCAACTTTGTCCAGAAGGATGTTTCGGCTGTCTGGTCTAATTAGCATATTATGCTCTTATTATTATAGATAATATAGTAATTATTATATAATTTTCATTTTATACTAGCCTATCTAATAATAGAGTAATATGCAAATTAACCATCCCTCCGCGACAAAAATGGCGGCTCCCATAGCATGAAGATGGCGGCGCCCAGTCCCCTCAGCTCTGCTGCTGTAGTGTCCGGCCTGTCTGCAGGAGCAGTGAGGCTGGATCCGCCTCCGGAGGGGTTTTTGATCCGCCCCAGACACGGCAGTCAGAGCCTGGACAGCAGAGCATGGAGGCTTCCTTAGCACAGCAGCGGGGAAGCCCCAGGCCCAGCAAACAGAACCCAGACAGCAGGGCATGGAGGCTTCTGGGGCAGCGGGGAAGCCCCAGGCCCTGCAAACAGAGCCTGGACAGCAGGGCATGGAGGCTTCCTTAGTGCGGGGGCAGCGGGGAAGCCCCAGCCCCACAGACAGCCAGGACAAGAGGGCATGGGGGCTTCCTTAGAGTGTCAGTGTTGGCGAAGCCCCAGGCCTGGCAGACAGAGCACACTACAGGGCATTGGGGCTTCCTTCGCATGGCGCATGGCGGAGGCAGGCACAGAGCAGAGAGCAGGGCATGGGGGCTTCATCTCCATGGCGGCAGCGAAACCTCCAGGCCCGCAGAGAGCAGAGAACCACGGGGAGTGGGCCTAAGCCATCAGTAGGATATCCCCTGAGAGCTCCTGGATTGTAGAGGGTGCAGGTTGGGCTGAGAGACCCCGTTGCAGAATTTTGTGCACCAGGCCTCTAGTTATTACATAATAGCATATACATAGATTCATATTATAATATACTAGAGGCCCAGTGCATGATTTAATCATGCACGTGTAGGCTGTCTGTCCGCTGGTCGGGACCGGTGTGGCCGGCAGCTCCGAAGTCCCTGGGCCCCTAGGGCGAGGCGGGGCGGGGTCATGGTCCTCCTGCAGCCAGAGCCCAGGCAGGGGTCTTGCCTTCGCCTCCCGCCCAGGAAGGCTGGGGCCGCCGCCCCCTCCTCTGTCTTCGTGGAAACCCGCGTCCTCTGCGGACACCAGGACACCGCCGCGTGCTCCTGCGGCCCAACTGCCGCCAGACTCCTCCCCCGGGAGCCGCGCCGCCCACCCACCCGCGCCGCCTCCAAACCTCCAAACGCCCGGCTCGCTGCCCCAGAGGCCCATCTGTGCTGCAGCACAGCCATGGCGCAGACGCTGAGCTCGCGCAGCCGCTGGCAACGCGATCTCAGCGTCCTGCCAGCCCAATCACCACCCCAGCCATCCCGAGTCCCGCCCCCTGTGTCTCCCGCTGGTCCAATCGTGGGCGTAGCGAAGTGATGGTAATTTACATATTACCTTTTTATTATGTAGGATAGTATAAAACCACATATTATACTATAGTATATATGTGTTATATGTACAGTATTTCATCTATGTGATTTACATATGTAAATATATAATGTACCCACCCTTACAAGTCTCCAAAGTACTGCCCATAATAGAAGCTGCAAGTAGGGGGGCCCTGGGCCAAAATGTGAAGTGGGGAGGCTGGTCCTGGATCCTCTCCCTCTGCAGCCCCCTCCCCTCACCTGAACAGATGCGCAGCTCAGGCTGTGGATCCTACCTCTCCCCCAGTTCTCTCCTAATATTGCAACCCACTCACCTCTCTCCTCTTCCTGCATATCACCTGCAAGTATATGCCACTTGCTCAAGTGCTGTTCAGTTTTTGCTCTGTGTCAGCAGGCACAGAGGCCCCTTGCTCCCAGCTCCTCTCTGCTATCTTTTGATACCGGAAGGAAGGTTTCTAAATTGCTGGAGTAAAATGGAAATTCTTTGCTGCCCTCTCCAACTTTTAGGATGGGCCTCTGTGTGACTGAGGACTTCCTGGCTACCAGTGTTGCTTATCGCTTATCGTACCCCCACCACCTCCACATGGGAAGGACAGGGCTGCCTACCTCCCAGCAAGAGAGCTCTGGCCTGCATCCGGCTTCTGGGAGAGGAGAATGGAGGGGCCTGAACTGCTTTCCTGCAGGCTTCTAACTGCCGCACTGCACGCTGGGGCTCAGCTCCCAATCTCCCCCACCCCTCACGCAGCTGCACAGCCTCAGCACAGAACCGAATCAGGTGGAGCTTGATAAACCTTAATAAAGAAGGAACTTTGACGGGGGGCGGGGGGGCACATTCTAGGTAAAAGGAGCTCAGGAGAGCCTGCAGACTCCATCACTAGTGGAATCAGTAAATACAGTCATCAAGGAGAAAGGCTTGTACAATTCAAATTGGTAGCAGGGAATGTTTGGTTAATCACTGTTTGTTTTCTTTCTATAGAGGAAGAAATGAACATCACTCTTACTACTCTATGCTTTTCCAAAATCCTATTACGTACTTTTTGTCCCTTTTTTTCATAGTTATATTAGGATTTCCACATTAACCTTGATATACAGTTGAAAATGTGAAATATAGTTTTTGGCCTTTTTCATTTTAAAAAATCTATACACTGATTACATATGGAGAATTTCATTGAATTCTGTTAGAATATTCATATATATAGAGGGGAAATTACCTAATTTGTGCTGAGTTAGGTAAATATCTCTCTCTCTCTCTCTCTCTCTCTCTCTCTCACACACACACACACACACACACACACATTACAGCTTTCAGGTCGATAACTCAGAAAACTCACCATTTACTCTTCATATAAGAGAAAAGCCATTGTCATTAAAAAGACAATGATAAATTAGATCTCTAGCAAACTGTGCATGTGAAAATTTTCAATAGCCTTTTATAAATAGAGATGCAAGCTTATATTGAAAGTATTTTAATATAGCTCTATCAAAAGTAATTTAATTTTATTTTACAAAGGGATTTAATGCATAATTCTCAAGTAAGTAAAAGCTGTTCAGTTTTTAATAAAAGTAATTCAATTTTCTTAATCTCTGTGTAATATTACCTGTACTAAGATAATGGGTATATATTATTGGCTGTTTATGTCCTCAGTGCTTTCCAGGTATTAACTCATTTGATCCTGACAAATACGCTATACTATTTGATACTATTAACTCCATTGGGAAATCAAAGAGAAGGGGACACAATGGTTAAATAATTTAACCAAGGGCACAGAGCTCATACTCTGAGCCAGTACATTGTTGAAATAAGTACAGTACTAGGCATCTAAAATATACTTGGTGAAGGCCTGGAAGGGAATGTGGGAGGATTCAATGGGGAGGTGGGGGGGAGGGGCGCATCTATAATACCTTAAACAATAAATATAAATTTAAATTAATTAATTAATTAATTAATTAATATGCTTGACAAAAAAAAAAAGGCTGATTTTCAGTAGCATTTTGCTTAGTTGCCAATGAGTAACAACAACCTCTGTTTTTTGGAAGACTTGCCAAAATCAGTTGCATGCCTGCTAATGAATCATGTTTCCCACAGAAATATTCATTGGAGAAGGACAGGATAAGCTAGGATACATCACAAACATGCTTAAAATCTTTAAAAATTCTATACACTAGAGGCAGCGATGGGACCATTGACAGGGAACTTTGGAAATGTTAGAATCTCAGTCTATTCAGAAAACAAAGTTTGTTTAGACCTAGTCCAATATTCCATTGATGGATTCAAGATTAATGAATGACCTTCCCTTCAAGAAATCTATTTCAAAAGAAAAATCTATTTCCTTGAACAAAATGTTTTATTCCAATCTATATTATTGAAATTGTCATCCAGTTGAAACTGTAAATCATCAACTAAGAAAGTATGGAATTATGCTAACAAATATAAAAAATATTGTGTAAAGGTCAAATTTCATCCAAAAGTTAGGCAACAATATTGTTCTCTAACCATAAACCGGGTCTGAATTATTTCTACAAATTATGCAGCTCTAGTTTCAGAATCCCAGGAGTCCCATCACCATGCTCAGGCATGACACATGTCCCTGATGCACCTCTGACTCCTGCCCAATGAGAGATTGAATATGCAAATGGATAACAGGCAGACTACATACAAAAACAGAACTCGGTTCATAATGGGCAACTACCAGCTCAGGAAGCCAACCTATGATCTAGTAGCCAGTCCAGACAGTCAGACAATAACCCCTGTAGCAATTAGCTCAAAACAGCTAGGACTTGGTTAATAATTTGTACCCCTGCTTTCAGGTACATATTTAGTAGAGATTTCAAGGTCAGAGGAAGCCAAATGTGCACACCTAATTAATCACAGAGGATGCCCTGTTTCTACTTGTCCTACCTACAGCTTCCGTCTATCTTTGGCCCCTAAGCAGGGCATACAGAAGCCTTCTCTTTTTTCCAATTATAACGTTTTCCCTGGCCCTTGCCTACCTGTGAGTCTCTGCCAAACATAGTTGATGGTGGCTGAATCCATTGCTATAGTGACCTCTAAATAAATAGCTTTCACTTGTTCTAATTTGGATGGTCTTCATTTATTTCTATGCTAATGAGCTCTTTCCAACTCTGTAGGCTCACCCTCAGAATTGTAACCCCCAAGGCACTGATTCAGCATATCAAAGAAAGTCCATCCTAAGTATCTACAGAAGACCCAAGTATGTTTAAAACGCAGCAGCATCCTCCTGATTTAAAAAAAAAAAATCTATGGATTAGCTCTAGCTTCTTTCTAGCTTCTAGCTCTAGCTTCTGTGGAAGGTGCACTTTGAGGAGTTCATCCTAGTAATTCAGGATGGAAATAGCTCAAATGAATTACTGATTCTACCTAGGATGAATTACTGATTCTAAGGAGAATGACATGGGGGAGATTTAAAACTTGCCCTTTCCAGGTCATTCAGCCTTACTCTGTCTATGGTGTAGTTTTGTCAGGACTATGCTGGTTTGGCAATTACTAAAAAAGATCTGCAAATTAATTTCTAGCCAGTGCTCCTTTCATAAATGCCTTTATACTTTTCATACTGTTTCATGAGGCTTTTTAAAGATTAAAGAAATGGGTACTGTGTCACACCCCACCTCTTTCTCCCAATGTATCTATGTCAACTGACAGTGTGTGGAGGCAGCTGATGCAGTGACATTCTGGTAAGAAAAAAAAAGAATACATGTTAAGAACCAGTGATGATACCACTGGGCTTGAATAAAGTATAATTTTTCATAAGAGCAGGTGACAAAATATGGGCCTTTCCTGATTTTATCTCTGATTATTATATAAAATAACATTTCAACTCAATTAAATAACACAGAGTATAAACTACTGCTAAATTCTTTACCTTCTTCAAGTATTAATTTGAGTTTGACATAAAAATTAACATTAACTTGAGGATACTAGCTTAGATATATTAAATAAGACACGCATGAACTTCTGACTTTGTCAATCAGTAGCTTAAATCTAAAAAATAACATTGCTGCAACTTAAAACAAGTAAATATTTATCAGTAGGATTTTCTAGAGTTAAGCTAAAAGGCAGGAGTGATTTTCTAGTTGCCAAGTAATTCATTTTAGCTGCAGCCTGTAAGTTTCTATGCATTTTCTCCTATATAAGACTATATATATTCTAATAATTGTTAATACTCGATGGTGTTAACGGGATAAGCTTTCACTTGGAGGCAAACACTGGTTTCTGTGCCCCAAATTGGAAGAGCTTTCCCAATTAATCTTCACAATTAATGGATTAATGGGAAGGCAGTTAACTTTTAATGACAGCACAGCCAGCGGCTGATTGATTTTAGAGGTTTAATGGCAACTATTTAAAGTCCAGATATTAGGACAAGAAGACCTACAAATTCACCAAACAAAATCAAGCAAAGGTAAAGAGGTGGAAGAAATAATTAAAAAGTAAAGAGAGTATCGCAGCTCTAGGAATCTGCACACGTTGCAGACCGTTACTAACAGATAAAACAGCCACAAGGGACATCACAATGAGAGCATTTAAGACTTGGACATACATCTTGAATCAGTTCCTTTTATGACCAACTCTACATTTCAGAACGGACTTTTGATTAAAAAGAACTTGAAGAGACACTAATAAACATAATACTCAATAATTCAAATAATAGATTGTAGAATATCAGATGTTCAATGCAGTGATATAAAGGGATTTTTGTGGAATGGAAGTGGGGAGAGAGTTAGAATATTAATAGGTATGTAAATTGGATAAGATAAAGTATGCTGTGAGTTAATAAAAACGAAGCCCAATTTAAAGAAAACTCTCTTGTAAGGTTAAAAACTGATCATCAAAAAAGTGATAAATACAAATTAAAATGATGTCCACCAAACATAGGGCCTATGCCATTGACAATTTAAACACATAATAACATACAGTTAAGTAAGAAAAAGGATGAAAGACATAGAAAATAGTATGTACAAATGAGTCCAATGAAGCTCTGTCTTCATTCGCTCATACAAAGATTCTGGAATGTCTACAGTTTAAGCTCATGCATAAGCATTTATGGGATTCCTCCATTTATTGCAAACAATGTAGGTTAAATTGATTTTAAGTCTCTGATAAAAGAATTAAAGTCAAATGGAAATGGAGACACATCTTTACAATAAAATGGGTTAAATGTGTAGTTTAAATGATGTTTCTTCTCTCTTTTTCTTCTTTTTTAACAGGTTCATGTGAAAAATCTTGAGTCATTACTATAGACAACAGCTTGTTTTTCATAGCCCAGGCATAGAGGCAGAGGAAGTACATGGCTGCTGTATTAGTTTGCTCTTGCTACTGTAACAAATTACTACGAACTTAGGGTCTTAAAGCAACACAAATTTATTATCTTTCAGTTCTGGGTATCAGAAATCCAAAATTGCTTTCACTGGGCTAAAGTCTTCTTGAAGCGCCAGAGAACAATCTGTTTCTTTCCTTTCTCCAGCTTCTAGAGGCTGACCTCATTCCACGCAACCCTCTGATATCTGCTCCCACCCATTATATCTCCTTCCCTGACTCTCCTGTAGCCCTCTTCTAAAGATTCTCATGATTTCACTGGGCCACCTGGGTAATTCCAGGGACTGGGGTGTGGACATCCATGGAAGGCCATTACTCTGCCTACCAGAGTTACCAACCTATCAGTGTAGAATCATGAAATTTTTTCCAGATCAGATTCTGTGGCTCAAAATATTTCCCACTGTTATGAATAAGTCATTGAGTTAGAAATGGAATATAATTTCAGATAGACAAGCCTGTATCATTCCCAAGGTCACCTGGAAGATTATTCCAAAGATCATGTATCATGGAACTGTACACTTGAAACCTATATAATCTTATTAACCAACTAGAGGCCCAGTGCAAAAAATTCGTGCACTGGAAGGGGTCCCTCAGCCCGGCCTGCCCCTTCTCACAGTCCGGGAGCCCTCAGGGGATGTCTTAAGCCACAGTCTGGCCTCCCTCTTCGGGACGTGACTAGCCGATCAGGGGAAGGCACTGCCCCCATCACCCCCTTGCTGCTGCTGCCTCTGGCATCCCTCTGCAGAAGACAACCCTGCGATCAGGGGAAGGCGACGCCCCCATCATGCCTCTGTTGCTGCCACTGCTGGCTGCAAGGCTGCCTGAGCCTCGGCCATCGCAGCCACTGCGGCTTGCCTGAGCCTCGCCCGGCCCTCACTGCCTGAGCCTCGGGCCCTCACAGCGGCAGTGGCCATCAGGAACACTCACAGCTGCCGCCGCCATGCGGGGAGTACAGGCCGCCCTTCACCAGGCCCCACCTCCCCTGTCCCCATCCCTGACACTGCAAGTCCCCTCCCACCCATGCCTGCTGCTCATGCAGCCTGCTGATCAGTCGTTATGTGATGGTGTCCCAACCAATTTGCATATTACCCTCTTATTAGATAGATGTCATCTCAATAAACTTAATAAAAAATAAATAAATTTTAAAAATGACTATCCCAATCCTCTCCTCAATGCATAAAGCTGAGACATGTTATTCTCTCCTTTAAAAAAAAACAAATCCTCACCTGAGGATATGCTTAGAAAGAGGAAGGGAGAGACAGAGAAACATTGATGTGAGAGAGAAACATTCATCAGTTGCCTCCCATACATGCCCCAACTGGGAATCTAACCTGCAACCTAGGTATGTGCCATGACCAGAAATCGAACTGGCAACCTTTTGGTGTATGGGATGATGCTCCAATCAACCCAGCCAGGGCTCTGCTCTCTATTTTGACCACCTGCTTCTTCTCCAAGTCTCAGACATGGCTCCCCTTTCTCTATGATACACCTCCAAAGAGTCAGCACACTCCCATCCCTCTGGCAGGTCCCAACTTGAGCTAAACAGGCTTCTATTATTACAGCACCTTGCAGCTGGTCTGAGTCTTTACTTGTTGGGATGAATTTGTCTGGAGGGTCAGCATCATGTGCTAATTGTCACCTCGCACAGAAGACAGAACATACTAGTAGCATACCATAGTGATTACAAGTTTAGCTTCAAAGCCATCCTCCATGGGCTCAAGTTCTGACTCTGAGAATTACTAACTGTTCTTCAGAACTTTATTTAAACTGTCTTCCCCCATCTCTAAGTGAGAATAATGTTCATACTAAGGTAAGCAGGGCTTTCTGAAAATTAAATGAATTAGCATATAAAGAATACTGGTACCTGGAGTATAGTAAATACATGCAAGTGTCTGTAATTGCAACCTTATGTGGTTATTATTAGAAATTAAAAAAAAATCAAGACTTGGAACTGAATAAAATTTAACTTGATATCTTTTATGAAATCTTATT
Source organism: Cnephaeus nilssonii (assembly GCF_951640355.1). Classification (NCBI taxonomy): domain Eukaryota; kingdom Metazoa; phylum Chordata; class Mammalia; order Chiroptera; family Vespertilionidae; genus Cnephaeus; species Cnephaeus nilssonii. The sequence goes on along the minus strand of NC_137091.1, from coordinate 21,994,581 downwards.
ATAAGAATGATCCCTTGAGAATGAGAAAAAAAGAGAAGGCAGTATTTAGCATGCCTAACCACACTGTTATCCATCCCTCTAAAAAAAAAAAATAGGCACAGAATTATTAACCTAAATAAAAGAAGTAAAATGTCCTTGTGATGCATTCTTTTCCTATTAAGGAATACTTTTTAATGCTCCAAAAGGCCATATTTTTTCTTTTATCTCTTGGGCTTTAGAGTAGTTTCATTTACTCCAGAAAAATAGAATTGAAGACTGCACATGATGCAGAAATTGAGCAGCCATGATTCATAAGGAAAGTGGAAAGGAATTCAGAGAACATGGGGCATCTCTTCAGTTGGACAGCTTGATGCTGTAGTTAGAACGGTCAGAGCATTCATGCTATGCTCAGCTAAGTCACGTGTGCATGCAGTACAGCAACAATGACCTCCTAAGTGTGTACCATTTCCATTAACTGGTAGTTTCAACCTGAAATTGCCATGTTTTAGACTTTGATTCCTGGAGGGAAAATTGGGTAAGCTTCAATTCAATGCCTATTCTAGTCATATTAGATGATATTTCGACATTTGTGAACAAATACTCCATTTTATTACTAAATTATTTTGAGAGTTGTTATTTCTATCTCAAAATATCACACTCAAAGATGAAGGCTTAAATGTTACATAGTAATAGGGAATTTTTCTGCAGATAAATGCATTTTAGTAGGTGAATTCATAAAGCTATTTTAATGACCAGCTATTTCTAACTAAGGGTGGGAACTAAGCCAGTTAGAAATAATGAGCTTCTCTGAGTAACAACATGAAATTAAATGGAGGATATTTCCATTTCGTTTCCTAAGTTGTTGTGTTGGATTTTGCAATCAAGCAAGAGACAAGTTCTGTGGACCTGGGGATGGGGGGATATTTCCACCTGGATTTCCGCAATTTAGTTAAAAGCAAGCTGAGCAGGGATTAGTTAACCAGAGAACAGGTGATCTCTGGAAACTCATTCTTTCCAACAAAGCCACACCTTTACCAAAGAACCACCACTATTTCAAGGACACTTGGAAGTTTCCAGCACCTCATCTCCTTAAACAGAGGTAACATCATGGCACAGGCCCCAGAGCCAAGTGTGTGAGCCCTCAGTAGGCAGAATACTAAGATGACTCCAATAGTTCACTCCCTTGCAGACACTTTGTAAAACCCCTTCCCCTCGAGCACAGGCAAAACCCGTGAATACAATGGGATGTCAGTCCTATGATTACATTACATGGCAAAAGCAGTTTTGCTGATGTAGTTAATTAATTAAGAGCCTCATTTAGTTGACCTTTAGATACTGAAAGGGAAGATAGGTATCCTGAGTGTACATCATCTAATCAGGCAAGCCCTTCAAAAAGTCTTAAAGGTCAGAGACACAAAGAAGTCAGAGAAGACATGAAGCATGAGTGAAGTGGCTCCCATTGGCCTTGAAGGAGCAAACTGTCATGTTGTAGAGAGGGCCAGATGGCAAGAAATGGTGGGGGGCCTCTAAGAGCTGAGAACAGTCACAGATTTACAGTAAGCAAGAAATTGACGGCCTCAGCTACAAGGATCTAAACTCTGCTCACAAACATGTCAGTTCTCTCCAAGCCTTAGATGAGATGGTAGGCTGCACCTTAATGTTTCTAGTCCTTCATCTTTTTTTAAAACAATTGTAACACTCCCAACATCCTAGTAACATTCCTTTGGGACTAAACCAAATACTGGTAAGTCATTTACTTCCAGGTCTTCCAATGTATATGAGTTCCCATATTATTTGCAAATACTACTCATTATATTACTTGTTAATATTATCTTAGATATATGTACCATGTCTTGAATTAGACCATAAATTATTTAAAAAGAAGACACATGTCTTAATTGCTTTGCATATCCCACCATAATCTACTTTTAGACTCAAAACACCATTTTAAAAAAATCTTTGGATATTTTGTCATTTGACTTTAGAACTTAAAATAATTAGCTAAGATAATCTTTAGAGCTCTTAATATAATAATAATAATAATACAAGTGGACATGATATGTCATTTTGCTTTTCAAGACTACCATGGTTAAAAACCGATAATTCCCATAATAAAAGACAAAACTCAACAGTCTCATTCAAAATGTATGCTTTTTTATGCTAATTTTCTGTATAATTCTACTCACACCTAACTGGAATTACAAAGAATGTTGTATAAGTTTTACTTTGTTATGATGTCTATGCATTATCATTTTCATGTTAGTTCCTACAAAATGCTGTTGAGTTGACTATGTATTTAAACAAATACTTAAATACACCCTCAGAAGTTTCCAGGTAAAATACACCCTCCTTGAACCATCACTGAGATACTTCCCTGACATATGTCATATTACTACAAATTGACTTCACATTTATCAACATTTATCACATTAGTAGGGTGAACTGATCCATGCCAATGTACCAAAGATGTTTTAACTGGAGCCCTCTAGAAAAAAATGCTAATAGCAATAATAGCTACATGTATTACATGCTATGTCCCAGCCAGGTTAAAGTCTTACAACAACCCAGTAAGGAAGATACTGTCTCCATCATCCAGATATAAAATTAAAGGTCAGAGAATTTAAATTTCTTGCTGAAGGCTTTGGGCTTATTTTTTTTCCATTCAACATATTTACTTTTAATGACTGTACTACCAGCACCACTATCCCACTTGACTGCCTGAACTTTTGAGTTATTTAAGCAAGTACATTGAGTATATTGTCTTAAGTGTACATGATGTGGGATAGGCAAGGTTCTCTCTATAGAAGACAACAACGGAATACAGGAGTGGGCAAAAGTAGGTTTATAGTTGCAATACAAATAAATAATACAATAATCAGTACAAGAATAAACTCTGTGTTTCACGTATTTGCAACTGTAAACCTATTTTTGTCCACCCCTGTATATCCTCCGTAGTGATATTTCTTTAAATGTGCATCAATGATATTCCAGACATCACCTGCAAAAAGTTGGCTTATTTAACTTTTTGCAGATAAGACACTGTAATAAGTAACATTGAAAATCTCTACCAGGTTTAGAAAACACTGAGTTACAACCGGGAAAGAGAAATCAATACAGTACAAACTCCATTTGAACATCATCTCTGCACTACCTACTCCTTCCCAATCTACACACATATTTTTGCAGATTCAACCAACAGTGGCTAAAAAAAAATTTTTTTAATCCCAGGAAGTCCCAAAAAGCAAAACTTGAATTTGCCACATGCCCAAGCACTATGCTGAATCCACACGAGGAAGTGATGTGTAGGCCCAGCCTGCTGTAGCCCATATGCAAATATAGGTTATATGCAAATACTACGTCATTTTATATAAGGGACTTGAGCATTGTCAGATTTTTGTATCCTCAGAGGTCCTGGAACCATTCCTCTATGCATATTGAGGGATGACTATGTATTTAAATTAACTTTGGGGAAGTTTAAATGATAGATTGGAGTTGAGATTTTCCTGTAAAATTATCATCTCCTTCCTCAGTACTAAGAATTTAATTTCCATTGTAAGTTGACTCATAATATGCACATATGGAAGAATGGGTCCTTTTTATTTTTTAGAGCTACAATAATAAATTAAATATATTCAAGTACAATTACATATATTGAATAAAAATAATTATACTTGAATAAAAATAAATATAGGTAATCATCTTTTTATTATAGTTCATTCAATACCTCAAGTTCTTTGCAATGTAGGGAGTTTAATTGGTAGGGCACATTCCTATCTAACAGAATTTTAAATATATGTTTGCTGGTTTTAAACAAAATTTCAATTAAATAATAGTGTAATACATATTTACAACAGCCAAGATATGGAAGCAACCCAAGTGCCCATCAATAAATAGTGGATTAAAAAGTTGTGGTAAATATATATATACAATGGTATATTAGTCAGCCATAAAAAATCATGGAATCACATATTTGTGACAGCATGGATGAACCTAGAGGATATTATGCTAAGTAAAGTAAGTCAAACAGAGAAATATAAAAATCATATGATTTCACATATATATGGATTCTAAAGAGCAAAAGAAACAAAATAGAAACAAACTCATAGATACAGAGAACAGACTAATGGTTGCCAGTGGGGAGGGGAGTTGGGGCTATGCAGAAAAGGTGAAGAGATTAAGAAATACAGATTGGCAGTTACAAAACAGTCACAGGGATGTAAAGTACAGCATAGGGAATACAGTCAACAATATTGTCATAACTATGTATGGTGCCAGGTGGGGACCTGAAATATCAAGGACACAACTTTGTAAAGTAGATGGTTCTCTAACCATTATGTTGTAACGTTGAAATCTAAATAGCCAAGAAGAGTTTGCTAAATAGTATCATCAATTAAAATAGCTTTCTAAAGACCAGTTACTGGTGTTCTTATACTTGAAATTCTGATGTTCAAAATACTAAAGTACTTTTTTAAAAAAGAAAAAAAAAGAGCGTTCCTTCTTATTTTCCATAAATCTTCTGAGTTCATTTATAAATTAGTAAAGGTTATTTCTTAACAACTTTGAGTAAAAACCTTCTGGGTTTTTCTTCATAGCTGCATATGTCCAGTGGCATATTTTTAAAATGTCACAGTTGCCACTGGAGAGCTACTGAAAGCCTCAAATGTTTCCTGCCACACATTTTTAAATCTCAGGAGATTGTGTAACACTGCACAACACACTGGAGAATGAAAGCTCTCTGGAGGGGCAATTACCTCGGCTCTTCTCAATGCTTAGAGGTATTGAATATGGTCAATAATTTAAAAGCATTCACCTATGGTTCTGAATCCTTGGATACAGAAAAAGAAAAGGATTCAAAATGATGCTGGCATTTCCAAAAATAATACATTTAGTACTATCATAATGAACTGTATCATTTCTCCTTCCCTTCCCTCCCTTCCCTTTCCTCCCCTCCTCTTTCCTCCCCCCCCCCCTCTCTCACTTGGGAACAGAGTCTATGAATCTTTTTTAAATTATATATATATATATATATATATATATATATATATATATATATACACACACACACACACACACACACACACACACATATATATGTGTGTATATATATATACATACATATATATATATATATATATATATATATATATATATACATACATAATTTATTTCAGAGAGGAAGGGAGAGGGAGAGAGAGATAGAAACATAAATGATGAGAAAGAATCAATGATGAAATAGATTGATCAGCTGACTGGGAATGTGCAGAAGCAGTTGACCTCCTGGCTCATAGGTCAATGCTCAGCCACTGAACCATGCCAGCTGGGCTATGCATCTTTATGTACCTGTTTTCTATACGCTTCAACATGGCAGTCATTTGGTAAATGCTTAATTAAACATAACTTGAAGCGCACATTATAAATTTTAATCAACTTTGCTTTTCCATTTTACCTAGGTCCTCTTCTTACACATTAAGTGACAGGTATTTCAATCCAGACTCTATTTGTCCTGAAGCATCTAAACAACTCAACTGTAGGAATTCAGCCTTTTGTCATAAGGAGCAAGTATTGAGTCTCCACTAATTGAGCCAAATGGGTGGAACGGAGGTAGATATTTGATTGAGAGACAGGAAAACATCATAGCTATCAGTTATGGAAAGGAGAATGCTCATGAAACCATTAATTCAGGATATATTCTTGTTCCTGACAAAAATAAGAGATGTCAATAAATGCAAGGACATTTAGGCAATGCCTGCAAGTATTCTGAGTGAGCCTTATTTCAGAAAGATTTTACTCAATATATCAGCACAGCATGAATCTTTATAAAAGATTGTGTTGTATGTATCACACACAATCTCAAAAAAACTTTAAATATGATTCTTTGTCGAGAAGGAAAAAGATAAACAAGAAATAAACAAAAGTAAAAGCCACCAACTGGAACTGATCTCTTCTCGCTCTCATGTATCTCTGATTTCAATCAGCCAGGACACTATCAGTCTCACACGTTCACATGGGAGAAGTCTGCAGCCTGCTCTTGATCACCATTGCCACTCTCTTGGCTATTCTGTAGCTCTTATTGCTTCTCATATGAATTAACTCAACAGTTAAACATCTGTTTTCTATATTCCCATGTTAGACTCCATTCCTCTCCCTCCTCATTCCCACCCTTCATTTTGCCAAGAGTTTTAACTTTACAGAATGAAAATCTAATTAGTGTCACACACATGTGTGCCCATAACACAATACTAAGATGACTCTTTAAAGATTCTGGGTAAAATACTAAGTCCTTAGTTTTATATACAGGACTCCTCATGACTTGGCCACTTTGTAACTATTTCTTTAGTGTTTGCTGCTATCACATCTCACCTTCAGCCAGTCCTTCTAGACTACTTGAGGTGCAAGCAAAAACTCCATGCCTTTGCGGGGATCCTTCTAACTGGAACGTTCCTCCTCCTTCTTCCCCTTCCTGGGATCCCATGTGGCGTGTTTTCATCCATTGGCTCCCAAGGCCTGGTTGCCATGAGGTGGGACCACTACTCTGTCCCTTCTCTTTATTTCCTTTTGTCTTCACCTGGGGCTCTCCAGCTGCCTCTACCTGAGAGTTTCAAAGATCCCTTCAAGGTGTGCATCTTAATGATGCAAAAAGAAAAACAGCTTTTTCTGATGTTCTGCCTATAACCACCCCAAATGCCCTGTATTACATTCTGCCATCACACCTATCATGGTGCGCTGGGCTTTGCTCCGGAACTAGAAAGCTGAGCTTTAAGCCTAGCGTAGGCTGGTTAAGAGTTAGCCAAAGCATCCATTGAGAACTATGCCTGTACTAACAGTGGCGACCTTGAAAGCAACCTGAACAGTACTGTACATTTTGCTTAAAAAAAAAAAAAAAGCAAAACCTTAGGCATAGAATCTAATCACAAAAGTATTATGTATTTGGAAGTCAAAACTTCCATTCTCAATTGTTGACAGGAATTACTGATTCCAACCATTATGACATTTCAAAATCACTGATGCTGAAGACGTGCAATGATAGGCAGCACACTGTAGAGGCTAACTAAATATTGGTTGAGTGAATAAATGAATAAAATGAGCAGAGTAAGATGAAACCCCAAGAAGCCTCAGAAATCACAAGGATAAGGAATGCTTTAATAGGCTGGATGAACAATCACCCAACCCAGTGAAAAGTAATTGTATGAAATCAAATACTTTCAGGGAATGAAACATTACTTCACTAAACATGCTTAGAATAGACTTAGCTAGTATTTCTTTCTTAGGTATAATTCTCTGAATCATCAATGACAACTGAAAAATAAGCAGAGTCCCAAAGTCTGCAACTACAGAGTTCATTTAACAGGGAACATATTCATCTACTGCAATTCATAGGAATAAATATCCAAACTATCAACTCACAGTCAGTGAAAACCATAAAAACTCATATCAACTCTAGTAATACTACTGGTCATTTATTGATTTTTAAAGGAAACGAGAGGAAATACATAGGTTACCAAATAAATCAGAATGGTATTACATCAGAAATCTAGATTGAAGTAGATTGTGTATCATAGTCTGCTTTTTATTAGAGTTACTTTAAGGCATATTTTTTGTCTTCCCCATTTTGTTTTGATCCCTGAATGGCAGGGATTTACGATTTTACCCACTACCCTGAACAAAAAATCCACATAGAGCTGTTTTAGAGATTGAATGGCCGGAAGCACCATTAGGAAAATAAGCAGAACCCTAAAATGTTAAGTGGGTAGACAGACAGGGACTTCCTCTATTCCGTCTCTTCCTTTTAGAAGAATGTGTAGCTTAAGAAATGTCTGTTACACATAAAGAATAAAAGCTGATCACAACTCTCACTTCAAACTACTAGGCTGAAAACACTACATTCAGTTCAGGACATCAATTGTATTTTTTAATAAAGATAGTCTGATTCTAAGAGATGCATTAAATTTCAACTCTAGCATTAGCCATTTGCTTGTAGTATTTCACCTGGTATTGTATCTAGCATATGAAATGTGTGATTAAATACATTTATTTTCACCAATATCCAATTAGTTCCAAGCAAATAGTTATAAAGCTGTCAAAGTATACATTGTGAAAAATTGCCTTAAGTGAAGAATCACAGAAGTCCACCTAAAAAATGTATTATTCAAATGAAGGAGAAATTCATTTTAGAACCAATTTATCAATGCCCTACAAAATCACTTTCCTATAATAATTTTTACTTGTGTAATCAGGAAGATAGGAAGGAGACAAGAAAGCAGCTCATCAATATTGTTATATCAAAGTAAATATTATTAAAATGATAATCTCATTGCTTTGTTTGATAGAGCAGATATTTAAAGGTGAGGCGTATTGCTTGTGAGTAAAAAAGTAGGAAAATTAAGAGCCCCGGGCATAACTATAAAGAGTGCTGGGCTAGATGAATAGGGGTCACCAGTCAAAGAAAGAGTAAGGCACAAAGTGCCCTGCATGTCTCTGATATTTTTCTTTTTTAAATAAGGGATCAGGATTAATGAGGAAACCCAATCAAAGGCATATCAGATATTTCAGGGAATCATCTACTCTCTGGGAGACTGACTCACTCTACCAATGGAAACAGAGTTCTCATTCAAAATTGTAAATCTCAAGTGTTTTCTTTTTCATTGTGATCTTCATAAAATATAGGTTGCTTTCCCTGATTATGAATGAAAGTATTGAGAAATACTAGTCTGTTTTCTTGAGATGTTGACATTTTTCTCAAAAAATACAGGAGAAAGTATAAAAAAAATTTTAAAGGAAGACAAAACTCTAAGGTTTCAGAAGAAAATCAAAATCTAAGGGAGGAGTGATATAGCAGCTAAGAGGTTCTTTCCATAAATAGTGACTCCCGCCTTCCGCAGAAGACATTAGGCTCACGGTTACAACCAAAACCTGCATTTGCCCATCAGAGGCCACAGGACTGGAGCTCCTGAGAAGGACACATGTAGGGATGATTGATGCTTCTGCTAAAGGCTGTAGAGACGAGACGGCTGTGTGTATAACTGACAAGACCAATTGATGAGTGAGCGGGTTTCCTGGAGGGTGACAGATGCACTTCTGAGATCTGTCAAACATGGCAATCTCTACCTACCACCTGTGATTCATGTTTGAACATGTGATACTGCTAGAAGAAACATAGAACCATCGTTAAGTGTTATAAATTCTTGAGCAGGAAAGAGAAGGGTGTAAGACAGCTATGACTTTAATATCTCCTTCCAAAATAAATTTATATTTTTGCCAAAGTGGGACAGAGAAATTGAACACTTCATGACATTGACATTTGTAAGTGGATTAAGATACTCTGATCTCAGAGAACAAAAGACTCTTAAGACACCATATACAACTAGAAGCAGATATTGATAGACCAAGAGAATTTAAAAATAAGTCAATGAACAACCAATTCGTTCAAAATAGAGGACTGTTTAAATAAGAGCACATCCACTTGACAGGTTACTATGAGCCATTAAAAGAGACAAATACAAAGACTATTTAAGCCACAAGGGAAATGCAGTGGAGAGGATGGGAAAATAAGCATAAAGAAATGACTGGGTGTGAACAGATGCTGTGTTAAGATTGAGTGAAATAATGTATGGTAAACATCTGTCCCAATTCCCGATATGAGGAGGGCATTCTACAAATTTAAAATTAGGCAAATTTTAAATTGAATTTAAAGAAGTCTTTAGAATGATGATTGCTTGTTTTGTTTATGGTTTATTTGTTTGTTTGTTTGTGGGCTACTCATAGAAGGTATCACAGAAAGAAAGAGAGAATCCATGTGCTCTGCGATCTACAGATTGAAGTGGAGAAGTGATAGAGAAAACAGGTTGCAAAATCAACTTTGGGAAAGGGACATGAGAGACACAGAGAGCAAACTGCAACACAACCAGGGCCTGGGAACATAAAGGAAAACGTGATTTGGAAAAGGATAAAATAATATTTATGATAACTGCTGTGGGAGTGTAGGTGATCAATAAAGAGGTGATTTTAATAAAGGGCAGTAAATTATCATCCTGTGTATCTCTAAGACTCGTTGGAAGGAGAATTCGGCATAGAATAATGCACGCAAAGAAAATGACTTGTTTCAAAGATATAAAACTGTTGGGAAATCATGGGAAGGCATTTTCTTTTTGCATCATTAAGATGCACACCTTGAAGGGATCTTTGAAACTCTCAGGTAGAGACAGCTGGAGAGCTCCAGGTGAAGACAAAAGGAAATAAAGAGAAGGGACAGAGTAGTGGTCCCACCTCATGGCAACCAGGCCTTGGGAGCCAATGGATGAAAACACGCCACATGGGATCCCAGCAACCCCACCAAAGAGAAAGTCAACTGAAAGACAACTTAACTCACTTGGTAAGTTTCAATCAGTAAGAGCAATATCTCTGCTCTTAAATTTTCAAAAATTCTTCCAAATGCTAAGAGAAAAGTCACTTTATTCAGGCAATTGCAACAGGGAGAACACCAGTGATGGACTGAATTGTGTCCCCCATAAATTCATATATTGAAGCCTTGACCTCTAATATTACTATATCTGGAGACAGGGCCTTTCAGGAGATCATTAAGGTTCAATGAGAACATAAGGGTGGGGCCCTAATTGTGAAAAGACACCACAGATCTCTAACTGATCACACACACAGAGGAAAGGTCATGTGAGGACACAGCCTTCTGCAAGCCAAGAAGAGAGGCTTTGCCAGAAATCACCCCTGTGGGAACCCTGATCTTTGACTTCCAGTCTCCAGAACTTTGAGAAAATATGCTACTGCTGTATAGCCACCCAGTTTGTGGTACTTTGTGGTCATGGCAGCCCTAGCAGACAAATACATCACCCAAAGGGAGGGTAGCCCGGAACATGGAGAGGGAAAGAAACAAGACTGTCAATGAAAAGAGTTTTGCCTTGCGGAGGGAAGAAACGATATTGTCAGAGGGCCTTGGGTCACGTGTATTGCAATCTCGCAGAAAGAAGTTGGGTTTTCTTTGTGATGTGAGCTGTTTCAGCCCCTTAGACTCTGTTCATGGAACTGTTGACCCCAAGAAGGAATTTGGATCGAGTGGCTAGGTCTTTGGGTACCAAGAAGCAAGGGGGCTCAGAGTACATTCACTCAGACCAGTAAGGAAGAGCTTGGGACAGACTCCTTGGAATAAAGCAGCATTTACCTTAGAATTTATCAGACCAGAGAGGGAACCCTGAGAACAGGCATGTGTGGCTTCTAATACTCAGGGGAGATGCTTTTAAAGGCTTCTGGAGGAAGTGAGTGTGTTGCATTTCAAAGTACAAGGAATTTGGCCTCACTTAACCTCGGTCCAAGCCTCAGCTCCATTCTTCCTTACTCAGTGGCTTTGGAAGGACCTCCTAATTTTCAATTTCCTGTTTGTAAAACAGTGATACCAATGCCTGCCTCACAGGCCTGTGAGGCACACTCCGCCACCTTATAGTCCACGGAGCCCAATGCAAAAGGAACATTTTTCATTATTAATGATGCGTGTCAACATGTGTAGAAAGCTATGAACTATATAATCACAAAGGTATACAATAGGGGGAAGAAACAGGAGAGGTATCTTAAAAAGTGATAAAGTTTTACAGGAAAATCATTTAAAAAAGAACATGTGTGCAATTAAAGAGGAAAATAAACGTACAGAACTCATTAGTGCTTGTAAAAATTGCTAAAGGCAATGAAAAAAGTTTTGTGTACATTTGTAGGCAAAAGAAGAGCAGGAAAGCTGCAGGAACACTTTCTGAAGTTAATGATGTAGTTGGTCTGGACGTTGTGGGTTATTGTTGAGCTGATTAAAATTAATGATGAAGCAGAAAAGGAAAACTAAGTTTAATTTTGTTATACTCTCTGTAAAGGAAAAGGGTCTTCAAGTGGGAAAATGTAAAATAAAGGCCAACATGAAGGAAATGACGTCCAAGAGACATGAAGAAATTTACGTTTTTCCCGGCAGGTGGACAGAACTTTGCAATACAACTTTCCAAACTGAAGAAGATGCCCTGGGAGGTGCCCCAAGATGGAGAGGCACAGGACGGCCCCGAAGGAGGAAGATGCCCTTCCGACTTTACACTCTTGATGTACTGTTCCTCTGTCCATCGAGAATCCTCTGGCCAAAGGATTTGATACTGTGGCCTATCAAATTACATTGCCTATAAATAAGAAGGGGCCGGGGAGGGGAAGAGAGACAGCAAGACACAATAAGAGTAAGTTGGCCATGATAATATGTATCCTAATGGATTATGATAGACCGGAATGAAACATGAAACCTAAGTAAATGAAATATAATAAAGTAAGTACAAAGCCAAATAAAGTTTAAAAAACAGCAAAATTAATGGTCTTCTAAATCAAAATGACTTGTTCATCATTAAACTAACTCACAATACTCCAATGTATCTAGCCTGCTTCCATTCATGTTGTGAGTGTGTGAGTGTGTGTGTGTATGTGTGTGCGTGTGCCGTGTGCTTCAACTGGAAAAAAACAACTGTCTATCAGTGTGTTAATTCCACATTGACTGAATGGCCTCTCTACTCCAGGCACTGTGCTAGGTGTTGCAGATACAGAAATGATTAAGATAATACCTTTGCCTTTCGAAGCTGTTACAGTTTTCTAAAAGAGACATTTTTCAATCAGTTTTTTACTCTATGTTAGGGCAGGAACAGGTGAACACTCGAGGTGCTATGGAATTTTTGCTAAGAGAATGGTGAGAGTTGAGGTGGTTTGACCAAATTTGACTCCATAGAGAAAGGAGGTGATACTTGCTTTGTGCAGAAGTTTTCCAGGAGGATTCAGAAATAAGTGATTGGGGGCAATGCCAGCAAAGGAAATAGCAGACGTAAAGGCCACGTGATAGAGGCTAAAGGACATGGGGTCAGGGCAGGATTGAGATGATGACAAAGGAATGAGGAGGAAGGTATTTTGTTTGCTGTGCTAACAAGTCTGAACTAGGGCTAAAAACACCTAACAATTAAATATCTGCACAGCAAGACCTGCTTTCTTTTTGGATGAAAACCTTAAAATAGGTGCTATCAATGCATCACAGAAAACTTACCTTAAAATATGATAAAATGTCTAGTATTTAAAAATATGGTATGATATGGAACGGAAGGAATAGGAATCCCAGGAAGGAGTGCGGGAGGAAGGGGACAGCTGCCTCTCCCGTTGTACCAGCCAAACCAACCCTGGCAATCACTGAGATGACAGATGCCACAGCCAGGCCATCCTCACATCCAGGCGAATGAAAGAGGAAAATGATCACGGAAGGCTCAATTTTGCTAACTCAGAAAAACAGAGCCCTGCCAGCATCTTCTCTGGAGAATGGTGCAGTGATTAATGATACTACACACATTCTTTTCATGCTAATCTATTTCATGTTGCAATTACAGAGAGACACTGAGAAAGACCATTCCACAGGCCAGCGTGCAGCTCGGCTTTCAAGGAATGAATGTGGCCACACCAGTAAACAGCTCAGGTCTATCTGTCAAGCATAGCAAATTGTTGTGATCATCATTTTATTCTGAGTACTTACAATTCTACACCACATTTTTATTAGCCTACATTTTTCGCTTCTCTGGTAGATGTTTGCCTATGAAATATTTTATCATGTTCCATTTTGTGAATTTTGTGATTAGGTCCTGTAGGATGCCACGATTTTAAGGAACCGATATGTTATCTTCACTGTTTGCTCTTTGCTTTCTTAAATGGGTTCGAGTATTTTTCCCAAATTATCTCCCTCTTTTGTTTGTTTTGGGAAAGTTACACGTGTTATGATAGTTGAGATTGTGTTAGGACATTTTACAGGCACGTGAAGTTTTCTTCACAGGATTATAATACAGACTCTACGTTAATGTACAACAGTTCAAATAAGCACAGAAATCATATACACAGTGGAACAAAAGAGCCTAATTGAGCAGCTTCATAACCTTGCACAGAATTCCCTCACCACCACTTTAGATAGAATTGCTTTTATTTTAGCAATGTTCTTTTAATTAAGTCCCAAACATCTAAAACATGGCAAATGTAAATATGTATTATAAATCCTTAATTATGAGGATCGCTAAGCATCCATGCAACTTCCTGCCCCGGAGATAGATTCTTTTTGTTTAACGTCAGCCAAAATTCCCAGCTAAAAGTGAATGATGGGAACAATGTTAAACTTTGTTTATAATGCCCTTCTCTTGGTACCAGTATCACTTTACGGCATTGTCTCTGAGAGTTGAATTATGCTTCAATTTATCTAGTGGTTTTAAAGCCAAAATCTCTCCTGCAATTTTCTGCTGTCACTGCCGTGTTCAGAAACACTAGCACCCTGGGAATGAATAGAAGTCGAGGTAAGTGTTGCAAACCCTGAGGTCTTCATGTCATACCCTAGAAAATAAAGCACTTGGCGATCAAAAAGGGCAACCTGTCCCTCTCCCCTCTGTTGAGGATGAGTTTAAACTGGATCCCAAAAGGCCTCTTGCTATGTTAAAATCCCACATACTGTGTTAAAACCATACTGAAGACTATTCTGATATGGTAACAAATAAGAAACAATCATATTCTATATTCCAACAAATTATATATTATTTGGAATATAGAATGTTATTATGTTATTCCAAATATCATTTAAAATGTGCCACATAGGGGCAATGTTTTCCATTTCTCTACCAATATGGATTGTTCCCCAATTTCTACCCACAAAATCTTTCAGTATATGCATGCCACACATGAGCTCACACACACACACACACACACACAAAATGACAATGACAATTTAACCTCAGCAACTCATTTCCCTTACAGATTATTTTCAATTTAGTTTCTTCCTTTTGCTTGGTTATCTGCTGATCAACATATTTTAAAAGACAAACATATATTAATAACTTTGAAAGCTAAAGACAAGTCTTGAAGATCTAAACATATATTCCATCTTTTGGAGCAAAGCTATTAGCCCAGAGGGAATTTTAATTTCCTCAGATTTTTCCAAAAAAAAAAAAATCTCTCCCTTGGGTCTGGTACAGCAAAGGTAATTACTTTTTATTGACAGGAAAACCTGGGGCTCTCAGTTGGGGGGCACGGGTTCAAATGTCTGTTCAATGTCATCCAGGCATCTACCAACTCCAATTTCAAGGAGAGTTTATCAGTTTCCTCATTCAGAGGGCATTTAAAAATATCTCTGTACAGCCTGGCTGGCATGGTTCAGTGGTCAAATGTTGACCTTTGAACCAGGAGATCACCATTCAATTCTGGGTCAGGGCAGATGGCCAGGTTGCAGACCCAATCCCTAGTGGGGGCGTGGAGGAGGCAGCCAATCAATAATTCTCTCTCATTGTAGATGTTTCTATCTCTCTCTCCCTGTCCCTCCCTCTCTCTGAAATCAATAAAAATCTATTTAAAAATATCTCTGTACAGGTTGTAACTGCAGAGTATGTCAAGTAATAAAATTACAGGTTATAGTTTGTCTAAACACTACACAATAAATGTAATTGAGGAAGGCAGGTAAATTTATATATTTACATGCTGTTTCTAAACTAATATCAGCCTATGACCTCACTTGTACCATAATTGCCAGTGGGAAAGAAGTGGTTACAGATACAAATATGTCTTTTACAATCGAAAAGTATATAATATCTTATTGTAGAGCACTGCTAAGTAATGAGAAGTACTTAATAAAAAAAAAGTAATTAGAGCTTTAGGCCAACTGATACATATCATACCATTTTTCCCTTTGTAATTTAAAAACCTTAGAGGTAAATTTCATCACTTCTCTATTAAATACTTATGGCATTAAAAATTTTTATAGTTACTAATTTTAAACTACTTAAGATGTCAAATGTTTTCAGGCTTCACTCACTTTTCCAATTATTACATTGGAATGACTCATTAACTGTAACATAAACAGGCTCATTTTTACCTCCTGTTATGCTATTTCTCCAGTTTTATTAGCAGAGTACCACTTTTCCGTGAAGCATGATGGAAATTCAATGGGAGAAAAAAATTACACATACTCTTCCTCTTCCAAATACCCATTTTACTCAGGAGAACTGAAGCAATAATGATAATTTATAATGGATTTTGCATGTGTATTCTTTTCTATTACATAATAGTTTAGTTTCAGGTACCATGTATGTGAATACCTTGGCAAAAGATATTTTGGGAGAAAATTTTATCCTCCAAAAGTCAACTGGGAATGGAAAATATCTTCACTTGTGCAGTAGCATCTCAGATTTGGTCCTTACCAACAAGTAACCAGGACCTTGGAGAGCAATCAGCACTGAGAAGGGGCTAAATTCCTAGATTATAAACAAGGAACAATAATTCTAGTGTGGGGGAAAACACACACACACACACACACACACACACACACACACACACACACTAGAGGCCTGGTGCACAAAATTTGCGCATGGATGCAGTCCCTAGGCCTGGCCAGCAATCGAAGCACGAGGGCCCACACGCCCTCCTCCACGTGAGTCACCACGCCTGAGTCCCCATGTGGAGTTGTGGTGAGCATAGCTGGATGCCCAGAGCAGTGTGGGCCTCTGGGCTGCCCAACGGTGCCGCACGGAAGCCGGGCAGGTAGTGTGCTCTCTCCCGGATGGCCTTGCAGACCGGCTCCTGCGTGAACCCACGGGGAGCCAGACCAGCCCCTGCAGTCCAGGCCCTGTGGTCCAGGTGGCTGCGGCCCAGCTCACCCAGAAGAGTCCACACGAGTGCGGGGCGGGCTCCTTGCGGGCACCCGATACCTGAGCATAGGGGTTTCCCTGGCGCGCGAGCCCTGGCATCCCAGGGGAGGGCATCCCGGGAGAGTGAGAGCAAGTTCGGTGGACACCCTGCATTCTCACTGCACCTCCAACCCCGTAACCCCCGCCCTCAGGTAGCTGGCGAGAGGTTGCAGCCCCCTGCCCGGGTGCCACAGGAGGTTGTTCACTGCCACCCACCCCCAGTTCCTTGTCCCAGCCCAGGGCCCCCTGCCCCCTGCTGCCACCACGGTCAGGTCACCATCTGTGGGACAATCAATCTGGGCCGGGTCCCCCCCCCCCCCCGGGGACCCCCCTCCTGCCACCACTGGTCGCCATCTGTGGGGCGCTAATCAGGCCCCTGCTCACACCCACCTTGGCCTGGTGCTGCCCGCTCACCTGCTCCACCATCCTGCTGGGGTCCCACTCTTGCTGGGGCACATTGGGGCCAGTAGCTCCTCCACTGCCACCCACTACCAGCGCCAGGTCACCAACACCGGCCATGTTCCACGCCGCCCCCTGGTGGTCTGCACACATCATAGTGAGCAGTGAATTTGCATATTAGGCTTTTATTATATAGGATATGCAGACAATCACAGCCTTAGAACTCATTGAAAAAAATTGAAATGTTGGAATCTCATACATAAGAATTTCCCCAAAAATATAACTAAAAAAAATAACCCTATGGTCAATGACATCTGTTATTTAGAAATGCAATTTATTGTAACTTAGAGTTATAAGTAAATTATATTTTTTCTCAAAAAATTTTAAACCATTTTAAAGAAACTCAAAGCCTTCAAATTACAATATCAATCTTCAGGGTAAATTATTTCACTTAAGCATACTCAGTTAAGTGGGGCTGTTTGATGAATTTACTTTTCCTTTAAGAAGGACTTTTCAGTGGTAGTCACAGGTCTACTAAAGCTCCATAATTTTTTCTGCATTTACTTTGGGACATTTATTTCTCTTTTTGAGATTTTTATTTTTAAAGTAACCAAAATCAACTTATCTTAGCATTTGATGCTACAATTCAAGACCTGTTTTCAAAGATGTGTTCATTAAAGAGTATTTCTAAAAGTTTCTAACTGAAATACCAATTAAAGCAATTATTATTCTATGAGAATTTACCCCACTCCCACCACCACCAACAACACAGATCATTTCACCTCATAAATGTGGTTAATTCATGAAGCATCTCCTATTTTAAGCACATATTCTCTAATGGATTCACCATTCTCTATTATACTAGTTAACTTGGAAAAATTGCAATGATTCTAGATAAATACTAAACAAATTATTGAGGCAACAATTTTTAAATCAATAAAAATGAAAAAAAAATTAAACTAAGCAATAATTGAAACACCAGGCCACTGGAAAAATCTGGTCAAAGCCTGCATTATTTTCACCAGAAATATTTACCTACCAATCTGAATATACATATCCAGGATTTATGTAACAAATTGGAAAAATCCTTATTATTCTTCCTACTGTTTTCAGGGGCTAAGCCATTCTGTAAACTTCCAATCACTGGAAAGCAAAAGATTTTTGGAAAGGATCATGAAGGACTTCTTGGATAACCTAACTACTTGGCAACCTAAAGGTCATAGGATGCATTAGTTGACAATATGAATGCCCAAATATTGATTTATCCAACCTAAAGGTCATAGGATGCATTAGTTGACAATATGAATGCCCAAATATTGATTTATCAAAGATAAAAAGGATTCAAATTCTAAATATAGTATCAAATTGTGAAAAATAGGTATTTGTCAAGCAGGACTGATATTCTATTTTTTTTAAAAAATTAGAAACATGTAATGTGAGTGTCACTATCTCTTATTGTCTATTCAGAGTGAACAGTCATAAACCCCATCACAATTCTTGTTGACACTCAGAGTAAGTCGCATTTCAGTGAACTCTATGAGACTGTCCTAGGTTGTCTCTGATTTGGAAATTGGTCTTTTTAAAGACATAAATATTTATTAGAGATGAAACATTACAAACAGTATTATGAAAAATAAATTATTTTAACATACGTCTGTAAATTTTGGTAAAAAGTATGTTATAATTGAATTTCAATGAAAAGAAAATTTAAAATATATCCCATTATAGTTTTTAACTTAAAATTTTTAAAAACACTGTAGTAAAGAGTATAATGTAAATAAAATGAGGCCAATCATCAGTTCTTGTAGATGAAAAATAAATACAATTCCAAATAGACTAGGCATTTACATAAAAATTAATTATCTTGGCATGGGTATGTAAAAGGCACCTATCAGTATTATTAATTCTCAGTGGGCAGTGCTTAAATGAAAATCTAGTTTTCAATTTATTCTAGAAAGTTTGCCAATTTCAGAATTTCTAGGAAGCTATTACTCTAAAAGTCACAGGACAAGAAAACACTTCCAATGAGATCATTTTCCTCATACAATCGGTGATCCCAAATGCGAGTTTCTCATTAGTATGGAGTAGAATATTTTATACTCATGAAAATATAAAATAGCAACAGAATTCATAGTCAAAATATCTAAGATGCAATTACTTATACACTTCATTGAATTTCTTATACTAATGGGATTACTTGAGATTGAAAGTGCCCCTTTAGCAACCAAAATTGCTGAAACTTTACAAATAGTTACAAATTATTTATACTCACTGAAATAACAAGATTTCTGAACAATAAAGCCTTTAAAAGGAAACTTATGAGGAAGATATTAACTGGAAGATTTCTTCTGTTATAGTTCGTGGCAACTCTAGTGATTACCTTCTGAACCAGAACTCTACAAGTATGTATTTGTGTACTAGATAATTAAAGTTCATCATAGCAGTATAATTTGTATACTCTCCATGCCTCGTCATTATATTATATTGTATATTATTTAAATCAAAATCAACAATTTAAAAGAATATTATATAGGTCCTTATATAACAAGAGAGAAATCAGTTTTAAGAAAATTTTATTGATAAATTTCAAAGCAAAATAATAACTGAGCATGAATTTTTGCCATACATGTCTACTAATGAAAAAAACAGATGACTGAAATTTGAATTTTACATAATTCTTTTGTACCACAAATAATTTTCCTTTTAATTTTTTCAAACATTTACAAATGTAAAAACCATTCTTAGCTCACAGGCTATATAAACCAAGCAGTGGGTCAAATTTGTCCCATGGACCGTATTTTACCAACCTTTGAGCTAAATATTACATTATCTTACAACTGATGTTCTATTAATTTGTTTTCATTCAAGAGTTAAATTAATTCAATCTTGATGTAGTGATTCACTCCCATTAAGGAATTATTTCTATGTGATACAAATTCCAAAATTAATTTTAGAAAACATTAAAATGTTTATTACTTAGGGTAAGCACTAGATATGTGAAAATCATATGTTTGATCACCATGCTAGCCATGAGCTGTAGCAACCACATAGCTAGAGGCTGTTCCTATGAAAATGATTGAGGATGCATGCACTCAGGAGTGGGAAGAATGCACCAAATTAATGAAAATCACTGTTGGTATTAGAAAAGTGAGTCTACATGCATGCTCACCTTTATGTCTACAGCCCAGCTACTTATGCACTGCATCATATAATTATTATTTTATCAGTACTTTATTATTATATTCTAGTTCTTTCTTGCTCTGGACAGGAATTTGGGGGAAGAGGAGGAAAGAAGCTGCTTTAGAAAGAATTCCAAGATCGTGTTTTAATAATCTGAGGATCTATCCAGGTGTATTCCAGACTCCACAGGAATGATCCTCTGCTTAAGCAATCACCTTTATGTATGCTGATTTTAACAGATTCTTTAGTACTTCCTTCAGGGTAGTTATCAGGTATAGCCTTTATATCAGTTAGAGAAAAGAGAGAATGCAGGGAGAAGTTAACTTCTAATTAAGTCATTCATATGCTACTTGGTGAACAGTAACTAATCTCAGAGTAAGGCTCAGTATACCTGAGGCCAGAGAGCCTCCATTACATAATCTGTAAGAATAAAAATGAAAGCAAAACTACTAGTTACCTTACTACTTACAACTGTTCCTTCTGTGGCAAGTCAACCCCATCCCCAACAACATCTTAATGGTCAGAAAGAAACTGTGTGTTCATAAGAACAATTATAAAATAAAGAGATGACTCCCTTCTCAGGGCATGTCTCTTAGTAGCAAGTGAAGACACCAACAGCCTGTGCAACTTCTCAAAGACCAAGCCCTTCAATAGGAATCTGTCTCTACATTTTCATGAAAAGGACCAAATAATAACAAACTCATCTTCACCAGAACAAAGAGGAAAGACCTGGGGCTGGTTCACTACTTTTGTAATGTCAAGTAGGGCACTAGTAGGCAAAGAATGTGGTCCTTTCAACACATTTTAACCTTTGACAGAAGAGGAGTAAGTAGAAACACCAAAAATGTAAGCACATGGGTCTGGTGGTTTATATATATTTGTATACACATATACACATGAACATAAAAAAGGTGGGGCAAGAGTAGGTTTACAGCTGTTTTCATGGACATTATTATAATAAGTAATATTACAAGAATAAATTCTGTTTTGCATACTCACAACTGTAAATATACTTTTGCCCACCCCTGTACATATACATGAACATGTATGTGTGTGTATGTGTGTTTGTTTGCATAGAATCCTCCTAATGTAGTTTCCCTGTTGATTAATCAGATCAACTAACATTCAAATTGAAGTGCACCTAATCCCTCGGCTCACAGAGTCCTGTCCCAGGAAAGCTCTCACATGCAGCCTTGGGCTCACTTGGGATAACAGACTTGCTCCTGGTGAATCCAATGTAAATAAAGGGAGAAGGCCTTTGTTACTCACCTGAAAGACTGCCCTTTCATTTCCTTTATTTATATTCAGTTCTCTCTGCTTTAATATTGGTATTCAAGATTGATTCATGTTTTAATATAATGCCTTGTTCAGAATAATTATTATTGAAGTTATTGTATAACACTTTAAAAAATGCTATGCTGGTTGATGGTCACTTGTCCATACACTGAATTCCCAATCTTGCTGGTAAACATGTATGTTTGTTCTTCCAAAAAGGATAAAATATATAAAGTACCTTGGTAATAAGTAGACTTTGTTTCCTTCCTTAAAAAAAAAACTTACTAAATATTTTAAGATAAAATAAAAATTGGAAAATAATTTTTTATTTTTTATACACTGCTGCAAATCACACTGCCAAAGAGATATTAAAAAGAAATTACTAAATGCAACTTTAATTATCTGAAGTCATTTAGTTGTATTTTTGACACTTTAAGAACTGTCAACTCAACATATGGTAACCAAGAACTCCAACTTGCATATTTAATACTCCTAACAATTTAAAATTTTATAGGTTCCTTAAGTTTATCAAATGTTTGAAAAAACATTAAAATACTTCCAGAACAAACCAAGGCTGGTAGAATACAGACCCAGGATTCAAATTTTAAGTGTCGAGACAGACTCAGCCAGAGTTAAGCACCCATGAATATCTGCTCTCCTCAGACCTCAGCCACTCATCTTTCCTGTACTAAGAAGATATATTTCAAAAGAAAGCTATTTAATGTTGATCTGCCTTTCATTAGACCTCAAGAAAACAAACAAATGTAAACAACTAGTAGACCAATCAATTACATCAATATGTTTTAAACCTAAATACGGGTGGTGCATTGAAAAGACACGACTGCATGCAGGCCAGACTAAGGGAAGGATGCTGCAAGTGATGTGCATTACATTGTAAGAGTGACCTCTAGTGCTTTCCTTTTTTGTTGAACTTCAGTAGTTGGAGGATGAATTATTTATGCCTTCTCTACAAAACTTTGTGTGTGCTTGTGTTGTTATTGTTCGTTTGATTGATGCAATGTTTGTCACATGCCACCATTACAGCATTCCAAGATTTTGACTAGGTAGCAATATGCATCTTTTACTGACTCATTCGATTCTTCTGACCCAAATTAAAACTGAATCTGAAACAGTGCAGCATCTGAGTGAAGTTCTCTTTCTTTCGGAATGATAAGATACACCGTGCCTTTAAATGAGCTAATAGTGAATGCAAACACACAATCACAGTAGCCATGCAGTATAAATGGACATTTCACTTGTACCCAGTAAGGGTGTTTATAATGTTCTTCCCATACCAGAGCACTTTAGTGTACTCAAGGGATGTGCCATAGCAAACACCTTGTTATTACTGGCTTTATTTGTAACCACCCCAACCTAAACCTGGTTACACAGCAGCAAAATAAATCCCTGAACAGGCCCCATACTCCTTTCTTGAAAAGCAAATGAGCTTTTCCCTTTAAAATCCAGGAGAGATGAAAAGTTGTATTTTCAGAGCTTGTTTATCATTAATCAAACAGGGGGAAATTCTTCCATTTAGACATTTTTTAGCCAAATACAACTTTTAAAACTTTTTCTATCTCTAGTAAAAAGTGGATATAGGGAGTTTCTGCCAAATTATTTTGAGTCGTATTTAAATTAGAAATATGATCTTTATACATTTTCCTTGAATCGATTCAGAATCAGAGTATTCAATCGCAAATTTCTAAAGTTAAAAATTCAAATCACTGAAGAATACTATTTTGGAAAAATCACCAGCATGTTTTTCCTTTAGCGAAGTGAGGACTCAAGCCCCCTCTTCCAGGAGTGCTCTGGCCTGGTCCTTTCAGCTGTGAGGGCACAGCTCCTAATGTTGAGGTTCACCTCCACCAAGTCCGCTCCTGAATCCTGCAGTGCATTTCAGTTATGAGCCTGGCATCATTTTAAAGATGCAACCAGCAATCCGTCTGCCAAACTGCAAACTTCAGAAATCTCAGCTAATGCAGCATAATGGAAAGTCTGCCAGTTGTTTTCTTGTTAGACATAATTCCAATAAAATTCAGTAATCCCAAGAAAGGAAGAAATGGAGACATTCACAGGCTATTCCCTGGTTAAGATGCTAATTTAATGTTTTTACTAGAACTTGAGCTTTCCCAATGAATATTCAAAAACGACAGGATAAGGTTCTGCTCACAGACAAAAAGAGAAATGAGACTTTGCATATTTTGACCAGACCAAGAGGAAAGACAGGTGTAAACCCAGGCATATTTGCAAAAGGTTTAAGTGATGCTTCATTTAGGGCAACATGCTTTATCAATTGCAAATAATCATCATAGAAACAACAGAATGAAAGTTGGAAGAGCCCCCCCTGCAAGTTTAAACCATTTGCTGTGTACTTACAGGAATTCCCCGCTCTGACCCTGCTCCAGTTTTGAGTAGATGACAGAAGTAGTAGCATCGTGAGGACAGCTCCGGTGACTGACCCCATGTTCACATTTATCGGGCTCCCCCAAAAGATCTTGAGTGGCTCTCCCAGCGCTCCAGTCCTGTTCGCAGCCCCTCTGCCAGTTCTGTCTTCAGCACCTCTGGGTCTCTCAGCCTTACTCCCTCCTTCCCTCCTTTCTCCAATCCTCTCTCTCTCTCTCTCTCTCTCTCTCTCTCTCTCTCTCTCTCACGCGCGCGGGTGCACACACACACCACAGCCCTGACTCCTCACTAAAAAGCACCCAGCACCCAGCGTCTTTCCTAACAAGCATCCATGCCGCCGAGGCCACGCCCACTCCTCGCAGCAGCGGTCCCACAAATTGACAGCAGCATCCCTCCTCCAAATTCACAGCGGCGCTCAGAGCTCCACCGCGCAGCGCCGCTGATGAAAGCTGGACCTGGAGGCGCGGCCTGCCGCTCCCGGGCTTCCTCGGGGCTCCCCCTCCCCTCTCCTCTATTCTCCAATAAGCCTTAACCCCTTTTTTCCCCTCTGGAGATGTGGGTGGGGGGAGGGGCGAGGCGGCAGAGCTTCCCGATTTTCCGGAGGTCTTGCATTTGGCAGAGCCAGTCAACTTACTGAGCTAATTCCTGAATATCCGGGAGGGCATCCAGGTAAAATTGCGTTATGTTTCATAACAAAGGCATAAAATAAGACAGAAATAACTAAGCAGCGTTGATACATTGTAGCTAAAACTGTCCTAAGGGAAAATACTTGCTGTTGTTTTTCTCTGTATAAAACTATCCTCTTTAGCGGTGGTGCCAGGATTTTATCATGAAAATGCTTCACATGGAAACAAACATTCCTGTTTAGCAGAAATTTTAAATCATCTGGTAATAGTCGGCAAGAAATTAACATTTCTTCTTTTAGTACATCAGGTGTACAAATCCACACATTAAATGCTGTGCATACATTTATTTTGATGAATGCATTAAGCTGTGAATTCAGTTGCGTTCTACAATAAAATTCTTCAATAACAATTCCCAAGAAACCCTAAATGAAAAATAATGGGATACTGAAGAAAGGAAACCACACACACATACACACATACTCACACCCAACCTAAACAATATACTGGTACAGTTGTAATTCAAAGGATCTAAAGGAGAAAAGTTGAATTCAGAAGATAAAGAACTACAGAAAAATTACTCTTCTAATAGCTGATCCATAGCTACTGCTATTTTTTGAATGGAATATTAAAATATGTAAGTAATGGAATTGATATCACATAATGATAAGTATATCACATTGTGTCATAGGGAATAAATAATCTCTTTAAAAAATGTAAAATATTTAACTGAAAACGTACTCGATTTTATAAGAATGGAAATGCTAGAGTTCTCAAACACCTCTTGGCGATCACAAATGAGAAGAAACACAAGCCTTTAAGCAGCAGCAGCCTTGCTATGGAATGAGTGAAGGAAAGGGAAGTGACAAAAGCATCCCCCTGAATAACAAGTGTGTTTACAGTAGCTCTTCCCAACAAAGCAGAAGTGGTATTTGTGCTTTTCTGATTTTACAGATGAATAAACAAGAGCAGAGAATGTACTGATTTGAAGAGGTCATAGAGTTAGTCAAGTGCTGAGAACTGGACTTTGTTTTTCTGACTCTGATTTTACTGCTCTCACACTAGGACTTACTGCCCCCAAGTCACAGTACACCTCCTCCCTGACCCCTGTTAGTGGGAGTGAAAACCTGAGGCCCTAGAAAAAAGAAAAAAAGAAAACAAAAAAACAGGAGTGGAAAAGGGGCCATTTTTGAGTATTTACTCCATAGTCCTAGGCCTACAACCCTGATTTTGCTTTTTTCAAACATAATATGTTACAGAAAGAAAGATATAAATTGACAGTTCCTGTTAATTATTGAAGGGGGGTTACATTTTATTGGACACATGCAATGTGTCATTTGTTATCTAATCAAATTATGGTGATCCCTGAGGGAAATGTCATTGTGCCTATCAAACAGAAAAGAGACTAAACCTCAGTGAAGTTAAGCATGGTGTTAAAGTGCTACAGTGAGTACGAGAGAGCGAGCTGGGCTTGGCATCCTGGTTTACAAAGCTCTAAAATCATTACTTAAATTGACTCCACACTGAGCAAGGGGATCTCGGGCTCTCTGGAACAACAACCACAAAAAAAGTTGCCCTCCTATTAAAAAGTTATATTTAATTTTTTCCACAGAACAAATTAGAGAAAAAAATTAAAAGGATCAGTACACAAATCAAAAATGAAAAATAACTGAACCTTTCTTGCCAATAATAACTTCTTTAGGACAAAGTGTAAATTATCATAGCAGCCATTAATAATGGATTTTTCCATCTCAGGGGGCTATGGTAATACAATGAGCTGGAGGCTGGCACTGGAAAGAAAACCTGAGCATTTCAGGCCATGGCAACACCTGTCCCTGTGTGAGGGCCACAGAAGGGAGAGCTGCATGGGCAAAGTGAGACCCTGGGAAGAGCTTGGACACTGTATGGAGAAGCCTCGCTATAAATTCGGCTCTCACTGTGATTCTAATTAAGTGCCTTAGTTACTCTGTTCTTTCACTTCCTTTCCATAAAAATAAATAAATAAATAAATAAATAAATAAATAAATAAATAAATAAATAAGACATCATGTGTGACAACCCCCAAAGAGGGCCTGGCACTTAGTAGGTCCTCAATTGCTTACTAGCCTTAGCATCCAGACTAAAGAGAGTGGTGGTTTGAACAGGCAATGCTGGAATCTGGCAGCCCAGGCTCCATGTCTACTCTACTGCACCACCAACCAGCTGCATGTTCTTGGGCAAGCTGCTTATCATCCCTGATTCTGAGTTTCCTCAAATGCACCAAGGATAAGTAGAGTATCAATCTCATGGCTGAGACAATGCCTGTAAAGTGGAGACCCCTAGAGTCACACATTCAATGTTGTTATTGTAACCATTATGATACCACAGCTCACTTTGCACAGATGAGAAATCTGATGAGCAGAGGAATTACAACTCCCCAGAAGTACACGACCCATTGGTGGCAGAAAAGGGTCGGTCATTAAGACAAACTGACTTCTCCCTTCCCTCCATAGTGGTGCTTAATGTCAGAAAAAGAAGAAAAAAAGAAAAAGAAAAAACGAGTCTGAATGGGAAAAATCAGAAAAGTGTGGAGACCTCATTTTGTACATTACTGTACTGCTGATTCAGACACCACGAATCACTTCTCCTTGTGTATGCATTTGTGGTTATATTTTCCACCGGTTAAGATAAAAACAACTGCTGGTGCTTAGGGTTTGGCATATGCATATTATGGGCCAGACCGTGTCTGAGAAAGCATTATAAATCAAATCAAAATGCTACAACTTGTAAAATACAGCTTTTAATTTTTTCTTGGTACAACTTTCCAGAGAACTATGCATGCCACCATAGTGGTACACAAAGGCTCCTGGACTGTAGTTTAAATTGGAAAAGAACCATCAGGCCATAGTGGAACAAAGTCACATCAAAAGACTAGATAGAGACTAAAATGCGACTCCTTTATTCATGTAACAATTGTTTTATCTGCTGCCTGAACCTCTGATCTGGTTTCTGGATTTCTTACAAAGACAGTTGGTCAATACAATTTTGTTAAGCATCCAGGAAAAGGAAAAGTCTACAGACTTCCTATTCTGGACTTGTGCTAATAGTCATTACTCAAAACTGATTATTTTAAAAACTAAAATATATTTGAGGTGTGATACTATCATTTATAAGAAATATGTTTGGTCATTCAGATGACCAAAATATATTTCTCATATATATTTTGTCTTCCTTCATGATTCCTGGTTCACTAAAACCCCTGGAATTTTCACTGATAAGATCAGTTTTCTTTTGTTACGATAATGAGGTGATTTTTGGAAAGACCTTAGGGTAACCTAAGGGGAGGGAGGAGGGAAAGGGGTTGTTGCCAGGAGAACCAACAACTTGATTAGACTGTTGTATCTGCAAGTCCTCCCAGCCTCTTATTCCCCTAACAACTCCTCCCCAAACCTCCTATCCCTGTGCAAACTCCAAGGAGAGGAGAGGCTGAAGATTGAGTTCAATTGCCAACAGCCAATGATTTCTTCAATCATGACTGCAATAAAGCCTCCATAAAAACCCCAAAAGTATTGTGTTGGAAGAGCTTTCAGGTTGGTGAAGACTTGGAGAACTGGGAAGAGAGGTGCCCCTGGAGAGAGCATCAACGCTTTGCACCCTTTTGAGGCAGGAAAGTCAGAAGAGGGAACAAAAGCCTCAAGCTGTACCCCTCTCCCTTTCCATCTTGGCTGGAACAGAGCATACATGACATTCACTGACCACCTGTTGTCTCAGTTCCCCCTCCCCAATTTCCTGTAATTGAGAGGCCCCAAAACAATTGCTATTTGGAGAGGGGGCACAAGAATGAATTGCATCAGCAGTAACCCCACAGGCGTCAGAAGCTGAGGACCATCCTATTCCCCCTCCACTTGCCCATCCTATCTAATAAAAGAGAAACATGCAAATTGACCATACCTCCGCTACACCCACAAGCCACGCCCACAATCCAATCAGGAGTGAGTATGCAAATTAACCCAACCAAGAAGGCGGTTAATTTGCATATCCAGGCGCAGAGTGAAGACTGAAGACAGCGTAGAAGGAAGCCAAGTGCTGCAGAAGGGAGTGAAGCTGCGGAGAAGCAAGCAAGTGGGGCGGTGGAGAAGGGAGGGAAGCAGGTGGAGCAGGGAAAAGGGAGGGAAGTAGGCAGGGCGGCGCCACAGGAAGCCCTATTGCAGGAATCTTCCTGCAACGGGCCTCTAGTATTTAATAAAATCCTTCCACCCAGACCTCATTGGCTCATCTGGTTCTCATAGATCACCCACTCTTACTTCTCAAGTACATGCTATCACTTTAATAAATTTACTGTGTTTTGCTAAATCTTTCTTGTTCCATGACAAGAACCTGGATTGTGTTGAGGTGTCCCCTGCCTTCCCCAGGGAATGCAGGGCATTACTTTCACTATACCTTGCTTGCCCCGAATGTCTCTTCCATCTTGCTATTCCTTATATATGAAATTGGTTATCTAGTAAGTAAAATGTTTCTCTGAGTTCTGTGAGCTGCTCTTGTCAATTACTCGTACCTGGAGAGGGTGTTGTGGGACCTCTGATTTACAGCCAGTCAGTCAGAAGCACTAACAACCTGGACTTGCCACTGGTGAAGTGGAAGGAGGCAGTCTTGTAGAACTGAGCCCTTCACCTGTGGAAAGTGATGCTACCTCCCTGTAGATAGCACTGAGTTGAATTCTCAGACAGTTTGTTAGTGTCTTAGAAATAATTGCTTGTTAGTGCGAAGAACACCCACACACATTGAAATTAGTCTCAGAACACCTATCTATGAGACAGTAACATTTTTTGCAAAAGCCCTATCCCAAATATATTTATATTAAATGTAAACAATGCTTTTATGCTATAACAAGTAAACATACAAAAATATTAATTGTTGTCATTGAACTTCCATCAAGTTACTATTTTATTAATGGTATTTAATTTTATTTTGTAATAAATTTTCATTTAAGTGACTTGACATTCTGAAACCTTAATGATCCTTACAGTCAGCTAGCCTGAAGGTTGACCCCATGCACAAATAGGCCAATAGCAATCAAAACTCAATTACAACAGGAGGGTTCACATAAACCACACAAGAGACATTCCTGGAGCACCCAGGCTCAGGTGATAAAGGAGACTTTGCCACAGATCCCACATAACATCTACTACATTAGGCCACCCTACCAAGACTGGAAGTCATAGCAAATCTACCTAATACATAAAAATAAAAACAAAGAGGCAACCAAAATAGGGAGACAAAGAAGCATGCTCCAAATAAAAAAAATTAAAAAAAAAAAACACAGGAGAGAAATCTCCAGAAAAAGAGCTACATAAAATGGAGGAAAGCAATATATCAGATATAGAGTTCAATAAAATGGTTATAAGGATGCTCAAAAAGCATAGTGAAAACTACAACAGCATAAAAACATAAAAAATAACCAGTCAGAAATGAATAATACAATATCTGAAAGAATACGCTAGAAAAAATTAGTAGTAGGTTGGACAAAGCAGAGGATCAAATCAGTGACTTTACTTTCAGTCTGTGTGTCCTTTTTATTCTGAGGTGGGTCTCTTGAGCACAACATATATATGGGTCTTATTTTCTTATTCATTCAGCTACCCTATAGTTTTTGACTGGAGCACTTAACCCACATATATTTAAAGTGATTATTGATAGGTACATATTTATTGCCATTTAATTCTTTTAACTATGCTGCTGCTGCTGCTTCTTCTTCTTCTTCTTCTTCTTCTTCTTCTTCTTCTTCTTCTTCTTCTCTTCTTCTTCTTCTCTTTCATCATCATCATCATCTTCTAGAAGACCTTTAACGTTTTCTTATAAGTCTGGTTTTGTGGTACCAAACTTCTTTAGCTTTTTCTTGTCTGGGAAGCTCTTTATTTCTCCCTAAATTTTAAATGATAGCCTTGCTGGGTAAGTAGTCTTGGTTGTAGGTCCTTGCTTTTCATCACTTTGAATATTTCATGCCAATCCCTTCTGGATAATTCAACTGGTGATCTTAGGGGAGCTCTCTTGAAGATAATTAACTGTCTCTTGCTGATTTTAAGATTCTCTCTTCCTTGTTAACCTTTGTCATTTTAATTATGATGTGTCTCAGTGTGGTCCTCTTTGTGTTCATCTTGCTTGGAATTCTCTATGCTTCCTGGACTTATGTGTCTTTTTCTTTCACCAGGTTAGGCATGTGTTCAGTAATTATTTCTTCAAATAGGCTATTGATCCCTTTATCTCTCTTCTCCTCCTGGTACCTCTAGGATATGGATCTTATATACTTCATGTTGTCCCAAAGGGCCCTTAAACTATTGTAGTTTTTTAAATTCTTTTTGCTGCTCCAATTGGGCATTTTCTGCTACCAAATATTCAAAGAAGAACTAACACCTATTCTTCTCAAACTATTCCAAAACATTCCAGAGGGGGGAAGACTCCCAAGATCATTTAATAAGGCCAGCATTATTCTAATTTTAAAACCAGATAAAGACACAGCAAAGAAAGAAAATTATACGTCAATATCTCTGATGAACATAGATACTGAAATCTTCAACAAAATATTAGCAAACTGAATACAGCAATACATTAAAAAGAACATACACCATAATCAAGTGGGATTTATTCCAGAGATGTAAGGTTATAACAATATCCACAAAACAAAAACAAAAAATGTGCTACACCATATAAACAAAATGAACAGTAAAAATCACATGATCAAATCAATAAATGCAGAAAAAGCATTTGACAAAATGCAGCACCCATTTATGATAAAAACTCTCAGCAAAGTGGGAATTGAGGGAACATACATCAACCTAACAAAAGCCATATATGACATACCTACAGCTAACATCATACTCAATAAGCAAAAATTAAAAACTTCTCCTTTAAGATTAGGAATAAGACAGGGATGTCTGCTTTCACCACTCTTATTCAATATAACACTGGAAGTACTAGCCACAGTAATCAGACAAGAAGAAGAAATAAAAGGCATTTAAATTGGAAATGAAGTAAAAGTATCATTATTTTCAGATGACGTGATACAGTATATAGAAAACCTTAAATATTACACCAAAAAGCTACTAGAACTAAAAAAATGAATTCAGTAAAGTAGCAGGATACAAAATAAATACCTAGAAATCAGTTACATTTTTATACACCAATAATGAACTATCAGAAACAGAATCTAAAAAAAAACACAAAGCAATCCCAGAGGAGTCACTTAGTAAGTTATATAATATCTAAGCCCTGTTGTATACACTTAAAACTAATATATAATATTGGATTTAAAAAAGAAGAAAAAAAACCCATTTACAATTGCATTAAAAAAAAGAAAAGAAGTACCTAGGAATAAATTTAATCAAAGATATAAAAGACCTATACTTGGAAAATTATAAGACACTGAAGAAAGAAACTGAAAAATATAAAAATAAGTAGAAGCAGACACCATGCTCATGGATAGGAACAATTAACATCATTAAAATGTCCATACTACTCAAAGCAATCTATACAATCAACACAATTCCTAACAAGATACCAATGTCATATTACACAGAACGAGAACAAATACTCCAAAAATGTATATGGAACTACAGAAGACCCTGAATATCCACAGCAATCTTGAGAAAGAAGAACAAAGTTGGCGGAATCATGCTACCTAATATCAAACTATACTACAAGGCCAAAGTATTCAAAAAGCATGGTACTTGAAAAAAAATAGACATATAGATAAATGGAACGAAATAGCCCAGAAATAAGCCCATGCCTTTATAGTCAACTAATATTTGAAAAAGGAGGCAAGAACATACCATAGTAAAGACAGTCTGTTCTGTAAATGGTGTTGGGAGAATTGGATAGATACATGCAAAAAAATAAATAAATAAAA
Source organism: Cnephaeus nilssonii (assembly GCF_951640355.1). Lineage (NCBI taxonomy): Eukaryota > Metazoa > Chordata > Mammalia > Chiroptera > Vespertilionidae > Cnephaeus > Cnephaeus nilssonii. Next base: position 21,962,131 of record NC_137091.1, on the reverse strand, counting down.
CGACTACCTTCTTACACCATGCACAACAATAAACTCAAAATGGATTAAATACTGGGAGGTGGGAGTGGTTGGGGTGAGGTCAATGGGGGAGGGGGGGAAAGGAGACATATGTAATACTTTAATCAATAAAGATTTTTTAAATGAATTAAATACTTAAATGTTAGACTCAAATCATAAAAATCCTAGAAGAAAGCAGTCAGTAAAATCTCGGACATTTCTTGTTACAATATTTTTTCTGCTACATCTCCTCAGGCAAGGAAACAAGAAAAAATAAACAAATGGGACTACATCAAACTAAAATGATTTGCACAGCAAAGGAAATCAACAAAATGAAAAGACAACCTATTGAATGGTAGAACCTATTTGCCAATGACACATATATCTGCTAAGGGGTTAATATCCAAATATTATAAAGAGGTTACACAGCTCAATGCCACAAAAACAAACAATCCAATTTTAAAATGGACACTTTTCTACAGGGGACATAGAGATGGCCAATAAACATATGAAAAAATGTTCAACTATCACTAGTCACTAATCATCAGAGAAATGCAATTTAAAACCACAATGAGCTATCACCTCACATCTATCAGAATGGCTATCATTAATACAAACAAGTGTTGGTGATGATGTAGGGAAAAGAGAACTCACGTGCACTGTTGGTGGAAATGTGGATTGATGCAGCCACTGTGGAAAGCAGTATGGAGTTACCTCAAAAAATTGAAACTGATACTGTCTTATGTCCCATGGATTCCACTTCTGGTAATATACCCGAAGAAATCCAAAACACTAATTTGAAAGAATGTATGCTTCCCCATGTTCATTGCAGCATTATTTATAATAATTAAGATTTGGAAATAGCCCAAGTGGCCATCCATGGATGAATGGATAAAAAAAATCTGTGTAAAGGCAAAGTCTGTATGATTCCACTTAAGCTGAGATGCCTATAGTCTCATCTAGACACAGGAAGTAGAATGGTGGTTGCCAGGGGCTGAGGAGATGAAGGTATGGGGAATTTGTGTTTAACATCCATACTAATACCACAGAACTATGTACTTAAAAATGGTTACAATGATAAATTTTATTATGCATATTTTACCACAATAAAAAATGTTTTTTAAACAAACAAACAAAAATCTGTGGTACATTTACACAATGGGATACTGGTACTACTCAGTCATAAAAAAGAAGAAAATCTTACCTGACAGCATGGATGGATCCGGACAGTGTTGTGCTAAGTGAAATAAGCCAGTCAGAGAAAAACAAGTACCATAAGATTTTACTTACATGTGGAAACTAATGAACAAAATAAACTAACAAGCAAAATAAAAACAGAGAATAGACTGACAGCTATCAGAAAGGAGGAGAGTTGAGGGACTGGGTAGAAAAGATGAAGGGATTGAGCAAAAAAAAAAAAAAAAAAAAGTAAACTTACAGATACTGACAATAGTATGGTAATTACCAGAGGGAAAGGGGAGTGGGTGGAGATAGATAGGGGGAATAAACAGTGACTTGACTTGGGATGGTGAACACACATAATACAATATAAGATGATGTGTTACAGAATTGTACATTTGAAACCTATGTAATTTTATTAACCAATGTCACCTGAATAAATACATAATAATTAATAAATAAGTAAGTAAAACACAGAAATTTTATAACCAAGTGAGCAAAAATTGAGATGATTTGCTTGAAAGGAGATAGAGTTGGAAAATCCTTATTCATCAAAAATATGCAAATTCAACAAGATGCCATTTTTCTATCAAAATAATCAAAATCAAGAGTGGTATCCCTGTAAGCCTATAAAATAATACAATAGTTTGGAAAGCCATTTGATAATACTATCAAGAGCCTTAAATTCTTTCACTTCCTTTGACAACACAATTTTATCTTTAGAAATACATAGTAAGGCAATTATGCTGGACACAAAAAATGTAAATTTACAATTATCATGCCCATTTGCAACATTATAATAGCAAGAAGTAGGGAAAATTATCTTCTAACAAGAGAATGGGAAAACAAATTATAACCTGTTAATGTACTATATAATGTAAGCATTTAGATGATATTTATCAAAGGTTTACAGTAATTAAATGCTTAAAATCATCCTATCTAATAAAAGAGTAATATGCAAATTGACAAATTGACCATCACTCCAAGACACAAGATGGCCACCCCCATGTGGTCCAAGATGGCTGCCCCATGTGGACACAAGATGGCTGCCACAAGATGGCCTGCAGGGGAGGGCAGTTGTGGGCAGTTAGGGGTGACCTGGCCAGCAGAGGAGGGCAGTTGGGGGTGACCAGGCCATCAGAGAGGGGCAGTTGAGGGAGACCAGGCCAGCAAGGGAGGGCAGTTGGGGGGGACCCAGGCCTGCAGGAAAGGGCTGTTGGGGGGGACCAGGCCTGCAGGGGAGGCCAGTTATGGGGGGACCAGGCCTGCAGGGGAAGTCAGTTGGGGGTGATCAGGCCTGCAGGGGAGGGCAGTTGGGAGGAACCAGGCTTGCAGGGGAGGGCAGTTGGGGGCAATCAGGCCAGCAGGGAGGGCAGTTAGGGGCAATCAGGCTGGCAGGGGAGCAGTTAGGTGTCGATCAGGCTGGCAGGGGAGTAGTTAGGGGGTGATCAGGCTGTCAGGCAAAAGCGGTTAGGGGCAATTAGGCAGAGGTAGGCAAGCGGTTGGGAGCCAGCAGTTCTGGATTGTGAGAGGGATGTCCGACTGCCCACTTAGGCCCAATACCACTGGTCAACATCCCTCAAGGGGTCCCAGATTGGAGAGGGTGCAGGCTGGGCTGAGGGACACACACACACACACACACACACACACACACACACACCCATGCACGAATTTCGTGCACCAGGCCTCTAGTATAAAATAAAGAAGCAGAAAGCAAATTTATACATATGATTTGATCAAAGTATGTAGAAAGAAAAGAAATGCACATATAAAAGTTTTAATAAATAACACTAAAATGTGAAGGGACAGTGTCTTGGAGTGATGATACAATACTTTTCTATATTTTTTTCAATTGTCTACTCTTAGTGTAGGTAGTTAAATATTAATAAAAGAGGAGCAAAACTGGCTAAGCTTAATTAGGTCTGAGCTTCACACACTCTAAGGACCACTACATCCTTTGCCCTCAGGACTTAATCCCCAAAGTGGGTAGGAAAGATCATTACTAGTCATTAGCTGGAATTACCGAGGGAGGAATAAAAACAGCAGAAGAAATTCCTCTGCTGGGCAGTAGAAGCCAACGTGGTGTAGGGGGAGCCCCTTTTACTTTGAGGTATGCGCAGTAGGAGCCAGGATGCCAACCATAAAGGGAAGGTGTCTAATCTAAGGGAAAAGACTGAATTGGTTAGAGCCGTGGTCGGCACACTGAGGCTTGTGAGCCACATGCGGCTCTTTGGCCCCTTGAGTGTGGCTCTTCCACAAAATACCATGGCCTGGGCAAGCCTATTTTGAGGAAGTGGCATTAGAAGAAGTTTAAGTTTAAAAAATTTGGCTCTCAAAAGAAATTTCAATCGTTGTACTGTTGATATTTGGCTCTGTTGACTAATGAGTTTGCCCCTAGCAAAAGATCTAAAAACAGGGAGGACCAAGCCCAAGCCTGGGAAAGATTAGGAAATCCATCGGTAGGTATGAAAGAGAGCTAGCTCCTTCCCAAGCCCAAGGTAATATAATCAAAGCTAAATAAAGCCCTCCCCCCATAACAGTGGTTAGTTCGCCAATTCATTTGCATATACTCTCTCCATAGCAGCCACTTGGGCCTAGCAGCCCTTGGGACCCCTAGCGAGGGCTCCACGTGCCGGCCTGGCAGCCGGGTCTCCCAATGGGCTCCAAGGGGGCACACAGCAACACAGCCCCACTGTAGCCCAGCCAGGAATGGAGGCTAAAATGGCTGGATAGGGTCAGGGACCGAACTGGACTAAGCGTTGGCATTATCTGAACCAATGGCACAGAATTTCTGGACCCTGGTCCTTTTTCTGGGCTTGATGAAAACAAGGCTGGAATTCTTCCACAGCTGGATGGATGAAGATGAGACGCTGGGATCCTGAAGGCACTCTTTTATTTCCATCCCAATAAATCTTACCACTACACCTTATCCTCCCATGTGTGGGTGCCAGAAAGGCTTTTCTCATGACTCTGTGGAAGGACCCTATTTCTACCGGCCACATCACAATAATTACATACCTAATAAGAAATTTTAACTTTTATTATTTATCTAAAAAAAAAAAAAACCACACACAGATTATTAGTTTAAAAGTGTATCTATAACCCTAGCCCGTGGGCCTCAGCAGTTAGAGCATCTGCCTGAGTACATAAGGGTCTCAGGTTCAATTCCCGGGAAAGGGCACATAACTGGATTGCAGGTTCGTCCCCTGCCAGGTCAGGGCACAAGTGGGAAGCTACCAATTGATGTATCTAACACTGATGTTTCTTTCCCTCTCTCTCTCTCTCTCCCCCTCCCTCCCTTCTACTCTTCCTAAAAATATCCTCAGGTGAGGATTAACAACAACAATAACAAAAGTGCATCTATATAGTGAAGACTAAAACCATATAAAAATATTTTTGCCTGTGCACAAATATTAGGAAAAACACAAAAACATAAATAGTTGTTGCTTTCAGATCTGAGGACCAGAGTGATTTTTCTGTCATGGTCCTCAAAACACTGTATTTTTATTTATTTTTTATCCCTTCTCCCTTCACACGCCATAAAGAGATAATGCTGGGGTTGACCTGAAGATGGCTGGCTGCTCCCTCTGCTCTATAGAGATGGGTCCCAAGGTAAAAACCAATTAATGGCCCTGAAAATTGTGAACAGTAAATGCTCAGGAATGCAAAATCAAGCAGGTCTTTCCCCAAGTTTTTCTTTATGTTTGTTGTTGTTGTTGTTGTTTGTTAATCCTCACCCAGAGATACTTTTCCTTTAATTTTTTGAGTGAGTGGAAGGGAGGGGGAGAGACAAAGAGAGAAGCATCAATGTGAGAGAGACACATTGACTGGTTGCTTGCCTTCCACATGTGCCCCACCCGCCAGACCAGGATCAAGACTGCAACTGAGGTATGTGCCCTTGGCCGGAATCGAACCCAAGACCCTTCAGTCCTCAGGCCAACACTCTATCCACTGAGCCAACCCTGCTAGGGCCCCAAGTTTTTCTTGACTGGCTGGTAGGCATAGGCATTATTCCACACCCTGTGAGGGTGCCCAAACCCCTTCCCTCTGGTACATTTGAATCGTCTCAGATCCTTTCTCCACACACATATGCTGATTAGTATTCCACTGAATATTCAAGTGGAATCCTCCATGGATATCTGAGGATCTCCTTCTGTGCAACTCGTTCTGTGGTATTCTCCCCTGTGAGTCTAACTGCTATGATCTTTCCAAACTCACAACTCTATCTCCTCAACTCAGGGAATCCATCAGACTCTGTCTAGGTTACTCCTCCCTGCACCAGGGCCTGGAAACATCCTATCCTCTCTAATAAAATAGTAATATGCAAATTAACCATCACTCTGATACATAAGCCACGCCCACCACCCAATCAGGGCGAGTATGCAAATTAACCCAAACCAAGATGGCTACAGCCACAGAGAGCAAGGTTTCCCAGGTAACAGAGCAAGCCAAGCTTTCCATAGCCGTTGCAGGCCTAAGCCTCCACTCAAGCTACAAAGTTTCAATTATAGAAGGTAAACAAATTCAAACAAATGGTGGCAGAATGGAGCTTGAGAGAGCAGGCCAGGGTTGCCGGCGGCAACAGGGGAAGCAAAGCTTTCCGCACACCCTGGCCGAGCTCACCCACTTACGGCTACAAAGTTTCAACTGTAGAAGGTGAATTAACTGCCACAGAAATGGCTGCCGCCCCAGAGGGAGCAGCAGGCTTGGCTCCGCTCCAGGCTACAAAGTTTCAATTGTAGAAGGAAAATAAATCCCAGATACCAGGGCCTCTGCTTGGGTTGCCAGGGGGCGTGGCCCGCCTGCAAACCACCACAGGCCCCTCGCTCAGGCTGCCCCACGCCCCAAGGGAACCCCACCCTGATCCGGGACACCCTTCAGGGCAAACCAGCTGGCCCCCACCCCTGTACCAGGCCTCTATTCTATCTAATAAAAGAGTAATATACAGATTGATCATCACTGCAACACACAATATAGCTGCCCCCATATGATCAAAGATCCTGCCCCCATGTGGACACAAGATGGCCAACACAAGATGGCCAGCAGGAGAGGGCAGTTGGGAGGCACCCAGCCTGCAAGGGAGGGCAGTTGTGAGGGACCAGGCTTGCAAGGGAGGGCAGTTGGAGGTGATCAACCCTGCAGGAGAGGGCAGTTAGGGGTGACCAGGCTGGCAGAGGAGGGAAGTTGGGGGCAAACAGGCTGGCAGGGGAGCAGTTAAGCATCCACCAGGCTGGCAGTGGAGTGGTTAGGGGGTGATCAGGCTGGCAGGCAGAAGCAGTTAGGGGCAATCAGGAAGGCAGGCAGGCAAGCAGTTGGGAGCCAGCAGTCCTGGATTGTGAGAGGGATGTCCCAGATTGGAGAGGGTACAGGCTGGGCTGAGGGACAACCCCCCGCCGTGCAAGAATTTCGTGCACCGGGCTTCCAGTAGGCAATAAAATGAGGCAATCTTAGAGCTCACCATGTTTGTTTCTTAACTTTTGAGAGGATTAACTTGAAACACATGCAGATAGGGCAGAGGCCAGTGAAAAACAAAGGCAGGTGAAACATAGGCAGGGGCAGACATGGCAGTTTGAGCCAGCCTAACCACAGGAACCAGCCAAGCAGAAATAATAAAACGTTTCTGGACTCAAAGCAGGAGGCATGGGAAACCAAGGGAGGGCCTGCAGTAAACAAGATGTACAAACACATAGAAACAGAAAAAGTTCAAGATAGGGACAGAGAAAGAACTCATAGAAACAGGGAAAGTTTAGGTCCGTTGCTGGGCAAAAACAATTGAGGGAATCAATCAGGTGAGGACACAGGTAGACCTAGAGCAGGCTTGCAGCAAATACATACCCCTGGCTACAAGGCTTTAATGGGCAGCCCATGCTTGGGTCCTCCTCCCCTCGTGGGAGTCTGAATCTGCTTGTAACAAATTTTCCACACTTTTGCTTAAATCTTCTGGTCTCTGTAGCTCATTCTTCGGCATCGTGAGACAGGACCCCGGGAAAACACCCCGGCTCACCGTTCCAGTCATCACTTTGAGAGACTAATATCCTTCATCTGATATGTAATATCTTAAAACCAATTATTATATACATTTTATCAGTTTATCTGGTTATTTATTTTGCCCATGTTGTCTAGAAGTATAAAAAAATGGTGTAACATACTGCTGTTATACATAAGACAACCATGTTATTTTATGAAGAATCTTTTAAATTATGTTCCAGAACGAAGGTCAGTTTGCTCTCCATGAGGAATTGAGGGTTAGAGGAGGAGAAAACAGTGGTTGGTTGGTTGGTTGGTTGGTTGGTTGGTTTGTTGGTTGGTTTTTTAAAAAGCTCTCCACTAAACAATCTGCTTGAATGTTTCTTTAGGGTGAGTAATATATGAATGCTCTCAAGACTAATTTCATATGGTGTAATAAAACCAATATTCGCTGATATGCAGGTTTCCTTATATGTTTGTTCTTGATTTAAATGTCTTCTTATAGACCCTAAATCACAGTTAACTTGACACATATGAACAATAGATACATAAAATTAAGGTGAGATTTCGGGAGTTGGAAAATAAATCCTTGGTTCCATCACATTGTTTTAAATACATTTAGCATAAAACAAAACTCAATTCCTTAAACATATATAACATTATGCTTAAAATTCAAGTGCAATAAAAAGGGGGTCACCCTCATCTGATTTCTGCCCTTTTCGTAGGAACTGGCCATAATTTAGGCAAGGGCAAAGATTACCAGATTCAAGTGAGGTGGGAAGAAAAGAAAAAATAAAACAGAACAGAGGGTAGAGTGTGGTGGAGAAAGGGTGAGGAAGAAATAAAGGATAATTAGGCGTCAAAGATGGATTTGCCTCCAGTACAGTTTTGTCTCGGTGACTACAGCAAAGTTTTACTTGTCTGATAGAAAAAGCTTATCCCAGTAGGAAGGCATAGCATTAGGAAATGTCATGCTTAGATTTGTGATATCTTTATAGTGAACTGATTTAAGCATAAGGGAACACAGTTACTGTAGAAAACAAAGAACCTTTAGATAAGAACTTCCAAAATTTTTTTATATCTACCAGCATTTATGTTTTAGAACTCTTAACTGATTCATGGGAAGTTTCCATTTCTCAGAATAATGAAGCAGAAACAATTTTAGCCTCGGGCAGGTCCAGGAAAATCAAATCCACCCACCACCTAGATCTTCAGATCCATAACACACAGCAAGTTCCATGCCTGGCAGCTGATGTGCCTTAAACTGCCTTAAGGGAGCAATTCTCCAACTCTCAGGTAGAAAACCACCGTTTTGGAAGAGTGGGGATAGCGGGAGTTAATATTCTACAAGTAAAGCTGGTTGTTAGACTTTTGCAAACACAGTAATGGTGCCATCTTCCCAGTAGCAGGAAAGAGAAAGAGTGCAGTTTCAGGGTTCACTGCTTTCCTAAAGAGACGAGCTCATTTTCTGTGCAGTGTCCGGACAGTCCTGGGAGGTCAGCCCTACCAGGTGGGTAGACATATGAAGTGATTTTGTTCTGACCAGCTGTTCAATATGTTAATCACATGTCATGATAACAATAGTTAGTTGCTCAGTCACACGAGCCACATACCAAGGGCTCCAGAGTACATGTGGCTGCCATGGACTGTGCAGCCATAGACCATTTCCATCAAAGCAGAAAGTTACAGGGAACAGCACTGTTGTATATGTTTGCAAAGGCTGAGTAAAATTCTTGTTACATGCCAATATTTCAGTACCTAAATTTTCCAGAGAAGAGCTTTTGTAAGCAATTTTCCTTCCAATCTTACTGAAATTATGTGCATTAAAATTTCAGATTGTAAAGTCTCAAAAGAGGGGAAAGAGTTTCTGTGCCCTTTATGTGAACTCAGAGACTGCTCACAGACAGTATCTCGGTGGTGTATGTTGAATATTCCTACCAAGCTGATAAATACAATTGAAAGATTACATGCAGAGTAACTGAAGTATACAGTAAATAGTCCTCTTACACAAATTAGTGTGAATGCTCTGGTTCACATTTTAAAATAAAGTCACTTGAATGTGAGGAAGTTTTCTTTAAAATCACTGAAAAAAAAGACCTAAGATATATAATAACATTGGTTGTAGTTAAAATTCAGGGAGCACTGTGGTCCAGCTGAAAGAAAGGTTGATGGGAATGTGACCAAGAGCAAGTGGTTTGATTTCTACTGATAACTGTGGCTATGACTTCCAGTGTTTAGCCCAAACTAAAAGTTTAATATATTCACCCTTAGATTTTAAAACATAGATATGACATTTTCCATGGAGCAGTGTGGATGAATGTTAGTTTTGACCCCTTTGAGTTCCTATAGTTATTAGTTGTATATTCAGATGATGTTACCCAAGAACCATCTATAATAAAAAAAGCGTAATATGCTAATTAGACCGGATTTCCGGACGAAGCCGCAGCAGCGGGGGCCACGGCGGGGACCAAGCCCCTTGCACGAATTTCGTGCATCGGGCCTCAAGTTCTTGTACTAAAAAAACAAACCAACAGAAACCTATATTATTTAAGTCCATTATATTCATGTTTTATTTACTGCAAAAATTTTCCACAAAATGAAGTAGCCTTTTTAAGTTACAAAGTCCTTGTGAAATTTTTTTTATTTCATTGAATGCCCTAGTTGAATTAAGAAAGTCAAAATTTTCTTGTATAAGGACATCCATTTATATGCATGCCATTGATTACTGATCCACTGTCAGGTTAGGATTAAGTTTTTTATGTATTTGTTTTTTCATAACTTTGTGTTTCTTGTAAGGTGTGAAACACAACTTATGATGTCTGTGTTCTGTATAGCACATGTGTTATATATGTCTATTATATATAGCATACATGTCTATGTACATAATATATGTATAAGTCATATATAGTTATGTAATAACAATATTTCAATGACATCATTTGACTCATTTTCAAGAAAATTTCAGTGTCACATGGTCTTCCTCAAAAGAAGGTAGATTTATAATCCTATATAATAAAAGCCCAGTGACCAAACAGCAGAACAACCAGAACGACTGCTCGACCAGTCACTATGATGCACACTGACCACCAGGGGGCAGATGCTCAATGCAGGAGCTGCCCCCTGGTGGTCAGTGTGCTCCCACAGTGGGAGTGCTGCTTGGCTGACCAGGATGATTTTTAAGCAGAGCTCCCACAGCCCGCTGATCCCCACAGGCCACGCCCCACACCAGTGCATGAATCCTGTGCACTGGGCCTTTAGTATAAATTATAAAGCTGCACATTCTTGAAAAGACCATACCTTTAACCAATGATCCTGCTAATTGTGTTAAACTTAAAGGGAAATTTTAAGAAACTCATAGATTCCCTTTAAAATATCTCATTGCATTAGATGTAATCCAAATCATTGGCCTGATTAGTAAATAGGTCACTTTTTCCTTGAAAATATGAATGTGAATTAGGATGAATATTTTGATTGCTCATAAAAACTTGCCCATTCTTCTTGCCCATTCACTTTCTTTCAGACATTGGGGATTATGACAATGACAAAGATTTATTCACTCATAGAATTATTGCTTATTGTTTTATATGTGAAAGGTCATTATCTTTAAAAAAGGTAACAATTATGAAAATATTACGTCTCCCTACTAGTTATTAAAGTAATCTAAAACTGAATCCAAGTGTGTTTCACTCAAACCCCACTCCTAAAACAGAGTGGCTGAAGATAATGTGATTTTTTATTTCTCGTATTTCGGGAGTTTGGAGGGTCTAAAAAATCAGAGCTGGCCTCTCTCACATACTTGGTGACTGGGTACCAGATGGAGCCTTCCCATTCTCCTCAGATTGGCGTCCTTACATGGGGTTTCAGGGCAGTGATCAAGGAGGATGAGGATATAAACTGCAAGGTCTTTTGAAGCCTAATCTCTAGAGGTCACACTATGTCATTTCCAGCACATTATATTCGACAAAGAGCAAGTCTAGCTCAAATTAAGGAGGTGGAAAAAGAGATTCCCTTCATTAATGGGGAAAGTGGTAATGTCACATTGCAAAGAGAGGTACAGGCTGGGATGGGAAGAATTTGTAGTCATTTGATAATCTAACTCATGCTGACTCTTCCTTTTCTTTATCTTTGCATTATTTTTTCTGGCAAAACTATGTGACAGCAGGGTAAGACATCATTTGCATCTTTCTGACTTGAACAACATAAACACAAAAGGAAATTTTTGCAAAATTATTTGTGGTCTTCATCAATTTTTCCAAGGGCCTTTCTTAATCTTCTGAGATTCAAATCATTATCTTTTGAAGTTTAAAATAAATTTTCATTTAACCAGCTAGGTATATATAATGTTGACAGCATGTTATACCCAACAATGAACTAACCTACAAATGACCTAACCCAGTGAGTGAGGGGGGAGTCTATGCTAGTGGTTAAGTAGAAATGATAGTTGAGAGGTGCGTGATTTATAAATAATTAATTATGACTGTTTTTGCTACTAAGAGTTGTGTGTCCCTACAAAGTCTTGTAATTGCAGACCGAAATCATATCTAGTTATTAAGGACCCTCTCTCATCCAAATTACATTTTTTTACTCCTTATTTTATATTAAACATTATACTAGTTACATATATGAATAAACAGAGCCATTCTATACATTTCAAACACAGGTTATTTAATACAGAATTTTCTTACATGGGTATTGGAAGGACTGTGGGAACAGAAGCAAAGGTTATCCAAAGATTAATAACTGCAGGAAAACACTGCCACTCCTGAGTTGAATAGAAGCAAAGGTGTGAATAATGTTTCCCAGAACACTATGCCCCCAGGATCCATAGTGAGCTGAGCTGCCCTAGACACTTGCAGAAGCCTGCCTGCCCGGGCACTTCCACCACCGCTGCAGCCTCCCCCGCCACCACCATCCTTGCTGCTCTTAACAGGAAAGTGTGAGAAATGAGCAGCTAGCTTCTTCCCATTTTTACCTCTCATTAGCTGAACCCGACAGGAACTAGCGATTATAGTGTAGCTGCAGAACCAGTACAAACTGGTCCTACCCTGTTTCTAACAAGACCCCCAACTAAAGTTTAAGAATGAATAACACTTATGTAGCAGCACCCATGAGAAACTCTGGTGAACTTTTAACTGCTACCCCTTAAAACATCACCCCAAATTCAGAATCAGGGAGACAGATTTGAGCTTTGCCTCCTGTCCCCTTGCTGGTCCACCCCACAATAAAAGTTTTTAACCACTTCTCAAAAGCTGGTGCCATCGTATTGGCTTCTATGCACACCAAACCACGAGCAGGGAGTCCTTGCTCAGTAACAACGGGAGTTTGGGGAATGTAGCCTGAGGCTCCCACCTCCACAACACAGGGAAGAACACTGAGGGTGACAGTGGGGCTCAGACCAAATTGGCAAAGGGCCCAGCACAGTCGGACATAGCACCTACCTCACGGAGTCACAGTGCAATGGTGGACATGTGTATAAGTAATTCTACAAGTTCTGTTGTAAAGAGCACTGAGATAAAATAAAAATGAGGTGGACCCAGACTAATTGCAGGAAAGAAGCATAATATGTACATTAGGAGATCAGGGGAGGTAAAATATAAACTGGAATTTAAATGACAAAAGGAGTCTAAGTCACTATCTGGACAGGAGGATGGATTTCCAGGTAGAGGAAATGATGTTTGGAAGTATTTGTTGGTTTGTTTTTGTTTTGTTTTTAGGTTAAGAGTAAAATGTACATTTGAAAGATAGTTGTTTCTTGAGTTAGATAGCATTGAAAGTGCTTACTTTTTATTAGTAGGAACTAGAGGCTTGGTGCATGAAATTCATGCACAGGGGCGGGGGGATCCCTCTGCCCAGCCTGCACCCTCTCTAATCCAGGACTGCTGGCTCCCAACTACTCGCCTGCCTGCCTTCCTGATTGCCCCTAATCGCTTCTGCCTGCCAGCCTGATCACCTCTTAACCACTCCCCTGCCAGCCTGATTGATGCCTAACTGCTCCCCTGCCAGCCTGATTGCCCCTAACTGCCCTCCCCTGCCGGCCTGGTCCCCCCTAACTTCCCTCCCCTGCAGGCCTAGTCCCTCCCTTCTGCCCTCCCCTGCAGGCCTGGTCCCCACCAACTGCTCTTCCCTGTAGGCCTGGGTCCCCCCCAGCTGCCCTTTCCTGCAGGCCCGGTTGCCCCCAACTTCCCTCCTCTGCCAGCCTGGTCACCCCTAACTGCCCTCCCCTGCAGGCTTGATCACCCCCAACTGCCCTCCCTTGCAGGCCTGGTCCCTCCCAACTGTCCTCCCCTTTTGGCCTGATCGCTCACAACTGCCCTCCCTTGCAGGCCTGGTCCCTCCCAACAGCCCTCCCATGCTGGCCATCTTGTGGTGGCCATGCTGTGTCCACATGGGGGAAGCTATCTTTGACCACATGGGGGCAGCCATCTTGTGTGTTGGGGTGATGGTCAATTTGCATATTACTCTTTTATTAGATAGAATAGAGGCCTGGTACACGGGTGGGGGCCGGCTGGTTTGCCCTGAAGGGTGTCCCAGATCAGGGTGGGGGTTCCCTTGGGGCATGAGGCAGCCTGGGCGAGGGGCCTGTGGTGGCTTGCAGGCTGGTCACACACCCCAGCAACCCAAGCAGAGGCCAGGGCCAGCTGGAAGTATCTGGGATTTATTTATCTTCTATAATTGAAACTTTGTAGCCTTGAGCGGAGGCCAAGGCAGGCCAGGGGGGGTGGTTAGCTTGGCTTTCTCCATCGCCAGAGGCAACCCAAGCCTCCAGTTTGCTCCAGCTCCGTGGCCATTGCCATATTTGTTGGGATTTATTTACCTTGTACTAGAAGCCCGGTGCACGAAATTCGTGCACGGCGGGGTTTGTCCCTCAGCCCAGCCTGTAACCTCTCCAATCTGGGACTCCTGGAGGGATGTCCGACTGCCCGTTTAGGCCCGATCCATGGGATCGGGCCTAAACGGGCAGTCGGACATCCCTCTCACAATCCAGGACTGCTGGCTCCCAACTGCTTGCCTGCCTGCCTTCCTGATTGCCCCTAACCGCTTCTGCCTGCCAGCCTGATCACCCCCTAACCACTCCACTTCCAGCCTGGTTGATGCTTAACTGCTCCCCTGCCAGCCTGTTTGCCCCCAACTTCCCTCCTCTGCCAGCCTGGTCACCCCTAACTGCCCTCTCCTGCAGGGTTGATCACCTCCAACTGCCCTCCCTTGCAAACCTGGTCCCTCTCAACTGCCCTCCCTTGCAGGCCTGGTCCCTCACAACTGCCCTCCCTTGCAGGCCGGGTGCCTCCCAACTGCTCTCTCCTGCTGGCCATCTTGTGGTGGCCATCTTGTGTCTACATGGGGGCAGGATCTTTGACCACATGGAGGCAGCTATATTGTGTGTTGCAGTGATGATCAATCTGTATATTACTCTTTTATTAGATAGAATAGAGGCCTGGTACAGGGGTGGGGGCCAGCTGGTTTGCCCTGAAGGGCATCCCGGATCAGGGTGGGGTTCCCTTGGGGCGTGGGGCAGCCTGAGCGAGGGGCCTGTGGTGGTTTGCAGGCCAGCCACGCACCCTGGCGACCCAAGAGGAGACCCTGGTATCTGGAATTTATTTTCCTTCTACAATTGAAACTTTGTAGCCTGGAGTGGAGCCAAGCCTGCTGTTCCCTCCGGGGGGGGGGGGGGGGGGGGGGAGGGGGGCAGCTATTTCTGTGGCAGTTAATTCACCTTCTACAATTGAAACTTTGTTGCCTTAAGCAGGTGGGCCCAGCCAGGGTGTGCGGAAAGCTTTGCTTCCCCTGTTGCCGCCGGCAACCCTGGCCTGCTCTCTCAAGCTCCATTCTGCCACCATTTGTTTGAATTTGTTTACCTTTATAATTGAAACTTTGTAGCTTGAGTGGAGGCTTAGGCCTGCAACGGCTGGCAGAAAGCTTGGCTTCCTCTGTTACCTAGGAAACCTTGCTCTCTGTGGCTGTAGCCATCTTGGATTGGGGTTAATTTGCATACTCACTCTGATTGGCCGGTGGGCGTGGCTTGGCTGGTGGGCATGGCTTATGTAGCGGAGTGATGTTTAATTTGCATATTACCATTTTATTAGAGAGGATAATTGAAACTTTATAGCCTTGAGCAGAGGCCAGGGCTGGCCAGGGCGGGGAAGCTTGGCTTCCTCCATTGCCGGGGGCAACCCAAGCCTCCTGCTTGCTCCAGTCAGTGGCTGCCACCATTTTAGTTGGGTTAATTTGCATACGTGCTCCAGATTGGCTGGTGGGCGTGGCTTGTGGGTGTAGCGGAGGTGAGGTCAATTTTCATGTTTCTCTTTTATTAGTGTAGATAAGAAATACATTGACAAGAAAATGAAGTTAGATTTGAGAATCCTCAAAAGTGGCATCTTTTTTCAAATATATAATAAAGCATTTTCAAATATTTCCAAGAAAACTAAGGATATCTCCCATGTTGTGGAGCCAATTTTATTTCCTTATACTCTAAGAGGTCAGTGATTTACTTCTCTGCTCTCACTAACTTGTAAAAAAAGTTTACCTGAAGCAACCAAGGAATTGGCTCAGTGGGGAGTAGCTGCTAAATTCCACTGAGATTGCATTTTGTAGACGCATAATAAACTTGTGGTAGAGCTATCTCTCCTGTGAGGAATACGCTAGGCCACTTGGCATTCACTTTCTCTTTCTCAAATTGCTTCTAAAAGCTTTATTCTGTCCAACATGATGAAATCCCTCAGGTCAATGGATCAGGGCTAAAAACCACCATGGGATTTAGACACCAGGAGGAATGACCTTGAGTCCTGTCATGGCTATGAACACTGTAACCTTGGAAACTTTATCTGTAAAATAAGAAGATCTGAGTAGATGATCTCAAATGTTCCTTTCAGCCCTGCTAAGGCAAAATGTTATGAAAATGCTTTAAAGGGTATCTGAGTCAAAGTGTGTGGGAAAAGGCATTACAAAGTTTGCTTTCAGTTTACTGGAAATACTTAAAATGTCAGTGCTGCACTTTTATATACACTTTTTTATATCTCTTCTCATTTCATTATTTTCAAATGAGAATTGTATTGCCAAATAGTTGCCAGAAATGTACATCTTTGATAATTTTAGAACTTTTGTGCAGAGCTATCTTAAAGAACTCTTTTCTATCCCCTGCTCTTTGTGCCAAACGGGTATGGTGGAAATACGCTGGTTTTAAATCCCACTGACTGAATTCGGTATCTGTCCCATTGTATCTATATGATATTAGATAAATGTTAAACTAAAAATTAAAGGCCAAAGTGAGAGGCAACAAGCATTTATTTGAGATTCTAAAGGGAACAGCTATTGGGGAAGCACTGATTGAGGCAGAAACCCAAATAGTGTGCCAATTATGAGGTGAAAACAAGTGGCATTTATGGGAAAGGGAAGGAGGACAACCACGTGAATAGAAGGAAGATGCTAATTCTAAAGAATACCTTTAATTTTCAGTCTGGTAGTCATAATATCTGCTTCCTTGTTACCTTTGCTAACAATTGTTTGGGATACAGTGCTGCTTTAGGCGCATCCAAAGGTTATTTTGTTCAGTTCAATGTTCCAAAGGTTTGAGTAAGACATGCAAGGCAGTTCCTCTTGGATGGCAGCTCCGACTCCATTTTTAAGTGTATCCGTTTATAACATTTTCTACACAAATAAATTAACTTCTCTCATCTTTCATTTCTTTTTTATCAGCTACATTAAATAGGATAATCATAATCCTTGGTTTATAACTCCCTATCACCACAAGTGCTCACATGACTCTCTTTAATTTCACTTTTATTTTTGGTCTATTTCCTAGTTTTTAGGAAATAAGATCATTAGTATAAGAAATATACTAATATTAGTATAAGGAATATCCATGAACTAGCCCTAATTTTACTTGTGTCTGAATATATGAGTCATACTTCATGTCTTCTTGCTTTTTATTTTAAGACTAATCTATGTTGTCCTGTTGCCTTCAGATATGTAGTTCATTCATCTTCATTGCTACCTATTGTGTGAATATACCATAATTGGTAAAAATTTAATTAGGTAATCTCTGGATTTTTAAAATTACAAACATTGCTGCTATGAATTATCTTCTTTATGTCTCCTGGTACAAGGTGTAAAATTTCCACTAGATATATAACTAGGGGTAAAATTTCTGGGTGTATAAGTGTTCAAATTCCTAAGCTAATGTAGAACTAGTTTTCAAAAAGGAAGCTCCAACTTAAACTGCTATCAGTAATGAATAATAAACTCCATTGACCTTTCACACACTGGGTAGTTTCCCTCTTCTTATTTCCTACCAGTTAAATGAGCACAGCACAGTAGAACATCTGCATATTTCTGACTACAGTGAATTTAAATTCTTCTTTCAATCTTTACTTATTGAACATACATGTTTCCTTTTGAGAAAATGTAAGTTCATATTTTTATCCATAAGTTTATTGGCATCATCTACAAACTTTCTATCTTATTTTGCTGGTCAATTTATATACCCTGAACCAGTAATAGACTATATTAATTAACATGGTTTTAAAATCTTGGCGGGCACAAGATGGCCAGCAGGGGAGGGCATTTGGGGGCAATCAAGCCTGCAGGGGAGGGCAGTTAGGGGTGACCAGGCCAGCAGAGGAGGAAAGTTGGGGTTGACCGGGCCTGCAGGGAAAGGCAGTTGGGTGGGACCCAGGCCTGCAGGGGGGAGCAGTTGGGGGGGACCAGGCCTGCAGGGGAGGGCAGTTAGGGGTGACCAGGCCTAAAGGGGAAGGCAGTTAGGGGCAAACACGCTGGCAGGGGAATTGTTAGGGGGTGATCAGGCTGGCAGGCTGAAGCAGTTAGGGGCAATCAGGAAGGCAGGCAGGCGAGCAGTTGGGATCCAGCAGTCCTGGATTGTGAGAGGGATGTCCGACTGCCCGTTTAGGCACAATCCCACCAGGATCGGGCCTAAACGGGCAGTCGGACATCCCTCGAGGGGTCCCAGATTGGAGAGGGTGCAGGCTGGCCTGAGGGAACCTGCCCCCTCCTTGCACCAGGCCTCTAGTAATCATTATAATGGCTTCACCACTGTTAAATATGTTATATATAGAGATAACATAATATTGTTTGAATTTACTTTTTTATATAGGAAAAAAAGCATGATGTGTTGTTATTTTATACTTTGACTGCAGCTATCATATCTAATAATAGAGTAATATGCAAATAAGCATCACTCCGCTACGCCCACGATTGGGCCGGCGGGAGGCTGGGGGGCAGGATTCGGGGTGGCTTCTCAACGGCCGGATTGGCCCAGACCCGCCCCCATCAGCGATCGCGGGGCGAAGGTGGTGTCGCCCAGACCCGCCCCCATCAGCGATCGCGGGGCGGCGGTGGTGTCGGAGCCCAGACCCGCCCCCATCAGCGTTTGCAGGGCAGCGGCAGTGGCGCCCAGACCTGCCCCCATCAGCTTTCGAGGGTTGGGGCGACGCCCGTGCCCGGACCCGCCTCCATGCACCTGCACTGGGGGAGGGCCTGGTCAGCAGCCGCCTAGGCTGCTTCAAGGGCCAAAGAGGGAGGCAGGGCCAGAACCCAGCGGCCGCAGCTGCTGTGGGGCCCAGGGAGCCAGGCAGGGCTGGACAGGCAACCTCAGGGTGGGCCTGGGGGTGGGTGCAGCGGCGCAGCTTGACAGCAGACAGCAGGGCCTGCTTGGCCGTAGCTGCCAGGGACCCACAACAGGCAAGTGGGCCTGCAGGCGGCACCCAGCAGGGCCTGCTTGGCTGTTGCCGCGGCGACCCAGGAGCAGACAAGCGCAGCTGCAGGCAGCACCCAGCAGGGCTTGCTTGCCCATCGCTATGGTGTGGAGCAGGCAAGCCCCGCAGAGAGCAGAGAACCACAGGGAGCGGGCCTAAGGTCAGCAGGACATGCCCTGAGGGCTCTCGGATTAGAGAGGGTACAGGTCGGGCTGAGAGACGCCCCCCCACCCCGTGCATGAATTTCATGCACTGGGCCTCTAGTATTATATATAAAAAAATGAAATCTATTTTAAGGGTTTCTATATTATTTGTTTCAAGTCATAATGACTATCTACACACACAAAAATATAGGACAGAAGGACTAATTAGTAATGACAAGTATTCTTTTGCCTGGGTGTCCTTTGGGAATAGATCCTAAGACAACCAGTGTTGTGGGAGTGATAGGGAGCTGGTGATGGATTTGAAATTTTGACCACTTCTTCACAAGAACCACAGCTAACAGGAATCGGCCATAAAGAGAAAAAAAACACACATTTCTGGGGGAAAAGACATGAAAGAACTAGGAGCAGGTGAGGGTCCAATAGAATAGATCAATATTCAGGAAAAGGATTTCAATCCTTAGGGTAGAGTGGACAGAGAACTAGAACAGAAAGCAGGGAACTCTACCATGACTAAGAAAGGGTCTTTGGAAGGTAAGTCTAGTCCCAGGTCTGCTATGTTGTACAGCCCCCCGGGGGTGCCATTGACATTGTACTTCATGTGACTGGTGCCCTTGAGGTTGTAAAGTGCAGTGGCCCTACACAGTCTTATAAATGTTTCTTGGCTCATTCGACTTCTTTCTTTCCCCTTCCTTCCTTTGTCCTTTCTTCAATTTTTCTTCTTTCATTCTTTTTTGTTTCTTATTTTCGCCTTCATTCCCTCCTTCCCTCCTCTTCCCTCTTACTGTCTTATCTGTGCTGAATGTAACTAAGACTCTTTGAATCCTGAATTAAACTTGAGGAATAATATGTAGATGGCTTTAGACATTGGCATGGAACACTAACTAGTTATTCACCTTGACTCTGGATGTTAAAATAGTACTTTATGATGACATCACCTTGCCTAAGTGTATTCCCCTTTCACGATCTCCTACGCAGAACTGTTAAGTATTCAAATTTTTAATATCAGTTTGCAATATATTTTATACCCTAATATTAAGAAAGAGATATTTGAGACTGCAATTGTTATTTATATTATTAAAGTCCAGTGTCCTGAAATACTGCTTATGACTCACTGTGTTTGTAAGTCACACATTTAAGAAATTTTGTTAACATATGTGCATGAAGTCCATGCTTAACACTCTCTAAGGTGTGAAAGAACCCCTACAGTAAAGTACTTAAATGGCCTTGCTTCAGTAGGCTTGGAATGACTCCTATATTTGAAACTGTTCTTACATATGCATGAAAGGTAAATCTTCATATCACCTTTTATGGGTTATAATTAGTCAAATGAGGTAACTTAGAGGTGAAGCAGTGAAATTCAACTCACTAAATTTATTTTCCACAAATTAACTTTTTTCTATCCTCATCCATTTTCAATCCCTCTCCTCAAATGAGAGTTATTTCTTGGAGGCAAATAATATCAATTCTTGATAAATAAAACCCCACACAATTATAGAAAATGTATTGTTTGCAGTAGTGAAATTCTATCAGACTACATTTAACAAGAATATTTCTACCATTTGAAAAACGTGTGAAAAATAGAAAGCCACATTTATATCTAAATATTGTCTTTCCTTCTACTCCTAAATTTTTATTCTAAGTATCAGAGTTAATGATTTTCAAAAATCCATTTCTATGTAAAATCAATAAAGGACAACTCTTTCCTATGTATAAATATCTATTATTAAAATCCTAATATATGGTTTTGGTACCATATACAACTTTTAAAATTCAGCTTTTCCTCCTCCTTTGCCTTCTCTTGGATTAGTAAAATGTAAATAATCATATTGGTTACAGTAAGTGAAATCAAAGAACATATTCAAGAATGAAAGTCATGGCATGATGGCTTTATCATTTTAAAAGATATTTTACACTTTAAAGAAATACCATGAATTATGCAGTACTCCACACAGTAAGTACAAGGTAAAAGTACTGCTGATTTACAAGATCCTGTTGGATATACAGGCTGACCTAGGATCATAATTTTCAAATGGATGAAAGTAAAGCTTGTTGCCAGAGATAAAACAAATTATCAAGATTTAACTTCTCATAAAGGCATAATTAAATTATTTACTTGATTCCCTACATGAACCAGCCACAACAAAAATATAGTGTTCAGTGCCCCATTCCCATCTCCCCAAGAGAGAAGTGTTTTGTGACTAACGGTACCTGGTAGCCAGTTTAATTTGGATAAACTTTAATGGGAAAGAAAAGAGCCCAAGCAAAGCCCATATCACCTTTCATATCATTATCTTTATATATTAGTTCAATAAATATGTGCTATTTCAAGTTTTGTTAATCAAGATTATTAAGTTAGAGTCTCCAACAAATAATTGGCTTGCCTGTGGATGACCTCAAGAGGTTTGATTTCCTTGTCATGAGATACATTTAACAGGTATTGTTTATTCCTTTCCTGGGAATTTATAGAGATGTTTTTAGACCTGATCTAAGTTAGACTAAAAAACCCTTAAAGCCTCATTCAGATCCAAGTTTCTAGACTCTTATGATATGAACAAAAGTTTATCTTTACAAGTATATATGTTCTTGATTCCTTCTGAAGAAAATGATGAGAAATTATCTTAAAGGAAATAACATTGGTTACTCTGGGGTGAAAGTTAAAATGAAGTTAATTTATTTTACATTGTTCCTACTTTTATCTGATCTTACTTTAATTTAAAATTAACTTAATCTATTTGGACATGTGGTGCTCAATGAAATAGAAACAATTACCTAAGCCATGTGTAATTGCAAGATTTGACAAACCCCTACCCATGATTTTGTTTCAAGATGCCTGACATTTCTGAATAGTGTTCCAGGAGGAATTGTGGCCGACACAAAGTCCACTTCCAGAAGTATTTCCTGACATCACAAACCTCAATTTAAAGCCTTAGGTAGTCTCTTCACATCCAGCTTTCTCACTGTTAAATTTTAAGAACATAATATTACAACATAACAACTCAGGGATATTAATTCAGGGATACTTAATTTCTTCAAAAAACAACAACAACACAGAAGTGAGTAAATCTTTAGGAGTTGCAATCTTTTAAATGATTTTTTACATTAATCACATTAATAAAGATTCTTAGTGAAAAGGTGAAAATTCACTAAAAAGTTTACAATGAGCAACAGCAGTCTTTTACTTCAAGCAGCTCCTCTAATTATAAACTGTGTGACCCAGGTCAAGTCATCTGATATATTTCTGCTCCCCATTCTCCATCTATAAAATGGAGATATTAAAAACTCCTTACCCCATAGATATTTTGTGATCAGATATCTATATATATAAAAGGCTAATATGCAAAGTGTTCGTGTGGGAGTTCGACCGGGAGACCAGAAGTTCTATTATTCACTATGACATGCACTGACCACCAGGGGGTGGCACAGAACAAAGCGAGGCCCTGGCCAGCTGCTGGCAGCCAGGGAAGGGAGGCCCCAGCCAGCAGTCAGAAGGCCCCGATCAGCCCTGATCACTGGCAAGCCTAGGGACCCTACCTGTGCATGAATTTTGTGCACCAGGACTCTAGTATATTAATAATGTGCACAATGCCTAAAATATCATAAGCATCAAATAAACATTAGTCATTAATATTTTAAACCCATACCTTCCCTGTCCTAATTCTCATGGCAACCCCCTTAACACTCCCCCTGGCCTGTACCTCCATATTTAAAAAGTGACATACTTTTGTACATTATTTATTTGCTTTTGGCGCTGATGGATAATAATTTTGTGCATCCTCACCATCTTTCAATGTCTCTCTAATTACATATATAAAGTTGCTGCTTCATAGTTTTGTTTAAAACAAGACTCATCTGTGTTTACATTTTCATGACATCATTTAGGAACTTCTGACACAAGAAATAGTGAAGTCAACAACAGTGTTCTAACCAGGAGAGGTTCTACTCTTACCTAACAAGAATTCTGGCCATTCTTCCCTGCTATCCTCAATATTTTGCTTTTTATTCTTACAGTTGTCAAATCACATTGCACGGCGGCTGACTCAGCCACAGGCAAGCAGGCACAGAGGCTGGCCAGGGTCTCGAAATCCTTTCATCTCTTGTGGACTGTTCTCGTTAAGGAAGAGAAATAACTTCCTAAAAAGTAACCCAGTGCAATTTCTCCTGCATCTCATTGAATCCTATGGCAATACTGAATCCTATGGCAACTCTGAACTCCAAGGCAGGCTGGGGAAAGTAGGATCTTACACAAAAGAATGGCACTGCTTTAACTGGCTTAGACCAAAAGGTCCCAAACTTCCTTAGTTCATGGCACCATTGGGGTTTCTGTGATTATTTTCACAGTGCTCCTAGGCAAAAGAAATACCAAGTAACCCCCCTTTAAGGAGTTGGAACCAAGCAGTGTACTATGTATTTATATCCTGAACAACTTAATAGCTGATTGAGTAAGTACTCTATATCAATTGTTAAAATAATAATCATACCTAATAAAATGGTAATATGCAAATTACCATCACTCCGCTACGCCCACGATTGGGCCAGCAGGAGACACAGGGGGCGGGACTCGGGGTGGCTGGGGTGGTGATTGGGCCAGCAGGACGCTGAGCTCGTGTTGCCAGCGGCGACGCGAGCTCAGCGTCTGCGCCATGGCTGTGCTGCTGCACAGCCGGGCCTCTGGGGCAGCGAGCCCAGCCTGCGTTTTGGAGGTTTGGAGGCGGCGTGGGTGGGTGGGCGGCGCGGCTCCGGGGGGAGGAGTCTGCTGGCACTTGGGCCGCAGGAGCGCTCGGCGGTGTCCCGGTGTCCGCAGAGGAGGCAGCGGCGGCCCCAGCATTCCTGGGTGGGAGGCGAAGGCAAGACCCCGGCCTGGGCTCCGGCCGCAGGAGGACCATGCCCCCGCCCCGCCTCGCCCTAGGGGCCCAGGGACTTCCGAGCTGCCGGCCACACCGGTCCCGACCAGCGGACAGACAGCCTACATGTGCATGATTGAATCATGCACTGGGCCTCTAGTAATTTTAATAAAAAGAAGTGTGTGCTTGTTGGGCACCATACTGCTTCCCAAATTTAAAACTCAGATTAGACACCAATGCCCTCATTTCCTTTTCCACATTGATTTCCATGCAGTACTTTCTATGTATCTCAGAAATCACTGAAAATCCTGCTTCACAAAGATATGACGTCCTGGACAGGAAGGGAGTCAGAATGAAAAGTGAAAGCAGGAGCTGCCTTGAGCTCACTCAAGAAGCAAAACTCCTATCACCTGGAGGAGGGGCGCTCCCCTGAATGTGCACAGTGGAAGAAGATTTCCTTTGGTGCAAGTGCTCTATTAACAGAATTTCAGCCTTTTTCTCTCCCTCTCTTTTTGACTCACCTTCAGGGGTACTGGAATCCCCTGAACACTGAGCTCAGAGTCCCTCTGGGGCTAATGGGTTGACTGTTCACCCACATAAGGTTCTGGGTTCAGAATTACTCTACTTTCTAAATTAGTTACTATTCCTCGGTTGCCTTCTGATGCTCAATAAAGCTATTGATATCTTTAATCAATACTGGACTCTCGGAACTCTTTTTGTTTTCCACATGTGCTAATTATTTTTAAAATTTCATTTCTATTTATGCAGAAGAGTTTGAGAAAGAAAAAACAAACAAACAGGGAGGTCAATGCAATATTTTCAACTACAAGTCCAGCATGAATTCTGAATATGACTTAACCCTAGCAAGATGAGTGATAAAAGTAGAAAACTCCAGGTGTTATCCATATGAAAATGTGCTGTTATTAGATAATACATACTCATCCATCATCTATACCAAAGACTGAGAGCCTGTGTATTTTAGACATCACAAAACTCCCTTTGATGCTCAGGTACCTAATATTTCAGGATGTTCTAATACCCACCTAATCACCACTCCTCCTTACACCAACGCTGCCCTAATCAGTGCGAGTATATTGTCTAAAGCAAGCCATCTCCTGTTCCAATACCCATTGGCCCTTTCACAGTGACTCGGTCTCTACACAGCTATATGAGAAAATAAGTTTTAAACCAGATAGTAATCCAGGTAACTGATATTGGCTAATAGACTTTAATTTGGGTTTTAGCAACCTCTAATTCAGCAAAGTTTTTGCATTATAAAAAATAATCTTTTAAAAATACCTTTATACTTTTATATCCTATTATCTATTGTCTATTCCTGGATAGCATTTTGTAGACAAAATTATTTTCTTATTCTTAATAAGAAATAAGAAATGTTATGCTATGGAAGAAAAAAATATGTACCAGAAGTCAGTCATTGGATCTTAATCTTAAACCATCCTTTCAAATTATATTTGTTCACTGCAGATGTAGTTATAGACTAAATGTTATCATATTTTTTAAAAGTTCCTACATCATTCCCCTACTCAGCTCCCTTGGAAGAGATGAAATAGTTGTTTCTTTGAAATTTTTTATGTTAGGAATCTACACATTTGTAAACATGTAACCAGTTCTCACTATTGAGCCTAGACTCAAAGTTAATTACAACTTTATTTTACATGAAAGTATACAGAAACAAAGAGATGTTTTCCTTTTATCTTCACATAGAACCATGTTGAGTTTAGAGTTTATCCTATATAATAAAAGCCTAATATGCTAAGTGTCTGGACGTCCAGTTGACTGTTCAACCAATCAAAGCATAATATGCTAATGATATGCTAAGGATGCTCAACTTCTCACTATGACGTGCACTGACCATCAGAAAGCAGACACTCTCGACCGGTAGGTTAGCTTGCTGCTGGGGTCCGGCCAATCAGGATTGGGCGAGATGTGCCGGACATGCCCTAGAGCCCTCCTGAGGTCCCTCCCCAGCCCCATTTGTGCAATGGTGGGGTCCCTCTGCCTGGCCTGCACCCTCTCGCAATCCAGGACCCCTCAAGGGATGTCGGAGAGCTTGTTTCAGCGCAATCCCGCAGTCCATTCCCCTCAGGAGGGCATCAGAAGCAGGGCTCATGGCTGGCTGGCAAGCATTGCTATAGCAGCACAAGCCTCTCCTGATCGGGACTGAGTGGGTGTGAGCCTGCGGCAGGTGCAGTGGGGCTGGGATGAGCAGGAGCGGCTGGTAGGAGCTGCAGGCAGCATTGGACTGCAGGTTTCAGCCCGATCCCCGCAGGCCACCCAGAGGGACCCCACCCATGCACGAATTCATGCAGTAGGCCTCTAGTAAGGGAATAAAATGCCTTAAATATATCTTTCTTTATATCCAATACAAGGTTATGCTAGCAGGCAGGTTATATAGACCCAACTGTGCACTTGGTCATCAGCACATTTGAAAACTGCACTTTCTGGTATTTTAGCTGTTTCAAAAAACTTGAATTGTTAGTATTTAAAATGAGAAGCTGTTTTCAAATATGAGAAGGCAAGAAAAAAGACAGATAAATGTTATTTTTATTGGAGAAGTCAGTCGTTGGATCTTAATCTTAAACCATCCTTTCAAATTATATTTGTTCACTGCAGATAGCAGTTCATATTAAAACTAGAGGCCCGGTGCACGAAATTTGTGCACTGTGTGTGCGGGGGGGGGGGGGGAGAGGGGAGGAGTCCCCTCAGCCCAGATTGTGAGAGGGCACAGGCCAGGCCGAGGGACCCCACTAATGCAGGATCAAGGCCAGGGAGGGACATAGGAGATTGGCCAGCCGGGGAGGGACAGCAGGAGGGCTCCAGGGCATGTCCGGCCCATCTCGCTCAGTCCCAATCAGCTAAACCCCAGCAGCAAGCTAACCTACTGGTTGGAGCGTCTGCTGCCTGGTGGTCAGTGCACATCATAGTGACTGGTTGACCAGTTGACTGTCTTCCCCCTGGTGGTCAGTGCACGTCATAGCGAGCGGTTGAGCGGCCTTAGCATATCATTAGCATATTATTCTTTGATTGGTTGAATGGCCGACCAGATACTTAGCATATTAGGCTTTTATTATATAGGATAAGTTTTGGATTGGGTAGCTTTGAGAAAGTCATGCATAGGTTTTTAAATCCCAAACATTCACACACACACACACACACACACACACACACACACACACACACAGCTGTTTAGCAAATTTTCCCAATGAAAGTAGGGCTGTTAAAAACTACTTGGTACTTTCCTTATTTGCCTCAATATCCTGTGTAATATTTTTGTTTCCAGTGCATGTTAGCACTTTCCATCCTGATTCACCTCCTCCTTGAGGTTGAAAAATTTTGAAGGCTTAAACTATGATTTTCCTTAGTAAATAAAACTGCAACATCTGCACATTACTAAAACTATAATAAACCCTTAAGAAATATATGCCAAAAATTTTTCAAAATAAGGTATCTTGGTTGCAAGCAAAAGAAACTGATATTGGTCACCACAAGCAAGAAGGAAAAATAGTGGAAAGATAAGGCTAATTCATGCGATTTTCAAAGATGGGTTAGAAATTGCACAGAAGTCAAGAGCTAGGACCCAGCTATCTCCATCTTTGACTTACTAGCACCTGGCCTGAGTGGGGAGCAAGTAAACAGCCAAATCTCAGATGCAATCCCACATGCTGGTTGCCAGGGAGTCAAGAAGGGAGGTGTGGCCCCTCTGGCTTCCATATAGGCAGGAAGCCCTCTGCTTCTCATCAGTCATTCCACTGGGAAATGCACTCAAACCAGGATGGGGGGAAATTCTGGGTAGGCAAAAAATTATAAATTTGACTGCCAATAACCTCACACACAACTTATCCTACATTAAATTTCCAATCAAGAATGTTCTCCTGATTATAATGGAATATAATTTTGAAAATAAAATTTAGCATATCTTTCCTCCAAGAAAAGAAAGCAAGGTCTCATCAGTCCAGGACTATTGGGTTATATCCATTTTGCCTTTAAAATTATTATGTCTAATCCCCATTTTTCTCTCATTGGAATGATACTAAAGTGTACAAGTTAATTAAATTTTCCATAAAGGATAATTCATATATCAGGTTTCCTCTCTGTTCAATAACTGTTTACAGTAACCTAAATTTCTTAGTTTATCTGTATTTAAAATATCTCAATTTTTTATTTCAAAAAACACAGTATTTGATATAAGTACCATTTTCTATTATTAATTTGGTTTTGGTAAATATGACTTCTTATAAAAATCCCATTTGGTTACTTTTTTGCAAATGAAAAAATTCATGCTTCCAATTTTGTTTGCATTGTCTTTTAAATAGACTCAACAAAAATAAACATAGTTCTTTATAAGTTTAGTTCCAAAAGTGTAGCTCATAAACTAACATTTAATAAATAGGTTTATTAAATGCTCTATCATTCCTAAATTTTGATTAGCTCAAATATCACCAGACAGAATTTATTTATGGAAGGATGGCTCCATTTTCTTATTCTTTGTTGTCCTTTCAAACTGTGCCAGTCTTTGAAGGCATGGATTTATAAACCCTCAACATTTACAAATGATCAGTTGGAATGAAATGCACTATAAAAAAAACTTTTATGAATTCTCCAGAAAATCCCCAGTTGAGAACACGCACAAATTCCTAGGACCATAGTCATAGTTCCTTAGGACACCAATAATATTACCAAAGAATTAATCACATTTTAAAAAATCAGGATTTTAAAACTTTTTAAAAATGAAAAAATCCATACATTACATGAGAATTCATATGTAATAAACATGAAAATTGTTTAGTAAGATTTTATTTCCCTAAGATCCTTTAGACTAATCGAAAGTTTATTTAAAATCTGTTCTGAACAGAATTTTAATTGAATAGTCCCAATTATACAAATTTTACATTTTGAATGTCTACCCAGTTCATTTTTATGTGTATATTTCAGCAGACTTATATGTAGAATGAAAATAACAAGATTTCTTATAAGGACTGAAGAAAATGCACACAAAGATATTTAGATACAGAGTTTTAATACTAAAAGTGGTAGTAATCATAATACCCATATTCCACTTTCTGCCTTGAGGAGTAAATATGTTCTTCTTTGAGATTTTTCACATCTAAAAATCTGGCAAATGCTGTGGCTTTTACAATGACCTCCAGTGGGGATGAGTGTAGATTTTAATAGCGCATGTTCAGAACTGTGCTCGTGCACCACCACGAAGGTATTGTTAAAGTTATGCCAAAGTGACTGACATGCTTCTTGTTTATACAGAGCAATCGAGCAAGCACTTTATGAGTTTGAACATATGGGGAAAATGTAGCAAATGAACTTTTATCTTAAAAGTTAATAGATTCTCCACATGTAGCAATACATTAGTGAAGCTATTATCTGGGAAAGATTAAAGAATGAAGACAAATAAAAGGAACTTGTGGGGGCGGTGAGAGTTTTTATCAGAAAATGAGCATAGTGACGTGCTGCGGGGGTGAGGAAAGTAACGAAGCGGCATCTCACGTGAGCTTCCTCGTTGCTGATCTAGTCCGCTTTTTCTCAAATGGCAAGGTGGCTCATCATAAGCACCTGCTAAAACACAGATTGTGGGGCCCTCACACCAACATTCTGATTGGTAGGTTTTAGTGGGGCCTCAAATTTTCATTTCCAACAAGTTGCCAGATGATGCTGATACAGCTGGTCTGAGGACCCCACTTAGAGAACCATTGGTCTAGTTCAGTGGTCGGCAAACTCATTAGTCAACAGAGCCAAATATCAACAGTACAACGACTGAAATTTCTTTTGAGAGCCAAATTTTTTAAACTTAAACTTGTTCTAACGCCACTTCTTCAAAGGAGACTCGCCCAGGCTGTGGTATTTTGTGGAAGAGGCACACTCAAGGGGCCAAAGAGCCGCATGTGGCTCGCGAGCCGCAGTTTGCCGACCACTGGTCTAGTTTATAACAGACGGACAGTCTGTTACTTCAATCTCCTGCTTGATGAGAAATCTAAAACATGTTTTGATGAATAATACATCTGACTGGTACTAGTCATGTTTTCTCAGATTTTTCCAATTGTTATAAAGTGTATGCTGTTAAAGTTTAATTATTACATATATTTACAAGATTTAAATTATCCCATATCCTGAGAAGTGCATGAAATATATAGCTCTATCCAATAAGCAACTTTAAAAAAATCATTTAAACATAAATTAAATGCAGTAAGTATTTCTGGCCCTCACCAATAAATAAGACTAGATAACATCACTTATATTGGTACAAATTAAATAACAATGAAACACCCTTTTTCCATTCCAGAAAGGCAAAGAACTAAAATGCTTTAAAATATCCTACACCCTGTTGGTAAAAGTGAAAGGTGAGATCACCTGGAAAGGGTGATTCCAGGGCTCATCTGGTGGTGAGATCTGGAGGTGCTATTTACAGCTTATTATAGTTTCTTATATTGAGATACAACTATAAAATTTATATAAGAAATGAAAAACATATTGTAAAGGTTTAAAAACTAGTCTTACTTCAGTATAAGTAACAGATTTAAAATGAAACCTGTTTCTTTTGTGAATTCAAAGCATCCTTCACCCTACAGTTAAATTTGGTAACTTTGTAAAGAGCATCTATAATAATAAAAGCATAATATGCTAATTAGACCAGACAGCCCAATGACCTTCAGGACGAAGCCAGGACTGCAAGGGCCGAGGGCGGCCATGGGGAGCGGACCTAAGTCAGCAGTCGGACATCCCCTGAGAGCTCCCGACTGTGAGAGGGTGCAGGCCGAGCTGAGAGACCTCCCCGCAAGGTGCACGAATCTCGTGCACTGGGCCTCTAGTATTTAATAAATTAATGGAGGCTGATGGTAAAGTAGTCCATGAAGAGAAATGGTCCACACAGGCAGGAGAACAACTGGAGGAAGGACTTTAGTTCTGGAGTGAAGGGATCATGATGCTGTCTGCTTGGGCTGTGGGACTCATACGTCATCCCTAGACACTTTCTCCCTATAGAAATGTCATTAGCTGATTAACTGAGCCAACCATCTCCACGTGTCTCCAACCATCCTGACCACACAGGTTAATAGCATTGCTCTGAGCTTGCTGATGTTGCTATATTCTCATATTTTTAAAGAATTATATACTGAGGAAGCACAGGCCAAGTACATATAGTACTTAGCAGGGCACTCTGCACAAAAGGCCCTGCCAGATTTTCGGTCATTCCCTTAATTTCCTTGAACAAATATCCTTTATTCACAGAAGTTCTTCTATAGCAACATGAAATAATCTTTCCTTAATGTCATCAGAGATTACACAAATATACAGATACATATCAAAATGTATATGGAGGTTATAAAAAAAACTATAACACAAATTAATACCAAAACCTCCATTGCTATACTTCCTGAAATATATCAAAGAAATTAGCATTCTCTGAGAGTTCATTTTCTTGATATTTAAATCAAATAAAAATATTAGGTGAATTAATCATGTTTCACACTAAAGAGGTTAACCGAGGCTGGGAAACAGTAAAGAAATTAATCCACATTTAGGACAAAGCTAACCTGTTTTGTAAGCCTCTGGGAAACACTGAACAGAAATTGCATAATCTTGCATAATAGCAGATCGACTGAATACTCTACAAATTTGCTGATTTAGCACTTAATTCTTGCACAGCAATTATTGGGAAAGGAATTCCTGTCAGATAATAAAATTTACATTGCTACAGTCTTTAGATTTTTAAAAACTCTGGTGAGAAGATAATTTGATGGAGATAACAGATGAAATGTGTATTATGTATGCATACGTGTGTGTTGTGTATATGCATGTGTATTGTAAGTACACACGCACATATCCTCTAGTGATATAATAAAGCCTCATTCTTTAACCATACAAATATATCTTTTTTCAGAATTCCAGTTGACTCAGCTATGCTGTTTTCAGGAGGAGAAAATAGACTGACAGATGAAATGCATGGCTATTTCTTTTTCATCAGTCCTAAGCCTGTGCAAATTTTTTTCTGTTTTCTAATGTCGCAAAACAGGTATCCTTGAATAAAGCCTTGATACCTGTGAGATACCTCTCCCCAAACCTGGTGTGTCTTCTAAGTTGTTAATTTTCCCATAATTTTAATAAATATTTTTCATTTCTATAGTAAAAAAATCAACTTACAGTACAAAAACAGAATAAAAAGAAATCAGAATCTCTCCTTTGTAGAAACTACTGTTTCTTGCTCTTACGTTTTAATGACTTCAGCACTGGTCCTTCCCTCTCTCCACAATGACTTGAGTTATCTTTCTGAAATTTAGGAGGATGAGAAATTTTGACATCTCAGAAACTACAGGTGATCCCTCCTTGGTTACAGAATAATGTTCAAACTCATTATCAAGAGCACAGCCTGATGTGACTTTTCGGTGCAGCTTCTATGCACACTTTATAATTCCAATAGCCTTTTCTCATCCCTCATCATCCCTGCAATTCTTATGCTACCTCCTTCCCTCTCCCTCCCTCCATTCCCGACCAATCTCCATCATCATCAGCCCTGAGACCATCTGTATACAGTTCTGCCTTTCTTCTCTGATGACGTGACGCACGCCAGACTGGAGCTCCAGAACCACAGGCCTTCCTAGATGAGCACAGCGTCCTCACTGCACAACCTTGTGCCTCGTTCCTCAATTGGTTACTGGGCGAAACACTGAGTATGAGGAACAGACGTTATTGATGGGTTAGGGCAGCAATTTTTAATCTTTTTCATCTCATGGCACACATAAACTAATTACTAAAATTCTGCAGCACAACAAGAAATATACTTTTTGCCAATCTGACAAAAATAGGTATAATTTTGATTCATTCACACCAGAGGATATTGTGTTGGCTGTTGTCATTTTTTAATCCGACGATCTAAGGGAAAAGAGGTCAGTGCCCCTGACTAAATAGTCAGGTATTATTGCATGTTTTTAAAATTCTTGCAGCACACCAGTGTGCTGTGGCACACCGGTTGAAAATCTGGTTTAGGAAGTCTAGAAGAAATTACAAGATTGCAAATGAAACAGAATGTTTTCAGGAAGAGAAAAAATAACCAAGTCCTTCCCACTGTGTCCCCAGAAATGACCCCATTGCTAATTCAAATCACCTATCTCCGTGTTACTTAATGCTCTGCTTCTCCTTGATTAATGTTTTGAAAGCCCCACAGTATATACCTTCATTCCTCTTTAGGAAAATTCAACTCCTGCTGACAGGAGTAGATGTAATCCCAGTATCTATGCCCATGCCCACTCCAATCAGTATAGCCAACAGACACAACCGGCCAGTAGCAGCAGTATGTTTTCTGAAGTCTGAATATGATTTCAAAATTCACACCACACTTGGACACGCCTCGGCTCTCCAAGTCCTGCAGGGCGGTTCAGAGCAAGCTCCAACACACTACAGCATTCTTTTTGAGTTCTCTGCACGTGAGAGACAACGTGACTCTTTATTCTTCCTGTAGTATCCCCAGCCTTTTCTTGTAGGCTGCTCTGGATGGGACACACACATGAACAGGAGCACATACATTTGCTTCATGCATTCATTCAATCTTTGAAACCTCCTATGTTTCAGCCACTGTAATCAGAAATGTGTTTTCAATGGTGAACAAGGCACATTCGGAGCTTACAATCATGTGAAACAGACAAGCCATGTCAAACACAAATCTTTAACTGCAGGGTGTAATCAGTAGAGCAAAGGCAAAGCATAAAGCATTTTTACACTGTCCACTTAGGGGATCCGACCTAGTCTTGGGGTCAGAGAAGGTGTCCCTGAGGAAGCCACTCAATTTCTATCTGAACTGGAAGTATTGATTAAGTAAAGAGGAAAATTTGTGACCAGAGGAAGCATCTCTTAAGGCTTAGAATTACTTCTAAGTGCACCAGGTTGTGTAAGTCTGACTCCAGACAAATCCATCACTCCTACAAAATATAATTCCTATAATATACTCCTGTGGTGGTGCATCAACAAAATCATATTCATACACGAAGGGCTGTATTTTTTAAGTCCAAATCTG
The DNA here is from genome assembly GCF_951640355.1 of Cnephaeus nilssonii. Taxonomy (NCBI): domain Eukaryota; kingdom Metazoa; phylum Chordata; class Mammalia; order Chiroptera; family Vespertilionidae; genus Cnephaeus; species Cnephaeus nilssonii. The sequence goes on along the minus strand of NC_137091.1, from coordinate 21,928,242 downwards.
ACTAGATTTGTAAGTAAATATATACATTTATCTTATATTTGAAAAGCTCTTTCAACATTTTAACACCAGCCAGTGCTAAAGTTATCTTTGGAACCCTTTTCCTTTGATTACAAGCCTCAATGGCACTTCATCTTCTGGCAAATAATAGACTGATTATATATATTTGCTTTAACCTTCTGAGATTGCTGAAAAAGAGCCTATCTATAAATATTCAGTGATAATTGATGGTCAAAATAACAGTTGGGGTTTGAGCTCACTGAACGATTTTAGCCGCAAAAAAAAAAAAAGAAAAGAAAAGAAAAGGAAGGAAGGAAAAGTTAAATTTGTTTTGAGCTTGTAGTGCTTCTAAAGATTCTTTTTTATATACACTGTGATTTCTGAATGGGCTCTAATGATATTGTTACATTCATAATATGCCTCGCTTCTGAATGGTCAAAATACAACCATATTTCTTAACCTATTAATTCAGCAATTCTTTTTAAATTAAATATATTGGGGTGACATTGGCCAATAGGATCATATAGGTCTTAGGTGTAGATTTTATGATACAAGATCTGTATATTGTACTGTGTGCCCACCAACCAAAGTCAAATCTTCTTCCATCACTATATATTAGACCCCTCTTAACCCCCGACCCCCTAATTCATCAATTCCTGATTGAATGCATATGTAAAAATAAAAAATTCAAAAGCAATCAATCCAAATAGTACAGATGGCTATCAAGTGATAAAATAAAGTCTCTCTTTGAATCCCAATTCCCAATTTCGTCAGCAGAGGCTCATACAATAAAAGTTCCTCGTTTTTTTTGTTTGTTTGTTTTGTTTTGTTTTCCCATAGTGTGTCACCCCACAGTGTTCCCCGCTATGGGTGCATTTAACCATATTTAACCATGTCTGTCTATACTGATGACCATTTAGGCCCTTCTCTTTTTGTTTCCATCACAAACACCACCGTACTAGATGCAAACACTGTTGTAAAGTGTTCAAACACTTCTGTAAGTATATAATGGTATACGCAGCAGACATATTAATAGTCTCCAAATATTTAATTTTCTCCCCTATGTGATTAGGCAATACCATGGGACTATGTGCCCAACGAAATGGCCAGTAAAAAGACAGAGTTTGATCCTCCCGTTATTTCCTGCCCTGCTGTGGTGGCCAGGAGTCTGTGAGTCTCCCAGAAGTTTCAGCTATAAGACAATCGAGTTTCCATGTGAACGAGAACCTTCCTCAGCAACCCAATCCTCATGCTGGACTTCCCACAGGAGTCGGAAATAACTTCCTAACGATCAAGAAAAATGTGCATCTTTGTCATGACATTTTTCCCCATGGGACTTGGGTACCTGCTAGATAGCCTATAAATATAATTTCACCCCTGTATCTCATGGTTATGAATCATCATCTATTTTCACTCATCTTGCTGATGAGGACAATTTATGCTCAGAAATTAGAAGTCTCAAGACCTTTTCTTTATAAGATTTTCACCAAATAAATTTGTTATGTAAAATCTTATGTGTATGTGTGTGTATGTGTATATACACGTGTGAATATTTCAACTATAGTTCTTATTATAATACATTAGGGTCTTTTATTTTGCTGTATAACATTTGTCTGGTTTGTTCCAGTCTCCCTTCTTCTTTCCTCCGGCCTATGCACTGACACTTCACCCTGACTCCCAGCCTTTCTTCATCTTACCTGAAGCCAAGAGACTGTCTGCCTCCATGAGTAACTGAGATCACCTGTACCTTGATTTCAACTACCTATTCCAATACCCGGTTGAAATCCCATGAGTACCAGCACTGATTTAAATGATGACATGAACATTGTTGACATGTGACATATGTATGGTTATGTAGCACATGTATTATAATGTGTCCAGTATCTTTGCCGTAAGCATCTTTGCTGCAAGCATTTTCGCTGCAAACATTTTTGCCGCATACGAATAAGAACACCTACAACAGTATTATGCCTCACTGTTTGGAGAAGTGTCCCTACTGCAAACCTTGTCTTCAGAGCTCATGTCACAACTGTTAATTTCATATTTGCTTGCATGATTATTTGTTTATTATCTGAACCCCTATACTCTAAGCTCATGAGGGCAGGAACCCATTTGCTTCACTTCTCAACTTCAGCCCAAACCCTTGGAGTAGCATCCAGCTCATTCAATTTGCTCAACAACCATCTTTAAAATACTATGTTTTGTTTAATTATAATGATGGGTGCTTTTTTAATTAACATAATAATACTTTAAGCAAATTTGCAAAAAAATAAACTGAGCATGAATCATAATTGAGAAAAATCATTATTGTCCCTTCTGATTTTCCTTGATACTGACTGCACTGGAGTTTTATTTCACATATTTTATAAAGTATTTAAATATGTTATGATTTTTATGTAATCACTAGAGGCCCTATGCATGAAATCCATGTGTGAGTACGGTCCCTAGGCCTGGCCTGCAATCAGGGCCTTCCCTGGCTGCCCACAGCTGGCCCTGCCCTCCCGCCGCCACCCACCCCTGGTTCCCCATTCAATATCCGGTGATCAGTGCCTGACTGCTAGGGGAAGGGACCAAGAGGTTGGCTGTTCCCGCCCACCCACCAGCCCCACCCCTGCCACGGGTCACCGTCTGTGTGTGGGGCGACTGGCGGGGTGGGGGCCTTGGCCTGGCTCTGCCCGCATCCCCCGCCACCCACCCCGTAACCCCTTCACCATCAGGCGATCGGAGCCTGCTGGCCGGGGAAAGGGACTAAAAGGTGGTCAGTGCTCCTCATAGTGATTGGTCCAGCAGTCGTCCGGGTCGTTCTGCAGTTAGGGTCAATTTGCATATAACCCTTTTATTTATATAGGATTTGCACCTGTACACCCTGATGAAGATCCAATAAGTGCATACATATGTAAGTGAAGTCTGTGAATTATTAATTTAAATCAGTGGTGCTCATGAAGTTCTGCCTTCCTCCCCAGGGGACATTAGCAATGTCTGGAGACATTTCTGCTTGTCACGCCCCAGGCATTGGGGCTACCGGCTTCTGGTGGGTGGACACCAACAGCACCACTAAAATTCCTACAAGGCACAGGACAGCACCTCCCCCACCCCCACCCACCAAAAGAGAATCATTCAGCCCAAATGTTAACAGTGACAAGACTGAGGAATCCTGAATTAACCCATGACCTTTACATTTGAAATACAGAAATAGTGTAATGCTTTTTCTGAGGTAACATCTGTGATGTGTCATTATTCAGAGCAAGTAATGTATTGGCTCCTTTTGTTGGAACTGAAATGTTTCGTTTCATCAAACTGTTGCAGTCCATATAGTCTCAATGTCATCCTTGAAGCTGGAGGAAAGAGAAGCTTATTTACCCGGTGTCTCTCTGGGCGAAGCTCCTCACCTTGGCATCTGGATGGACCCAAGTAAGTCTACAGGATGTGCAGCACATGGAGAACCCCATGCCCAGCGCTGCAGGGTCAGCTGTTGGAAGACAGTGCGTGTCAACTAACTGTAAAATCCGCCTCCATAAAACCTTGTTCTCAGTGTTTATTTAAGAGCTTACTCACCCTGTGCATTAGCAGCGAGTATAATCCGCTTGTGTGCCAGAATGAAAGATAAAGTTGTGTTTTCCATTGCCCGGGGGAGACAATCATCCTTATGATGCTCTAAGCTACTCGATTAGCCTTGTACAAGGGAACAAAGTAAGCTGCTCTATGCATGCCTCAAGCGGCAACTCTTTTAAAGCACATTTACCTAAAACACTTTGAAAACTGAGTTTTACCATTCCTTCACAGCCTTGGAGAATTTAATAATTTATAGGTCTGCACATTGACCAGAGAAATATTTCGTCATTGATGTTTCCATTAAATTGTACTTGCTTGAAGTCAGCATGGGGTTGCAATTCTTTCTAGCGAATACCCTGATTTCTTCCACTCATTTATCAAGGGTGCTTATTGACAAGTTTCTGTGAATAGGATCCTGCCTTTGGACATCATTTTTACAAGAGAGGAACAATCACAACATTGAAAAGGAGTCTTTGTGAAGATTAAAAAAGCTTTGTACATCAATAAAATATATATTTCTCATCATTCCCTTGCTTTTACACAGTAGAAAATCTTCTACTCAACTTATCCTTGAGTTCACATAAACATCTTTAGAGAAGCGAATTCAGGCTCCACCTAGTAACTTGCTCCAGCCCCTTGATTAAGGGCTAATGACGGGTGGAGGTGGGGAGGGGGGTGGATTAAGAATGTTCGGGTTTTCTCAGATTCTCTGAACTTGTGTTTCCTTGTCTTATTTGCATTTTCCTCTTCCCTCAATTGAAATGATAGGAATGTGATGATAAAATGAAGGCAGTGGGTTTTCAGCTAGCAGTTTTATGAGAATATAGGACATTAAATGGATATTGATTGTTTCTAATTACTATACGTTTAATTAGAAACTCCATGGATTGGGGAGTAAATTCAAAAGGGAGTGTGTCTAAGTGTGAGGAATATGATGATACAGCATAGATTATCAATGATAAGTAACCTGGTGCTATAGGGAGAAGGTGCCATTTCAGCTGCTATGAGAACAAGAGAGACAGGCAGAACTTGAAGAGGGCCTTTGGTCCCTGAGGACCAAAATGAAGGAGGAAAATAGTCCAGGTACCGGGGAAGGAGGGAAAGTCTTTAGAGCCTCCCTGACCAGTAGAAATAGAATACACCATACGTAATTTTAAATTTCGTAGTAGTTATAAGAGGTAATATAGAACAAGTAAAATTCACCTTGATATTTAACTCAATGTGTCCAAATCATTATCATTTTAATGAGCAAAAAATATATATGTTATCAGAGATATTTTACTTGTCTTTTTACATCAAATTGAGCTTCTAGAGTTCAATGTGTATTTAACAATTACAGCACTTCTCAATTTGGACTGGTCACATTTCAAGCGGTGCACAGGTGCCTGTGTCCAGTAGCTACCATATTGGACAGTGCAGCTCTAGAGTTCTGAACAAAGAATCCCCACACTTGGGGAGCCGGGAATAAGCTGAACTATGTGGAGGAGCAATATGCATTTCCCCGCTGTGGGCTGTGGCCTCTTTCTGCACTGGAATATACCAACTGGGCAAAGGAATGCTTGACTGCTTTGTATATTCCCCTGGACTGTGTGTACAGGGATCAGCTGGCAGTGAGGCTGCTGGATGATACACTAGCCCACCCATTCTTCTGTGACTGCAGCTACCTTTAAGCAACAGAGGCCTGAGCATTCTCGTAGCCAGTGGAGAGAGGCCAGGGACCGTGTCTTAGCTGTTTCGGTGTTTGGCACAAGGAGAACGCCAGTGAATTTTGGCTCAATAAATGATAATGGAGGTCTACAAGTAGAAAATGGAGTTCAGAACACAGACACAAGATTAAAGCCAGTGTGAAGTATTTACACTCATATATTTGTTGTGTGTTGCATCATTTATATTCAAATATAAAATATGCAACCAATACACGATGAATATGTGCCAATATTTAAAAAGAAATTAACATTCACCCAAAATAGACTTAATTCTCCCTCCAGTTTCACTAAACTTTATACAGGTTTTTTCATGACTATAGGCCTGACTTTCTTATACTTACAGGGTATACTTTAGAAAACTTGCAATTGTAAATTCTCTCTCTGACCATTTGAAATGTGTGTTAATCTTCTCCCAGCCTCTTGCTGGTTTTATAACCAGGAAATGTTTTCTCAAGGACCTGGGAACCATCTCTTTGAAAGTATACATCTAAGGAGATAGCACCCCATCACCACCACCCCCGCCTCCCCATCTCCATGGAAAATAGGAGTCTAAATTTGAAAGACAGCAATTAGCAAACACAATGGCTTCATCACAGAGAAAAACATTTGCAAACTCAGGTATAATTGGGATGTGCTCAAAACATCCCATTGATCAACCTCATCTCAATGTTCTCCAATAGTTTTCCACTAGCTCACCCCACATGTAAAATCCCTCCCCTTTTGTTTCAGAGGAGGTAAGTTCAGCCTCTCTCACCTATTGCCAGAGCCCGAAAAAATATTCTTCCTTCCCTGCTTAACTTTGTCTGGCTCAATTTCTGCTTTGACACAACTTGTTAATGTATAATCTTCCTAGTTCCAAAAATAATGTAGGAAATAAAGCTAAATAATAAACACAAGGATTAGGATAAAAAGAAAAAAAAAGAGAAAAACTTATATACTTATCATGGAACCAGCCAAGCTACCTGGAAAGTCTACAAGAGGTGGCCAAGAGAAAAAAATAGTCAGGTATTCATTGGACAAAGGTGAGGCAGGAGTTTTATGTGAGGAAAAACGAATTTACAAATATTCCCTTGAAGGGTACAACCCTATCTATAAATTGAGACGGTCCAGTGATAAAAATTGCATCATTCATTTTTATCTGTCTAGATAGGATGTCTTTCAATTTTTCATGGATCTCCCTAATCATATAGAACACTTTGTCATCTTACAAGTGACTTCCTCATTATTTCCCTTTTACTCACAATACTCTGTGCTCTTGGTTTTCCCAGCTGTGTGTAGACTCTGACCTGGGCTTTGGAGGTTAACTTCTAGTTACCCTGGGCCTCCCACTAAGTCCTGATTATAGGTCAGGCTCCATCCTCAGCTTTATTCTCTGAACTATCCTAATTGTCCAGGGAACTTATTCTTTTCTAGGTATATGCTAAAACAGGAGGATATTATAGAGCATCTCTAAAAAAAAAAATCTAAACTATAGATCACTGACAGGATTCAGAATACTATTTCAGATGAACAGATCATTAGCCTGTGTAGTGTGGCATTTAGAAATGTTTTATAGTCAAACATCTGATCAGAACAGTTATGACTAGTGTTCACATAAATCCTTTAGCAAATTATATCTATAAATGCAAATAAAAACATCTTGGAAGCATATTTCCCATCATTAATCATAAATATGTTGCTCCTCACAGTCATGAATTCAGCAAAGCAAGCAGAGTTTTCCATAACAACAGATCTTAAAACACTGTTAGGTGAAATAAAGATATGTAAATTAAGATATTTAGCCCAGCCAAACAATGAAGTCATTGGAACCAGCAACAGTATAAACAGACATCATAAGACGCTAATCTCCTTTTCCAAGTCTCCAGCATAGAAACAAAAGATTATTTGTATTAACCAACAATCACAAAATGTCTATTTCAAAAAAATCAGCATATATAAGGAAAGCCTCATAATTGGGTGTCCGTCTTCTTTTTTGAAAAGTTGGCTTATTACCTCTTACATGCCCTAATGTTCAAATAGATACTAAAATTTGTATAGTCAAGACTCTCTAAAGCGGTGGTTAATGGATTGTATTAACTATGGATGGGATGGGATGGGATGGGATGGGATGGGATGGGATGGGATGGGATGGGATGGGATGGGATTGGATTTTTAAAACCTTTTTACAGTGCTTTCAGGCTCCTTTCATCACTGAGTTTGGAACTTTTTGGTTTGGGCACAGTCTGGCATTTATGAAAGCAGAAATGCATTCTCTAGCTCTGTGAAAAAACAAATGCTTCTTCTCTGGACCTTATCATTAGGTTTTGTTTAGAAAACAAAAGAAGAAACAAATGAGAAAAGAACATGGGATATTTTTCTTTAGGGTATATCAATTATGAGTGTGCATGTAAGTCTAAAATAAACACTACATATTACTGAAATACATTTTATGTCTATATTTTATTACAAGAAAATATTTTCCACATGATTGTGTTCGTTTTCCCTATTCTAAAGAAATCCTTTTTCAATTAAACTATCAGTTTTAAATGCAAAGTTATAACACAGATAAAAGTGAACTCTTATGTTTTTAACTTACCATTTCTAAAAATAACCCATCAAATCATGCAAACTAATAAAAAGAATGGATAGAAAGACAAGTATGTACTTGCCAGTATTTACAACTGGAAGATAGTTTAAGGAGTAAGTTTCTTTGAGTTTTAAGTCATATTATTTTAAATGTAATGAATAAATATGTGAAAATAGATTATGAAGAGAAATGCAAATCAGAATGACTAAAAAAATAACTTCAATATGAGAGAAGACATTACTGGTGCTCTGAGACAAATACACTTCCTGAAGTGACCCCAAATCCCACGTGACATTTTGCTTAGATTTGTCTTTTTATTTCTTCAAGAATTTAATATCCTAGTGCACTAGCTCTCCCCAAAGTGAGAATAATCTGAAGAAAGGTTGGGGCATATGACAGAGTGCATTGATTTTTTATTATCTGCACATTTGCTGATTTACTGTATTGATTTATAGAGAAAAAAAGTTAAATTACTGCAAAGCAGAGATTGGCTTATGAAACGCTAGAGCAAGGCCCAACAAATGCTCAGAGCCATTGTTCTATGCTTCCTAGACTTGATTAAGTGTTGGCACAGTGAAGCTATTTTCTTAGTGTTAACACATATAGATGTTGCCACTGTGTGCTTAAACACTGGACTGTTTCATCAACTAGGAGGTGAAATGTTTGTTTTCACAGGATTAAGTGCAATAATTTATTCACAACCCTTGACATGTATTAAATGTTTAATACATGGCAGTTGTTATTACTTTTGCTACATTTTAAAATTAAAATTTTTTAAACTTTATATTGAACTATACTCTATATGCAGAAAAATGCTCATATAATCAGTTGGTAATCCAATAAATTCTCAAAGGCTAAAATTTGAACAACAGAGCTCAATATTTCCAAATAAAAGTTTTCTGTTTTCTCTTACATATTTTCTAATTTTTTTTTTTTACCTCTATGTAATGTTCACTCAACCCAATAGGATTTGAAGGTACCACAATATAAGCTTGAGGGTAGAGTTTTATTACCTATGCATTGATCTGAGCCTTTGTCCACAAGGCAATATAAATATGATCATTTTTCTTAACTAGGTATTACCTATTAAAAGTATTTTTTTCTCCGTATGTGTTTGGGGGGTGGGGGCTGGAGGAAGGAGGGAGTGGTAGATGGGGTATAAAGAATGAAATTAACTTTTATTGTACATCCTAAGAGCCAGGCACTGTGGTAGACACTGTCACATTATTTTTCCACTGTAGGTATACTGTATCCTTACAACATCTCTATGAAGAATATATTTATTTTTACAGCTGAGGACACCAATATACAGATAGTTTGAGTATCCTGACCAATACCCACACCTTTAAATAGAACACTAAAATTTCAATTCAAATGCAACCTCATGATCTTTCTACCATCCCAGGGTGCCACTGACATTGAAATCGTGTCCATGAACAAATAATCCATTCCAACAGTTTCTTTCCAGAGACTACTTGCTAATGAGTTCCACCATTACAAATATTATTTCTCACATCAATCACAGACTTCTTTAAACATTGTTTCTCAGGTTCAGCTTGACAGAATTCTTTCTCATCTAGGCCAATAGAAGACTTCACCAAAGCTGCACACCATCTTTTTTTTATGCTCAGCCTCCTATGGCCATCTTTCCCACTATTGGTCAGTGTCAGAGAAAGTGAACCAGAGAGAAATTTAAAACTAACAGCTAAAGCAAGTCAGAATATAAAACTGATTGATGGCCCTGGGTGTGTTTCTATTGGGAGAGTCAAAATTCTGGCTTCTTGTTATTTTATTCCGTTTCTGGATGACTAATTTACCCACTGAATATTTCTATTTGGAAGTTCACATTCATTATTTTTTTATCCTACACACCTTGCCTTGATAATTTTTCTTCCTCTTTCACGTTTTCTCCAATCACCCACCTTGAAAATCCTGGAGAAATATTTGACTTATCTTTCTTCATTCCCCTTTATTCAAAAGGTCAAATAAGTTCTGTGGATTCTTTATTTTAATTGTCTCGCCTCTCTTCCTGTTTATCACTGCACAAAACATTTCAAGTGCTCACTAATTCCTTCATTAACCTCACATCTCCCAGGCCCCTACTTCTAGTCCGCTTTAAACTATTTCAGTTAATGACCCTGTGGCCATTTTCTCCTTCTGCTTGTTTAACTTCCACAGTTAGTGCCTCCTGTTTCCCAGTTACTATATCTCATCCAGGCCATGCAAGCTCTCCGTAATCTGGCTCATCTAGTCTTTAAGGCACAGGCATTCCAATTCTTGCCTCTGCCTCTCCCACAAACACCCTACACAACGTGATATTCTAAATAATTTTGTTCAACACTATGCTAACTAAGATAATAGGTATGTGGAAACTTAACAGATGAGTGAACTATATTGATATGTATTAAATAGAATTCAGGATTTTTCCCTTTCTTAGAAGAACCAAATGATAATTAACTAATATATGGTATTTGTATTCCCCCTTTTAAAACAACTCTACTTGCATGAAAACCCATTTACTTTCCATTACCCAGAGGTTATCAATGGCTTTTCAACATGAATGATAAAGCAATTGCTTTAATATTGGTCCTGATTTTTCATTTTTTTAAAAATTATCCTCTTTCCATGAAGTTCATCATTTTATTATCAACAACCAACCTCGGGGTCTTTTTCTTTTCTTTTTAGTATTCCCTTATTCTCATTATTGATTTCTTTCATTGGGCACCATGTAAAGCTTTATTTTCACTTACTTTCTATCAGGCATGTATTAGTTTCTTGTGGCTGCTGTAACAAATTATAGGTGCTCTTTCTTTTCTCTTTATTTATGCTGTACCCCATTGTCACGAAGTGTTGCCTGACACATTGCAGATGCTCAATTAACATTTGCCAAATGAGTAAACAGGTATGTCTCCATTTTTACCAGGACACTTGCATTTTTCCCCAAGACATTTTGGCTGGCCAGCCACTGAATATACTGCCTTAAAAACGGTGAGCTTGCTGTCTCTAAAAGGAATTGTGTAAATGTTAATTGGTCAACCAAGAGAAGGGTTATTAGAAAGAGTTCCTCTATTGGGAATCAGTGTGGATCAAATTATTTCTTAACTCAGCTCCAAAGCTGATTCTATAGTTCTAGCGGGAGAGAAGGAATTGGCCTCACTTACATTCAGACATGGACCAATGAATATTTATTTTTTGTCCTTTTTCTATCTATTTTTTAAGATATGTTTTGAGGCCATGTGCCATGTATTTGTTTCCTGGAGTTGCTGTCAAAATTTGCCATAAAGTTAGTGGTTTTAAAACAACAATGTATTGTCTCACAGTTCTGGAAGCCAGAAGTATGAAATCAGTGTCACTGAATCAAAATCAAGTTGTCGGAAATTATTCTCTTATCAGATGTATCATTGGCAAGTATGTTCTCCCATACAGTGGGTCCCCTTTTCATTTTGTTGGTGGTTTCTTTTTCTGTGCAGAAGCTTTTTAGTTTGATGTAGTCCCATTTGTTTATTTTTCCCTTTGTTTCTCTTGGCCTAGGAGATGTATCAGTGAAAATACTGCTACATGAGATGTTTGAGATTTCACTGCCTATGTCTTCTTCTAGAATTTTTATGGTTTCTTGAACTGCCATTTGGCCCAGCAATCCTCACTTCTGGGAATATATCTTAAGAATCCCGAGAGGAAAAGATGGCGACCGGCAGGAAGGTAGGGAGAGAGAGAGTGTGAGTGAGGAACCCATAGAGGAGAGTGTAGATGTGTGTGGTGTGTGTGTGTGTGTATGAGATAGGGTCAGTTAGATTCTGCAGGTCTTCCAAGGGGCTCCCGAACAGGGCAGCCCTAGACGGCGGAGCCCCGCGCACAAAGCGGACACTTCTCGGCGGTTGGTGCGGACGCAGAGACCACGCCATCTTGGGAAACAGAGCTGCCTGAGACTCGGATCCTGGCTTCTGACACAAACCAGGACCCTGCAGCCACTGGGGACAGAGAACTGCTATCACAGCTTCAGACAAACAACAAGAATCCAGACTTCCCGGCAGATTTCCGTGAGTCAAAGAGCCTATCCCCCTCCTCGCAGGCGCTGATAGCGCCATAGTAACTGATAGACCCGCCCCTCCCCCAAGCTGCTGAGCGCCCACAGGCGTGCAGAAAGCGCCATAGTAACTGATAGACGCGCCCCTCGCCCAAGCTGCTCACGGGCGCGCGCACAGACAGCGACATAGTAACTGATAGACCCGCCCCTGGCCCACGCTGCCGAGCTTTGCGCAGGGACACGCTCCCTCTTAGGGAATTTGGCGCGCGCTCGCGCACGGGACAGAAGCAGCTCCCCTTCGGGGAAATCTGTCAGTGCGCACAGAGGGCTCCCCTTTGGGGAATTTGGCTCGCGGGTCACAGCTCCCCCTTCGGAGATTCTTAAGAGGGGCTTCCCTTTGGGGAATTTGGCGCGCAGGACAGACTCCGCCCCCCTTCTGGGACTTTGGGAGAGTGCACTGAGCCGGCTCACCTTCAGGTTTTTAAGAATGTGCGCTCTAGCCGGTTTGGCTCAGTAGAGAGAGCACACACAGGACGCAGCCCCACTTCAGGGAATTTGGCACGCCGGACACAGCTGCCTGGGATCCCTGACTCACAGCGCATTCACACTAAGAGCCAGCGACCCCAATTGTTGGTGCGTGCACACACAGGGACCCTGATTCTCAACGAGAAACCGCACAAGGCAACAGAGACTTTGACACTTGAGTCTTGGTGCAGACACAGGGAAACTCTGACTCCTGGCACATGCTAAGGATCTCATTCTCGGCACATACCAACAGTGTGGTGCAGACAGGGCCCCTGATTCTAAATGTGCACACGAGACCACACGGAACACTGGGGACACTGATCCTGGGCAAGTCTGGTTCCCACCAACCAAAGACAGCCACACGTCCTAGTGTCAGTGCACTTCAGTGAAACTAGGGTGGAGCGAAGTCCCCACAGCACACGGCCCAGGTCCACGCAAACAGAAGCTTGAGCTTTCTGGTAATAGCCAGAATGGGGAAACGAAATAACTCACAGAGGAAAGAAAATGTGGAGTCGCCAAGAAAGGAAATTAGTGAAAATGAAGCTTGCAACATGACCGAAAAGGAGTTCAGAGTAATGGTCATGGAATTTATACATCGGATGGATGAGAAAATCAACAACTTATGCAAGAATCAGGAAGAAATGAAAAGTGATATAGCTACAATCAAAAACACCATGGAAAGTTTCAACAGTAGATTACAAGAAGCAGAGGACCGAATTAGTGAGTTAGAAGATCAGGTACAGAAACAAGCTCAAGCTGAACAGCAATTGGAGAAAAAAATTAAAAAGCAGGAGGAAAGCCTAAGGGAACTTCGGGACAACATGAAACGAAGTAACATGCGTATAATAGGGCTGCCAGAAGGACAAGAAGAGCAGCAGGGATTAGAAAATCTATTTGAAGAAATAATGACAGAAAACTTCCCGGATATGGGAAAGATAAAAGTTACGCAAGTAAAGAGAGTCCCAAGCAGGATCAACCCCAAAAGACCCACACCAAGACATGTCATAATTTCAATGGCAAATATAAATGATAAAGAGAGAATCCTAAAGGCGGCAAGAGAGAGACAGAGAGTTACCTACAAAGGAACACCCATCAGATTGTCAAATGATTACTCATCAGAAACACAACAAGCTAGAAGTGAATGGAAGGAGGTATACAAAGTGTTGCAAAGCAAAGGACTGAATCCAAGAATACTATATCCAGCAAGACTATCAATCAAAATTGAAGGGGAAATCAGGAGCTTTGCAGACAAAAAAAGCCTCAGGGAGTTTATCACCACCAAACCAGCAATGCAAGAATTGCTAAAGGGAATACTGTAAAAAGAAGAAATAAACAGGTAAGAAGGAATACAGACACAAAAATAGATATGACTGCAAACAAATACCTTTCAGTAATAACTTTAAATGTAAACGGACTAAATGCTCCAATCAAAAGACATCGAGTAGCTGAATGGATAAAAAAACACAACCCATATATATGCTGTCTACAAGAGACCCACCTCAGAACAAGAGACTCACACAGATTGAAAGTGAAGGGATGGAAAAATATCTTTCAGGCAAATGGAAATGAAAAAAAAGCTGGGGTAGCAATACTTATATCTGACAAAATAGACCTCAAAGTAAATGCCATAACAAGAGATAAGGAAGGCCACTTCATAATACTAAAGGGAGAAATCCAACAAGAAGAAATAATTCTGGTAAACATATACGCTCCCAATATAGGAGCACCCAAATACATAAAAAAACTCCTGGAGGATATCAAGGGAGAGATTAATAGCAACACAATCATAGTAGGAGACTTTAATACCCCACTATCACCACTGGACAAATCCTCTAAACAAAAAATCAGCAAAGAAACAGCAATCCTAAATGACTCACTAGACCAGATGGAATTAATTGACATCTTCAGAACATTTCACCCCAAAGCCACAGAATATACATTCTTCTCAAGTGCACATGGGTCATTTTCAAAGATAGACCATATGCTGGGTCACAGGCAAAGTCTCTTCAAATTCAAGAAGATAGAAATTATATCAAGCATCTTCTCAGATCACAGTGGCATAAAACTGGAAATCAACTACAATAAATACAATCCAAAGAAATCAAACACATGGAGACTAAACAGCATGCTATTAAACAAGGACTGGGTCACCAGAGAGATCAAGGAAGAAATAAAAAACATCATGGCAACAAATGACAATGAAAACACAACAATCCAAAATCTATGGGACACAGCGAAAGCAGTCTTGAGAGGGAAGTTCATAGCTCTACAGGCCTATTGCAAAAAACAAGAAACAATGGTAATAAATTACTTAACCCTACAACTCAAAGAGCTAGAAAAAGCGCAGCAATAAAAGCCCAGTGTAACCAGAAGGAAGGAAATAACAAAGATCAGAGCGGAGATAAATGACATAGAGACCAAAGAAACAATACATAAGATCAACAAAACCAAGAGCTGGTTCTTTGAAAGGATAAACAAGATTGATGGACCTCTAGCCAGGCTCACCAAGAAGCAAAGAGAGAGGACCCAAATAAACAAAATCAGAAATGAAAGAGGTGAAATAACAACAGACCCTGCTGAGATACAAAGGATTGTTACAAAATACTACGAACAACTCTATTCCAACAAAATGGACAATCTGGAGGAAATGGACATATTCCTAGAAAAATATAACCTTCCAAAAATCAATCAAGAAGAATCTAAACAGCTCAATAGGCCAATAACTATGGACGAAATTGAAGCAGTCATCAAAAAGCTTCCGGCAAACAAAAGCCCGGGGCCTGATGGCTTCACAGGAGAGTTTTACCAAACATTCAAGGAAGAACTAAAACCTATCCTCCTCAGACTATTCCAAAAAATTCAAGTGGAAGGAACACTTCCAAGCTCCTTCTATGAAGCCAGCATCACCCTAATACCAAAACCAGATAAAGACAACACAATAAAAGAGAATTACAGACCAATATCCCTCATGAACATAGATGCCAAAATCCTCAACAAAATTCTAGCAAATCGGCTCCAGCAGTACATCAGAAAGATCATACACCATGACCAAGTAGGATTTATCCCAGGAATGCAAGGATGGTACAATATCCGCAAATCAATAAACGTGATACATCACATAAACAAATTGAAAGATAAAAATCACATAGTCATATCAATTGATGCAGAAAAAGCATTTGACAAAATCCAACACCCTTTCTTGATAAAAGCTCTCAACAAGGTGGGAATAGATGGCTCATACCTCAACATAATAAAAGCTATATATGATAAACCCACAGCAAACATCATACTCAATGGACAAAAACTAAAGACATTTCCCCTAAGAACAGGAACAAGACAGGGATGCCCACTCTCACCACTCCTGTTTGACATAGTACTGGAAGTATTAGCCATTGCAATTAGACAAGAAGAAGAAATAAAAGGCATCCAGATTGGAAAAGAACAAGTAAAGCTGTCTTTATTTGCAGACGACATGATATTGTACATAAAAAATCCGAAAGACTCCGTCAAAAAACTAATAGACTTAATAAATGAATTCGGCAATGTAGCAGGATACAAAATTAACGCCAAGAAATCTATGGCCTTTCTATACACCAATAGTGAACTTACAGACAGAGAGACTAAAAAGGCAATCCCATTTACCATCGCACCAAAAAAATTAAGATACCTAGGAATAAACTTAACTAAGGAGGTAAAAGACCTATACACGGAAAACTACAGGACACTGAAAAAAGAGATAGAGGAAGACGTAAACAGATGGAAGAACATACCATGTTCATGGATTGGTAGAATCAACATCATTAAAATGTCCATACTACCCAAAGCAATCTATAGATTCAATGCACTCCCCATTAAAATACCAACGGCATATTTCACAGACCTTGAAAGAACTCTCCAAAAATTCATCTGGAATAAAAAAAGACCCCGAATAGCCACAGCAATCCTGAGAAAGAAGAATAAAGTAGGAGGGATCTCAATACCAGATTTCAAGCTGTATTACAAAGCCACTGTTCTCAAAACAGCCTGGTACTGGCACAAGAACAGACATATAGATCAATGGAACAGAATAGAGAATCCAGATATTGACCCAAACCACTATGCTCAATTAATATTTGACAAAGGAGGCATGAACATACAATGGAATAAAGACAGTCTCTTCAATAAATGGTGTTGGGAAAATTGGACAGATACATGCAAAAAAATGAAGCTTAATCACCAACTTACGCCATACACAAAAATAAACTCAAAATGGATACAGGACTTAAACATAAGACAGGAAACCATAAAAATACTAGAGCAATCCACAGGCAGCAAAATGTCAGACATATGCCAAAAGAAATTCTTCACTGACACTGCCCCTAGGGCAATGGAAGCTAAAGAGAAAATTAACAAATGGGACTACATCAAAATAAAAAGCTTTTTCACAGCAAAAGAAACCATCAACAAAACAACAAGAAGGCCCACTGCATGGGAGAACATATTTGCAAATGGCATCACTGATAAAGGTTTAATCTCCAACATCTACAGGCAGCTTATACAACTTAATAAAAGGAAGATAAATGATCCAATAAAAAAATGGGCAACAGACCTAAATAGAATCTTTTCAAAAGAAGACAGAAGGAAGGCCAAGAGACACATGAAAACATGCTCAACGTCACTAATTATCCGAGAGATGCAAATCAAAACAACAATGCGGTACCATCTCACACCTGTCAGAATGGCTATCATCAACAAATCAACAAACGACAAGTGTTGGCGAGGATGCGGAGAAAAAGGAACCCTCGTGCACTGCTGGTGGGATTGCAGACTGGTGCAGCCACTGTGGAGAACAGTATGGAGTTTCCTCAAAAAACTGAAAATGGAACTCCCATTTGACCCAGTAATCCCACTCCTGGGAATATATCCGAAGAAACTAGAAACACCAATTAGAAAGGATATATGCACCCCTATGTTCATAGCAGCGCAATTCACCATAGCTAAGATTTGGAAACAGCCTAGGTGCCCGTCAGCAGATGACTGGATCAGAAAACTGTGGTACATCTACACAATGGAATACTATGCTGCCATAAAAAAGAAGGAATTCTCATCATTTGCAGCAACCTGGGAGGAATTGGAGAACATTATGTTAAGTGAAATAAGTCAGTCAATGAAAGAAAAATACCACATGATCTCACTCATTTATGGATAATAAAGAACATTATAAACTTGAACAAAAAGATAGATACAGAGACAGTAAAGCATCAAACAGACTGTCAAATTACAAGGGGAAGGTTAGGGAGAGGCGGGGGAGATAAGAGATCAATCAAAGGACTTGTATGCATGCATATAAGCATAACCAATGGATGCAAAACTCTGGGGGGTGGGGGCATATATGGGAGTGGGGTGTGGGGAGGGCAATGGTAAGATATGTACACATATAATACCTTAATAAAAAAATTGAAAAAAAAAAAATAAAATAAAAAAGAATCCCGAAACACCAATCAAAAAGAATATATGCACCCCTATGTTCACAGCAGTGTTATTTACAATAGTTAAGCAAGTGTCCATCAGTAGACGAGTGAATAAAAAACCAATAGAATACTATGCAGCTGTAGAAAAGGAGCTCTTACTCTTTGTGACAGCAGGGATAGAGCTGGAAAGTATTATGCTAAGCGAAATAAGCCAGTTAGAGAAAGTCAAATATCACATGATCTCACTTACATGTAGAATCTAACAAACAAAATAAATTGACAAACAAGTTCAGAGACATGGGCACATGGAACAGAATGAGAGATCTTAGATAGGAGAAGGGGTGGAGGGGACCAGAAGAGATAAACCTAGGAATATATATATGTATATAGGCATAGTCCATGGACACAGACAATAGTGTGGGGAAGGGCTGGGTGGAGGGCAGCAAAGGAGGGGAAAATGGGGGATATCTATAATGCTGTCAACAAGAAATAAATAAAAAGTGGGTTTATGTGGAGACTATTCACATGTAAAAACTTCACAAAAAATTTTTGAGGTTAAAAAAAAAGAGAAAGAAAAAAAAGTACATTATAAGAACCTGAAGAGCAGGGAGGGAGGGAAACCTTCAATTCTAGAAGAGGAAGTCATGGAAATATATTACTAAACTAGAGGCCCAGTGCACGAAATTCATGCACAGGTATTGTCCCTAGTGGCTGCCGGCCAAGGCCTTCCTTTGTTCCGTGCCACCCCTGGTGGTCAGTGCACATCATAGCGAGTGATCAAACTCCTGGTCGGTCGAACTCCCAAGGGGACACTTTGCATATCAGGCTTTTATATATATAGCTTATATATATAGATACATTTTCCTAATTGACTATGAGTAGGAATGAAATTCTCATTACACTTTTAGTTCATCTTTTTGGAAAATGTGGTATTATGAAAAGTTAACTGTCAGTAATAGGAAGTTCAGGGTCTCAAATTCTCTGATTCTTGGTGGCTTTTTAAGCCCCTCTTCTACCAGTCCCCTAGGAGATTTCCAGCCTTTCAGTTTTGTGGGGTTTTTCCTACAAAACTTGGAAGTATTTCAAGAACTGCTTTTGGTAGTAATTCAATGCTTTCCTGGGTGATATTGATTGAAATAATATACTTCCAAAAGGCATGAAAATTTAAAGCACTATTTTAAACTTCAAAACTGTTTCCATTTGATTTTAGTTTGGCAGTTTAAAGTGCTCTTATTTTATAAAAATTCTTCACCTACCATCAACTAATATCATAAAAAGTAAGCATTTGCTTACACAGAATCTTAAGCCTATAATAAAGACAGAGAAATACTGATGCAGCACATCTAAAATAATCAATGCTGTGTTGATATTTAGATAAATTACATTAACTCTGATTTTAATAAAAGGCTAGATAACTTTGTTTTTTGAAACTATATATATCATTAATCTTGACTGGCTGCGATAATAAACATTATTCAAACACTTCTATCCACAGACTAGAGGGTTTAAACTGTTGAAAATGTCACAGTTCATAGGAGTCTCTGATATTTTCACTTAGTTTTCCTTTTCTGTCTTAAACTTTCATCCTTAGTTCCTGTGTCCTCCTTCCCTATTCCCTCTGCCACCTCCCACCCCATTCAAAGGTTTCACTCCCACGCTGGGGAGCAGTGTGTTGTTCTAAGTACAGTCAATGTCTTCATTATTGAACAAGCATGTCCTAGTTATTC
Organism: Cnephaeus nilssonii; assembly: GCF_951640355.1. Classification (NCBI taxonomy): domain Eukaryota; kingdom Metazoa; phylum Chordata; class Mammalia; order Chiroptera; family Vespertilionidae; genus Cnephaeus; species Cnephaeus nilssonii. The sequence continues at coordinate 21,908,695 of NC_137091.1, read as the reverse complement.
ACATTGCCCTGCATATACTTTATTCCCTTCATTCTTTCATTTATTCAGCAAATATCAATTAAACAAGTTGCAGGCTTTGGATTTGATGCTGAGAACATAATGGCAAATAAGACAGAACCACTGGCCATGGGAATCTCGTAACCTAGTGGCTGAGGCAGAATCATGAACCTGAGGTCTCTCAAGCTCAGCACCACTGACCTGTGGGACCAGATCTTTCTTTGTGGAAGGCTGTCTTGTGTACTGTAGGATGTTTAGCAGTATCCCTGACCTGTAGCCACTGGATGACAGTAGCATAGCCCCAGCTGTGACAACCAAAATGTTTCCAGACATGGCTAAATGTCCCCTTTGGAGTAAGATCGTCCCTGGCTGAGAGCCACAGTTACAAGCCAACGTGCCAGGTTCAGTAATAACACACAGTCTAAGGTTAGATGATGAGAAAAGATCTGAGAAGCCTATGTAGTAAGAAGGTGGCATTAGGGCCAAATCCCAAGGGATATACATCGATTAGCCAGTTTTACATTTTTCCAGAAAATTCCAAGTAAGGGAAATATCCTACACAAAGGCACAGGGGTGAGATTCTGCATAATTAATCTGCAAACAGGAGAGAAGAATAACAAAACATAGTTATTTTGAAAGCTATAATTTAAAAACAGCAAATGGCAATGAGTGTAGGGAATGCTAGATGGTGGATACATTGGGTGTCATGTCAGAGCAACGGACTTTCTCTTATAAAAAATGAGCAACTACTGCAGTATGGGGGCGGGGGGATTTGAAGAGATGCATTTTGTATCCACCTTCGAGGATAGGATCTATAAAGAAAAATGTCATGCCTCTGTGTTGTATGTTTTCCCCTTTTTAAAATATGACACAGAGCAGAATAATCATACACGTTCACCAAATATTAACCGACTGAATAATAATACTGACAACAACATTAAGAGCTGACATATTGCATCCTCACTGTGTGCGGCACTCCTCTAAATCGACGACTTTTAACCTTTTCCATCTCATGGCACACAAAAGCTAATGGCAAATGCTGCCGGACACCAGTGTGCCATGGCACACCAGTTGAAAATCGCTGTTCTCAATGTATACATGAATGATTGCCCTGGGGCGCATATCTGCGGTGGGAAGAATTCTGGAGGCAATGAAATTATTAGGATGTATTGAATTATTACACATTTTAAAAATAATTAGTAGGTAAGAGCAACACTAACAAATGCTATGGCTAAGGGATACCCAAGTGACATCCATCCAGCCACTTGGTGTCAAAACTCATGCAAAACCTCATCCTAATTTATTATCCAGTGCTCTTTTTAATACTACCCTGCCACTCTTAAACCACAGTTTCCCTCTGTAAAGCTCCAAATTCCTCATTTTTCAGCAAACATCAAGACCTACCTTGTCTTCTTTACTTAAATTCTATGAAGAGCAAATGAGATAACCTGCGGAAGTTAACTTAGAAATATAAATGATTATTAAGACCTGGGAGAAGATGTACATGGAAATATATTTTCTTCCTCAATGTGGCATACATTTATTTATATCCTGCCAATCCCTGCATAAGTTAGTTTATTGATTGGCGTTCAGTGTAAATAGATGGAATTGAGATATCACCCGAGGAAATACAGAGTGCACCTGAACATACGAAAAAGCAAGAGTCTGCTAGCAAATGTTTTACATATTGGAATTATCTTTTGCTTTTCCTCCCCAAAACAAATGCACATATCTAAAAGTAAGAAATGTGAAGGTTTTGTAAAGTTTGTGAAAATACAAAGATCTTTATCCTCAACAAAAATTAAATAGTTGAAACTTACTCTGTGGAGTTTCAAAAGAATTTAGTGCACATGGCATTTAGAAGTGGGTCAAGCATGTATGGATTTTATATCAAAAAATTTCATGCTACTAGTAACTATGTTGTGACCAGGGATTTTGTCCTTTGTCTGTTTACAGATTTTATGTCTGTTTTTCAGATGAAAAACTTTAATGATGGAAGTGCACAATGAGCCAATGATGTCCCTCTTCAATTTCATTCTATTTTATGGTTCATTTCAGTTCTCCAATTTGTAAAGGATATTTTGAATCTTATTTCTATACTATGGACTGTATATCCTCACATCCAACATGGTGCCATGTATTTTAATGAGAAACATCCCCAATGCTTTCCTTTAAATCACTGATATCTATTTTAAAATAACACTTGCTCCCTGCAGGGAATTTTGTTTTTGTTTTACTTTGTTTTGTTTTTCACTCTGTTGACAAGTATCTGAACGACAGCTTATTGAATAGTTGCCTCATATAGTGCTACATAGTGCTAGAAACTGACCAATCATTTCTGCAGAATAAATTAGTTTTGCTTCTCATCACTTCTCTACCACTATATCTAATTAGTTCCAACATTCTCAATAACAAAGGAATTCATTTTAACTAAAGAAGAAGTCTGTGTTTCAGAATAAATTCAGTTGTTTACGTTACTGAGTGTGAATGGAATTTCTCCCATTGGCAATATATTTGTACATCCCAGGTTTCATCCATGCAAACTCCCATGAGCCTGGAGTCTCTGTGGGCATCTGCCTGAAATATATCCATCTCTATGTATTCTAGTAATATTTTTGTTATTAAAATTTATTAATCTTATTTCTTTCCTTAGCTATTAATTTACGTGAGTGAAATACAATTTTTCAGAGTAGTCATTACCAATGTTCTGCCTTGAAAATATAAAGCATTTATAGAATATCTGAATTTAAGGAAGAATGGACAACTTCCTTTTGAACATAAAAAGGATTCCTTTTTTAATCCTTGCCTCTAGGATTCTCTCCATTATTCAGGTAAACATTTAGGGGAGAACCCCACACAGTGAGGATACAATAAGTGCCAGTACCTAATGTTGTTATTGTTAATATTATTATCCACATGTATGGATATTATTGAACACATGTATGATTTATTCTACTGTGTGTCATATTTAAAAATGAGGAAAATATACAGCACACAGGCATGACTTTTTTCACTACACCACTACAACTTGAAATTGTCAAAAGTATACTCCCTTGCAACTCCAAGATCTGATACATATTGAAATTTCATTAGCCTTTAATTAAATAAATATTACAACATGTGCACAACAAATGAGAATTTGGGCACAGTCTGGCAAACCATTCTTTTGGTTTACAATTCATTGTTTATTTACAGTCCTCCTCCCACAAATTATACAGGGTGTCCCCAAAAAAATCTTTACATACTTTAACAGCTGGTAACTCAATTTTCACTTCTTTTCAGGTTTAACTGATTTGAAATAATGGGTGAAGCCAGACTAAGCTTTGAACAAAGAAAATTTATCCACAGACTTTTTTATGGGGATACATAAAAGGTAAAGTCTACGGTACAAAACTGGCAACAGTTGATGAATTAAGGGCGCACAAATACTGAACGAAATGATTCTTTTTTTTTTTTTTTTTTTTTTTTTTTGAACGAAATGATTCTTGATGTTCGCTGTTCCATTGCTTCAAGTTATCAACAGAGCCTGGACCAGAATGGTCATCAGTTTGAAAACAGGCATTGACAAAAATAATTATTCATTTCTGTAGATTTTTTTTAATTTTGAAAATGAACTGTATGCTAATAAACACTGACTTTATAATCAAAGTACACATACATTTTTTGGGACACCCTGTATCAATCATGTTTTTACTTTCTGCATTTCCTGACACTTTGACATCTTGGGCCTTGCTGACATTGGTAGAGACTGTCCCTCCCAGAGTTGACTAATTCCTAGAGAGAGCAAACTCCACCAGAAGTGCCTTTCATCTGCAAACCAGAGCCAAGCCCACACTCCAACCACGTCCCCTGCCCTAACACCCCCAGCACCAGGCACCAGACAGCGAGGGCAGCCGTCCACCCCAGAGCCTGCTAAAATTATTCAAACTAGCCAATCCTAACACTGCCTACCCTGCCTCGCCTCTTCTTTCCCACAGAAACCACAGTGAAGGCTCTCGTCCACATTTTCACCACTCCCTCTGCCTCCTGACCCTGGTGCTCCCCTGTGGCATGCTGTGCCCTCTCCTCAAGCCATCTATTCAGTGGTAATTGTCCCCTGTTCTGTTGGCCTCACGTTATCTTACTAATAATAAAAGCTACGCTAAAAAAACAAAACAAAAACAAAACAAAAAACACCACAATTAAATTTGACATTAACTTTTTCCCCCTGGGACAAGATAAGATGTGCCTTTTCACAAGATAAATTCAAGCTTTTAGTTTGGGGTGGGGGTGAAAGTTCAATTTTATATTTCTGATCATTTGAAATACATATATTCCTAATTATATATTATATACAAGGTGGGGCAAAAATAGGTCTACAAAACACAGTATGCAAAACACACTTTATTCTTGTATTATTATCTATTAACTATTGTGTTATTTTCCATTCCAACAACTGTAAACCTACTTTTGCCCCACCTTGTTTATTACATAGACATTCCATATAGATATATGTGGATTTTGTCTTTGGCATATCTTAATTTTTTTCCTCTTCCTATTTTATTTTTTTGTCCTAAAATCTTTTAAAATATTTCTATGTTTTCTTTAAGGACTTTGTCTAGTGAGATTTTGATTATGGAAATTATCTCGGTGACCTCTCCTTCCTCCCTGGGAAAATTTTTATGGTGTATATTCTTTTTCTTCCTATATTTTAATTCCTTTCTTCTTTAATTGGTGGTGGTGGGGCAGGCAACTATGCTGCTCAGATCTCACACTGGCTCTTTTCTGATTGGTTCTACCAGAGCATCTCTCATCCCCATACCTCCTGGAGGCCTCCGTAACAAATTGGGTATGCTACATGAAACACTCTCATCAAAACTGCTATTTCTCCTGACTTTGGGCTATATCTCCCTTTCATTTTAGTATCCACGTTGCCAGTGTGCTCACAACGAATGTCGGTATATTAACTTTTGAGCTGTTGACTGTTGTTTACCTCCCCACCTTCCTTAGCCAAGCACCCCCCTGAGAGTGTGGGCTAGGTTGTAAATTATAGAAACGTGCTCTAGCCCAGTTTTTCCTTCCTCAGCATCTCCTCAGCCATCCCCAGATGCTGCCTGTTCACAGTCCTGTATTCTGTCTCTGCACAAACCAAGTAGTTATCTTGGACTCGGCCACAGGAGAGCGGGAGACTCTCCAACTCCCAGACATCTTGAAAGGAATGTTTTGGTCCCTCCTACCGTCATCACTTGCCTCATATTTTACAATGTTCGATGTATCTTCTTCCCAGTGTTGGGATGTGGCCATTTCCTTGCTTCCATTAAAGTTGGTTTCTTTTTTCCCTTATTTCTTGCTAGAGCCAGAGAAAAGGAGGAAATTCCCTATTCTCTGCCTTCCTTAACCATATTCCTTTTATTAGGCAGGAGGAATATGTAAAAGCAATTACAGCAAGATTCATGTTCAAAAACTACAGTTAATATTGGTAAGTGAATGACTTATCCTAAATGCTGACACACACATGATATAAAAGAACAAAAGTAACTTCCATATGCAGGCAGCATGACTTTAGCAGCTTTTTTTAAATCTCATTTGATTTTCACAACAACCTTGTGAATCAGGTAAATCAGGAGTTATTATCTACGTACGGTAAATGAATAAACTGAGCCTGAAAGAAAATGTGTACTGTGCTCTAGTGAGGATTAAAATACTAATAATTCATATTCTAGTGCCATTTCTTCCAAATATCTCTGCTTCTTAGAATTTACATTATGCACTAAATGCAGGAGGGGATATGTTATTAACAGATACTTGACTTCTAAGGGAAATAAAAGAGCAGAATCATTGCATCTTAATTAGGATTCTCCTGGAAAAAAGTGACAGCATCCCAATTCAAACCAGCTGAAAAGAGATGTAGTCGACTGAATAATGTGTCCCCAAGGATGTGCGTATCTAAGTCCTGAGGCTCTGTCACTATGTTACCTTACATGGCAAAGGGGACATTGAAGATGTGATTAAGTGAAGGGCCTGGACCTGGGGAAATTATCCTGGATTAAATGGGTGGGCCCCCTTACCACAAAGATCCTTAGAAGAAGGATGCAGGAAGGTTAGGACCAGGGCAGGTGGTGTGATGTTGGAAGCAGAGAGAAAGCCCTTGAAGATGCTACCTGACTAACTTGGAAGATGGAGGAGGGGGCCATGAGCCAGGAATGCAGGCGGCCTCCAGAAGCTGGAAAAGGAAAGGAAACACTCTCCCTCACATCCTCCAGAATGAATGCAGCTCTGCTGATTTTTAAGCCATTTGAGACCAATTTTAGACTTTTGACCTCCAGAACTATAAGAAAACTAGAAGCCCGGTGCATGAAATTTGTGCACGGCGGGGGGTTGTCCCTCAGCCCAGCCTGTATCCTCTCCAATCTGGGACTCCTGGAGGGATGTCCGACTGCCCGTTTAGGCCCGATCCTGGTGGGATCGGGCCTAAACGGGCAGTCGGACATCCATCTCACAATCCAGGACTGCTGGCTCCCAACTGCTTGCCTGCCTGCCTTCCTGATTGCCCCTAACCGCTTCTGCCTGCCAGCCTGATCACCCCCTAACCACTCCGCTGCCAGCCTGTTTTCCCCCAACTTCCCTCCTCTGCCAGCCTGGTCACCCCTAACTGCCCTCTCCTGCAGGGTTGATCACCTCCAACTGCCCTCCTCTGCCGGCCTGGTCCCTCTCAACTGCCCTCCTTTGCAGGCCGGGTGCCTCCCAACTGCCCTTCCCTGCTGGCCATCTTGTAGTGGCCATCTTATGTCCACATGGGGGCAGGATCTTTGACCACATGGGGGCAGCTATATGGTGTGTTGCAGTGATGGTCAATCTGCATAGTACTCTTTTATTAGATAGGATAGAGGCCTGGTGCACGGGTGGGGGCCAGCTGGTTTGCCCTGAAGGGTGTCCCGGATCAGGGTGGGGTTCCCTTGGGGCATGGGGCGGCCTGAGCGAGGGGCCTATGGTGGTTTGCAGGCTGGCCAAGCCCCCTGGCAACCCAAGCAGAGGCCCTGGTATCTGGAATTTATTTTCCTTCTACAATTGAAACTTTGTAGCCTGGAGCGGAGCCAAGCCTGGGGCTCCGGCAGCCATTTCTGTGGCAGTTAATTCACCTTCTACAATTGAAACTTTGTAGCCTTAAGCGGGTGAGCCCGGCCAGGGTGTGTGGAAAGCTTTGCTTCCCCTGTTGCCACCGGCAACCCTGGCCTGCTCTCTCAAGCTCCATTCTGCCGCCATTTGTTTCAATTTGTTTACCTTCTATAACTGAAACTTTGTAGCTTGAGTGGAGGCTTAGGCCTGCAACGGCTATGGAAAGCTTGGCTTGCTCTGTTACCTGGGAAACCTTGCTCTCTGTGGCTGTAGCCATCTTGGATTGGGGTTAATTTGCATACTCGCCCTGATTGGCTGGTGGGCGTGGCTTGGATGGTGGGCGTGACTTATGTAGCGGAGTGATGGTTAATTTGCATATTACCATTTTATTAGAGAGGATAATTCTGTGTTGTTTAAACCACTCAATTTGTGATCGTATGTTACAGCAGAAATAGGGAACTAATACAGTAGGGAATTTACCAGAGCACACCCCTTGAAAGCCCAAGGCCCGGATGCGGCATGAGGCGTGGCTGTATTCCTTGGATACCCAAATGTCTACTTCACTTTACTCCCATGACCATCTCTGTGTATCTGGGAGATGCACCTGGCACCTTCGGGCTCCCATAATCCCACAGCAGTCTCTTTAAGACAACGGATGATTCTTTTGTGTCCAGCTACATGTCAGTCAATGTGTCCTGGGGTGGCATGTCCTGATTTACCCACTTGAGATCGGGCACCCACAGGGACAGCCCACCGGATGGACAGCCCCACCTAGCTCACATACGGGTTCCCATAAGGAACAAATTGTAAGTGCATTTGAGATCCCAGAAGTGGTAACTAAATACCTAAAGCCACATGATCATCTTATTGACCCCCCAACACATTTACTATATACTCGTGATGGGAAAACTAAGAAGCCATAATGAACACTCCCACTGCCAACAGGAAGAAAGGAAAAACAACGCAGTGAGCTCGCTGTTTCATTGCTTACAACACCTTCTGGGGACAGTGAAACAGGTAGCGCCATTCCACTCTGGCCCTGCTCCCAGGGACGAAGGCGCTTGGCCCTATTCTGACCATACATGCAAAGAACCGAGCTCCATCATTTTAGTCTTCCACATATTAAAATGCCACGAAAGCCAAGGGTGGACTTTAGGATGGGATTCATTCCAGATGGCCATTTTTCCAAAATGGGCTTTTCTAATACTAAAATTTTCTTTGGTTGATTTGTGGTGTTTTATGTCCATGGTCTATAAAGCCCACATCTAAAAGCTGGATCCAGATTTTTCTATCTCTCAGAAACAGCTCTGCCTGTGCCCTAGCCCCTCAGAACAATGGGCTGGTTTGATTGGCTTTTACAAAGTGGGCAACTGTTACTCTAGTCAGATAATGAGTCCACATCAGGGGGTAGGTATGTCAGAAGAGCCTGTGGAACCAGGTTTTGGTAAAAAGTTACCTTAAGAGTTGTATATAATCTTATTTCTTTTGTTTAGCTGAATGTTTCTCCCCTGTCTTTGTTCTCATTCGTGAGCATTTGTCTTAAAGAAAAATCATATTACTAAATTCTACATGTGATCTTTCAATTAAAGGTTGAACCATTTCTAAAACTATTGTACCCTATTAATTTTAATAGTAATTGTTATCCCATTCTAAGGCTGATAGAGTATCAAGTTTTACTGGACACTGCTACGTCTCCTCAGCAGCAAACATCATAGCAAATTGCTTTTGTCTGTTTTTATCAATTGACTTCAAAAATAGTCTATTAGGGGAATTTGCAAGAATGACACAATGGAGTGTAGCAAAATGGTACCTTATTTAGAGGAAACTCAGGTTAAATTCACATAGGTGGCTTTTTTGGTCTCTTTCAAGCATACTATTGAGCTGACCCTTGAGCAAATGTTTAGAAATAGTGAGAAAATGCTCTGGCAAATGACAGAAACTTCTGAAGAAGATAAACCATAACATACCTAAAACATTTTGGAATTATTCTTCATATGTCAACATGTATAATTAAATTATCCTAATTTGTATCAGCAAGTGATTCTGATAAAAGCTCATGATGAGTTGCAAGTTTCATAATATTAGACAGACATATTAATTATATTGAAAATGTTAGGCTCACTTTTTAAAACTCAAAACTCTGTTTAAATTGAGAGGCTTTTTTAGAGTTACTACACATTGGCTGTCTTGTTTTAGGTCTCAATCTCTCTTTTTCTTGCATTATACCTGGGGATCAATTTCATGTCCTTTAAAGGAAAAAAGATGAAATTATTTTGCAGTGATTAAGAATCTATGCTAATAACATCAACACTTTTCTTAATTATCAAGATGCTTCTTTAATCTTTGAACACTTACTGGTATTTATTCTTCACAGTTCTGAGTGGAAGACAGTAAAATAAAAATAAAAGAGTGATTGCAGTAGAATGATAAAGACTGGAGTGTGTGTGTGTGTGTGTGTGTGTGTGTGTGTGTGTGTGTGTTCTCTTATGCATGCATTCAACAGGCAATCAGAAAACATATGTTTTAGTTCTACTGGCCAGTGCCTGTTCTTTAACTGGCCACACATTTGACCAAAGTGTTTCAGAACAGAGAATATACTGCAAATCAGAATATCACCAAAGTATAAAAGATGCTATTTTTATTTCACTGATGCATCCCATCCACTGTTACGTTGTGCATACAGACCATTCCAGCACATTTTATGATCTGTGACAAAATGTAATAGACATTCTGGCCATCCGCCAGGTAAAATGCCTCCGATGAGCATCAGCAAGAATAGGTTTCTGGATTTCATGCAATTAATGATTTGAGTCTCAATCAAAGATAATAATCTACTAATTATCCTTTCACTTTGGGGATCTAAAATAAAATAATTTCGTTAAATCCAAAAAGGCTACAAAAATATATTTTCATGTGCCCTGCCTTTTTAAAAACAGAAAAACTGTGTTTTGTTTATTGGCTACTAATGAGGCCCTCATGACCTCAACACTTACCTAGAAAACATACTGTGGACCAGAGAGCGACCTGTGAACGTACTGTAGGACACATCCCTCATCCTCGGGATCTCTTCCTAGCACCATCACTGACCTGTGAGTTAGAGGAAAAGGTAGATTATCAGTTCAAAACCATCACAGTATGAAAAAAACCATATTTGGTGGTGGCTATATTTTGTGTGTCAACGTAGCACACAAAAGCTACTTATGGTTCCGTATTTAGATTTGGACCTTGGGAATTTTTACCATTTGCCCCAGGAAGAACTCTCATGAGTCCCCACTGCTTTCATCCTATGACACAGACTTCCCCTCACCTGGGAACAAAGACAGACAAGCTGGACCATATCCACATGAGTCACAACCACACATAGTTGTGTTTTCTTGCCTGATGTAACAAAATAGAAAGAGAACTGAAAATGGGATATGTTTAGAGAAACAACAGACTGAAGCATTTCATATCCAGGCAAATTATGCTTTTGTTTTCACAGGACTCTCCAGAGCCTACCCTTGACAAATGAAGAAGGCAGCATTTCCTAAAAATAAGCACTGCTCCTGAGATTCCTCTGCTGAAGTGTAGCACACAGCAGGCCGTTCATTCTCCTCCTGAACTCTCAGAGGTCATCTGCGAGGCAAGAGCACAGAAGGCAGCCTAGTCCCTTTTCCCATTTACGGTCTCCTTCCCTACTCAGAAAACTGAACTATTTACATTCCAACGCGCCTTCACACAAGGAAGACGTGCTCGGTGTGCTGTTAATGCAACAAAAGAAGAGTTGATAGAGATGGACACGGAGAAAATACACACCCAAATCCATGGAGACAGGTGGATTTCCCAACCAGTACACTGCTATAAAGGAAGAAACCCAAAAATGAAAGAAGTTAGGGAACCCCAACCAGGGTAGAGAGGAAGGAAAGTCATAGCGCCCCCTTGTGGAAGGTTAACTCTATGCACTTTGCATGTGTTAAATCATTCAAGCCTCATACTCATTCAAGTCCATGTGCTTAGATCCTTTTTTAAAAATAAAAATAAAATCTCCATTTTACAGGTGAGGAAACTAAAGAACAGAGAGTTGAGTAAAGAATATAAGCTAGTGGACGATGGAGTCCAGATCTGACTGGAGGCAGCCTGACTCTGAAGCTCCAAATTTTAAGCTGGACACTATCCTCTCTCTGCCTCTGCAGTACAAGGGACGGCATCAGGCTCTGAGGCGGTGGCTTGGGAAACTGAGAGCTGCTTTTTGTCTACAAGCTATTTAGGTAGAGGCTAGGAAGAAACATTTTCCTATGTCTATGTCCTGTTTAAATGGGCCATAACTGAACAGCAGATCCAAGGAAAACCATAAGTTCTCCCGAGGAATTACTTAATGCCACTTTCAATCAGCAAGAAACACTGGTAAATATTAAACAGGAGGTATTGATTTCACTCTGTGGGATCTGGGCACAATTTCCTGGAGCATGTGTTTTTCACATTTGGAGCCCTAAAATATTTCTTTCAAAACACTGACAGAACTATAGTCCAATGTGGGTATCTCATAAGTAATGTGATATCAAATGGTTTATTTGGGGGGCAGGAGGTTGAGTGATTTTTGAGATTCTACAATCAACAGGACATTTGATTAGGTACTGAAATGGGTTGACTTCAAGGGAAGACATGTTCATAAAGTAAATACAAGACAAAGTAAATTTAACAAGAAAAATAAGTTTAATTTTTAAAATTTGTGACATTATGTACAGTGGTTTAAGAATACGTGTTGAAATATTTCAATAGTATTATCATTGAAATCTAGAGCATATGTTTTCTTTTATATTTTTAGAAGGAAAATTATTTCAATGTACATAAAACTACTTTTACCATGTCAAATATCTCCTGGCAAATATCACCTATATCACCCTTCCTAGCATCTAACCATTCCTATTTAAGCAGACTCCAAAATGGCATTGAGTCTTCATATTTATCATATTTTTTCATAAAAGTAAATTTACATTTGATCTCTCCAGTGACATTATATTCTCTTTAAAGGCAGTGGCTAGATCCAGGAAAAGCAGGTATCAATAAAGGTTTAGTAATTAGACTGATTAATGGAAACCTCTCTGTGAATAATGCTATGCCATAAATACTCTACATAAATTCGCAAAATTCTGCTAAGGTTGTACAGGTTAAATAAAGGCTAGCACTTCAAAATTCCCCATGGAATCCTATATAATAAAACCCTAATATGCAAATCAACTGCATGGCGGAATGACTGGTCGCTATGACACACACTGACCACCAGGGGCAGATGCTCAACACAGGAGCTGCCCCTGGTGGTCAGTGTGCTTCCACGGGGGAGCACCACTCAGCCAGAAGCTGGCTTCACAGCTGGCGAGTGCAGCGGTGGTGGCGGGAGCCTCTCCTGCCTCGGTAGCAGTGCTAAGGACTTCTCAGGGAATGTCTGCCTGTTGGTTTAGGTGGACATCCCCTGAGGGGTCCCGGACTGCGAGAGGGCGCAGGCTGGGCTGAGGAAACCCCCCCCCCCCCCAGTGCACGAATGTCGTGCACTGGGCCTCTAGTGGTATATAATTAAATTTATTTTAGTACCACCTGAATATGCTCTTCTATATATATAACTGAGATATTCCTCCAGTAAAGAAAGGAGAGGAGTATACTCCCACTGGTAGTCGTATATAGTTACAGGTGAAATATTACCTATAATTTTTACCTAAGTGCTATTCAACATAATGACAATAACTCTCATGTTTTAGAGGGAATTCATGATGACTGTGGGGTACTGTTCTCTATCTATTTATTCCAAAACATAGTAGTTTCAAATAATAACTATTCATTATTATAGCCCATATGTCTGTAGGCTGACGAGGGGTCATCTTCTGTCGAGTGGCCGGGCTGGGAGGTTCTATGGATCTTGACTGCCTTGTTCATGTCTGTGGCTCAGGTGGGTGAATGTGCTATAAGTGGGACACAGCTCTGCTTCTTGTCTCTCTCATCTTCCTGGGACCAGTGCCTTAGTCTGGGCATATTCTTTTCATGGCAGTATCAGAGGCCCAGCAAAGCAAGCAGAAATATACACAGCCTATTACATGCGCCTTCCCAGTTTGGACAGGCACAGCCGCTTCCAGCTGATTCTTTGAGTTACATGGCAGAATCTAGAGTCAAAGAGTGTGAAAAATGATATCTAAGTCTCTCTCTCTCTATCAATAGATAGGTACAGTATGCAGAAGAAACTGCAAAGTCTCTTGATTAAGGATGCATGGATACTGGGACAAGTGAGGAAGTGGACCAATAATACTTACATTTCTCATCCTGAGTGCTAATGCTCTATCAAAATGCATGTTCATTTCTACTACTTTATTTCTAAAACAGCAAATTAACATCAACAATATCAAAAAGAAAGTAATCCTCCTATCAACTGGATGGGTGAATTTTTTGGAGTCTTGAGTCTTTAGATGAAAAGTTGGGAGTATAAGTTTGGATTTTATTTTTTCATTTCTGATACTGAACAAATCAAAAAGCCATCCATCTTAAATGTTATTTAAAGAATATGACTTCAAAATCTTTATATCTCTTTAAATGAATGTGAGATGTGTTTTGCAAAAGAAAATTTTAAAAGAACACAAAAGACCTAATTAGAGGCTGTTACTATTAGACTTTGGGGGAAAGTCAGTTGCTTGGATTTTACTGGAAGAAGATGCAAATTGTTTGGTTGTACCTTAAAATAGAATACAAAATTAATGTTTCTACAGCAATAGAGGTTTGATTATTTTTAAAAATATAAGAGCTAAATATGTCCTAAGACACAGACTACACATAATTCACTTACCCTTAAAAAATTCAGCAGCAAAAGCCAAAATAAAAGACAACCAACTAAACATGGGCCAACATAATATGGTTTTTACATACTTACATAATTGATTATTTTAACCTCTGTTTGCCTATATTAGCTTAGTGTTCTTAGTGACCCATTTTAGCTAAAATTTCCTAAGGCAACATCAACAAAAAAAGCATGGGTATTATTTGTGCTATTGGAAATGCCTTCAAGCTCTGATATAAGATAATAAGTCTCCACATCTAGAACTTTAGGCTTTAGTAGATCAGGCTGGTCAGATAAAAAAAAATGGACACATGGTGGTCTCCAGAGATCCCTGAATTAAAATGATGAATATTAAGAGCAGACCTCTAAAATGGCCCCAGCATGTCAGAGACTGAACTTCCAATTTTGATTGGTCATGCCATATCAACTAGTGTCATAAAAGTATACTGAAGTTATTCTTTTAATGACTAAATTTGTAAATCACAGTGTTCCTAAAATGCAAATGATACATACATACTCATTATTACTAAAAATTGTATTGAGACTCTGTTTGGGGGCAAACTTGATGCTTCATATTGGGAATACAGAATGAATCTTGTATGATCCCTGTCTTCCAGTTTCAGAGAGCATTTGAATTAGTGACCTCTTAAAACGTAAGAACGTAATTCCAAGACCATTTTCCTAAGACTATTTTATATCCTCCTCAATTGAAAGGACTAGTTTTGCCAGTGCTTCTGCATGAAAGCAATTTATAGGAAGCAACTGCCATGTGCGTTGAACACATACTAGGCAGTACCTCAGATCCTCTAGCCTGCATCACTCTCTGTTTCAGCTGCTGCTGTGACAACCAGCTCTGCATGAGCTCTGGCTGGCTTTTTGCAGACTCCCCTAACGGCATCTACTTCTACATGGGCCTTCCTGGTTAGCTTGTCCAGGAGAACCAACGGGACCCACTTGTCCATACATACATCACCAGAAATGCAAGGCCCCACAAGGTGAACCTTTGAACAATCAGAGATGGGAGCCGATCAATGAAGTCTTCCCCTGCAACCCTAAAGTTGTTTGCAAGATAATTTATTCAGCTTCTTGGGGGCTTTTTACCATGGATCCAGCAACCAGTCACACTCTACAAAATTAGTAGCTTCAGCATGAAAACACATCCTCACCTTGAGTCTCCCTCCTTCTTTGCTTTGCTCCCTTAAGATTCACTGATGTGTCCTTTGATAATAGCATAATGCCCTCTGCCCACCCCCTGCCCCAGAAGACACAGTAAAAGAGCAATTTGTTATAGGTCAGTGATGGCGAACCTATGACACGCGTGTTAGCACTGACACGTGTAGCCATTTCTGATGACACGAGGCCGCTGAGGCGGCCGCATGCCGAGGATGAAACATTTGCTGCTCCTGAGGATGAAACATTTGCGACTAGAATCTTGGAGTTAGACTCTTAACTCCAAGACTCTAGTCGCAAATGTTTCATCCTCCCCTATTAGACACTCTGTGCCTGAGGTCTGTAGGCCAAAACAACAGAAGTCCAGCACAGAGCGTCTAGTTCTGGGACTTCCGGTTAAGCCGGGATCTTTGCCCTCACTTCCGCCGGCAGAGCAGGGAGCAGCGGAACGCAGAGGGGGACGCATCTCTGGGGGCCCTGCCATTACCAGTAACCAAATAACAGTTAACCACAGCAACCATTATCTACTGTTCTGGGGTGTCATGGATTTCTAATCCATCATTACTGAGATAAGTGAGGGGGAGGCTGGGAGAGGCGAGGGTTTGTGGCGTGCTATGGGTGCCGTTTCCCGCCATTAGAAATAGCGGCAGCCATTTTAATTCACATAAGGAACACCGTCTTGCTCCATAGTGCAGACTCCATTTCACCACTATTACTGTTGTGCATCCTTATTAACCCCTACTTCTGCTTATTAACCCTGCCCTTTCCTAAAAGACAGTTATATGCACCATTTTGTGGTTAGTTAGGCTAGTTAACCCCTAATTGCCTGCAGGCCTAACAAGCTATCTATAATTCTATCTTCTGTCACTGCCCCCGATGGAGAACCCAAAAAATAAAAAACTAAGGTTAAGTAAAGGAAGTGATAGTAGCAGTGGCCGACCCTTTCAAGAGACATGGACCGAGATGTATGGCTTTATAGAAAAAAAATGGCAGATCATTTTGCGTTCTATGTACTGAAACGGTAGTAAGCAGAACGTGGAATATAAATAGACATTTTGAAACTAATCATTCCCAGCTCTTGGAAAAAAAGTGAGGATGAAAGGAAGGAATACATTTCCAGGCAGCTACACCTTTATAAGAGCCAATCTAATTCCATCCTTAAATTTATGAAAGGCTCTACAAATTTAACATCTGCAAGTTTGAGCATTGCTCACTCTATAGCTCAGCATGGAAAAGCGCTCAGTGAGGGAGAATTTACTAAAGAAACTCTCCTAAGATGTGCACCAGTTCTATTTCACAATATGCAGAATAAAGATGCAATTATTAAGAGAATATCTGAGTTACCACTCAGTAGAAATATAAAAGACTGAATAATGAGACTGAACACAAACGTACAACATCAATTAAAGAGAGACATAAGGAAGTGTAAATATTTTTCGATCTCTCTTGATGAAACTACTGATGTCACATCACATGCTCAGTTGGCCATTATTGGTCGATATTCTGATGGTCTCACAATGAGAGAAGAGTTGATAAAGTTAGTATCAGTGTCAACAAGTAAATCAGGAAGCGAAATATGTAAGGTTGTTATACAAACATTTCGTGACCTAAGCATTGATATCTCTAAAGTTGTGTCAGTAACGACAGATGGGGCACCAAATATGGTGGGGGGAAAAGTCGGATTTGTCAAATTGTTTACAGAAGCTATTGGACATCCGATTGTGCCTTTTCATTGTATTATCCATCAGGAAGCTTTATGTGCCAAGGCAGGATTCACCGACTAAAATGACTTCATGTCAGTTGTTACAAAAATAGTTAATTTAATAGCTGCTCGCCCCCTTCACAAGCGAGAATTTTCGGCACTTTTACTGGAGGTTGATTCCACCTACAGTGGACTGCTGATGTACAAGAATGTAAGATGGCTGAGCCGAGGCAAAGTTCTTGAGCGCTTTGTGGAGTGCTTTGAAGAAATTAAGGCATTTCTTGACGATAAGGATCTGAGAAAATTTCCTCAGCTTAATGATGATAAGTGGGTCAACACCCTGATGTTTTTTACAGATCTCTCTGTTCATATTAATGAACTGAACTTAAAGTTACAGGTTTTGGCAAAAGTATTGACATTATGTTTGGATACATAAAAGCTTTTGAAAGGAAAGTTAAAATTTTCAAGCGAGATGTAGAAACTAAAACTTATAAGTATTTTCCTCGAGTAACAAAGTATTTTGAGAAGGCCAGTGCAGCTGTACAAAATGAAATGGAACTCTTGCATATGAAGTACCAGCATGTTTTAGACTCGTTACTTGAGCAGTTTAGTGATAGATTTAGTCAATTTAGAAGTCTAGAACAGACCATGAAAATAATTAAGTATCCTGATGTAGTAGTCTACAGTAGTTTGGAATTAAATGGTTTCCAATGGATGAAAATTGATGATTTGGAGATGCAACTTGCAGAATTTCAAGACAGTATCTGGGCTCAGGTGTTTGTCGACTTGAGGTCAAAGCTTGAGAATCTGGAAAGGTGCCGCTTGGAGAATCAAGAGGAGTGCCACTATGAACAGGAAATTTGGAGTGCCTGGAACCGACGACCAGACACTTTTAGCACCCTGAAAAATATAGCAATGGCTTTACTCACAATTTTTCCTTCTACATACTTTTGTGAGGAACTTATTCTCAGTGTTAAATAATATCAAAACCAACAAAAGAAACAGATTGACAGATGAAGTTAGTAGTGCTTGCTTGGGCCTGAAGTGTACAAAATACCAACCTTCAATTGAAGATTTAGCCAATGAAATTCAGCAACAAAAAAGTCACTAATAGGCAGGTTAGTTAAAGAATTCCCCCTCCCCCTCACTTATCTTAGTTCACGGCACCCCACATAAGCTAAATAATATCAAGACCAACAAAAGAAACCGACTGATGGATGAACAAAGAAGTCACTAAGCAGGTAAGTTAAATATTTAGTTTTTGGTTTATTAAATACAATTATATATAACAATTATACATTTATGTTATTTAAACTATAAATATTGTGAAATAATGTTTTTTTCCTCAAAGTGACACACTACCCGAGTTATGCTCAGTTTTTTGGCGAAGTTTGACACACCAAGCTCAAAAGGTTGCCCATCACTGTTATAGGTCATGCAGAAACAGAATGAGTAAGAAGCAAAAAGAGAAAAAACAAGCAAGAAATGAAATTCTGTTTTGAAAGATGAAATACTAGGAAAAGGAAACTTAGTCTAGCTGAAGGAGTTGAGAGGAACTATTTTAATCACTCTGAGCAGTGATAAGACTCTGAAGAGCCAGTCATCGTAGACTGACGCTTCCTCTGTTGTAAATCTATTTTACCAAAAAGCTCTTGAAAGACAAAACTCATTAGAGAGTTAAGGCAAACGGTTCTCCTCCAAAATGTCTACTGTTCACTTTTATTACTGTTGTTCCTGCCAGCAGCGCTGAGAACGCTGCGTCACTCCAGGAGCAAATGGGTGGATCAGTGTCTTTCCCCAGAGATAAATGAAGCAACAATGTGGTAAAAAGCTCTTGGTTTCAGGAGGTGAACAGTTGGATCTTTAATTACAAAGGACTAAAATCCATTACAACACAACGGGGAGCGTATTTAATTTGCAGAAAGAGAGAAATCGCTGTTTTTTGTGACTTAAATGACCTTAATACAAAAACCCAACAACAGTCCTCACTTCTGAAGGGCGACTACAGCCTCTACCCTAAACACACAGATGGGGGACGGGGAAGAATGGGGAGATGGGGCAAAGAGAGGGGTGGGGCGGGGGAGAGAGACCAGGAATTGCTTCCTCCTCAAAACTGAATGAGAAAAGGATGACAGAATCTTACGCTATCTACCTGATTTACTATCCTGAGTTCAGCTTTATGGTTCAGTGAAGTCCTCAACCCTTTGACTTGCTTGTAAAAAAGAGAGCTACATTAGAAAACAAGTGGGTATTGTATGGAATTTGTGATTTTTAACTTTGCTTCCTTTTAAAAATATGCCACAACTCTGTTTTGTTTTTGAAAGCAAGAAGCTTTTATCTTATTCAAGTAGTTTGCAGAATCCCCTATCTTATTAGCAACACAAAGAATGCTCTGAAAACGTCATAATCCCTTTCCTCCAAGTTCTGAACACATCTCCTTAGAAAGTCCCTGCTAAACGGAATGAAAGCCTTAGCCTCGTCAAGGCCTAGCCTCTTCGCTGAACAAACAGAAACATGCTCTTCATGAGCTCCTTATTCAAAACGGCTGTTAAGTAACTGAAAGAATCCAAAATGGTACTTGGCTTTATGAGATCACTGGGAGGTAGGGACAATCATTTCTAACTCTTGGCTGTTTCCTTGCACAGAGAAAGTGGAGAGAAATCAATTAATTTAACCATCAGCCCTACGCCAACTTCTCATTCACTTTTCCTTCAGGAAAGGGAGTGATAAAACTTAGTGAGGGTGCCAAAGGCGTGCCCCCTGCTGCCCTCCCGCTCCTGGGTACAGACTGTGCAGAGAGAGCCCTTCCTGCTCTTTGTGAGTTCCCTGGAGTTTCATTGTAACTTGATCCAAGGAGGACACTGTACCCTCTCTAATTTTCTTCATCTGCAAGGGGCTCTCCCGAGAATTGCCTCTCTCCTCTTTCAAGGAAATTCCGATCTCAAATATGCTCAAATTTATTTTATGGACAAATCTAAAAACTACTTTTAAATGATGATTCCAAAACATGTTTTTGTTAAACATCTCCAAAGAAATAATTAAGTTTGCCTACCTTGTTTAATTTACAATTCTAAACAAAGTATTTAACTCCACATTGCCAAAGTCCATGGAATTGATATGTGTGCTTCTAAAAAAGGGGAAGAACACACAAAACTCTTAGACAAATGTTCATAGCAGCTTTATTTGGGATAGCCAAAGACTGAAAACAAACCACATGTGTTTTAATGGATAAATGGTCAAATAAATGGTGGTACCTCATTATTCTTTTTTGGAGTTACAATTGCAAATGGAATGGTGGAATTCTTTCTTTACCCTATTAAACTGAACTGTCATTCAAATGTGTAAGGCAGAGTTATCTCTACTTTCAGATGACACTACCGAGAAACATGCACCTGTCTTTTATTTTCAGAAATGTTAAAATGGGAGAGGTAGGTCATTGTAAGTCCACAATTTATCTCAGTCCACAATGTTCAGGTAGCCGCCTTGAACATTATTGAGACAGGTTATTTTTAATTACAAGAATGAGGGTTGATTTTAAGAAAATTTATTTTAATTCCGAGTGTCCAAAATCCTGTTTCTGAAACTCAAGTAAAAGCAACCTTTTATACTTAAAAGCTCATCCAAGATTATGTACTGAGTCTTTAATATTCAAAATAATCATTCAATTAGTGATTCCTACTTCTTTTATCTAGTTGTGGCAACTATACCCCTAATTAACTAGTAGGAGGGACAGAACTAATCCCAGATCAATTATCATGATTTAAGTACTTTAATCACTGTCTGGGAATAGATACTCTGTAACAAAACTCACTATGACCTGATTTCAAATAAGAAACAAACAATAGATAATTTAGACAACATTCTAAACAGATAAATAGACCTATTAAAAGTTTAGGAATAAGACTCAAAATAAACAAAAATAAGAAAGAATGAGGAAAATATTCATATTTATATGAAAGAAGACTTGTATTATTTGTGCACCAATACTGAGCCATTCTAGATAATAGTCTCAATTTTGAAACAGTGCCTACTCTCCTTGTGTAAAAGTTAATTTTTCATTTCAATTGCTAAATTCCTTCTGTGTTTAATATTTGTGTCTCTCTGGAATTGTTATTGTTGCAACCTGCATCAATAATTTTCTCCAATGTGGTTCTCAGGGTTTCCATCTTATTCATCTTGTCAGTTTCCTTTTAGCTGATTCTTTTACCTACTGGTCAATCCGAATGGAACAGGCCCTGAGACCCACCACATCCCTTTGGCAATTGACAGATGAATCTGCAACTCTCATTTCAAAAGCTACAGTTTACAAAATCTGATGATTCTTTGAGGTAGACACAAAGATAAATTACCTCACGTCATAAGTTAATTGATTTCATTTCATCTTTAATGTTCACAAAAATACGTATTTTATCCCTTGCTTGTGACAAACTTAATAACCAAGAATGCTATAGATCTATGAGTGCATCCAATATGGTGGCCACATATGGCTACTGAGGGCTTGAAATGTGGCTAATTTGAACTTTTTCTATATTCTTTAGGTGGAAACTGATATTATTGATTTCAGACTACTTAATAATATACATATTTATCTTATAACTAGAGGCCCTGTGCACGAAATTCGTGCACGAAGGGGGGTTGTCCCTCAGCCCAGCCTGTACCCTTTCCAATATGGGACCCCTTAAAGGGATGTCCGACTGCCCGTTTAGGCCCGACCCCACCGGGATCGGGCCTAAACAGGCAGTCGGACATCCCTCTCACAATCCAGGACTGCTGGCTCCCAACTGCTTGCCTGCCTGCCTTCCTGATTGCCCGTAACCGCTTCTGCCTGCCTGCCTGATCACCCCCTAACCACTCTGCTGCCAGTCTGTTTGCCCCCAACTTCCCTCCTCTGCCGACCTGGTCACCCCTAACTGCCCTCTCCTGCAGGGTTGATCACCTCCAACTGCCCTCCCTTGCAGGCCTGGTCCTTCTCAACTGCCCTCCCTTGCAGGCTGGGTGCCTCCCAACTGCCCTCTCCTGCTGGCCATCTTGTGGTGGCCATTTTGTGTCCACATGGGGGCAGGATCTTTGACCACATGGGGGCAGCTATATTGTGTGTTGCAGTGATGATCAATCTGTATATTACTCTTTTATTAGATAGGATAGAGGCCTGGTACAGGGGTGGGGGCCAGCTGGTTTTCCCTGAAGGGCATCCCGGATCAGGTGGGTGTTCCCTTGGGGCGTGGGACGGCCTGAGCGAGCGGCCTGTGGTGGTTTGCAGGCCAGCCACGCCCCCTGGCAACCCAAGCGGAGGCCCTGGTATCTGGAATTTATTTTCCTTCTACAATTGAAACTTTGTAGCCTGGAGCGGAGCCAAGCCTGGGGCTCCCTCCGCGGCTGGCAGCCATTTCTGTTGGGGTTATAATTGAAACTTTGTTGCCTTAAGCGGGTGGGCCCGGCCAGGGTGTGCTGAAAGCTTTGCTTCCCCTGTTGCCGGCGGCAACCCTGGCCTGCTCTCTCAAGCGCCATTCTTCCGCCATTTGTTTGAATTTGTTTACCTTCTATAATTGAAACTTTGTAGCTTGAGTGGAGGCTTAGGCCTGGCAAGGGCAGGCAGAAAGCTTGGCTTGCTCTGTTACCTAGGAAACCTTGCTCTCTGTGGCTGTAGCCATCTTGGTTTGGGTTAATTTGCATGCTCGCTCTGATTGGATGGTGGGTGTGCCTTTGTGGGCATGGCTTGTGGGTGTGTCGGAGGTATGGACAATTTGCATATTTGTCTATTATTAGGTAGGATTTTTCCTGAAAACCCTGTTTTAGGTTCATTATACAAAATAGGATATTGCCCTATGTATCATAAATTTTGTTTTAATCCTGTGGAGAGACACTGAATTAATTATTGGATGAAATATTTCCACTAGAAGATCATTGATCTGAAATAAGAGAACTCAACTACTTTTTCTGGTGCAAGTTGTGGCCAAGCAAAATTAATTCTAAGATTCTCTATTCATGAATGGGAAAGCTTTAAGAACATCACTTAAAAAAAAGGTATAAAAACAAGTGAATATATTCTTTTTCAAGACATCATCAAATAGATTTGATATCAAATTCCCTATTTTCCTTTCATTTTAGTATTTCACGTTTAATTTTATCAGTATACATGTTTTCTGTAATGTACTTTTAGAAATTACATATTAAAACAGCTGTCATTTTGAAAAATTCCATGTACATACAATGTTTCCAAATAAGATAATTTTTCAATTCAGAATGTTCCCTAAAGAAAAATATTCAATGTATTCTTAGTATATTTTCTTTCTTTATGAAAAAGATACTTTAACGGATATATTTTTGTTTTGTTTTTTACTTTCAGACATTCAGGATCTTATGCATAATCATACATTCTGAATCTAAAAAACATAAACTAAAATCCTTCCTGTAATCATACTGTAATTGTTTTTTATAATTTTTCCCTATTCATTGTTTATGCTGTGATCCCTATTTCAGTTGGAATCAAAATTCCATTAACAGTTTACTATTTGTATTATTTTCTTACTTACACATTGCTACAATATATAGCACAGGTAAGTTTTCTTCATTACTCTCACCTTGAGTCTCTCTATGAAAGATAAATAACAAAGGAGTCTTGCTATCCATTAAACTGCTATTCTCCTCTAGGTGCCATATACAGTACTTTTTATATAGACTCAAAACCCCATTCAAATTATTATTGCTACTGTTTTTCTAATGATGAGACTGCGACTCAAAGTCGAAAAAAGACTTCCTTAAGCTGATACAGTTGATAAATGGCAGGCCTGGGAATATTCAGTAAATGTTTAATATTGTTTTACCCATACACAGAGTTCATTTTCCCAACTTTTATAAAAATCCCATTTCCTAAAATACTTTCTCTGTTTTGTGTATCCTTACCAACTAAGACAAGTGAGTGATTTTCATTTTTAGGTTCTACAATGACTATTGGTGCTTAAATATGTTACATTTTTTATGTACATAATTCAAACCCTTTGTCCTAGACATTAATATTATACTCTGTTCCCTCTAACTGCCCATTCTTTACAATATACCTTAAGAACTTATGTTATTAAGGTTTCAAAACTTCAATTTAGTTTATCTTTATCAACTTCCCCCATGTCTCCCTTGGTCTGCTGTACACAAAGAATATCCTTTCCCCATTCAGGGATTCAAAGATCAGTGGTAATCAATAAGGAATCCACAACAGGAACTGGCCAATGAGCCAAACGCCCTGCCTCTCTCCCATGCCCACCCACAATTTGCCGTAGGCAGTGAGGGGTACTTCCCAGCTGACCAGAGAATGGATATGAGGATATGGGACTAAGGAAATGACTTCATTTTTAACTAATTAAAAATGTTAAAAGAAGAAAGAGCAAATGAACACAACTAATCATGTAAGTGGTTATTGAAGTAACCCTATTCTTCAATATCTCTAATTACTAGGATAGGAATACAATTTAATATACATTGACCTCCTACTGGGTTCTAAATATTTGTACATAAATTTAATTCTTATAACAAATATATGGTAGATATTAGTATTGCCTTTTTATAAAAAATAAAGAGAATTTTTCATTCATTTCAAGTGACCTATTAATTTCATATAGATATTAAATGTGGAGACAGGTCCAATCGGGTCAAGATGTTTACTCACATACCATGTGACAATTCATTACTTAACTCTTATGCAATTAAACTTGAAAACTTTGATGAAATGGATGATTGCTGAGTAAAATATAATTACACATATAATATTTAATAATATAATGAAGCCCAACTGACTCCATCAAAAATATACACTTTAAATAAGTTAGCAAGTAATAAATGGAAAAAAGCTACCAAATCATTCCCTACTTAAAAACACACACACACAAAAACAAAAACAAAAAAAAAAACACAAAGATAATTTCATGGACTTTGTAACTTGCAAAAGTCACTTAATACAATCTATACTTTCTAAATATTGAGAGCGAAGAATATTCTGATGATGACAGAGGAAAGGAAAATTTAACCTAAGTCTGAAATTAGACTATACTTAAATGTGATAAATAATATTAGACTAAATAATGATTAAAATAACAAGATGATAAATTCTGCCCCTCATTTACTTCTTCATTAATAAAACAGCTATTGTTCAGTTAGCTGGATTAGTCAGGATGACACACTCCGGTTCACATCACAGCTGGATGTGCAGAGGCTGGCTCTCCCCTCCCCTCCCACATGGCTTCTCAGCAGTCCAGTCTTCTTCCACGTTGTGCTCACCTTAAAGGACATGGGCAACAGAAACAGGAGAAAGGAAGAGTTTGCATGGGATCACACAACAGAACTCAGGGCCAAGGCCTAGAAAATGCACCCACTGTGCAAAACTAGTCCCCATGATCCCAATCTACCCCCAAAGGAGACCGGGGCATGTTGCTCTTCCCACATGTCTGGAAACAGGAAATACGATGGGAAGCTATCTTGCCTCGTTCTGCCATAGTCTGCACTTGTCATACCCAAATACCCACTTGACTCTTCCTCACAAGCATGGCAAACACTCATGTTCTCTCCAAACGAGACCATAAAGCCATCCAGTCCCTGGATTCAGCTCCTATCCAGGTGATGCACGATCTTTTCCCACTTGTAAAACAGCCAATCCATTCCTGAGCTCATGTTTTCCTTGTAAGACTTAGCCAATATGCATTACTAAGGTTCTCTTTCCAAGCCCTGCTCTGAGAGCTCATTAGGAACACAGTCTGCTTTCCAAGTGTTCCCCAGAAACAATTACTTTATCTAACAACTCTTTGATACTGTGCCATCCCATGACTAAGTAATGTTACAAAAAAGAAAAAGAAAAATCATGATGATATTCATGGATAAGGATGCTGTTGACGGTATGAGTCATTATATAATGCATTGTTCTCTTCGTGATGAATGTCTTTCCAGTGGCAGTATTAAGAATTGAGTTTTTATGACCAAGTTGTTTTTGTCAAAAAGATAGTGTGAATCATTTTTATCCTTGCCTTTGCTACTATATACAATCAGGTAAGTTTGTGATAAACTTTCTAAAATGTAATTTTGAAAGTTGGACATAGAAAATACACAGAGCTTCGGAGAATTAATTCAGCAATTAACTCCCCTAGTTTTAACCTTTTTTCTATCTACATTTTTCCATTGTTCCTTGTTTTTAAAATGGGTATTTGTTTAGTTATATATTTGATCGGTTTTGTATCCTCTGAGCATCAGGATAGAATACAAAAGTAAGCAAGCAAATACAGGAGAATCAAGAATTAAAGTTCACTGTATCTATGAGTCTGTTTCTATTTTGTTTGTTAGTTTATTTCACACCTACAAGTGAAATCATATGGTACTTGTCTTTCTCTGACTGGCTTATTTCACTTAGCATACTCATTTATGTGCTAGCAGTCAGAAGGAAGATTGCTGAGGCTGGGTGAAAAAAAGTGAAGGGAGTAAGCAAAAAATAAATAAATAAAAAATCCTAATATATAAAAGCCCTGGGTCCGCAATGACCAGTAACGACCGGAGGCTCAACTGGATGCCAGGCTAGGGAGCTGAGAGAGCTGGAGCTGTGGGCCCCTGGCCATCCACAGTGGCAGCTGGGAGGAGGGAGCTGTGGGCCCAAACAACCGAAGGACCAGGGCTGCGGAGGCTGAGGAGCCTCGTGGTGAGGCAGAGGAGAGTCACGGGGCAGTGGAGGTGGAGGCAAGGCAGAGGAGCGGGTTGGGGACTGTTAGCGTGGAGCTTCGAGGGGCTGCTGAGGCGGAGGAGTGTTGGGGGGCGGGTGGCGAGCGTGGAGCTTTGCGGTGCAGAGGCTGTTAGCGTGGAGCGTCACGGGGTGGCGGAGGCGGGGCGGGGGCTGTGAGCCTGGAGCTTCTGGGGGCTGCTGAGGCAGAAGAGAGTCGCGGGGAGTGGGCAGCAGAGGCCGAGGAGCCTCACAGGATGGGGGCTGTTAGCGTGGAGGTTCATGGGGCAGGGGCCACAGAGATGGAGGAGTGACCCTGGGCAGCGGACATGGCCCTGATTGCAGCTAGGCCTAGGGAATCCGCACAATTTAATCGGGCACACGGCTACTAGTAATAATAATAATAGACATAGACAATAGTATGTTGATTACTGGAGGGAAAAAAGGGTGGGAGAGGTAGGAAGGGTAAAGGAAGGATAAATGATGGAGGAAGACTTGACCTGGGGTGGTGAACACACAATATGCAAATGATGTATTATAAGACTGTATACCCGAAACCTATATAATTGTATTAACCAAAGTTAATTTTTTAAATTTATTAACCCCAATAAATTTTTTTTAAATGTAAAAAAAAAAAGGAATTAAAGTTCATCATGATTTATAAGATCTCCTGTTTTTGAGCCTCTTTCTCCCTGAAATGCTTCAGTTATAGAATATGAGGAAGTATGGAGGGTAAAGGTTCTGAAACCTTGATTGGCTTTTAAAGTAACATACATGTATTATCTGGGCTAATCTTCTTTTAAAAATGACCTGTGATACAGAAGATATCAATTAGGTTGTTTTTAATTTGCTGATGACTGACAAGGGAAGCCAAGAGGTCTCTCACCTTCTCTCTCAAAGGGACATTAGAACAGCTGCTCACACACAGATTAATGGTCCATATATTCCAGTCTCTTGTTGCTGACCAGCTGATAAGGCACATAATTGTCCTTAACAATTGGGCATAATTTATTCCTGCCTTAGATGGCTGTTACCTTTAGCAATTAAAGCATAGTGACTGATGGGCCCTGTTATGTTATCCTAACAATTTAGCTGAATCTGCCATTCCTACTCATAGTATATGGCATGTCTATACATTGCCAGAAAATTGCATACCAAATAGTTTCATCTCAAGAAATGTTCTTCTATTCTCAAAGAATTCTAGAAAATATCATAAAATATATGCCTACCCATTTTGATGGAATACCCTTTCACTCTAGAGTTAAGGTGCATTTATATACCACTTTTTTTAGAATATATATTCTTGATAGGAAGTTGCCAATCCACATGCACTTGATATGCAAATTCATCAGCACCAGAAAGTGATATCCGGGGAAGCACGAATATATGGAGACATAGATTGCACCCTCTGGAATACTCAACCCCGGAAGTGTTTCAATGGACCATGTATCCTGGATTGCCATTCTGTTATACCAGGGGACAATGCGAATCTTCTTACAAGGGGAATAATGAAATGTTCCTATTAGGATACATTATTTTCACTTCTTGAAAAATTAGGTAGGCAGAGGTAGAGGGATGGTTGCAAAGGAAAGACATGGTTTGTGAGAGATATTAAACTCCTCCACAAAAAAACACGCACCATCACCATAGCTGTAAGATATCTTGATGACTCTGAGGACTTCATTATCAGATCCTTTCTCCCCACCTTGAGAATGACTTTTAAAGCTTTCCAATGAGCTAAACTGCCTCTTAGGTCTCAAAAAATCACCAACATCATATTTTTGTCATATAGATTAACTCTTAGCTATTATTCTTAACTTCTCATAGGAATAAATTTCATAAATAAAATATACTTCAAGAAAAAATAATCTTAGTTTGAAATGCAGTAGCTTTCTAATTTTCTATCCCTCTTACCACTAGCAATAAACAATAAAAGAAAAATGAGCAACTCTCACCATTTCAATAAACAGACATCTTTTCTTAATCAAAGTAATTACGTGTAACTCTGAAGGGAACCCCAGGAGATTGTTTAATTGATCATTCTAATAATAATAATCCTTCATTAAGTCATATGGCAGAGATGGTAAGTGGTCTATACTAAACTACAGGCCAAGTGCACAAAATTCGAGCACTCGGGGGCAGGGGGAGGGAGGGGTCCTTCAGCCTGGCCTGTGCCCTCTCACAGTCTGGGAGTCCTCAGGGGATGTACGACTGATGGCTTAGGCCCACTCTCCGTCAGGAGCAGGTCTAAGCCATCAGTCAGAACTGACATCCTTAGTGCTGCTGCGGAGGCGGGGGAGGCTCCTGCCACTGCTGCTGCGCTCACCAGCCATGAGTCAGGCTTCTGGCTGAGCGGCGTTCATCCTGTGGGAGCACACTGACCACCAGGGGGACAGCTTCTGCGTTGAGTATCTGCCCTCTGGTGGTCAGTGCGCATCATAGCGACCAGTCGTTCTGCCATTAGGTCAATTTGCGTATTAGCCTTTTATTATATAGGATTATAAGAGCTCCTGGTTTCATTACCTTAAAAAGAATCTACTCTAGTTTATAATTATTCCTTAAAAACTTTTCCATTATTTAACTAGCAGTACTCCTGTAGAAATGTAAGAGTAATAGCATATTAATATCAGTCCATTAGTCACATATATAACTCAATCATACTAGTATGTATGTACATATGTATGTAATATGTATACTGCATATATGTGTGTGTGTGTGTGTGTGTGTGTGTGTGTGTGTGTGTGACTAATAGTCTGATGTGGATATATGGAGAGAGAAAATCAATAATTTTCCTATTAGTCATTAATGCTCTAAATAACTCTTCCAGTTCATTTTTACTTTTCTTTGTCTAGTTTTTTTATACATCTTTATTGAAGTATCACTTATGTGCCATTAAACGTCACCCATCTTGAGTGTACAATTCAATTACTTCTTTTTAATTTACAGAGCTGTGCAACCATCGGCACACTCCAGGTTTAGAACATTTCCATCACCCCAGAAAGAGTCCTCATGCACATTAGCATTCAATCCCTCTTTCCACCCCACCCCAGGCAGCCATTAATCTCTGTATCTATATAGATTTGTCTTTTCTAGACATTCATACAACTGGAATCACATCACAATCCTTTTTAAATAACTTATTTAAATGTTTTGAAGTTTGTTCATGTTTTAGTATATATCAATGCGTAGTTCATTTTTTCTAACTAAGAAATATCCCATTATATGAATATACTTCTCATTCTGCTTATCCATTCATCAGCCCATGGAAATTTTGTGTGTTTCCACTTTTTTGTCTATTATGAATATTGCTGCTATGAACATTCATGCACAATTCTTTAGTGAGCATATATTTTCATTTCTGTTGGGTACATACCTAGATGGAATTTCTGGGGATATATGATATATTTATATTTAACTTTCTAAAAAGGACTGCCAAACTATTTTCCAAAGTAGCTATATAATTTTACATTTCCACCGGTAATGTTTGAGGTTTCCATTTTTCTCCACATGCTTGCCAATACTTGTATTATTATCATTTTTTAATTTTTATTTTATTTATTTTTTTCCATCACCCTATACCCTCTTGCACATTCACCCACCCACCTTGTCCCCACAAGCAACAACCTGTTGTCCATGTCCATAAGTTCATTCTCTTTTTTCCCCCTTTGTTGCTAAATCCCTCCACACCCCCTGCCAGGGATCCCCCACCCCGCCAAAGCTGTCAGCCTGATCTCCATCTATGAGTCTAGTATCTCTATGTTGCTTCTTAGTTCAGTTTGGCTAAGTGAAATAAGCCAGTCAGAGAAAGAGATGTGTTAGTATCTTTTTTTATTATAGCAATTCTAGTGAGTGTGAAGTATTATTCTATTGTGATTTTAATTTTCAATTTCCTAATGGCTAATTATGTTGAACATCTTTTCATGTGTGTATAAGCCATTCATGTATCTTCTTTGGTGAAATGTCTATTTATATATTTTGCCAATTTTTAACAGTTTATTGAAATGTTATTTACATAAGTTAAAGTTCATCCATTAAAAGTGTACAACCCAATGGTTTTGAGTATATTTATAAAGTTGTGCAATCATCACAGTAATCCAAATTCAAAACATTTCATCATCCCAAAAAGAAAGATTGTATCCATTAACAAGCTTTTCCCAAAAATTTTAAATTGAGTTGTTTGATTTTTGGATTGTTGAGTTATAAGAGTTCTTTAGATATTCTTGATACAAATCACTTACCAGATATATAATTTACCAATATTTTATCCCAGTGTGCTGTTTGTTGTTTTATTCCTTTTGAAGCACAACGTTTTTTAATTTTGAAGTCTGATTTAGTCATTTATTCCTCCATGCATTCTGCTTTTGGTACAGTATCTGAGGACTCTCTGCCTAATACAAGGTCACAAAGATTATTAAAATGCTTGGCCTTGTGAAAAAAACTATTATGCTATTCTTGTGGAGAAAATTGAATCTCATGGATTTAACTAACTTCCTTAGGGTGTACATATTAATAACTGAACTGGTACATTTGCCTTTCCATTTTAAAAATGCATTAATAGGAAATCTCTTACCTTAAACTTGTTTTAATAAATACTTATTGAATGTTGAATATTTAAAATGAAGCCTTAGAATCTAAACTTGTTATCTATATAGCTGCATCAGATGGAATTAGTTCATCTTCAAAAGAAAGGGATGTTTTTCTATGAATCTTTGAAGGTATGTGTCTAAGAGTACAACTAATAATAAGAAAAAAGCATTTTAATTTTTTTGAAGAAATAAAGATAAACTAGAAAGTTTATATATTTTATAATATTAGTGCATTAGTTTCTTTTGAATTAACATTTTTTTGCATTGTGTGATAGTTTTGAAATAGTTTCTTAGAAAAACTTTTAACAGCAAACACTAGAAGTCACATAAAATTGGTATGTTGCATGTGGGAAAAAGATGACAAATTCTGTCACTCATTTTCTTTTCTAGCCTCTGAAGTAGGTGGTAATAGTAGTTTCTCCTCTTCGCAATTGTAATGTAAAGTAAAAATAGAAAACAGAGCAACAAAAAGCATAATGAAAATGCTTCAAATGGGCTCTTTTACATCCTTAAAGAAATCTGCTATTATATTAATGATTTTTCATTGTGTCATAGTGGTTTCGCATTAGTAGTATTATCTATATGTATAACATTGTAATCTATTGAGCTTGTATGTGATAAGTCAGATACACTGAGAATCTGATAATAATATGATAGTTAAAAAGTAACATCAAGGGCATTATACATTCATATATTAATCTTAACATTTCTGGTCATTTTGAGAACAGCCAGAAGAACATGTACACCAAGAATATGATTCTTCATAACCCCTGGCACTTTGATTTTATAATTTTCAGCAACCATCTGTGCCTTTATGTATACTCACACACTGCTTTCATCAGTTTCCACTGCTCAATATATTTAGCTATCAAAACTAAGAATTATGATCTGAATGAGCGATATCCACAAGGCAATTTATATTGTGCTACCAATCTGTCTTTGGAGAATTTTAGATCCAGCTAATATTATCCCATAGAAGGCTATGACACTTTGCATTAGAAACCAAGAATTTAAGCCCCATCAACACTAGCTATTATGGGTTGGACCTTGGAAAAAATCATTCCTAGTTTCAGTTTTCTCAACTGGAAAATGAAAATGAAAAAGGTAGGCTTGTCCTTCTAAGTAATGCTAGGTGCTAAATAAAATTATACATAGCAGGCTTCCAACCTGGAGATTGAATTGGAATCACTTGGGAGATGCATTCATATCCATGCAAGGGGAGTGTAGATTTTAGAGCCTACAGTGGACAGAGTGGAGGAGACAAGGAATACAACTGCAAAATACATGGCCTTTGAGTGGACAAAGAAGAGAGCCAGGAGCTTCCGAGGAATGGGCCAGAAGGAGGCAGAAGAGAAAACAGAGAACCACTCCTGCAGAGATGGCCTCAGGGGTCACAGAGTTGTGGATACCTGTCTTTGAGTTTTTGCATAGCCCCTTTCAAACAATCTTCTTCAGGAGTTTTAGTAGATACTTTCGAAGGTAGCACTATCCTATATAATAAAGAGGTAATATGCAAATTGACCATCACTCCAACACACAAGATGGCCGCCCCCATGTGGTCAAAGATGGCCACCCCCATGTGGACACAAGATGGCCAGCAGGGAAGGGCAGTTGTGGGTGATCAGGCCAGCAGGGGAGGGCAGTTGGGGGCGACCAGGCTGGCAGGGGAGGACAGTTAGAGGCAATTAGGCCGGCAGGGGAACAGTTAGGCATCAATCAGGCTGGCAGGGGAGTGGTTAGGGGCAATCAGGCAGGCAGGCAGGCGAGCAGTTAGGAGCCAGCAGTCCTGGATTGTGAGAGGGATGTCCCAGATTGGAGAGGGTACAGGCTGGGCTGAGGGACACACCTGCCCTGTGCACAAATTTTGTGCACCATGCCTCTAGTATTATCTTATATGTGTCACTTACCATGAAAAATTCACATTTTAAACTGATCTGTATCAGTTGCTTATAAAGCATCCCTCCAACTAATGCTATAGCTTAGTTACTGCGCTTTGATAATGTGTGATCAAATCTTTCTTGAATCCCAACTGGTCCTCTATCTTTGTGGTCTGATGTAGCTGCACTTCAGGCTGTGATACACAGTGATAACAAAACTGGTTACAGGAACGATTTCTGCCCGTTCAACCTTTCAACATGACAAACAATAGAAAGCAGTATGTCACCATGGATAAGAGCAGGGGACTTTCCAATCAAATCTTCGTTTATATTCTGGCTACATGACCCTTCGGCAATATTGATAGTCACTAACCTATAGGTTTGTGATGAAATTAAATAAGATGATCCTTATAAAGTATTCAGCAGAGTGTCTGGTACATGAGAGTGTTAAACTTTGCCACCTATTATTTTAAATATTCTAAGTAAACGCTACAGAAGGTCTAGTTCAATTGATTTCTCTAATTCCTCAAAACAATGCTCTTCACTAAAAATAAGGGAATACACATGCATATGTTTCACATCTTACACAAACTACACCTATGTAAACTAAGTAGGAGCATGTTAAATCACTGGATGCTCTTCTTGTTGCATTATGCTGGCTTCCCTTGACTACACTATACTTTAGGGGGACACCTCATGGTTCCCACTAAACTTCCTGTGGGGAGTGTGCTGCTTTGACGACTAATGCCAATCCCTCTATTTCTCCTCCCACTCTCATCTTTTCCAACTTTCAGCAAACTCTGCTCCACCAACTGTGCCTTCTTCTGTGTATATCCAAATAGACTGCATTATTTCAACATTTAAGCATTCAACATTCTTAAGCATTCCCCAAATGAAAAGGAAAATAACACGTTGCTTCCCCCCAAACCTGATTTCCCAACTCACTTTCATCCATTTAATTCCTCTCCTCTAAAGTCCAGTTCCCTGAAATGAATCCCCCATCAGTGCTGCACCACCACACACATGCTGAGCAGCGAGCAGTGTGGCATCAGCAAAGCAAGAGCACAAAAATACCAAGGAGTCCATTATAGGGTATTCATGCAGAACTCTAAAATTAGACAATGTACAAGAAAGCTGTTCCAACCCAAGAATTCATGTAAATTTCGTGTTATTTTGAAAAATGCAATTATATTTAGAATAACCTTTATGAGAGTAGACTGTTGTCTTTATGTTTACAAGCACTAAAGATCTTAATCTGATTTGGGCTCAGTTCTCCACTTACTTCCTCTCCTTCCATCTACCTGCCACATCCCTGTAATACAGCTTCTCCAAAATAAATCCTCCCTCCAAAATAAATTCACTAAAACTGCTTTTGTCAATATCACCAGTGCCTGCCTTATCACTAATAAAGGGAGGGCCATGCTTCCTTAATTTAACTAAAATCTCTTCAGAACGTGGCAGTGTTGACCCTTTTCTTCTTGAAATCATCTTCAGTTTTTCAGCTGCACTAAAATTCTCTCTGGTCCTTGAAATATTCGGACACTCAGCTTACCTCCTATCCTCGGACTTTCACCATTGTGTTTCCAGTGTCCTCATAGTGCCTGCCACATGGTAGATGGCAGATACCCAGGGAAGATGGATGGACTCTATGTGGAAGGCCTGAATCTGTTATCCATGACATTGCATCTTTTATTATCCTGTTAGATTGCAATATCTCTCCTAATTTTCTGCCATAGCTCATCTCCATGCCCCGCCACCACCCTCCCCTACTTGATCTTTGCAAATTTCTGATTTTCTTCTCTTGGTTCTATGCCTCAAAACCTTTTTAAATGTCAAAAAATATGTAGACATACAAAAATCAATTGTGTTTCTATACACTAGCAATGACCATTCTGAAAAGGAACTTAAGAAAACAATCCCATTTAAAACAGCATCAAAAAGAATAAAATACTTAGGAAGAAAGTTAAGCAAGAAAGAGAAGAACTTATACACCGGAAACTAGAAAATATTGCTGAAAGGAATTAAAGAAGTCACAGATAAGTGAAAATACATCTCATGTTCGTGGATTAGAAGACTTACTATTGTTAAAATGTCCATACTGCCAAAGCAATCTGCAGATATAATGTAACTCCTTTTAAAATCCCAATGAAATTTTTTTACAGAAGTAGGAAAACATTTTAAAATCATATGGAGCCTGGAAGGACCTCAAATTCTTGAAAAATAAAAACAAAACTGAAGGCCTCACACTTTAGATTTCAAAACACATTACAAAGCTATGGTACTCAAAACAGTATGTTGCTGGCAAAAGGCAGATATATAGATCCATGGAATAAAATAAGAGAGCCCAGCAATAAAACCACATACCTACAATCAACTTATCTTTGACAAGGGTGCTGGGAAAACACCATTGGAATAGGACATTCACTTCAATAAATTATTTTGGGAATATTAGATATCCACATTCAAAAAAATAAAATTTGACAAAAATCAACTCAAAATGCATTAAAGAGTTAAACCTAAGAACTGGAATTAGACAAGCCGGACTACATCCAACTAAAAAAGCTTCTACACAGCAAAGGAAACAATGGAGCAGAAAGGTAACCTACAGAATAGGAGAAAATATTTGCAAACCATATATCTAACAAAGGATCATTTCTAAAATGTTATACAAGGAACTCCTACCATTCAACAGCAAAAACATCAATATCAACTTTACTGCATTTTTAAAGCAAAGAATTATGTTTAATTTTTTTTTACAATAAATGAAAGAAAAAGAGAGCATGCCAGAGTAACGTGTGCGTTTCATTGGCTATGAGAAATATAACATGATTCATTTTTAAAACCAAAACTAGGTTGTTAATATAATTGTTAAAAAATGAGTATAACATAAAATTGAAGGAAAATCAAGTAGGAGTAGCAGAACCCATTCCTGCTTTATCAAATCTGTGATTGAGGCAAAATTATTAGTTCTTTAAAAATGATTCAAGCAATGATAGAAAGTGTATCTGAGCATGATACTAGGCTCCCAATTCCCCTTTAGTTTCATTGTTGAATAATCTATTTAAGAAAACATAATGCGATTTCTCAAAAATGTTCATGTGGTCATTATCTGCTACAAAAGTACCATGGGTTTCACTGGTTTTGTTACAACAGGAAACTGAAGTGTCTTGAACCACCATCCTTCCAGGGTCCTCAAACTTTTTAAACAGGGGGCCAGTTCACTGTCCCTCAGACCGTTGGAGGGCCGGACTATAGTTTAAAAAAACTATGAACAAATTCCTATGCACACTGCACATATCTTATTTTGAAGTAAAAAAAAACAAAACGGCAAAAACACCCGCATGTGGCCCGCGGGCCGTAGTTTGAGGACGCCTGCTTTAGACTATGGCTTTCCATAGGAGTGAAAGAGCTAAAAATCAAAGCCTTGAAAAATCATCTCCAATCTTCTTTTGTGAAACTTTTCCATTAGTCTAAGAAAAAGACTTTTCCAGTAGCCTATCTTGCCCTTTAAAAAGAAAACACACACACACAAAAAATAGTTTACCTCTTGTTTCCTGTTCTTGTTACTCAAATTGTGATCATAGCCTAGAGTGTGTCTACATTCCTCAGGTGTTCTTTAAAAGCTGGTATGTGCCATATACTTCGTTTTAATTTTTACTTGCATGCAATAAATCCTACCTAATAAAATAGCAATATGCAAAATATGATTGGCTGGTGGGCGTGGCACCTTCGCCACGCCCAAGCCACGCCCACCAGCCAATCAGGGCGAGTATGCAAATTACCAACAAAGATGGCGGTTAATTTGCATACGCTGAGGGAGGGAGGAGTGAAGACTGAAGACAACTTAGAAGGAAGAGGGAGGAAAAGCGGAAAGCAAGGTGGCTGCCAGAGGGAAAGCCGGGCGAGGCGGAGCGGGGCGGGCAGCAGCGGCGCGCGGGTACAGGTGTGGCGGCTGCAATGGCGACCGCACGGGCCGCTTGCAGGATTCTTCCTGCAAATGGGCTACTAGTTATACATATGCAAAAATCACTCAGTATTTGTTGAAAAATGAAAACAATGAACATGTGATGAATGAGTGGATGTAAGTTGAAGCTGTTATGCTGACTTTTCTCTGAAGACAGCAAATTAATATTTACTTTTATTTCTATTAGTTACCCACAAAAAGAAGAATTACTAAGTAAAGCAATTATAGAAGAAAAAGAGGTGGAGAAAGAATAAATATAGACAACAATTTTGCATAAATTTTAGGAAGTCATTATAAAGGAAAATGCCACCCGTAGCTAAATAGAGATAACATATGAATATAAATAAAGAGGGGGTCCAAAAAAACACATTTCCAATTATATATTTCTCTTTCCTGTAATCTGAAATGTAAGTAATCATTGAAGTACATATATAAAAACATATATTTCACACAAGCCAGGGCAGTGAATTTAGGATTCCATGCATAGTAAATGGTCAGTACATAATTCCAAATGCTATTTAAGTTCAGTAGCTTCAAATTCCATTGTTGCTAAGGAGTAAAGCAAAAGGACTCAGCCTCTATTCAAAATATACTTTAATATTACCATTATATTGAATATAATTATAATTACAATTAAATGTTATATCATTTTAAAAGAAATTATTTCTCCATCAAGTTTTACAATGGCCTTTGGCATAGCAGTGAAATTGGACCTAAAAATAAAACCTCAGTTAAATGAAAAGCTCAGATTATCTGACAATTTTCATACTTCAGAATTTCCCTATGAATTTTTCTCCAGTGACCTTTCTAATGACAAAGCCTGAAATGGTAGTCAATTAAATTTATATCCCAAGGCACACTATAAATTTGTCAGGACCAAAAACAAGTGCACTGTGAAGTTCATGAAATCAGCTCCTGGTACCCAGGAGTCGAGGTAGAGAACAGGTGGCCAGTTAGTTCATGGTGCTTAAGCTGACATTGACATAATGATGCTCAGATCTGTGTGAGGCGGAAGGATAAAGAAAGGCCATCGAAGCTCCCTAATATCATGCATTTAATTATACCAATGTATTTCAGTATTAGTACCCTCAAGCAGAATTTGGCCCCATTTCTAGTCATGAAGTTCACAAGTTCATGTTTGTATGTGTGTATGTGTGTGTGTGTGTGTGTGTGTGTGTGTGTGTGTGTGTGTGTAGCTTCTCCTTGGTAATTTAATTAAGGCACAGGCACTGAAGAAAAACTCATTACCTCTTTTTAATATATTTTTTATTGTTGACAGTATTACAGATCTCATTACCTTTTTGATGTAGGCAAATGTAATACAGGAGGGAGGATCTCAGTGCTCATTTTTTCTCTTGGATTATGACGCCATGTCTTACTGTTAGCAAGTTCAAACTTCCATTTCAAGAGGACTGGTTTTTGGGGGGTTTTCTTTCCAAACAAGTAAAACTATATAAAATTTAAAATTTCCAGTTTATTTGGTCCTTTTATCTTCAGTGATGTCTAATGATGTTCTCTGTGATGCAAACCAGTGGTGGCTGGACTTCCTCATCATTTTTCAGTTACATAGGAACCATGAGATTATATCCTTCAAAGAAGAATTGTGTGCCCATTCTTTTGAGGAACTGTTGCAAGGGGAAAGTTTGCCTTGATATCTAAGAGTCCTTACATCTACACTAATAAAAGAGTAAGATGCAAATTGACCGTACCTTCGTGATGTCCACCAACCAATCAGGAGTATGCAAATTAATGCAACAAAGATGGTGGGTTAATTTGCATATGCAGGCGCGGAGCACCCCAGCCACTCCAGGCCTCTGGACAGTGTAGGAAGGTGGAAAGGTGGCTCCGGGCCAGAGCAAAGGTAGTGCCGGAAGCCAGGGGAAGGAAGGCCCATTCTTGCATGAATCTTTGTGCATTGGGCCTCTAGTATCATATATTTAGGTAACCCTCCAATGGATGACCCATGTCCCCTATGATCACCAACACTGTATGTACACGAGGTCAATCCCCACATAGCAGGTCAGCTCCAGACACAAGTGGAACTGAAAACCATTCTCCCTCTAGACCTGAAAAGATATTTTTCAAAAGTATATGCTTCCTTCAGTGATTTGAAACTGCTGCGTTGCAAGAAGCAAACTGGTGTGCAGCAAGAATTTGTTTTTTTATTAAATTTACTAGAGGCCCAGTGCACGAAATTAGTGCACTCGGGGGGGTGGTTCCTTCAGCCTGGCCTTTGCCCCCACGCAGTCTGGAACCCCACAGGGGTTGTTCACCTGGCAGCTTAGGCCTGCTCCCTGGGGGATTGGGCCTAAGCTGGCAGTCAGACATCCCTCTGGAAGCCCTCAGGGGATGTCCAACTAATGGCTTAGGCCCACTCCCCAACATCCTTAGCGCTGCCGATGAGGTGGGAGAGGCTCCTGCCACTGCCACTGCACTCGTTAGCTATGAACCCGGATTCTGGCTGAGCAGGGCTCCCCCTGTGGGAGCGTACTGACCATGAGGGGGCAGCTACAGCATTGAGCATCTGCCCCCTGGTGGTCAGTGCACATCACAGTGACTGGTCATTCTGGTCATTCCGCTGTAACAGTAGCTTAGGCTTTTATTATATAGACTAGAGGCCCAGTGCACAAAATTCGTTCTCTGGAGGGGGGTTCCTCAGCCCTACCGGTGCTCTCTTGCAGTCCGGGACCCCTTGGAGGATGTCTGCCTGCCAGTAGTCAGACATCCCTAATGCAGTCCGGGGCTCTTGCAGTCCGGCAACTCTCGCTCCTTACCACCCGCCTGCAGTGAAGACAGAAGTTCCCACCACCACCACTGCACTCACCAGCTCTGAGCCCAGCTTCTGACTGAGCGGCGCTCCCCCTGTGGGAGCGCACCGACCACCAGGGGGCAACTCCTGCATGGAGTGTCTGCCCCCTGGTGGTCAGTGAGCTTCAGAGTGATCGATCATTCCACCATTCAGTTGATTTGCATATTAGGGTTTTATTATATAGGATGAGTGAAATCATATGGTTCTTAGCTTTTTCTAACTGGCGTAGCATAACATTCTCAAGGTAAAAAATTTTAAAACATGCAAAACCTGACTATTTTGTCAGGTGCTCTGACCTCTTTTCCCTTAGATTGTCAAATTAAAAAATGAAAACAGCCAACAGAACAATAGCCATCCAGTGTGAATGAATCAAAATTATGCATATTTTCAAGGTCAGATTGGCAAAAAATATATTTTTGGTGCCGCAAAATTTTAGTATTTAGTTTATGTGTATTGTGAGATGAAAAAGGTTGAACATCACTGGCTTACTCTATTCATACTTCCTCTGCTAAACACACATTCATTAGTAATTCTGTATCATAAGGTTTTTAAAAGCAGATTCATTGGCAGTAGGAAAGCATTTTGAGAAATAAATTACCTTTAGAAACTTAAATTTCTCCTTTCTCTATTTTTTAAAGATTTATCCCACATTTATGTTCAAAATATATGCCCCTTTTCCATTAACATTAAATATTTATCATGCTATGAAAACATGACAGTGTATTAAAATGTCTGAGTTAAATTTTAAAACCATTAGAAAAAGCAGAAAAGCTGTGGCTGCTCTTTTATGCAAGCAGAGATAAAAGAAAGCTCTTTAAAAATCACTAAACTGCTTCAAACATAGTATTTTCAAATATAGTGATAGAAAGAGGGAGTTTAGATTCAGTATGAGGCCATAAGAAAATAATTGAGAGTTGAGTGATATAATATCTCGACCCATTGACAGAAACTCACCTACTAGAAATAGTACAAATCTCTCTGCAAGTTCCATCTCGATTGAGCAAAAATATGACAAACCAATCAGGAGCATCAAAGAAACATAAAAGGTGATTTCTGGAATTTAATCCTAAGAGACTATAAAAATACTTGTTCAAAAGGGAACTAATCCAAGCCTCTTTTGTATTTTTTTTGTTGTTGTTCTCAAACTCTTTTGTTCCCAAAAAAGATATTTATTTGTCATCTCATTATTGAGCACCCACTGTTTGTAAAGTACTGTTCTAGGAGGAAAACAAAGAAGATTTAGCCACAGCCTCACTTGGAGTTTCTCTTGGGAAGATAAAGACTTGGATAGTGAGCCACAATTGTGGACTGTCATGCTGTTATAACAAAGGCAGTACTTACTATAGGGAGGACAGAGATTATTAGAACAGAAGGGTGGGAAAAGGCCGTAAAGAAACAAGTGTTACCTTGGGAGTGTTTAATTAGTGCTGATAGATGGCTTTGGAGAAAGATGGGCAGGAAAAGGGCCTTCTGAACAGAGAGAACTATATTGTAAAAAGTAAGGCAGAATTAGGAGCAGGAGACTTTGATTCTGGGGTGGTTTGAAGATGTTGCGCAGGGCAGTGGGGCCTCCAGATATCTCTTTTGGATAGATAATGTTGCCAGCAGCTTAGAGTTATGATCGACTAAGTGAAGTGTGCACACTCTAGGTGGAGATGGGTAGGGTGCAAGGTAAGCAACTGGAGTTGACTGATTTTTACTTCATATCTATAATTTCAAATGTGTAGTTATTTAGTAATGTGTGTTTCAGTTCAAATAAACAGGAACATAAATTACAAAGTTATATGTATTTGTATGGGCATACCCCTGCCTTTGACTTTTCCCAAATACTTCAAACCTGATACTAAAAGTAATATTGACACTACCAGTACCAGCAACAGCCCTATCTTCATCTTAGTTGAGATAACTGATATAGAGAATGGCTTGGAGAGAAATAGATGGGGTCACGTTGAGTTACAGAAATGCTATCATTAATCTCAAGTTTTTATTACTTTGAAGTAGAACTATAAGATATGGTCAATAACTATTTGTAATTAAACAGGTGGAAAAGGTGGAGACCCTGAGATTATTTCAGTGGCTTAGACATGAATCAAACTGGCATGCTATGAATCAATAAAAAATATTCAAAAATGGAAGGAACTCAAGGGGGAAACTATGAATCACTAAATTAAGACTCAAAAACAAATAATCCATATATTCTCTTTAGTCTCTTCATCGTGGTAATTTGAAGGACAGAGCAAATTTAATTAGCTCTGTGAACAGTATTGTGTTTCCATCCACGTGCCAGGTTATTCTGCTCAAGTCATACAGCTGAATGAAGATGGATACCTCTAACTGCAATAAATAATTCCAATGGTTCTTATTATAGTTCATACACAGAGAAGGTGAACAGTAGCAGTCTATTAGTAAATTGAGATAATACCTGTATTACCACACATTTACTCTGAGAACTAAGCGAATTAATACACATAAAACACTTAGGTGAATCCACAATATATTATTCAGACTCAATATGCAATCGCAACTGTTATTGATAATTATTTATATTCAAACTACCTATGTTAAAATTCTGGTCACTCCATTTATAATTTTTTAATCTAGGATAAAATGCATTTTTTCCTAAAGCTTAATTTTCTCATTGCAAAGTGAACATAAAGGTATTATTATTATTTAAATTTTGTAAATAAGGCAAAAGTATGAGTTTATGTCATTTTATTTTCATCCTGGAGCACTGTTGAACAGTTCTCTACAAAACAATGACTATTAATTCTAAAGGGAAATGTGCCTTTGTTTAACTTTATTATGTACTAGCATTCCCGTTGCAGGAAAAATCCTGCAATAGGATTTCCTGCTGCACTCTACCCCGCCTCCGCTCCTCTTTTGTCGCCCGCCCCGCCTTCTCGGCCAGCCCGCCTGCTTTTCCCTTCGCCCCCGGCCCCGCCTCCACTCCTCTTTTGTCGCCCGCCCCGCCTTCTCGGCCAGCCCGCCTGCTTTTCCCTTCGCCCCCGGCCCCGCCTCCGCTCCTCCCTTATCGCCCGCCCCGCCTTCTCGGCCAGCCCGCCTGCTTTTCCCTTCGCCCCCGGCCCCGCCTCCGCTCCTCCCTTGTCGCCCGCCCCGCCTTCTCGGCCAGCCCGCCTGCTTTTCCCTTCACCCCCGGCCCCGCCTCCGCTCCTCCCTTCTCCTCCCCCCCACCCCCCGGCTTGCTTGCTTCTCCGAAGCTTTACTCCCTTCTGCAGCTCTTGGCTACTTTGACGCTGTCTTGATATGCAAATTAGCCGCCATATTTGGTGGGGTAATTTGCATACTCGTCCTGATTGGCTGGTGGGTGTGGCTTGGCTGGTGGGCGTGGCTTGGGCGTAGCGAAGGTGTGGTCAATTTGCATATTTGTCTATTATTAGATAGGATTAGAGTCCAGATTATATGAAGTTTCATGTTAAATTGTAGATTTTTGTATGTTAAAGCTGCCAATTATTTCTGTTTAGTGGAAAAAATAGCCCCCACAACTTAAGGTTGTAGTAATTTTGAGGACACTACCAGTTTTGTACTATCATCTCTTGAACTTATGCCAATATTCTTCATTTCTGTGTTTATAATGTATACTATCTCTTGAATTCTTCTCAACCAGCTTTAACATTTTGCTTTCCCCCTTATTAATGAAATAAACACTTACATGAGCTTACTATATATTTGTGTGAGAGTTATTTTAAAACATTTTAGAGAGTATTCTTCTAAAGCAGCTAATATTTATTGAATACTAATTGTTAAATACAATTATTAATTCATTGGTTTTTAAAAACACCAGTATGAGATGGGAAACCGTATAATACATATTTTACAGGTAAGGAAACTCGTGTGATCAGTTATTGATTAAGTAAATGTCAAACTGAGAAGTGTACCTTGCCCTGTTATTAGCATTTTTCAATTACTCCCACCTTTTAATTAAAGGAATTTAGGACATGCCGCCACAGAGCTAAATTATCCTTTCTCCACCAAAACTCCAAGGTTAGCATATTAAGGAGAATGCTAGTACATGGTACATTAATATATTGAGATCCTTATTTTATGAGTTATTTTCTCCCTTGATTTTCTGTTTCTGTATTCTGTGCCTTAATTCAGGATAAACAATCTATCATTTAGGTCTAAATTTTCAAATTATCTCAAAATCCACATTTCCTAGTTATCTAATAAAAATAATTACATGCAATACACAAAGTTCTATAACTTTTACTTCTATGAAGTGGTAGATGATATATAATAGGATATTTAACATCTGACTCTTCTGCTGTTGAAGTTTGACTGAGCTCCCAATCTCCCCAGTCTGAGGTGTACCTTGGACCAGTCACCTATAATCACATTATGACAAGGCATCACTATTATTATTGTTGTTCTTGTGGGTTTGACTCACTTAGAAGTTGAAATAAAACAAACAAAAACAGTACATGCACTGTAAGTGTATGTATATTATATATTTACTAGAGGTCTGGTGCATAAATTTGTGCACCGGTGGGGTCCCTCAATCTGG
Source organism: Cnephaeus nilssonii (assembly GCF_951640355.1). Classification (NCBI taxonomy): domain Eukaryota; kingdom Metazoa; phylum Chordata; class Mammalia; order Chiroptera; family Vespertilionidae; genus Cnephaeus; species Cnephaeus nilssonii. Next base: position 21,864,489 of record NC_137091.1, on the reverse strand, counting down.
CCTGCCCTCTCCCAATGTGGGACCCCTCAGGGGATGTTGGAGAGCCAGTTTTGGCCTGACCCCCACAGGCCCGATCCAGACAGGAGGGAGCCCGATCCTGTGCATTGAGCATCTGTCCCTGGTGGTCAGTGCACGTCATAGCGACTGGTCAACCAGTTGTATGGTTGTTCAATCACTTAGGCTTTTATATATAGATAGATAGATGTTATTCATGTTCTGCTACTCTTAATTTTTTACACCTATACAGCAAACATAATTAGATATTAAAATTAATGTAGCAATGAGTAAAAATTTAAAAATTTTTCCCTTAACTCCAGCCGATTGTCTGGCATCCCCCATGGCCCACCAAGATGAGTACTTATCACATAACTCTCTATTACTGCCAAGATTATATTCCCAAAAGAGGGATCTCATGGACTCACTGTCCTGCTCAAAATTCTCACAAACACATTATGTCAGAGACTAGTAGAGGTGGCTCTGTTAGCAATGCCTGCCTCTCTTCATATGCCCCTAACAAGTCCCAAACATTCAAGTAGTACTAAGTGTTCCAGAATATCACTCTCTCTGCATAGCTCCTCTTATCCCGTTCCAAGCCTTCTCTCATCTTTAGATTTTTATATTTCATTTTGTATCCATGCTCTAGTACTTAAGACAGCTTACTTTGTGTCCTGGGCAGAATAGGTGTCCCCACCCCACAAAAAAAGATGCCCACTGTGAATAAATTACCTTACATGGCAAAAGGTACTCTCAGATGTGACTGAAGATTTTGAGATGAGAGATTATCCTGGATTATCTTTGTGGGCTCAGTGTGATCACAAAGGTCATCTGAGGGAGGCAGGATGGTCAGAGAATGAGATATGATGACAAAAACAGAGACAGAGATTTAAAGATGTTATGCTGCTGCCTTTGAAGATGGAGAAAGGGGCCATAAGCCAAGGAATGCAAGAGAACTCTAGAAGCTAAAAATGGCAAGGAAATAGATTTTCCCTTAGAGTCTCTGGAAGGAACATAGCCTGCCAACCTGTTTTATACTTCTGAATTCCAGAACTTTAAGATAATAATCTGTATTGCTTTAAGCCACTAAGTTCTTGCTAATTTTTTACAGCAGTAATAGGAAACTGATACATCTTTATATTGACACTAGAGGCCCATTGCAGGAAGATTCCTGCAATAATAGGGCTTCCTTGGGCCTATTCCTGCAAGAATAGGGCTTCCTGCAGCTGTCTCTGCCACCCTGCCTGTCTTCCTCCCATCTCCGCCATCCCACTTGCTTCTCTGCAGCTTCACTCCCTTCTGCAGCACTTGGCTTCCTTCTACGCTGTCTTCAGTCTTCACTCTGCGCCTGGATATGCAAATTAACCGCCATCTTGGTTGGGTTAATTTGCATACTTGCTCCTGATTGGCTGGTGAATGTGGCTTGTGGGCGTAGCGGAGGTACGGTCAATTTGCATGTTTCTCTTTTATTAGATAGGATGATTAAAATAGTCTTCTCCTCCATATGGAAAGCTCCAAGGTGACACACTATGGTTTAGTCTACTTTGTTTCCCACAAACTTCTTTAAAAACAATTAGATGCTCAATTAATATTTATAGAAGAGATGGCTCCTTGAGAGTAAACCAGTTTAATTAGTCCTCACTTAAGCAGAATGTTTATACTGAATTTGGCTAGTCTAAAGGGACATCATTTATGGTCTTAAATGATTCTTCATAGTTTTTTATACTTTTTGTTAGAATGAGATGATAATTTCCAAATTTATCTCAGTTCTGAGTAGTATGTAGGTTTATTTATAGTTCATGTCATTTAGATACCAAATGGAAAAACAAAACTCCACATCCCTCCTGTATATATTTTTCAGGAAATAAAACTGAGACATATTTCTACAGTAAATCTAAATATCTTCTATATTATTGTGCTTAACAAGGTTATGTACATAAGATATTACATCATTGTTTGAAGTACATTAGTGCTTTTGGAAGAAGCTGCCTTCAATCTTCATTCTCATAAAAAGGGCAACCACAGTCTGTACTTTTTCTAATGGCTTTAAAATGTATGTTAAGTTATAAATTCTGATCCACACTAATGTTTGTGTACCATAATCTAGAGACTAATAATGGAAAACATAATGGGGGAAAGTTTTTACAAAATAGGGCACAAGGGAAACATGTTTCTCAGAGTGTTTTGGTTACAAAATTCCCTTTGGCAATGAGTACCGGTATGTTTTTATAGAAGTTGCATGGAGCAAAATTATTAATAAATGTGTATATATAGCACACAATGTGAGAACAGAATCCAGCCATTGATTTGGAGAAACTTGTCTCGATGATAAAAGTTTTGACCTTTGTATATAGAGTTGACGTCTATGACTTCTCATTAAGGCTTGCCCTTCTGTGTACAGAAAGTTGGTATACACAGGGGTAGGGGCTCAATGTTAGTGTGTTACCTATATATGCCAAACCTAAGAATTCCTCTGGTTTCAAAACCAGCTTTACAGGAAATATTGGGAGCACATATTTTTATGCAATCTCTATAGGTCATGGTTTTAACCTTTGCCTGGTTTACAGAGCAGTGGAAATGAAAACCCATCCTAATAGCAAAGTCCATTCTTCATATCACTCAAGATACAAGAATAGAAATGTATAGAGATATGATGAAGATGATGAAGTGATGATTACTCATCCTTTACGCATTTTGGTAAGGTAAATACAAAAGAAAATTTGATTCTTTGAAACGGTGAACTGCCCAGCAGGGGGGAGAAGCTTTTCCTGTGTTAGAACCAGAAAGCAAATTAGCACAGGTGTCACCAACACTGTACCGCCTTTCACCTACAATAAAGAGGCAATAAGCTTTGCTTAAATGGCCGTTCCTTACCGGAGCCAGCAGGGAGATGACATGTACATGCATACTTGGGCACTTAATGTCTAGAAATGGGGTTAAGTGCTGCATTTTACTTTCTCAAGCCTGACGAAAATGAAGACTTTATAAAAATAAAACATGATGTTGGGAAGTTGGTGGCTGTCTTGGCCCTTTGCCCTCCTGCAGAGCTGAGCAGCACAACCCGTGTCTGTGTGAGAAACAAGGTGCCCTCTCAGCCCTCCTGCTGGTGACATGGAGTATGTCTGCCAACGTCTCGCTCTACAAAAATAATTTTTTAGTGGAATCTGAGTTTCCTTAGTTAAAAATCAGTTGATTCTAATTTTTAAATTTAAAGTGCAACATTTTTAAAAGGAAGTTAAATATATAAATTTTTTTTTAAACTTTTGAAGATATTTGGAAAGTTACTACATTACCCTGTGGGAGAGAGAATGTGTACATAAGTATATATAAAAAGAAAAAGCACTGAGAAAATTTTACTTGCTTACAAATTTATATAGACATTTTATATATAGGCATATCTAAGTAAAAATGTAAAAGCATGTATATGTTTGTTGATATTTTAGATTCAAAATGCATTGTTTACAACATCTGCTGATATTTCATAATTACAAAGGTAAAGTCACTATCCAAATTAATTGTAGTAATTAGCAGACTGGGTTTCTCACCACAGGCAAATATCAGACTTTTAAAGTAACAAATGAGAATTTAAAAGTTGAAGCAGTAGGTAGTGTATTCTCTGAAAACAAAATGATTATTTAACATAATTTTATAAAGAATGAAATATTTATACTAATTCCTACTTTAAATTACACAAATAAATTCTTCATATTCCATTTCATTTAGTATTATTACCCTGTGAGGACTACTTTGGAAAAGTTTTTATCTGGTAATTTTGCTTGATTTCTATTCTGTTGATAGTTTATGAATCTAACTCCAATGAATTTAGGTGGAAAAGATTCTTAACAATTAATTATTATAGGTATAGATTCAGAAACTCACTTCATTTAACCTAGAAGATAGCTTTAATATTTAATTTGACACTTCCTAATATAATAAAATTTGAATAATTGTGGATTATACTGATGGAATGAAGAGTGAAGAAAATCAACTCATGGATCTTTGATATTTGATTTACTGTACTGATAACATTACCTTTGACAATATACTATAGGAATCTTGCTAAATTATAATATCTTGGAGAAATTAAGTAGCCTTATTGACCCTAGTATAATAGATATAGTAATTATTAACTAATATGGTCATTTGTAAAGAAATATACTTCAGGAAACAACAAAATTTTGCCTACTTCATTTCTATCCCTCACCCTCTAAAACAAATATAAATGAGTTCACAGAAATTATGAATTTAAGAACTCAGATTATTATAATAACTTAGTTTGAGAGAATTTTAAATGTCAGAGAATATGTAAGAATATTACACTGTTTATCACAGCAGCTAATCCTATCTAATAAAATAGTAATATGCAAATTGAGCATACCTCTGCTACACCCACAAGCCACACCCACCAGCCAATCAGGAACGAGTATGCAAATTAACCTAACCAAGATGGCTGCGGCCATGGAGAGAGCAGGAGGCTTGGGTTGCCCCTGGCAATGGAGGAAGCCAAGCTTTCTGCCTGCCCTGGTGGGCCCAGGCCTCCACTCAAGGCTACAAAGTTTCAATTATACAAGATAAGTAAATCCCAGATACCAGAGCCTCCGCTTGGGTTGCCGGGGGGCGTGGCTGACCTGCAAACCACCACAGGTCCCTTGCCCAGACCGCCCCACACTCCAAGGGAACCCCCACCCTGATCTGGGACACCCTTCAGGGCAAACCAGCCGGCCCCCACCCATGCACCAGGCCTCTATCCTATCTAATCCTATCTAATAATAGGGCAATATGCAAATTGACCATCACTCCAACACACAAGATGGCTGCCTCCATGTGGTCAAAGATGACTGCCCCCATGTGGACACAAGATGGCCACCTCAAGATGACTAGCAGGGGAGGGCAGTTGTAGGCGATCAAGCCTGCAGGGGAGGGCAGTTAGGGGTGACCAGGCCGGCAGAGGAGGGAAGTTGGGGGTGACCGGGCCTGCAGGGAAGGGCAGTTGCGGGGGACCCAGGCCGGCAGGGGATAGCAGTTGGGGGGGACCAGGTCTTCAGGGGAGGGCAGTTAGGGGTGACCAGCCCTACAGGGGAGGGCAGTTAGAGGCAAACAGGCTGGCAGGGGAGTGGTTAGGGGGTGATCAGGCTGGCAAGCAGAAGCAGTTAGGGGCAATCAGGAAGGCAGGCAGGCGAGCAGTTGGGAGCCAGCAGTCCTGGATTGTGAGAGGGATGTCCGACTGCCCGTTTAGGCCCCATCCTACCTGGATCGGGCCTAAACGGGCAGTCGGACATCCCTTGAGGGGTCCCAGATTGGAGAGGGTGCAGACTGGGCTGAGAGACACACACCCCTGTGCACGAATTTCATGCACCGGGCCTCTAGTATTTTATATTTACCAAGGCAAACCACCATCCAAATTAATGGGAGTAGGTGGAGTTGTCAGAATTAGCAAAATATATATGTACTAGAGGCCCAGTGCACGAAAATTCAGTGCACTCAGCCCAGCCTGTGCTCTCTTGCAGTCCAGGACCCCTCGGGGGATGTCCACATGCTGGCTTAGGCCCACTCCCTGGGGTATCAGGCCTAAGCTGGCAGTCAGACATCCCTTTGGCAGCCCAGGAGCCCTCAGGGGATATCCAACTAATGGGGGGAGTGGGCCTAAGCCATTAGTCGGATATCCTTAGTGCTGCCAAGGAGGCAGGAGAGGTTCCCGCCACCCTGTTGCACTCGCAGCCTTCAGCCCGGCTTGTGGCTGAGTGGAGCTTCCTCTGTGGAAGCGCATTGACCACCAGAGGGCAGCTCCTGCATTGAGCATCTGCCCCCTGGTGGTCAGTGCGCATCATAGCGACTGGTCGTTCCTGGTCGTTTTGCTGTTAAGGTCAATTTCCACATTACCCTTTTATTATATAGGATAATATTTTAATTTATAGACATAATGTATGTGTGTATATTTTATGTATATATGTATATGCATAATGTACATGTGTATATATGTATATATATTTATATATGGCACTCAAATGTGAGTTGTATATATATATGTATATATATACACACACACACACATATATGGCACTCCATTTGTTGCAAATAAACAATAATTTATTTAGAATAAATATGTCACTGCAATATTTGAGACAGACTTATCCTAAAGATAATTTTTGTTTGTTTAAAATTCCAATTTAACTAGGTGTCCTGAATTTTACTAGACACCCTACATATCCTTCAACCAAATTCACTAATTATTAATATTTGCCACATTTCTTTATCATTCTCTTCCTCTTCTCTGTCTCTATATATGTGCACAACATACATCACATATACATAATTTTTTCTGAACCATTTGAGTTTGGACATATCATGCTTCTTTATCTGTAAACACTTCTGTGTTTATTTTCCAAACATCAGAGATATTTTCTTATATAGTCACAGAAAATTATATAAATCATGAAATTTAACATTGAAAAAATGCTATGAATATGCACTCCACGTTCTGATTTCACAATTTGTCACAATATTATTCTTTAGAAAATAGTCCAGGGTCCAATTCAGGATCACACATTGCATTTATTTGTCATGATTCTTTATTTACCTGTAATCTTAAAATTCCTCAGCCTCTTTTTTTTCTTTCATAACAATGTCATTTTTGGAGGAATTTAGGCCAGTTATTTTGTACCATGTCCCTCAATTTGGGTTTGTTTGATGCTTCCTTATAATAGGATTAAGGTTATGTGGTGTAGGAGGAATGCCACAGAAGTGATGCTATCCTACCAAGTGCAACATATCATGTATTTTTTTAAAAAGGGAGAGAGAGAGAATTAGAAACATTGATGAGAGAGAAACATCGATCAGGTGCCTCCTGCACGCCCCTCCTGGGGATGTGCCTGCAACCAAGGTACATGCCCTTGACCAGAATCAAACCTGGGACTCTTCAGTCCACAAGCCGATGCTCTATCCACTGAGCCAAACTGGTTAGGGCAACATATCATGTATTAAATGATGTTGGTTTGGGGGTGGATGAAGATGGTGACCAGCAAGAAGGTAGGGAGGGAGAGAGTGTGAGAGAGTGAGGGAGCGATAGAGGAGTGTGTGGTGTGTGTGTGTGTGTGTGTGTGTGTGTGTGTGTGTGTGAGAGCTAGGGACAGTTAGATCCTGCAGGTCTTCCAAGGGGCTGCCAAACCGGGCAGTCTTAGACGGCGAAACACCACTGCCACTGTAGACACTCCGGGGGCAGCAAGCATGGGCACAAAGACCACGCTATCCTGAAAAACAGAACTGCTTGAGACTAGGATCCTAGCCTCAGCACCACCCAGTCTGGACTCAGACGCAAACCGGGACCCTGCAGCCACTGGGGACCAAGACCTACGACGGCAGCTGCAGACCCACAGACACCAAGAATCCAGACATCCTGGCTGCAGATTTCTGTGAGTCACAGAGCCCATCCCCCTCCCCACAGGTTCTCTGCAGTGCCCTAAGAACTGCTAGACCTGCCCCTCGCACAGGGCTGCAGCATCGTTATGGAAATTTGAGCCTGGGTGCACACTAGGACACTGGAATATGTTGCCTGCAACGCAATCGGGTGACCAAACCCCACACCCACACAGGGCAGCAGTGCCACCTGACTTTGATTCTGAGCAAGCGCACATGGAAGTCTGTTTCCTGCAGTGCAGGAGTGGACCACCTGCTGACACAGTGTGGCTGTACAACCTGATCCCCCAAGCAGACCTGGGACCTTGACTCTCCACATGAGAGGCAGCACTGAGCACCAGTGACTTGACTCTGTTCCTCACTGCACACGCCTGGGATCCCTGATTCCAAGTGCATTCACACTAAGAGCCAGTGACTCCAATTCTTGGCGCATTCACACAGGAACCCTTATTCTCGGCGTGAGGCCACACCAAGCAACAGAGACTCCGATACTTGATTCTTGGTGTGGGCACAGGGGAACTCTGACTCCTAGCATGCGCTAGGGGACTCAAATTTTTGACACACGCCAGCGGGGTCTCTTTTTCAGTGTGGCACAGGCGGAGTCCCTGATTCTAGGTGCATCACACTGAGCACTGGTGACTCTGATCCTGGGCGAGCGTGGCTCCCACCAACCCACAGCAGCCACACATCTTGGTGTCAGAGCTCTTCAATGATACTCGGGTGGTGCAAAGCTCCCACTGCACACAGCCCAGGCCCACCCAACTTGACATTTGAACCTTCCGGTGATAGTTAGAATGGGGAGACAACAAAACAATCCCCAAAGGAAAGAAAATGAGGAATTGCCAAGAAAGGAAATAAGTGAAACAGAAGCATGCAACATGACAGAAAAAGAATTCAGAGTAATGGTGGTCATACAGTTCATACATCAGATGGATGGGAAAAACAACAACCTATGCAAAAATCAGGAAGAAATCAAAGATGATATAGCTACAATCAAAAACATCGTGGAAGGTTTCAACAGTAGACTAGAAGAAGCAGAGGACCAAATTAGTGAGTTAGAAGATAAAGTAGAGAAACAAGCCCAATCTGAACAGCAACTGAAGAAAAAAAAATTAAAAAGCAGGAGAAGAGCCTAAGGGAGCTTTGGGACAACACAAAACAAAGTAACATACATATAATAGGGGTGCCAGAAGGACAAAAAGAGCAGCAAGGATTAGAAAATCTATTTGAAGAAATAATGACAGAAAACTTCCCAGATATGGGGAAGAAAAAAGTTACACAAGTACAGAGAGTCCCAAACAAGATGAGTACCAAAAGACCCACACCAAGACACATAATTACAATGGCAAATGTTTATGACAAAGAGAGAATCTTAAAAGCTGCAAGAGAGAGACAGAGAGTTACCTACAAAGGATTCCCCATCAGATTATCAAATGATTTCTCAACAGAAACACATCAAGCTGGAAGGAAATGGAAGGAGGTATACAAAGTGATGCAAAGAAAGGACTGAATCCAAGAATACTCTATCCAGCAAAACTATCAATCAAAATTGAAATGGGAATCAGGAGCTTTACAGACAAAGAAAGACTAAGGGAGTTTATCACTACCAAGCCAGCAATGCAGGAAATGCTAAAGGGAATGCTGTAAAAAGAAGAAATAGAAAGGGAGGATCACAGGCACAAAGTACAGAAATGGCTACAAACAAGTACCTATCAAAAATAACATTAAACGTAAATGGATTAAATGCTCCAATCAAAAGACATCGATTGAGTGAATGGATAAGAAAACATGACCCATATATATGCTGTATACAGGAGACCCACCTCAGAACAAGGAACTCACACAGACTGAAAGTGAAGGGATGGAAAAATATCTATCAGGCAAATGGAAATGAAAAAAACAAAAACAAAAACCTGGGGTAACAATACTTATATCTGACAAAATAGACCTCAAAGTGAAGACCATAATAAGAGACAAGAAAGGCCACTTCATATTTCTAAAGGGATCGATATAACAAGAGGATAAAACTCTGGTAAACATTTATGCACCAAATGCAGGAGCACTCAAATACATAAAAAGACTTCTGGAAGATATCAGGGGAGAGATTGACAGCAACACAATCATAGTAGGAGATTTTAATACCCCATTAACATCACAGGATAAATCCTCTAGACAAAAAATTAGCAAAGAAACATCAATCCTATGTTTGATGGGTCTAGTGACATCTTTAGAACATTCTATCCCCAAACTACGGCATATACATTCTTCTCAAGCACACATGGGACATTTTCAAAGATAGACCACATACTGGGACACAGGCAAAGACTCTCCAAATTCAAGAGGATTGAAATCATATCAAGCATCTTCTCCAATCACAATGGCATAAAATTAGAAATCAACTACAGTAAAAACAATCACAAAAATTCAAACACTTGGAGGCTGAATAGCACACTATTAAACAATGAGTGAGTTACCAAAGAGATCAAAGAATAAATAAAACACATCCTGGAAACAAACGACAATGAAAACACAACAATCCAAAATCTTTGGGACACAGTGAAAGCAATCCTGAGAGGGAAGTTCATAGCATTACAGGCCTACCTCAAAAAACAAGAAAAACGGGTAATAAATCGTCTAACTCTACAAGTTGAAGAAAGAGAGCAACAAGAAAAGCCCAGTGTGAGCAGAATGAAGGAAATAATAAAGATCAAAGCAGAAATAAATGACAGAGACAAAAAAAAAAAAAAAACACACACAAAACAAAAGATCAATGAAACCAAGAGCTGGTTCTTTGAAAGGATAAACAAGATTGATGAACCTCTAGCCAGGCTCATCAAGAAACAAAGAAAGAGGACTCAAATAAACAAAATCAGAAACGAAAGAGGTGAAATAACAACAGATCCCACAGAAATACGAAGAATCATAAAAAATACTATGAGCAACTCTACTCCAACAAACTGGTCAACCTAGAAGAAATGGACATATTCCTAAAAAAATACGACCTTCCAAAACTCAACCAGGAGGGATCAAAAAATCTGAATAGGCCAATAACTATGAAGGAAATTGAAGCAGTAATCAAAAAACTTCCAACAAACAAAAGCCCTGGACCAGACGGCTTCACAGGGGCGTTTTATCAAACATTCAAAGAAGAAATAAAATCTATCTTCCTCAGACTATTTAAAAAAAAAAATTCAAGAGGAAGGAAGCACTTCCAAACACTTTCTACGAACCAGCATTACCCTAATCCCAAAACCACATAAAGACAGTACAAAGAAAGAGAATTACAGGCCAATATCCTTCATGAACATAGGCACCAAAATCCTCAACAAAATTCTAGCAAATAGAATCCAGCATTACATTAGAAAGATCATACACCATGACCTAGTGGGATTTATTCCAGGGATGCAAGGATGGAACAACATCCGCAATTCAATAAATGTGATACACCACATAAACAAACTGAGAGATAAAAACCATATAATCATATCCATTGATACAGAAAAAGCATTTGACAAAATCCAACACCCTTTCTTGATAAAAACTCTCAGCAAGGTGGGAATAGAAGGATCATTCCTCAACATAATAAAAGCCATATATAACAAACCCACAGCCAACATCATACTCAATAGGCAAAAACTAAAACCATTTCCACCAAGAACAGGAACAAAACAGGGATGCCCACTCTCACCACCCCTGTTCGACATAGTACTGGAAGTACTAGCCATTGTGATCAGACAAGAAGAAGAAATAAAAGGCATCCAAATTGGCAAAGAAGAAGTAAAACTGTCCTTATTCGCCGATGACATGATATTGTACATAGAAAACCCCATAGACTGCATCAAAAAACTACTACTCTTAATAAATGAATTTGGCAATGTAGCAGGATACAAAATTAACACCTAGAAGTCTATGGCTTTTCTATACACCAATAATGAACTCACAGAAAGAGAAATTTAAAAAGCAATCCCATATACCATTGCAACAAAAAATCAAGATACCTAGGAATAAACTTAACCACAGAGACAAAGGACCTGTACTCAGAAAATGTCAGGACACTAAAAAAAGAGATAGAGGAAGACATGAACAAATGAAAGAATATACTATGTTCATGGATTGGTAGAATCAACATCATTAAAATGTCCATACTACCCAAAGCAATCTATAAATTCAATGCCATCCCCATTACAATACCAACAGCATACTTCAAAGACCTAGAACAAATTCTCCAAAAATTCATCTGGAATAAAAATAGACCCTGAATACCTGCAGCAATCTTGAGAAAGAACAATGTTGGAGGGATCACAATAACAGATATCAAGCTATACTACAAAGCCACTGTTCTCAAAACTGCCTCGTACTGGCACAAGAACAGACATATAGACCAGTGGAACAGAACAGAGAACCCAGAAATCGACACAAGTCAGTATGCTCAATTAATATTTGACAAAGTAGACAAGAACATACAATGGAGACAAGACAGTATCTTCAATAAATGGTGTTGGGAAAACTGGATAGATACTTGCCAAAAAATGAAACTAGACCACCAACTTACACCATACACAAAAATAAACTCAAAATGGATAAAGGACTTAAACATAAGATGGGAAACCATAAAAATCTTAGAAGAAGCAATAGGCAACAAAATAGCAGACATTTATCATAGCAATATCTTTACCAATATAGCTCCTTGGGCAATGGAAACTAAAGAGAAAATAAACAAATGGGACTACATCAAAATAAAAAGCTTCTGCACAGCAAAAGAAACCATCAACAAGACAACAAGAAAGCCCACTACATGGGAGAACATATTTACCAATGATATTTCAGATAAGGGTTTAATCTCCAACATTTACAAGGAAGTCATACAACTTAACAAAAGGAAGATTAAACAATCCAATCAAAATATGGGCAAAGGACCTAAATAGACACTTTTCTAAAGAGGACATTCAGAAAGCCAAGAGACATATGAAAACATGCTCAAAGTCACTAATCATCCTAGAAATGCAAATCAAAACAAGAATGAGGTACCATCTCACAGCTGTCAGAATGGCCATCATCTATAAATCAAAAAATGACAAGTGCTGGAGAGGATGCAGAGAAAAAGGAACCCTCATGCACTGCCGGTGGGAATGCAGACTGGTGCAGCCACTGTGGAAAACAGTATGGCGTTTCCTCAAAAAATTAAAAATGGACTGCCATTTGACCCAGTAATACCACTTCTGGGAATATATCCCAAGAAAAAAGAAACACCAATCAGAAAGGATATATGCACCCCTATATTCATAGCAGCACAATTCACCATAGCTAAGATTTGGAAACAGCCTAAATGCCCATCAGCAGATGAATGGATTAAAAAACTGTGGTACATCTACACAATGGAATACTAAGCTGCGGTAAAAAAAGGAATTCTTACCATTTGCAACAGCATGGATGGATCTGTAAAGCATTATGCTAAGTAAAATAAGCCAGTCAGTGAAAGATAAATACCACATGATCTCACTCATTTATGGATAATAAAGAACATTATAAACTGTTGAACAAAAATAAACAGAGGCAAAGAAGCATTGAACAGACTGTCAAACTACATCAGGAAGGAGGGGAGGGTTGAGGGGATAAGAGATCAATCGAAGGACTTGTATGCATGCATGTAAGCACAACCAACAGAAGCAAGACACTGGGGGTGGGAGATGAGGGCAAGTGTGGGGGGGTGGTGGAGGGGAGGCCAGGGGGAGGTCAGTGGGGCAGGTGGAAACATATGTACTACTATTTGTAATACCTTAAACAATAAAATTAAGTTAAATTTAAAAAATAAATGATGCTGGTTTTTCTCTACACTGGTGAAATTAACTTGGACCACTTGATTAGGGTGATGTCTATCAGGTTTCTCCCCTGTCATCAAGTGAGCATCTTTCTTCTCGTAATTTAATGAGCACTTTTGGTGGAGATATTTTGAAACCATGAAAATATCTTATTTCTCATCTAAATTTTCACCCACTAGTTTTAGCCTCAATTGAACTCTATTGTCTGAACAAATTATAACTATGATGGTTGAAACCTGGTAATTTTTAACACAATTGTTCCTTCTGCATTTATTACCCAGCTTTCTACAGTAAGAAAAAAATCTTCTCTTCTTTTTCATGTATCTATGCTTGAATTTATGGATGCATTTGTATGCATTCTTATAGTGTCTATAATGAGGCATACCCATGTTTTACTTCTTGACCTCCTATAACATTTATCAATAAGCAACATCATTCTCTTTACTTTGTGATATTTTCTTCTAAATTACATTTTAAGTGGCATTTTAATTTATTCCTATGGTCCTTTGTTTATATTTTTAGGGAATAAAGCATTAAACTTTATTATAGAATTTTATCTTTTTATAAGTGTCCCCTCAGTTTTAAAGCACAGTTTATTGTAAAGTTCATCTGCAGCTTTTATCATATAATAAATTTCCATATTTGAGTCTATATTTTGACTTTTTATAATAATGGACAAATCTGTTGTCTACCCATGCACCAGTATCAAACTATTTGAGTTATAATTTATAGTAACATCTAGTGTTGCTTATCCTCTCATAGTTTTTAATTATTTCCTTTATTATATTACAGTTCCTTTTTTCATATGAAGTTGTCTTTTTAGTCTAACTCTATGAAAAACAATTGCTTTTATTTTTCTTTTCAGCAGTTACTGAGTTAAAATTTAGCAAGTAACATGGACAGTAAAGACATCTTTATAATGCTGTGTTACCCTATTAAGAATGGGGGAAATGTTTCCATTTGTTCAAGTATACATTTAGGTCCTTCAGAAATATTTCAAATATTTCCTCAACTCGTCCTCAAACCAGTTCCACATGTTCATTACATATCCTAATAACATACCTGGTTTTTTTAAGTTAGTTTCATCATTGATTCTTTAGATTCTTTAGAGCTTTCCAGATATATGTTCATGTCAGCTGCAAAAAAAGATGGTTTCACTTCTTTACCTACTTTACCTATTCTTAAGCCTCTAAGTTATTTCTTTTGACCAATTATATTGATTAATATTTGCATCTTTAAAATGCTGATTAGTAGCAGAGATTGTGAGCATACTTGTTCGTAGTGGAAACTGGTTTTCATTAAACAAGATGATACTAACTTGAGAAGATATGTGTTGTGTATGCATGTATATATACGTAATGCTATATGTGACTACATACACACACATATAGCATTAGTGTGTAAAACTTTCCACACTTCTACTCACCTGCACATGAGTATGTGAGTAGAAGTGTGGAAAGTTTTCTTAGGTTGGAGTTTAAAATATTTCTGTTGTATTTTTTGTTTTATTCTTCAGGAATTAAAATAATAATGTTATTCCTTTTTTTCCTGTTTTCCATTTCCACTACTTTCTATTTTACACTTCTTGCTTCTTTTTTTAAAACCTCATGTTTATTCTTTTGTTTGCCAGCCTGCCTTTCTTCATTGCCCATAACTAACTTTAACTTCAGCCCATTCTTCTTTGGATATCTTGTAATTTATTACCTATTTCTTGCATCATTTCATCTTTTTTATTTTTTTCCTTTCTTTGTTCAGTTAGCTCTCTGACTGGGGTTTGTTGTTGTTCATTTCTATTCTTAGTTTTTGAATTTATAAATGAAGGTGGTATTTCATATTGTTAAATGCTTTTATGAGTATATTTAATCCTTTTTAACTGTCATTGTTCAGTTTATTTATGTTTTATGATTATTTTTCCAGGTAGAATTTTTTTTAATCCTCAAGTATACCCAAGTATATTTTTTCTATTGATTTTTAGAGAGAATGGAAGGGTGGAAGGAGAGGGAAAGAGAAAAACATTGACATGAGAGAGATATAGCGAATGGTTGCCTCCCACAAGCGCTGACCAGGCATAGAACCTGCAAAGTCGTCCCTTAACCAGGAATCAAACCCCCGAACCTTTGGTCCTCGGGCCAACACTGAGCAAAACCGGCCAGGGCTCCAGGTGGAATTTTTGTCAGTTGATGTATTTTGACTTCATATTTTTCTTGTTCATTTTGCTATATTGAAGTGTTTTTACAAATTTTCTACTTTAATGGTCCTCTCCTCTGTCCCTGTGGTGTCCAGTTACTTAGTGCATGTTCATCTGTTTTGGTGGTGTTAGTGAAATCTAATGAAAAGTTTATTTCCTGCCCTAACCGGTTTGGCTCAGTGGATAGAGCGTCGGCCTGCGGACTCAACGGTCCCAGGTTCGATTCCAGTCAAGGGCATATACCTTGATTGCGGGCACATCCCCAGGAGGGGGTGTGCAGGAGGCAGCTAATCGATGTTTCTCTCTCATCAATGCTTCTAACTCTATCCCTCTCCCTTCCTCTCTGTAAAAAGTCAATAAAATATATATTTTTTAAAAGTTTATTTCCCAATACATGTTAACAATGCTTAGTATTACTTTATTCCTGTTTACTCTAAAGATCATATATATTCTGAATTAGTAATACCTTAAAATTAAAATTTTGGTAATTGAAAATTAATATAAACTCTAAGTAATGAAATAGTAAAAACTACTTTTCCACTCTTTATATCAAAAGAAATGAATGTAATGGAAAATAAATTTCTTTGTTTGATTTAATGTTTAAATTAACATCTATTTAAATTTTTGTAGATAGTTCATAAAGCCTGTGAAGGAATTCAAATTGGAATATGGGCCAAAATATAATTTTCAGAGGACAATGTCAAGTTCCTATAACAACCACCACAAAAAAAGATTTTCCTATTTATCCTGATGTATACTGACAGGAAACTAATGGTAAACTCAGTGGGGTAATGAGGCACTCCTTATGAAGATGTGAGGAAATGTTAAGGATAACCCAGAGACATGGTGCAGTACCCTGAGGCCGGCCACATAAGAAAGCTGTGCCACCGCTTCTCTAGGGGAGTGGCTGTCTGAAACCTGAGAGAGTTACTGCATAGAGAGTGACAGCAGGAGCTGTGGCCGATGAAGGGCATAATCCAACCAGGTGAGTAGGTAAGGATGAAGCCAGGTGAGTAGGAAAGATGGATCCAGGTGAGTTGGTAAAGATGGAGCCAAGTGAGTTGGTAAAGATGGAGCCAGGTGAGTAGGTAAAGATGGAGCCAGGTGAGTAGGTAAGGATGGAGCCAGGTGAGTAGGTAAGGATGGAGCCAGGTGAGTAGGTAAGGATGGAGCCAGGTGAGTAGGTAAGGATGGAGCCAGGTGAGTAGGTAAAGATGGAGCCAGGTGAGTAGGTAAAGATGGAGCCAGGTGAGTAGGTAAGGATGGAGCCAGGTGAGTAGGTAAGGATGGAGCCAGGTGAGTAGGTAAGGATGGAGCCAGGTGAGTAGGTAAGGATGGAGCCAGGTGAGTAGGTAAGGATGGAGCCAGGTGAGTAGGTAAGGATGGAGCCAGGTGAGTAGGTAAGGATGGAGCCAGGTGAGTAGGTAAGGATGGAGCCAGGTGAGTAGGTAAGGATGGAGCCAGGTGAGTAGGTAAGGATGGAGCCAGGTGAGTAGGTAAGGATGGAGCCAGGTGAGTAGGTAAGGATGGAGCCAGGTGAGTAGGTAAGGATGGAGCCAGGTGAGTAGGTAAGGATGGAGCCAGGTGAGTAGGTAAGGATGGAGCCAGGTGAGTAGGTAAAGATGGAGCCAGGTGAGTAGGTAAGGATGGAGCCAGGTGAGTAGGTAAAGATGGAGCCAGGTGAGTTGGGAAGGATGGAGCCAGGCTATAAGTACACTCCTCCTTTTTCTGCCCCTTAATGCACTCAATCTGCAGAAAGATGTTGACTGGTATTTAATTGATATGTTTTAATTACTTGTTAATTTATCTTTTTTAAAGTTTAATAATTACCAATATTTCATTTTCTCTTAAAATCCACATCATTTCCTATTTTATTTTGTTTTTACTGCTTTTTATAAAGATTTGTATGACATGAATATTTTAAATATTTCTGTATTAACTATTATTGTCATAAATTTAAATGTTTTTCTTTTTTTAATATATTTTATTGATTTTTTACAGAGAGGAAGGGGAAGGGATAGAGAGTCAGAAACATCGATGAGAGAGAAACATCGACCAGCCGCCTCCTGCACACCCCCCACTGGGAATGTGTCCACAACCAAGGTACATGCCCTTGACTGGAATTGAACCCAGGACCCCTCAGTCCGCAGGCTGATGCTCTATCCACTGAGCCAAACTGGTTTCGGCGAAATGTTTTTCTTAAGTTTGTCATTTTTTAAAATTTTTCACAGTGCCTTTGATTTACAGAAGATATATTTTGTGAACCTAAGGAAACTAACACATATTATTTCTTCTGGAGATTTTTAAATATTAGAAATACCTTTCTATTTATTAGCCTAATGTAGTTGTAGATTTTTTGATAGCTACAATCTATATATATAAAGGCCCAGCAACCGATACAGCGGAACAACCAGAACAACTGGTGGCTATGACTCTCACTGTGACAGCCAACTGGCATGATCCAGGCCCTGACTGCCCCTGCCCCACTACCCTGGCCAGCCTGGCCCCCAATTAGCCCCCAACACCTTTTTTCTGAGCCTTTTTGTGAGCCAAATTAATAAATGCCCACTGATTTGATTAGTGAGTCAACATTCAGGTTGAGTCACCTACTGACTCAGTAAACCTGGCCGGAAGAAGGTGGGAAGAAGGAAGGGGTGGGAAGGAGGAAGGTGGGAAAAAGGAAGGGGTGGGAAAGAGGAAGGGGCAAGGGAAGGAGGTGATAACCAACACAGCAGCTCAAAGACAGGAGCCCTAAACATCTGAGTGAGGTTACCACGCTCAAATCAAAAGCACATGAATGCAGTCAAGGAGTGACGGGAAAACCCAGGTTCAGTCTCAGAAAGTAGAGGTCAAATTAAGAGCATCACACCAACCACAAAGAAAGCTGCCCTCCTCCCGGCTGGCTCCGCCCCCAATCGGTCCTCCCCACCCCGATCAGGGGCGGGCCGGCCAGCCAACCTCCCAGACTCCACATGTGCACAAATTCATGCACCAGGCCTCTAGTTTATGTATAAATATATGTATATATGTAACTTAGCTCAGAATATTTTTTTTATTGGAGGTTTGATAAAAGTTCTAAGGAATGTGTGTGTAGATTGTGCTTGTGTGTGGTTGACTATATAACTAAGTACCCCCAATGATTTTTTTTAATAACCCATTCATGTTCATTTTATTATATGCATCACATCAGTCTCTTTAAGGACTAAGCAAATTGTTTCATTGATCTGTTTATGCCAGCATCACACTGTTTTAATTACGGTAGATGTATCATTTTTGGCTTCTGCTAATGAAAGTCAGTTTGAAGTCTGTTTCTGCTCACCAATGTTCATCTTTTACATGGAATCCTTGATTCCGTCCCATCAATCTTTTCCCACTAAAAGAAAGTAAACCCATCAGAGATCCTGTGTTGAGAAGTCTGGGGGTAGAATATGAAAACAACAATTTGCAGAACACTTTATGCAAACTCAGAAAAGTGCACCTTGTCCAATTTGGCAATATAAGTAGCTCCTAAATTGCATTTATGTAAATTGCGAAGGTGGTCAAATCACCTGTAAACTTCTTTGAATTGTCATTCATAAAGGTAAAGTGGCTTTATACCTGTCAGAAAATGTATCTGAATAATTGTTTGGCTTGATGTCTGTCTGTTTCTAGTCAATGTAATACAGTGTTGAACTGAGAGCTAAAAGCAACCTAAATCAGAGAGAAAAATTATTACCCAGCTTCAGCTCGGATTCCTATTAAAGCCAGTTATTTCACAGTTTTATAAATAAGTGCCGAAATGTCCAGAAGCTGTGCCTGCCTTCAGTGATGAGCATGTTTTCTCGCTGCACCTTGGGGAACTGGGCTCATGAATGCACAACGTTTGTCAGCTCTCTCATTCTCGGGGCCACCTGCTAATTTGCTGTAAGCAACCGACTTGATGATGATATTTCTGTTGCTTCACCCTCTAAATTACCTTCATGCCTGAAATGTTCTAATTGGTATTCTGTTCCTCAAAGCATCAATAGTTGATTTTCCTAAGAAAATGAAAATGGTAAGTGGGGTTCTCGGCCTGAGTTCCCACAGGCACAGAAGTTGTGACGCGCTCACTGCCCACGCCTCTGCTGGAAAGCAATTGCTTGATGGGGCTCCTACGTTAAGACTCACAAATCCCAATTTAATTCACTATCCTTCTGACAAGTTGCTAACAGTCTCCACCTTCACCCCCACACACCTGAGATACCTTTTATGAAGTCTGTTGTGAATAAATTCGACAATCTATTGGACACGATTTGTTGTTCTTATAGTATTGACCAAAAACAAAACAAAAACAAAACACTAGATGTAAAGATGAAAGTGTTTGGCAAGAGGAATGGGAAAGGCAGAAATGAAAAGGAATGTTTAAGATGCAGAGAGCCACACACAGGCAGTGCGGATCAGCCTGGCAGTGCCTGCCGCAGGGCCCTGGTTCACATGCTGATTGAGTGAGCCAGGCGAGTCTCATTTAAACCAAGTGGGAAATTATAGTTACCAAATCGACAATTATTTCTCTCGCATATATATCTTTCATTGCTACGTTTCCGTCATTGCATGGGTCACTTCTGGCCTGAGGACTCTTTCCATTCTTGATTTCATTAGTGTAAAAAATATGCCCTCTGAACACTGACTGGCAGAACTTCCAGGCAGAAAAATCAACTGTGTGAACCAAGCAGAGCATTTTCAGCCGCCCCGTTGCTGCCGTGCCCTGGGCAGCCTGTGCAGGCTGCTAATGCTTTCCTGGGATTTCTTTTAACATAAAAACCATTTGATACATCAGCTTTGAAGTGGCGTGGCCACACCAGGCTCCCACTGCACAAGGACACAGCCTCTCCACCACTCCAACAGCCTCCACACACCGAGCTGGTCCTCCTGGAATAAGCCAGAACAGGCTGTGTTATTTGTAACAAGCTGAGGTCTCTGCCCACTCACTTCCTTGCCGCTTCTATACTGCTGGTTGAAGTATTTTGTGATCCACGATGAGTCTGATTTGGTCAATGACTCATTTACCCTAATGTATATGAGCATCAATTACAGAGAAGCCTTGGTGACAGGTGGTAGAATTTGAAGGAAAAACAACAGTTATTCCCTGGTCTTTTCTGGGGTAAATATGCTGCAAAGGAGACAGTTACATTCAATAAGAAGTTACAGTGATGGCTGACCAGTACTGGGATAGAATTTGAAGGGGCTATAAGAACATGTAGGAAGATAACCTAACCTCGCCAAGTGGGACCGGATAATGTATTTAATAAGTATTTGTTGGGCACCATCAAATGAGTAACGTGACATTTATGCTGGTGCCTGAAAGATAATTTGGATTAGGTTCAGTAAAAAAGTGAGTTTTAGAGGCAAGTAAGATCAAGAAGGCAGAGGAACAAGCATGGGAGAAGACCAAAAGCCAAAGAGAGCGAGGTGTACTGAGGGGCTGAAAGAAGGTCAGGACAGCTGTCACAGGGATGCGCCCGGGGGAGTGACCAGAGCGGTGCTGGGAGGGGAGGCCATGAAAGGTCTTCCGGGCCAGGTTAAAGGACCTGAAATGTATCTCTATGCAGCCTGGTAGTCACAGTGCTCACAGTGCCTACAAAAGAAGACTTTCTTTTGTATTGTTAAAACCTCAAATGTATACATTTCTTTTTTTTTTTTCCTTTTTCTTTTTTTGTTTGATTTTTTACAGAGAGGAAGAGAGAGGGATAGAGAGTTAGAAACATCGATCAGCTGCCTCCTGCACACCCCCCACTGGGGACGTGCCCGCAACCAAGGCACATGCCCTTGACCGGAATCAAACCCGGGACCCTTGAGTCCGCAGGCCGACGCTCTATCCACTGAGCCAAACTGGTTTCGGCAAATGTATACATTTCTGAGCACTAAAAGAAGGTGTCATGGGGAAATGCGCCTACACAGAAGGTACTCACTAGTGTTTAATGATTCTGAACCTGAGTGACTTTGTCAAATAGGAATTATAAATTCACCCATTTGTAATGACTTTGTAATACATATGTGCAAATGTCCTTATTTGTCATGTTAGCAAATAACATTTTTTATCTTTAAAAACGGCTCTTTAACCTTTGGCAAAAGCTGAATTTCAAAAAAACTTACAGGCACTGAAATAGAAATGCGTGTTTCCATTGCGCTGAGATATAATTATGAGCACCTAGAATGGGAGCATATAAATAAAAATAACTCATCAGGATTCTTGTATAACCTGAGCAATGCAGAGTAATTAAACCAAGAAATTAAATTCTCTAAAATTAAAAATGCAATTCCATACATCAGATTTAGCAATGATTTTTCAAGAAACTGATTGATATCACAATTTTGAAACAGCCTAGTTTGGTCAAATTGTAGTCAATGACTGTTGTGTTTATTTTGAAAGTTGTCTTGCATTAGCAAACTCACAATTTAAATTTTCAAGTAAACTTGAGTAATCCAAACATTTAAAAATGTGTGTGTGTGTGTGTGTGTGTGTGTGTGTGTGTGTGTGTCTGTGTCTGACAAAGAGCTTTATAGGAGTGACTAGAGGCCCGGTGCACGAAATTTGTGCACAGAGGAGGGTTGTCCCTCAGCCCAGCCTGTACCCTCTCCAATATGGGAACCCTTAAGGAATGTCCGACTGCCCGTTTAGGCCCGATCCTGGGATCGGGCCTAAACGGGCAGTCGGACATCTCTCTCACAATCCAGCACTGCTGGCTCCCAACTGCTTACCTGCCTGCCTTCCTTATTGCCCCTAACCGCTTCTGCCTGCCAGCCTGATCACTCCCTAACCACTCTGCTGCCAGCCTGTTTGCCCCCAACTTCCCTCCTCTGCCGGCCTGGTCACCCCTAACTGCCCTCTCCTGCAGGGTTGATCACCTCCAACTGCCCTCCCTTGTAGGCTTGGTCCCTCTCAACTGCCCTCCCTTGCAGGTCGGGTGCCTCCCAACTGCCCTCTCCTGCTGGCCATCTTGTGGTGGCCATCTTTTGTCCACATGGGGACAGGATCTTTGACCACATGGGGGCAGCTATATTGTGTGTTGCAGTGATGATCAATCTGCATATTACTCTTTTATTAGATAGGATAGAGGCCTGGTACAGGGGTGGGGGCCAGCTGGTTTGCCCTGAAGGGCATCCCGGATCAGGTGGGTGTTCCCTTGGGGCGTGGGACGGCCTGAGCGAGGGGCCTGTGGTGGTTTGCAGGCCGGCCACGCCCCCTGGCAACCCAAGCGGAGGCCCTGGTATCTGGAATTTATTTTCCTTCTACAATTGAAACTTTGTAGCCTGGAGCGGAGCCAAGCCTAGGGCTCCCTCCGAGGCTGGCAGCCATTTGTGTTGGGGTTATAATTGAAACTTTGTTGCCTTAAGCGGGTAGGCCCGGCCAGGGTGTGTGGAAAGCTTTGCTTCCCCTGTTGCCGGTGGCAACCCTGGCCTGCTCTCTCAAGCTCCATTCTTTCACCATTTGTTTGAATTTGTTTACCTTCTATAATTGAAACTTTGTAGCTTGAGTGGAGGCTTAGGCCTGGCAAGGGCAGGCAGAAAGCTTGGCTTCCTCTGTTACCTAGGAAACCTTGCTCTCTGTGGCTGTAGCCATCTTGGTTTGGGTTAATTTGCATACTCCCTCTGATTGAATGGTGGGCGTGGCTTGTGGGCATGGCTTGTGGGTGTGTCGGAGGTATGGTCAATTTGCACATTTGTCTATTATTAGATAGGATTCTCATTTAAAACATCTCACACTATGATTTGTATTATAAAATATAGTCTTCATAGTTACAAAAATACAGGCTATTGCTGATGGCAAAGTATTTGTGCTATTCTACTTAGCAACACTTTAGCCCTGACAAATGCTCAGTGGTTAGAGCATTGGCCTGCAGACCGAAGGGTCGCAGGTTCAATTCCCAGTCAAGGGCACATATCTCAGTTTCATGTTACCCAGCCCATGTAGGGGTGCATGCAGGAGGCAACCAATCGATATGTCTCTCTCATGTCAATGTTTCTCCCTCTCTCCTTCTCTCCTCCTTCTCTTCCACTCTCTCTAGAAATCAATGGAGAAAATATCCTCCAGTGAGAATTTAAAAAGCAAACACACTTTAAACAATTATAAACTATGAAATACATATAGAGGTTTTTTTCTGTGTGTACATGTGGAACACTATCCAAAGGCAAGTCCTTATATAGAGAGGGACTTATACATTGATTGTAATTATCCATGAGAAAATCATAACATTCTTTATAGTGCTCCATGTATTCTGTTAAATATTTTCTCATCGATTTCTTGGCATGTATCAATAGTCAACCCATATTAGTTTCTACATATGAAGGAAAACTTCATTGATTTTAGCTTCTTTTCCTTGACCCAATGTATCTTCAAGAACACATGTTTTTTAAGAAAAGCTCAAAAACTACTGAAAATTTAGTTTTTGAAAATAAATATACATATAAGTATGCATACACACATCAGTTTACTTCCATAGGCAAGGATAAAAAGATTGTCTTCCCTCTTCCACTTCTCTTCCAATTAAAAAAGATGGATGTCTTGGATGTCTGGGAGCTAAAAAAGAAAGTAGCTTTTTTTCTTACAGCTCTGTTTCCCTTGTTCCTTCAAAAGAGTCAAGACTAAAGAGGCTAGAAAAAGCCAATCTTCCTATTGCTGCCTGCCCTTCTATCCATTTGCTATCCTTTCTGCACATCATTACATGCTGTCCATACTTCTATGAATAATCCATTTAACAAATTCTCCTCCATGCATTTCCTCTGTCCTTTGTGAGAACCTTGACATATACAGTAAGTAGTACCAGAAATAGTCCCAGGAAACAGACTTTCAAATGAAAATCTGAACATGGTTCGTTCATATTTTTAAGGAGTGTACATAAAGTCACTTTGCTGTGGGAAAGGGGTACAATGTTAAACCACAGGATGGGGTGGCATGTCATGATTATTCAAATTTTTCCTAGTGACGACATGGAATGAGATAGATGCAGGTGGAAGACAAAATGCAAGAGATTGTATGGCCACCACACTTACCAGTTATGACAGAATTAGTAATGATAATGAAAATGAGGTCAGCTGCCTGCTTCTGAGACCTGTAGAGTTTAAAAAGGGGAATTGAAAACCAAGACTTTTCAATTTAGATAACAAGTGAAAAATGAGAAAGTTTTGATGGCAGTTTTAAAGGAACACCTTCATCTCCTACAGTCTTGGGTTGAAATTGGCTGAACACCAAGTCCAGCCCAGGATATGATTTTAAGTGTTGAAGAATGGTATCCATCTCACATCATCCCTGGACTTACAGAACGACTTATCCACCATCATTTCATCCCATACAACATTACCTCAGACCAGGGCGTCACCTTTTATAACAAAGCAAGTTCAACAACAGGTCACTCCCATCCATATAAGTCACTGGACTTAACACATGCTCCAGTCCCTGAAGCCAGTTGATAAACAATTCCTTTCAAGGTCAAATGCAGTACTGCAGAACATGCTATATTCCTTAAACCAGTGGTCAATATATTGTGCAGAAATCTATGGGTCCAAAATGAAAAGTGAAAGTAGGAGTGTCCCTATTACTGTTAAACTAAGAAATACACTTGATGAATTCTTTGCTTCTTTGTCTGGAAACACTGCGATTAAAGGGGTTTGAAAGCAGTATTGTCCAAGAGAGCAATATTTCCACCAAAGAATACAGTCAGAGGTTGAACGTTGAGACAACTCTACAGCCATTTTGAGGTTCTCATGTGCCAGAAAAATAAGAAGAGAAGTGAGTCAAGGATACTTAAATTGAGTTGCTGCTATCAGTGGTGGGGAGGAGTGTGTACAAATAAAACTGTATGTGGAATCCAGAGGATTCAATGGGATGCCTCTATGTACACCATTGTCCAACAGTCCTAGTCAATGAAAAACTGAGGTAACTCGATGAAGAGCAGGAACACCAAAGATTCAGAGCGTTGGGGTTTTTTATTTTATTTTGTTTTAGGAATGAAGGTTTGATGTATCCCTCTAGGAAAAGAATGTCATTTAGTCATGTGGTGATAGACAGTAAGTAAAACTCAGAAAATGTGGTAGAAGATTAAAGTTCTGATTGTTGACTTTGTCTTTGTGATGAGGTATATAAATGGGGACTGTACCAAAAAGGTCTGTTGTTGTTAACTGACCCCCTTTTGTTATCACAGTGCCTTATATTCATAACAATGATGTAGCTAACATTTTAGATTTACAAATGGTGACATGTTCTCATTGATATTTCCTCCAGATGTTACATTATCTAATCAGATATGTGAATTCACTGTTGAGGGCACAAATTTTTCACCCATATAAAAATCCAGAGTGGATGTAAAAGACAAAAGTGATGGATTATACTACACATCCTATTAATCTATCCAACAGAGGGCTCTAGCTGGAGATTAGACACAGGAGAAAAGAAGGTCAGTGGCTTTATTCTATGGCTTCCTCCATGTGGGGTCATCTTCAGTTGGCCTTCCACCAAAGCCAAGCCCCTTTCCATATGGCTACTGTCCCTGGGACTCCTCAAGTAGAGGGGAGGTAAAGAGTCCCTCACTGTTACTAGGTCTGGGGCACTGAATTATTCTTTGTTGATTTTCCTAAACACTGCCCACCTCTTTATAATCTTCATTAACTTTCCTCGATTTCCCTGTTTAATTAAAGATGTTAGCTAAAGGTAAAAGCATGAAATAGTTATAAACTTTAAACATATTATTTTAACTTTAAAAAACACAAAGATATTCCAATTGTTCAGAAGAGGCTTACTACTCTTTATTTTCCATTATCCTTCTTGCATAAACTATACTCACAATGCATTCTTTATTTTTTTCTGGCTTCAAGTTTTTAAAGTGGACTAAGATTATCAAAACATTTGTGAAAAAATATCTGAATACATAATTCTAGATCTTTATTATTCTTTCTTACTCTTTATCTTTAAATAGAAAAAAAATTTAAATGATTTCCTATATAAAAACTTTCCGATGCATTCAATGTGATTTTTATAAAAATAACTCTATATTCTTATATTAATTTATTTTATTTGGCATAATATATAACTAAAATACACAAAAGAATGTGCCCCACTAGGTTTGGGAACAAAAATCCACTGGGCAAGATAAGCATACAACTCTACTTGTAGGAGGAAAAAAAGCAAATGCAGCCTACCAGACACAACAGTGCAACATCCTACAGGAGTCAATGAAAATATTTCACTGAGGAATGGTGAACATCAGTAAAGCCAGCACATCAGTTAGGCAGAGCCTGTTTAAGAGACATACTTTAGGTGCCTCCATGGAAGGAGATGCCAAAGTGTAAACAAAAGGGTGTGCAGAGTGTAAACAAAAGGGCTAGGACAGAATCACAAGGAACACCAGCATATGAGATGTGTCGAGAGAAGGAAAAAGAAGACTAAGGAAACCAAGTCTGAAATATTGGAGACTTAAGAGGAATTACTTGTTATATGAAAGGGCATCTTTCATATTCTAATGTAGTTAATTCACAAATTACTTATTTATCTTAACTTGGCTGCATTATGCTGGCATGTATGGGAGTGTTTACATCTCAGGGAGCACAGGGTTTTGGAATGAGCACATGATCAGAAATTAAAGAGCCATGGCTGTGAATTCTGCCTCTAATTCTTATATGTCACAATGACTCTGTCTCTCTGAGCCTCATTCACTTTAACTGTAAAACTGAATAATTATAACATGGAACAACCATGAGGATCATGTGTCTTCCATGAAACTTACTCTTTGTAAGTGCTCAATAAATGTGCCTTTCCTTCTTTCCTCTTCCGTGTATTATCTCTAGCATACATTGTAAAGTGGTTGAATACTGAGAAGGAATTCCAAGCCATCCTTTCACAACATATGTGTGAATTGCTGGATCTTGTTTGCTTTAGTTTTCATCTGTGCCACTTACTGACAATTTCTCTACAACTAAGGGAAAATGTTCTGCTTCATAGCCCAGAATACATGCTCTGTGTTTTCCTGATTGATTTTATTGATCTTATTGATTTTATTTCATACTTATTTGGTTATATTTCTCAATTTAGATGTTCTTCCATGACATTCTATTTCCATAGTTTATTTGAACACTTGTAGAGTTGTATAATCTCACAGCCCTAGTTAAACCCTAGTTCTCCTCTGTAGGACATCTTCCTGTGAGGGGGGGTCCTAGAGTTAACATAGGCAACCAAAAAACTATCTGTTATAGAAGCAGCACTTCTTCTAAGAGTCCAATGGAGGAACTGTACTCTATTTCATACTGCATGCCATGAGAATAGGTTAAAATATGGAGAGAGTGTACCAATCTATATTATAAAATGCCAGGGACCTTACGACCTAAACAACCAGATGGACGACCGTTCACGAGGAAGTGCATGGAGCACCTCTAGGTCCTTCCCTTCCTATCACAGCAAGGCTGGTGGCCGGCGGGCAAGTGGGGCAGTGGGGGGGTGGGCAGGGTGAGGCGGGCACAGCGAGGTCGTTAGCCTCTGGCCTGGGGCCAGGCCGGAGGCCTAACGACCTTGCTACTGCCACGGCAGCTGCGGATCAAGCCCAGAGAGAGGCCTGGAGAGAGAGGCAGAGCCTGACCTTCTGCTGCTGTGGCTGCTGGCAAGGCCCAGAGAGACAGAGAGAGAGAGAGAGAGAGACAAGGCCTGATCAGCAGCTGCTGCGGGGCTGCAGATCAGGCCCGGAGATAGGCCCGGAGATGCTGACTGGCATAGAAACAGACCAATCAGAACCATATCTGGGTGAAATGCAAGGAGCCAATGGCTGCCTAGGAGGCGGAGCTTTTGATGCTGGCTGGCATAGAAACCAAGCAATCAGAACCTAATCTGGGTGAACTGTGAAGACAGAACCTAAGGCAGTGATGGCGAACCTATGACACGCGTGTCAGCACTGACACGCGTAGCCATTTCTGATGACACGCGGCCGCTAAGGCGGCCGCATGCCGAGGATGAAACATTTGCTGCTCCGGAGGATAAAACATTTGCGAAATAATGTTTTTTCCTCAAAGTGACACACTACCCGAGTTATGCTCAGTTTTTTGGCGAAGTTTGACACACCAAGCTCAAAAGGTTGCCCATCACTGACCTAAGGTGTGGGCTGAGGAGGGGTTTTAAGGGCAACAGCTATTTGGTATAAAGTGTAAGAAAGCGGTTCAATTTTTTAATAACTGGTTTGGCAGTATCGTGCATATGGCTGGCTATCAGTCCAGATATAGGGATTATGTATTTTTATCTGCCTAGAGCATCTCCTCCTGCTGAAAAAGACTTTATCCCCCATATACGCAATCCTATCCTATATAATCTATCTATACTAATAAAAGGGTAATATGCTAATTAGACCGGGTTGACCAGCCATCTCCTAGACATCCAACTTCCTTCCGGACAAAGCCATGGTGGTGGGGGCCGAGGCAGAGACAGTTAGGGGCAATCAGGCCAGCAGGAGAGGGCAGTTGGGGGCAAGATCAGGCCTGCAGGGGGTTAGAGGCAATCAGGCCAGCAGGGGAGGGCAGTTGGGGGAAACCAGGCCAGCAGGGGAAAGCAGTTGGGGGCTAAATCAGGCTGGCAGGGGAGGGCAGTTAGGGGTGAGATCAGGCCACAGGGGAGGGCAGTTAGGGGCAATCAGGCAGGCAGGCAGGTGAGTGGTTAGGAGCCAGCAGTCCTAGATTGCGAGAGGGATATCCGACTGCTGGTTTAGGCACAAACCGGCAGTGGAACATCCCCCAAGGGGTCTCCGATTGGAGAGGGTACAGGCTGAGCTGAGGGCCCCACACACACACACACGAATTTTGTGCACCAGGCCTCTAGTATATGAATAAAACTTATGTAATCCTTTATGTGATCTAACAGTTATTTTTAGGCACAAAACACAAAAATTGTGGAAGGAAGATATAAAATGGCAATTTTCTTTCTCTGCCTTATATGTCACTAGAGGCCTGGTGCATAAAATTCGTGCACTCGGGGGGTTCCTCAGCCCAGCCTGCACCCTCTCACAGTCTGGGAGTCCTGCGATCAATCACCCCAAAGAGGTAGGCCCCATCCACCCACCACAGTCCACTGCAGCCCGCCAGTCAGTGGCCTGGGCCTCCCTCTTTGGGGCGATCGTGGAGCCCCCCAATTGATCTCCCCGCCAGCTGGTGGCCTGGGCCTCCCTCTGCAGGACGATCATGGTGATGGCCAGGGCCCCCACCAATCACATTGCACCACCTTGGCTGGCCAGTACCAGTGGGTGTCATAGCGTGGTCATCTGGACAGTTGTTCTGCTGTTTGGCCATTTGGTCGATTTGCATACTACACTTTTATTATTCTAGATTTTAAATCTAAGAATCTATGACCCTCCTACTCATGAGTTGCTCACAGTGTTTCATTGGTCTACCCATCTTATCTACAGGATTAAAACTGTCAAATCCAGACCAGCTTTAGAGACAGCAGTGTGGCAAAATGCAGCTGTAATGAGCATCAGAAATGCTGACTGTCCATGTTAAAAATTCAGAGGGTTAGCTACTGAAATATACCAGGATAGAGTTTCTATATTCAAGTTTTATTGTTCTTAAAGAAAATTGTTAGAGTGCATGATGATTATTTTTACCATAACACAACCTGAGATTTATCAGACTTCAACCTGTTTTGAAATCTGTATGCATTAAAAAATCTCCAAATGAACTACTCATATTAAGATACTTACTTCTAACATTATGAATGGGATTATTAAGATCCATGACCCTTAGCAACGCAATAATGGGCATTAGAGCTTTATGCTGATATTAAAAAGAAACAGAGCATATCATTTGAAGAATCCCATCTTAATGGCATTTGGAAATTTTTTCAAAATATTAATAACATATTTCAGTGGTCAGTTAAACATTTCCAATCTTGTCTTTTGAATTATATTGATTTTTAAAATCTAAATATAAACTGAGTGTGTCCATATGTGTGTATGTGTGCAAAATCTTTTCACTGTTGGTCTTTTTAAATTGAGACGCCAAGATAATTAAAGAAAAAAAGTATATGTGCGTGAGAAATTTTTCTAATTTTAATTTTAAATAATCTCCTATATCTCACTGGCAATTCCTTTTATGAGCACAGATTTTATGCTCTGTGGTTATTTCATCTCACCGTAAGTATGACAGCAGGCAGATTCAGGAGGTAAACATCAGTTTGGGAACTAGAAACGCTGTAGATAAAGTTTTGCACCATGCAGGCATTTTTGCTTCCACCAAATCAACCAGAACTCTAAGCAAAGATTATTCTTAAAAAAAAATTACTTAATGACCCTCTAGAAAAACTTACTAACAAATGCACTAAATAATTAAATGAAAAGCATAACAATTTACAGGCATATGGTGCGGGTGGGAATTTCGTTTGGGAGCTGGAAGAAGCCCTTATGCACGCTGGCTGGGTCAGCATTCTTACACTCTGCTGGAATCAGGGCTGACTCCATATGCCGTTTACACAAGAGCCTGCTCCTGTACTTTCGTTTTCATTAATTTTAAACTATCTCTTTTCTGTACCTCTCCTTTCCTACATTTTCTGCATGCTCTCCTGTGGACTTCGTGTCTCTTGCTTCTTTGCTCAGCTCCTGAAATCTACTGTGAATAATGTATTTCGGGGACACTGCCTGCACCAATTGGTTTTCTTTGCAGAGGTTTCTTTAACACAAAATTCACTATTTGTTTTTATGAAAGCATCCAAATTAAAGTGTGTGTACTTCTTGAAAGCCCAGTCATCTGCACTTTGTCCCTGACCAATAGCCTTTCTGCATGGTGACAAGAGACCATCTTCTTCAGGATCTTATAGCAAAAAATCATGAGTAGGTCATTTCTCCTTTCCTACCCTCAAAGGGAAAAATAACCATCAAAAAAACCTTCTTTCTATAGCACATTCATTTTTCCACAATAAAGTGGGATATCAGAAATTACAGTTGCTTGGCATAGTTGCTGCCTTGGCCCTTATAAAAATTCACTCCTGAAACATGTATTTGAATATCACCAAGACATTTGACAAAACTTTTCAATTTGACAAAACTTTTCA
The DNA here is from genome assembly GCF_951640355.1 of Cnephaeus nilssonii. Lineage (NCBI taxonomy): Eukaryota > Metazoa > Chordata > Mammalia > Chiroptera > Vespertilionidae > Cnephaeus > Cnephaeus nilssonii. The sequence goes on along the minus strand of NC_137091.1, from coordinate 21,833,048 downwards.
TTTGAACTGGCAAAATGGTGAAACATGGACTCAATGCTCTTTAATGACTTAGCATTTTAATTTCTCTATCATTTTCCAGAGCTACTGGATTGATTTTTACCAGGGGTGACATTTACACTTTATGATGGAACTCTGACCAGGGCTGTTTTGTTCAGTATTTTTATTGATTACTTGAATTGGGATACTTACAATCAAGAAAACACAAGAAAAAAAAATCTTAAAGTTTACATTATGAAATGAGTCCACTAAAATAATTTTTGAGATAGACTTACATAACATATTACAGCTAGTAGGCAATCAGCTATTTCTTCACTTTTGTTGATTTCCAAAAATTTACATTACTTTTATTTTTTTATATCCTCACCGAAGAATATCTTTTTATCAATTTTTAGAGAGAAGGCTAGAGGAAGGGGGGAGAGAGAGAGACAGAGAAACACCAATGTGAAAGAGAAACATCAAGCGGCTGCCTCCCATACACACCCCAACCAGGATCAAACCCACAACCTAGGTATGTGCCCGGACCAGGAATCGAATATGCAACCTTTCAGTGTATGGGATGATGCTCCAACCAACTGGGCTACCTAGCCAGGACAATTTTACATTACTTTTAAAGACCAGTTCTTGCTGTTAACAATTGTTCAGCAATGAACTATGTTACACGTGGCATATGTTTTGAGAATCACCTATAGCTCTGAAGTCAGACTGCTTGAATATGTATTCTGGACCCCATTCTCACCAGCTGTGTGACTTTAAGTTATTTAACCTCTCTGTGCCTTGAGTGATAATACTAGTACCTACCTTATATGATTCCTGGGAGAAATAAATAACATAATGAATGCAAATTATTTGAGCAATGCCGACCAGATGGTATGTGCTCAGTAAGTCCCAGGGATTATTATTATCTTTTCTAAGTAGTTTTGCAAATGGAATATGTTTTCTTCTATATTCAGGGCTTAAATTTTATCTTCAATAAAAGTAATTTAGTAAGAGAAATCCTCAGTTACCTTACACTCATTTTAAATTTTTATCTGAATGTTGGTTTATGTATTCACACAGTACTGAAGAATGGGGAGGTTTCCTTAAATGAGACAGCCCACACTCCAGAACTATGAAAAGAAATGAGCAATTCAAGGGAAAATTAGATTAAATCCTTAAATTAAATTCCAGATTAAAAAAAAAGATCCTAGTAGAAAATGTACCAGTATGGTTTGCTATTAAGATCTAATATTTTCCCAATTGTGTAGTAATGGCAGTTGGGGAGAACATCCCTTAGGCATTCTCATGAAAAGATTTGGATAAACAGCTTAAATAGACAGTGTGTAAGGCCGCTTCAGTAACATCAAAATTACCTCCAACTTAATTCTACTCATTCAAATAAAGACATTACTTTATTTCTAAGTTAATACGAAGTTCCTTTTTAATGTAATAATTGGCAAACAATATTATTTGGCTTGATGAGTAATAATCCTAAATGTACTTCCAGGGTTATTAAATCAGTGAGAATTTCAAGGCCATGGAAAAGAAGATGCAATTATTTTATTTTTCTCATGCTTCCTTCTGTGACTTGAATCTTCAGATTTTATTTACAAAGTGAGTTTTATATTGTAAAGATAATTAAAAAATCATTATTTTACAATAAAAGACTGTGAAATAAAAGTTAATACAGTAAAATAAAAAAGTAAAGCAGAATAAGATGTTTCATTTCCATCTCATCCGTTTCTTATCCCTCCTACACAGGAGGAGAAAAATAGATATTTACATTGAATATTGGGGAGTTTGACATGTTCTTACCTAAATACATCTTTAGGACATTTTCAGAATTCTTACATAAACATCTCCTATGAACACTTTTCTATGGTTTATTTTTAACCAAATCCATAAACTCTGTGAGAGAGATATTCTGCCTTTCCAGGAAGCGGCCTCACTCAGCACTCAGCTCACAGGAAACAGCTGTACTGCCAAACAGTTTTACCAAAATTCTAAAGAATATTGAGTACAAATATTTTACATAAGTACAAAGTAACAACAGTATTTTAAAACAGGGGTGGGGAACCTCAGGCCTGCGGGCAGTATAAGGCCTGCAAAATCATTTGGTCTGGCCCTGCCAAGGCATTAGGGGTGAGTTAATTAAATGTCTGACCAAATATAGCAGGCTAATTTTTAGGTTGAAATTTTGTATGGCCCGCAAATAATGTTATAAATATCCAAATGGCCCTTGGCAGAAAGAAAATTCCCCACCCCTGTTTTAGAAGCATGAATTCATCTCTCATCCTAAAGAGAACAAAATGAAACCCAACAAGAGTCCTCTAAACTAAAATGGAAATCCTACATGCTGCCCTTTCAAAAAGAAATATATATATACTAGAAGCCTGGTGCACGAAATTCGTGCATGGCGGGGGTTGTCTCTCAGCCCAGCCTGTACCCTCTCCAATCTGGGACTCCTGGAGGGATGTCCAACTGCCCGTTTAGGCCCGATCCTGGTGGGATGGGGCCTAAACGGGCAGTCAGACATCCCTCTCACAATCCAGGACTGCTGGCTCTCAACTGCTTGCCTGCCTGCCTTCATTATTGCCCCTAACCGCTTCTGCCTGCCAGCCTGATCACCCCCTAACCACTCCGCTGCCAGCCTGGTTGATGCTTAACTGCTCCCCTGCCAGCCTGTTTGCCCCCAACTTCCCTCCTCTGCCAGCCTCGTCACCCCTAACTGCCCTCTCCTGCAGGGTTGATCACCTCCAACTGCCCTCCCTTGCAAGCCTGGTCCCTCTCAACTGCCCTCCCTTGCAGGCCGGGTGCCTCCCAACTGCCCTCCCCTGCTGGCCATCTTGTGGTGGCCATCTTGTGTCCACATGGGGACAGGATCTTTGACCACATGGGGCAGCTATATTGTGTGTTGCAGTGATGATCAATCTGTATATTACTCTTTTATTAGATAAGATAGAGGCCTGGTGCACGGGTGGGGGCCAGCTGGTTTGCCCTGAAGGGTGTCCCGGATCAGGGTGGGGTTCCCTTGGGGCGTGGGACGGCCTGAGCGAGGGGCCTGTGGTGGTTTGCAGGCCGGCCACGTCCCCTGGCAACCCAAGCAGAGGCCCTGGTATCTGGGATTTATTTTCCTTCTACAATTGAAACTTTGTAGCCTGGAGCGGAGCCAAGCCTGCTGCTCCCTCCGGGGCGGCAGCCATTTCTGTGGCAGTTAATTCACCTTCTACAATTGAAACTTTGTAGCCTTAAGCGGGTGGGCCCGGCCAGGGTGTGCGGAAAGCTTTGCTTCCCCTGTTGCCTCCGGCAACCCTGGCCTGCTCTCTCAAGCTCCATTCTGCTGCCATTTGTTTGAATTTTTTACCTTCTATAATTGAAACTTTGTAGCTTGAGTGGAGGCTTAGGCCTGCAACGGCTATGGAAAGCTTGGCTTGCTCTGTTACCTGGGAAACCTTGCTCTCTGTGGCTGTAGCCACTTGGTTTGGGTTAATTTGCATACTCGCCCTGATTGGCTGGTGGGCGTGGCTTGGCTGGTGGGTGTGGCTTATGTAGCGGAGTGATGGTTAATTTGCATATTACCATTTTCTTAGAGAAGATTGTATATGCACATACTACCCTTCGTCAAGTCATCTCAGTGTTTCATTTCACATCATATGCCTTAAATATTATGCATTGTCTCTATTCTACCACAGTTCATTCCTCTACGGTACTACAAACTAAATTTTTATCTCTATTTATAACTTTTATCTCTCTGTATATGATTCTCATTATTTTACTATAACTTCTCTCAGGAAAAACAATGCCCCCCACCCCAATTAATGACTTTTTCCTCTTCTCCCTCCTCATTATATCTGTCCTCTCAGCATGAAAACATTATATAGATGCTGCTCCTTCCTTGGGCATCCCCTGCTTCAGGTCTCCCCAACCCTCTGTTGCCTCATTTCCCTTCTCACAACTGCCCTAACACGCAGAGAGAATTCTTTATAATTCTTTGTAGGTCACTTGCCAAAGCCACTTGTTCATTCTGCTCTGAGATCAAGTAACCCAGAGGGAGTGTAGTGAACCAGCACTGGTAAAGAATTTGATGTTTGAATCAACTGGGTTTCTATCTTCAATGGGTTAAATATTCTCCACTAAAAGATGTATTTTCAAAAGGAAGAAACTAAAATATTGGTGTCAAAAATACTGTGGGGTTTTTTTCTCAGCGAAGGAGAATCCTCAAGAGTAATTCTTTCTATTAGGACCAAGTTCATTTTTATACACTCTGATAACACTGAAACAATGACATAATGCTCAGGACTCTGCTGCTCTTCGCCTCACACCATCTTCTTCCCTGTCTCTCACCTTCTATTACAAGACTTGACTCCCTAACTGTTCCCCTTCCTGCTCGTCGAAGTCCCAGCTTATTCCTCCCCTGTGACCTCCTTGGCAGCAGTCCCTATCCCTTCTGCTGACTCTCTCTCTAACTGAGCCTTAAAGATTCAGGTTATCTACGGCTTCTTCCAGGAAACTTCCTCGACCAATCCACGTTGGTTCATGCTGCTTTCTGATGCTACGTTAATACCCCCTATGCATTTCTATGGCTGTACTTGCCAGGTTTCATGAAAGCCCTCGGATTCCATGTTGGTTTTTCCCACAGTGCTGTGAGCTCCTGAGGGCAATGGCGGCCTCCTATTCCCCCCCCCCCCCCATTGGCCTGAGCATATCTGACATATAAATAGAGAGATAAATATTGAATTTAAAGTTCTTGATGATACTATCCTAAAACTCATCATCAATGAGATTAAGTTTAGAAATACATAATATATTTTTTGGACCTCAAAAATTGTCCACCATAATCTCATTAATTTACTAGAGGCCTCAGCCCAAACTGCCCCCTTTCACAGTCCAGGAGCCCTCAGCAGATGTCCGACTGACAGCTTAGGCCTGCTCCAGCCATGAGCCAGCTTCTGGCGCACTGACCACCAGGGGGCAGCTCCTACATTGAGCGTCTGCCCCCTGGTGGTCAGTGCACGTCATAGCGACCTATCGATCTGCTGTTCGGTGAATTTGCATATTAGCCTTTTATTATATAGGATAGCTCTATGTTTTTACTATTGTTACTAATTACTCAACTTTACAAAATGATATTCTTATGGAGTGGTTTACTGCACACATCATGTCATTTTGTTCGCAGAGTCTCAAAAAAAGATACCATGGACATGGTCACACATCCCTTCTCTGAGAGGGTTTGATAAATCTGAGTACTCTCAGAACAGAGATATTATAAAACATCATTGGCCCGGTCGGTGTTGCTCAGTGATTGAGCATCGACTTATGAGCCAGAAGGTTAAGGTTCGATTCCCAGTCTGGGCACATGCCCGGGCTGCGGGCTCAATTGCCAGTGTAGGGCATGCAGGAGGCAGCCAATTAATGATTCTCTCTCATCATATGTTTCTATCTCTTTCTCCCTCTCCCTTCCTCTCTGAAATCAATGAAAAAATATTTTTTTTAAAAATCATTGGAGGTGGAATGCTGGATCCAAATTAATGGCAAGATGATTCTACTCAACTAGATAATAAATGTTCAACAACATGTACTGTTATGTCAAGTTAGGTGCCATTAGAAAAAGAAGAGTGATTTTCAAAGTTTAATTTTATTGCTGGGGGAAAAAAATCAATGTTTTTTTAAAATCCACTATGGAAAGTTAGGCAAAGTAATTCCATTTATCTCAACGATTTTATTAAGTGAGCTTGTGTATCAGACTACTCTATAAGGATATGTAGCAATGTGGATTACATTTAAAAAGGTGAGAGATTGGACATAGAAACCGGGACTCAAAAGAACTGTTGGCCCAGAAAGAAACTCACTATAGACTGATTCATTTGCCTCTCAGCATAACTATTATTGCTTGTCTCATTTTTGGTTCCTATAAGTGTATTCCTAGTATCACATGAGCTCACTCATCTAGGGGAAAAGATGAACAACATAGACTGAAGAACAAGAACAGCATCGATCAGACTGTCAGACCTCAGAGGGAAGGTAGGGGAGGGTGGGGACAAGGGAGATAGATCAACCAAAGGACTTGTGTGCTTGCATATGAGCCTAACCAGTGATCACGGACAACAGGGAGAGGGGGGCTTGCGTGTGGGGGGGGTTTGGGAAGGGAACGGGGGGAGGGGGTTGATGACAAATATGTGATACCTTAATCAATAATTTAAAAATAATAATAAAAAAAATAAAATAAAAAGGTGAGAGATTCATGGACAATCTTCTCCATTACTGAGATCATTACTATGAAAGGTATTTGGCAACTTACTAAAAATTTTATTGGGGCTCATTTTCAAAAAGCCTTAGTCACTTTACCAACTGAAAATATAAGTAACAATGTCAAAGAGATCAGATAAAATAAATATGTATTATAGTCGTAAGATTAAATTTCACCTTTTAATATCTTTTTTCCTTACCTATGTCCTATAAAAGTTGTTTACTCAGGCAACAAAAAAACAAAAACAAAAAAAAAAGACCAATTTGGTCAATGCAGGAATCAGAGTGTGAATATTTTTAAACAACAACAAAAAATGTGTTGGTGCCTTAGTCGTTTAAGCAATTGTTTCAAATATCTCTTTTTCTATTTGCTGAGACATTTGAACAAACCTTGTGTATCTCAAATTGAAGTTGCGGGTCATTTGTATCCAGTCCACTGCAGAATCTGAACAGGGATCAGGAGACAGAAAGAACTGAGAACATTTCATTACCAGGAAGGAAGAAGATTTGATAGAGTACTATAATCAGCATGAATCAAAGAAAAGTTGGTTTCTTGCTTTGGATGGAGGCTTATATTTATAATTGCTGGGTTGAGTGGTTTTCTCCAACTCAATCGTTTAAAGGTTGCTGTTTTATCATATTTTCCTAATCACTTAAAGATGGCTATCTTATCATAAATCATGTTTACTTAGGACCAGTAACATATGTATGGCCTTAAAAGGATTTCTCTTTTGAGCCAGATAAATACATTATTTTGTAGTAATGAGCATTAGATCATGACTTTATACTTTTCACTTTCTATAAAAGAAGACAGACCTTAGTGGAAAAGGAAAAGGCATAAAATTCAGAGTGACTGCATTCATCGTAATTTGAACATGTTCATTAAATATAATCATGGCATAATTTGTTTCTTAATGAAGTAATAGAGGAATATGTGCTGATAAAAGAAGATTGGGTGAGATGAGAGAAGGAATATTATCTGGGTCTTATCCTCATAATCAAACAGACAGAACTTCTCTACACATGAGAGAATTGCATCTTTGCAACAGAATCAAATACAAAATTACCAAAATAATATTCTGACTTTTTGGGGCCACTTATGAAAAATTACTAATTTGTTTAATTTCAGCAAAACAACCACTCTTGAAGTTTGTGTTCCTCTTTTGTAAACAGGTAGAGCAGTACCATATAACTCACCAAACCAACTGGAATGAATCACATACTGCACAAATATAGTTAAAGATGAAAAAGTATTACATCTCCATTAATAACAGAAAAGCTGTATCATCTATAGTTACACAAGCAAGCTTTAGCACAATTATATGGGTAATGAATTTCCTTTTATTTGGTTAAAAACAAAACAAAAATCTAGAATTGTATATAAAAGGACATTTTCTTTTAATTGTATAGAAGTCCTTATGAAACATGATTTAGTCTGCTTTTCGTAAAACCTTATGGTAGCCCAGCTGGCGTGTCTCAGTGGTTTGAGCGTCCACCTATGAACCAGGAAGTCTTGGTTAGATTCCCTGGTCAGCTTCCAGGTTCAATCCCCAGGGGCGGGAGTGTGCAAGAAGCAGCCAATAGATGATTCTCTCTCATCATTAATGTTTCTATCTCTCCCTCTGTCTGAAATCAATAAAAATATATTTAAAAATAAAATTAAAAACCTTACAGTAGAAAAGGATTTATTGAAAAGTGTTTTAAAAAAACAGAAAATTTCAAAACATAAAAATCATTCTAAAATATCAGTATCCAGATACTGTTACTGTTGCCAGAAATATGTATACACATTGCTAAGTACTTTTTTAAAATGGTATCATATTAAAACACTGCAACAAATAACTTGCAGTAACTTTTTTCCACTTAATATTATAAAATGCCCTTAATTTTAAAATCAATACCAATAGGTCCATCTGCTTCTTTTTTTCAAATTGCTAGTGATAACCATAGTAATTTGTTTAACTACTGTCCTCTAGATGGAATTTTTAGGTGAGTCCAATATATTGCTACCACTAACAATGTTATAATAGATATCTTTCTATATGCTCACATTGTATGTGCATTTTAAATTTTGAGAAACTGTCAAATCAGCAACATGTATGAGATTAGTTTTTCTCCACATTTTGTCATCACTGGGGATCTTAAACTATTTTAACCTTTGCAAATTTGGTAAGCAAAATCAATGTCATGGTTTTCATCTACACTTATTATTAAGCACATAAATTATCTTGTAAGATAATGTTAGGATTCCTCTGGCAAATTTTCTATTGGTCTGGTCATCATTTCGCTTATTTTTAAAGTACTCTAGATTTATATATTATACTAGAGGCCCAGTGCATGAGATTCGTGCACTGGGGGGAAGGAGGAGGTCCCTCAGCCTGGCCTGCACCCTCTCGCAGTCCAGGACCCCTCACGGGATGTCCGCCTGCCGGCTTGATCCCCAGAGGGATCGGGCCTAAGCTGGCAGGCAGACATCCCTCTCACAGTCCAGGGCTCTCACAGTCTGGGACCCCACACTCCTTACCACCTGCCTGCAGCAGAGGCTGGAGAGGCTCCCACCACCACCACTGCACTCACCAGCCGTGAGCCCAGCTTCTGGGTGAGCAGCGCTCCCCCTATGGGAGTGCACTGACCACCAGGGGGCAGCTCATGCGTTGACCATCTGCCCCCTGGTGGTCAGTGCACATCATAGTGACCAGTTGTTCTACCATTTGGTTGATTTGCATATTAGGCTTTTATTATATAGGATATCATTTATGGAATGTGTGAAATCCTCTGAGGAAAAGTACTGTTATAGACTGAAAAGATATATCCCTGTAAAAATCATATAATTAAGGTTAAATGAGGTAATAAGGGTGGGGCCCTGATTTAACACCATCAATTCCTTATAAGAAGAGACACCAGATAGCTCACTCAATCAATCTTTGTTCACAGGCACCAAGGTAAGGCCATATGAGGACATAGCAAGAAGGAAGCTGTCTTAAGAAGAGAGCCCTCACTGAAGACCAAATTGGCTAGAACACTGGTGTTGGACTTCTAGCCTCCAGAACTGTGAGAAAATAAGTTTTTATATTCTAAGGCATCTAGTGCATCATATTTTGACCAGTATTTGGTATTTTGATCACTTCAGACCACTGAGATATTTTTGGATCACAATTCAATCAAAACTAGAGGCCCAGTGCATGATTGAATCATGCACGTGTAGGGTCCCCTACACACTTTCACTTTTCGCGGTGGAGCTGGGTGCCTTTTCCGCTGGTGCACCAGGCCTTTCAGAAGCCTCCGGCTCCGCGGAGGCTTCTGAAAGGCCTGGTGCCGGAGCAGACAGGCACCCAGCTCCCACGCTTTTGATGGTCCTCGGCCACTGAGGGGGGCTACCCTGCTGTTGAGAGGCGCAGGGGGCGGGACTTCCGCCCCCTGCGCCTCTCAACGGGCCGCTGAGGGGGGCTGCCCCGGACACCTGGCTACTCTGCCATTGAGAGGCGCAGCTGGGTGTCTGCGGCAGGCCCCCTCAGCGGCCGCGGATCTGGCCGGATCTGGCCGTTGAGAGGCGCAGGGAGCGGGAGTCCCACCCCCTGCGCCTCTCAACAGCAGGGTAGCCCCCCTCAGTGGCAGCGGATCCATGCCTCTCAATGGCTGGATAGGCCACCCCGAGTCCCGCCCCCCAGCCTCCCGCTGCCCAATTGTGGGCATAGCGGAGTGATGGTAATTTACATGTTACTCTATTATTAGATAGGATTGGTGAGCATATTAGCTTTCTGTGTTGCATAATACCACAAACTTACCAGTTTAAAACTACAATCATGGCCCTGGCCAAGTGGCTCAGTTGTTTGGAGTATTGGAGTATCATCCCCTACACCAAAAGGCTGCTGGTTCAATTCCCAGTCAGGGCAAGTATGGGAGGCAACCGATCAATGTTTCTCCCTCACATCAATGTCTCTCTCTCTCTCTCTCTCTCTCTCTCTCTCTCACTCTTTTTCTTTCTTCCTTTCTGTCTCTCTAAAATCCATATATATAAAAGCCTAATATGCAAATTGTCCCCAAGAGAGTTCGACTGGGAGACCTATCGCTCGCTATGATGTGCGCTGACCACCAGGGGGTGGCACAGAACGAAGGAAGGCCTCAGCCAGCAGCCAGCAGCCAGGGAAGGGAGGCCCCAGCCAGCAGAAAGAAAGCCCTGATCGGCCCTGATCGCCGGCCAGGCCTAGGGACCCTACCCATGCTTGAATTTTGTGCACCAGGCCTCTAGTCCTATATAATAAAAGCCTAATATGCTAAGTGTCCAACCGTTCATTCCACCATTTGACCAGTTGCTATGACACGCAGTGACCACCAGGGGGAAGACGCTCCAACAGGTAGGTTAGCTTGCTTCTGGGGTCCAGCCGATCAGGACTGGGCAAGACAGGCCAGACATGCCCTGGAGCCCTCCTGCGGTCCCTCCCTGGCCTCTGAAATATTTCTTCTAATTAGTTTCCTTTCAATGTGCACAAATCGTGCACTGGGAAGTGACCAAATGACTGGAATGACTGGAACGACTGGTTGACCAGTTGCTATGACGCGCACTGTCCACCAGGGAGCAGACACTCAATGCAGGAGCTGCCCCCTGGTGGTCAGTGAGCTCCCACAGCCAACCTCCCAAGGCCAGCCCACCTCCCGTGATCCCTCCCCACAGCCAGCCGGCCCCGATGGTCCCAATTGGTGCAGCTGGCCAACCTCCCACAGTCCTTCCCCCAGCTAGCCAACTTCCCACAGCCCCTCCCCTTGACCAGCTGGCCCCGATGGCCCCGATTGGGCTGGCAGGCCAACTTCCCACAGCCCCTCCCCCCAGCCGGCCAACCTCTTGTGGCCCCTCCCCCTTGCTTCTCCCCCTGGATGACCAGCCCCGATGGCCCCCATTGGGCCAGTCGGCAAACCTCCCATGGCCCCTCCCTGCGGCAGGCCAACCTCCTGTGGCCCTAATCGCCCTGATCGCTGGCCAGGCCAAGGGACCCCACCTGTGCACGAATTCGTGCACCAGGCCTCTAGTCAATAATAAAAAAACATATCCTCAATTGATGATTAGAAAAAAATAAATACAATTATGTATTATCGCATAGTTTCTATAGGTCAGAAGTTCAGTCACGGCCTATCTGGGTTCTCTGCTTCAGGATCTCACCAGGTTAAAATCCAGGTGGCATCCAGGACTATGGAAATAAATATGCTTGCAAACACTCTTAGGATGCTGGCATAATTCATTTCCTTGCAGTTATAATACTGAAGGTTTTTTTCTTTCTGTCAACTGAGGGTCATTCTCAGCCACTCATGGTTCCTTGTTACATGGCCCTTTCTATAGGACCTCTCACAATATGGCAGCTTAATTCTTCAAAACAATGATAGAAATAGTTTCTCATATCAGGGAGAGCCCAGTCTCTCCTTTAAGGTTCTTCATTTGATTAAGTCAGACCCACCCAAGAACATCTCCCTTCTGATTAACTCAAAATCAACTAATTTGACACTGGGCCTCATATGTATAAATCAGAAAATATCTGGGTCTCCCCTACCCCTTTTGATCAGTGGAAATCCTTGACAGTACACCTTGGAGTAGTAGAGAACCTTCTCCAATAGCTGTACAGACATTAAGTGCTTCATTCCTGCTTCCTCTCTATCTGAAGGCTCCACTGAGCTTTTCTGGATTCTATCTCCTTTCACATCACCCTCTGCAAGTCTCTCTTCACACAACATTCTGAGATTACTAAACACAATGGTGATTTTAAAGAGAGAGAACGTTTTCAAGGTGGAGATAAAGGGTGTGCATACATGGCAGAAATTTACAGTTTTATTTTAAACATGAAGACCCTCTTAAAATGTTTGGTAGCTTCTTTTCATCTTACCTCCCTCTCCCACTAGCCTTCACACAACATAATTTCACAGGGTCTCTTTTCTCCATGTCTCTTCTCTCATTTACATCTTTCACCCATTTCAAATGAGAAAGAAAAAGATAAAAGCATCAGAAAGTTATCTGATTTCCTCATACTGAATAGCTCTTAATGGTGATTGGGTGTTGTGGACATTCATGTTCTGCTGATTTCACCTCCCAGCTCACATTGTCTATCAATATATTTCCCTTAAAATATTTCCTTCCCTAAATGGAAACCTCATGCTTGTTGTCAAGATAATAAAAGCTACATATTGTGACATATTTATACTCTTCCTATACCAGAGCTCTGGGAGGATGCTTATGCAGTTTGTCTTATTCATCTTAGAAACACCCAGCTTCAGCCTTGTACCAAACAAGCCTTCCATATTTATGTGCTGTTGCATTGATCACACAAAAAGATATATTGAAACTTAGTAAGTTCACATAGTAAATACTATATGAGTGTACCCTGGGTTCCTTGTTAATTTTCAGGAACTTATATTTCTGTCAATGTGTGTAGGACTTCAGGAACATGGAACTTAAAGTAGCATAAAATACAGCACACCACACTACTATCTCAGTATACCACATTGTGTATGACATGTCATGTCTCAGAATGCACTATCTACACACCATATATACAATTCCTATTGTATTACATGGTACCTGAACACCACAATCCCACAGCATGTACATGCACACACACCACCTCTATTACACTAGCATACCACAGAGCACAACACACACTACACACCCCACCCTCCACATCTACCATCCCCAACAGACCACATTACAGTAACCACACAACACACCATGCCACTTCCAACACAACATCCCCTCACTTACCATCACAAATTACCACACCAGTCCATCCCACACCAAACATGAAAGTATAAATTATTTGAATGCTGTGCATTTGGTGTTATCTCAATCCTGAATGAAATGCTAAGATTCAAGGATAGCTCATCTACTACTGTTTTATGCCATTAGAATATTGACCAACATAAAAATTATTGTGCACTTCAGGGAGAGATATCTACATCCATACTGGAGTTATGAACGTAAACCAGATATTTATCTTTCTCCAATTGGCTTATTTCGCTTAGCATAATGCTCTCCAGTTCCATCCATGCTGTTGCAAATGGTCAAAGTTCCTTATTTTTTATAGTGGCATAGTATTCCATTGTGTAGATGTACCACAGTTTTTTAATCCACTCATCTACTGATGGGCACTTAGGCTGTTTCCAAATCTTAGCTATTGTAAATTGTGCTGCTATGAACATAGGAGTGTATATATCCTTTCTGATTGGTGTTTCTGGTTTCTTGGGATATAGTCCTAGAAGTGGGATCACTGGGTCAAAGGGAAGAAAGATAAATATCACATGATCTCACTCATATGTGGGATATAATGATCAACATAATTTGATGAACAAAAATAGATCCAGAGACAAATGGTAGGGGAGGCAGGGGGGTGTTAGAGAGCAACCAAAGGACTTGTATGCATGCATATTAGCATAACCAATGGACACAGACACTGGGGTAGTGGGGGCTTGCCCAGGGTGGGAATGGCTGGGGGCGGGGGTCAATTGGGGAAAAAGGAGACAAATGTAAAACTTTAGACAATAAAAAGAAAGAAAGGGAGGAAGGAAGGGAGGGAGAAAACTGGGATGGGAGAGGGAAAAATAAAGTTGAATCCTGATCATTTGTGGGTGATCAGGCTTTTAGGATAATGTACTGGTTTGTCTGCCAATTACTCTTCTCAGACCAATAGTATTTATCACAATATACTGTAAATATTTCTTTGCTTGTCTTGGTTTCCAACATACTTGATGAGGTCATGATCAAATCTTTTGTTTCTGTTAACTCAGAATTTTTCCCAGCACCTGGTACACAGTAGGCATTTGAGTGATTTTTATTGAATCATGGCTTTGAAGACGGGGATTAACTTGTTACTATAAAAGTTATAAAAACGTAACTTCAAAATGCATCTACTCTTAAGTCTAAAAAATTAAATAATTTTGTTAGGGGATGTTTCAAGCCCCTGCTCCTCATTCACTCTGATCCTCTTTCAAATTTATTGGAAATTTAAGGGCATTCAATTTTAAATGGAGTTGTGTAACAGACTTCAAATTAAATAAAAGTAGATTTTCCTATGATTTAAAAGTGGATAAGTTTCTAATTAATTATGCATATAGTTCACTTGGCTTGTCCTTCACAGGGTAGGATTTCTAATGGTGTTTAAAGTTGGGAAAACCATGAACAGTCTTTCTACCATATGCTATCATTTTCTTTAATTACAGTCCTATTTGGTTTCTTAATGAAGTAAAAATAAAATCCAATATATAAATGTTATGACATTTAGGAATATCTAATTCATGTTCTCATCCTGTGATTGATTTTCCTTAATGAAGAATTAGAGTGGATTTAGGCCTATAAAACCAAATATATTCTAAATCCCTCAACATATCAGTTTCCAAATAATTGTATTTTATTTTTATTCAAAACCATTCAAGTACGGTATTTTATAGCTCCTGTGAGGCCATCATCTTAGCAAGGTATCTTCATGAAAATGCAATCAATGTAATTTATCATGCACTTGAATTTGAAAAAGACCAGTTCGAACTGCACATTAACTCTGAAGGCAACCACACTGGTTCTTATTTATCGTGAACATACTTTTCTGTCACTTCATTGTGTTCACCTTTATCTTATGAGTTAGCTAATGGAAAATGTTATAAATGAAAATATATTTACTAAATTGTAAGATCTGAAAGTTATATCATCTAATATTAAATAGCAAATTATAACTATTTTTGTTTGAGCAATCATATATTAGAATAGAGGTTTGAACTTTTATATGCTTAAAAACATTTTTTTATTATTTAATAAAGGTTTATTTTTCAAAATGTATAGCCGGTGAGATCTTTTGTTCATGCATCTTCTCCAGCAGCTGGGGTGGCCCCACCTTTGGTGTTTCTGGTGTAAATCACTTGAGGTCTGTGCTTTGAGACTAGTTTAATAAGTCCTTTACTAAGGAGCTCCTGAAGGGCTGCTCTGGCCAAGGAGCCACGAATCTTCAGCCTCTCGGAGACCACAGCTGGGGTTATAAGCTTGTAGTTGGGAACTTCCTTACAGAGCTTGTCATATGTGGCTTAGTCAAACAAGACCAGGTTATTGAACTTGTCCCGAACTTTGCGTTTGGACCACTTCCTCTTTTTGGCCTTGCCTCCCGCCCCCGACTTGTTCACGGGGTCTTTGTCTTTCTTGGCTGACTTTCTAGCATCTTTCTTCCTGTCGTCCTTGGGCGGCATCGCGGGACTCAGAGAACAGGGATGCACTGCTGCCTCACCAAGATGTCGGCCCGAGAGGCACTTAAGAATATTTTCATACAAAATCATATTTTAAGAATATTTTAATACACAAACAGAAAGTTAGGTAGTTTTGTTTTGTATTGTTACTCTTGATTTAACTTTTCAAAATATCCTTGGGATGGTGAGTAAAAGTGTACTCAGTATGTTTTTCCCTCTCTTTATTATGCCTCCTTAATAGACACATCAGTAGGAGTAGCAGACAGAATTCTACTCCCTATGACCCACACCTTTGTATAGTCCTGTCCTGTTGAGTGTGGAAGGCACTGAAGAATATGACAGAATATGATTAAGTTGTGTTATATGGCACAGTTGACTTTTAAAAAGGGCGATGATCCTCCCTGGGCCTGACCTAATCAGATGAGTTCTAAAAATAGACGAGGCTTTTCCTGGAAAAAGAGATTTAAAAGGTGGGAGGAATTCAACTTGAGAGTCTCTGTTGCTGGCTTTGAAGATGAAGGAAGACACATAAGACAATTTCTCAAAATATATCACAGCCTAAATGCAAGGGCTAAACTGCAAACATTTTTAAATAGTCCAAAGGAGAAAATACCTGTAACCTGGGTTATACAAAATCTTCTCAAATACAACACCAAAATCCATAAATAAATAAAAAATAGAAAAATTGAAGTTTATCAAAATTAAAAACATTTGTGTTTTAAAAGACATTAAGAAAACTTAAAGGCAATCATCAAACTGGTAGAAACTATTGGAAAATCAAATATCTCATAAAGGACTTGTATCAAAAAACTATAAAGAACTCTCAAAACTAAAAATAAGAAAATAATCTAATTAAACTGAACAAAAGTGTTGAGTTGACATTTTGCCAAAAAAAAAAGAAAAAATGAATGGTTTAATAAGCACATAAGTGATAGTGTCATTCATCATTAGAGAAAAGTAAATTAAGACCACAATGTGTCCAGTCGGCCATTCAACCAATCAAAGTATAATATGCTAATGATATGCTAAGGCCACTCAATCACTTCACACCCACTAGAATGGCTATAGATAAAATATATCTTTTTTTAAAAGAGGATAAATTTTAGAAAAAATGTAGTGAAAATGGAATACTTATTTCTGGTAGGAATTAAAATAGTGTTGCCACTTTGAAAAACAGTTTGGTCGTTTCTTAAAAATCAAAACATAAATTTCCCACATAACCCATCAATTCTACTTCTAGGGATCTACACAAGATAAATGAAACCATATGTCCACACAAACACTTATAAATTAATATTACTAGTAGCAATTAATTCACTTTTCGACTATTAATAATCCTATAAAATAAAAACCTATATGCTAAGTGTCGGGTCGGCCATTCAACCAATCAAAGTGTAATATGCTAATGATATGCTAAGGCCACTCAATAGCTTGCTATGACATGCACTGACCACCAGGGGGGAGACAGTTGACCGGTCGACCAGTCACTATGACGTGCACTGACCACCAGGGGGCAGTCAACCAGTCTACCAGTCGCTATTTCCGTGCACTGACCATGAGGGCACAGACATTCTGACCAGTAGGTTAGCTTGCTGCTGGGGTCCGGCCGATCAGGACTAAGCGAGACAGGCCGGACATGCCCTGGAGCCCTCCTGCAGTCCCTCTCCAGCTGGCCAACTTCCTGCGTCCCTCCCTGGCCCCGATTGTGTACCAGTGGAGTCCCTCGGCCTGGCCTGCACCCTCTCACAATCCGGGACTCCTTGGGGGATGTCAGAGAGCCAGTTTCGGTCCAATCCCGCAGGCCAGGTCAAGGGACCCCACTGATGCACGATTCGTGCACCGGGCCTCTAGTAGTTTAGTACCAGGTAATAGTCAAAAAGTAAAAATAATCAAAATATCCATGTACTGATGAATGGATAAATAGCATATAGTACACACCCATGTAGTGGAATTCTACTTAGCAATAAAAATTAATGAACTAGCCCTGGTGAGTTGCTCAGTTGGTTGGAATGTCATCCTCTACACAAAAGGTTGAGGTTTGGTTCCCAGTCAGGGCAAATACCTAGGTTGCAGGTTTGATCCCCAGTCAGGGTGCATACAGAAGGCAACCTATCAATGTTTTTCTGACACATCAATGTTTCTCTCCCCGCCTCCCCACCTCCCTTCCTCTCTCTCTATAAATCAATGAAAATATATCGTTGGGTGAGGATTTTTTTAAATTAATGCTGCATGTAAAACACAGATGAACCTCAAAAAGTATTTTGCTAAGTGAAAAAAAGCTGGACTCAAAAGACTATACATTATATGTTTCCACTGAAAGGAAATGTCTAGAAAAGGAAAATCTAGCAAGGCAGAAAGCAGGTTCTTATTTGCCTAGGGCTAGAAGTAGAGACTGAGATTGACTCCAAATGAGCATAAAGAATCTTTTTGGGGAGAGAGAATGTGAGATAATGTTGCTATTTTAAAACCTGTAAATTTATTTAAAGTTACTGAACACGTAAAATTTATGGTATGTGTTCATGGTTTGTAAATACTTCAATAATGCTGTTTTTAAAAAATCACACAGGTAGTAGGTGTTACACAGATAGTAACTTGCAAATGTAGGCAATTCTGTATTCACAGCCAAGGCTACACTACTATATGGCTTCCCCAAATATGTCAAAGTCCATTAAATCTATTTTTGGCCTTGGAGTTTTCTAAAGTGCTTTCCTTTGGCTGAAGTATTTTGTATTTCTGCTGGTTGTCACAACAACACAGCTGGGGTATGTCAATGCAAGTGTACTGCACTTGTTGGTAGTGGTATTAACGGTAGTACTTAGGGTATGGTACATGTGCTTAAAGACTGAGTTCTGGCTAATAACCAGAGATGGGAGAACATTTGGATAATGAATCAGACTTACATAAAACTTTTATTATTAACATAGCATAGCCAATAATGAGAAATGCTGCCAATGAAAAAAAGACAAGGTCACTGTTCTAAAATATAACATGTTTTTTTTATAAATACACTTATATGGCTATTAGAAGAATTTCTTTTTCCGGAGGGGTACTAATAAACATTGTCAGCCCTTTATCAATAGAAATATTCATTAGACATACATTAGATAATTTGTTAGAAGTTTCTCTTTGCCTTGGACTTCACCAGGCAACCTCTGACTATCCTGTTTTTAGTTTATGCTGAAAATATAAATTAGGTCTGATTGAATTAACACTAAATTGGAAAGCATAGTTTATAGCTTGCAAAATCATATTTAGCCTTCTTAATATGTCCCTAGAGCAAATTCCCTTCAGGGCATATTAAATTTACATGACATTTATATAATGGCTTGTGAATTGCAAACAACACATATTAGTATCAAAGAAGAAAGCTAGACATAATATTGAAATCATGTTACATGAGACACATTTCTCTTATTTTCAGAAACCAGTATCATTTTTTGTTGACTCAAATGGTAATGAAATTAATTTAATGCTTATTCTAGTAAACCAACTGCCTGTATTTATCTGAAAACTTGTTCTTTAAAAATAGGAATTCTTACAGAGTATACAGTTTTAAGTCTTTTCATTTTAATATTTTCCTTCAAATCAACTCCTAATCAAGATAGAGTAAACAAAAAAATCATGTTCAATACTTGATACTGAAACATTAAGTTAGAATTACTATATCTCACTCAGAGAAAAATTAGAATGTAAATTAGTTTGGTTAAAGATAGGAAAATTTTTGTTTTCCCTATCTCAAAGTAAGGTTATTTTGAAATGAAAATTGTAGATATTTTAGTATTGTACACTTTTACCAAAGGCCTGATAAACTTGATATAAAATATAACACAGAACTTTCAAAAATTTTAGCATATAGCATGTGATTGTAAAATGTATATTAGATTCCTAACCTGGAACATGACAATAAAATATATATGCAGACTAGAACTAGAACTTTGTTTAAAAAATAGTTTTTCTTGACATGGTGTCTAAATGTTGTACTATCTGTAAAAAGATTTTACCTATCATTATCGTCTATGCCTGTGGTGACATAATTTTTCAGAGGTTCTTATTTTAAAGTTCTTTATATGGATCTGAATTAGATGTGCCAAGGTGTGTGTATGTATGTGTATGTGTGTGTGTGTGTGTGTGTGTGTATGTATATTATATATATATATATATATATATATATAAGCCTAAGTGACCGGTCGCTATGACATGCACTGACCACCAGGGGGCAGATACTCAATGAAGGAGCTGCCCCCTGATGGTCAGTGTGCTCCCACAGCGGGAGCGCCGCTCAGCTGACCGACCTGTCCTATCAGCCTACCAGCACCGCTGGCCTTCTGGAAGTCAGCCTTGAGCACCATGACTGCTTCCCCTTCCTAGACGCTCGGCAAGGAAGAAAGGATATAAAAGCGGTCACCAGGTGGCTCCCGACAACCAGCACAAACATCAGCGGGATGCATCTGGAATCTGCAAGGGTGTCCCACCGCCCACCCGGAGGGCCAATCGCATCCCGGCCCCCTCCCCACTGGGGACACCACCCGTGCATGAATTCATGCACCGGGCCTCTAGTTAAATATGAAAGATTACACTACTGATAAGATATCTTCTTACTCCCCATTTGATCTGACAGGCAAAAAGTAAAATTATTTTGACCCCATCCCTTACGGTTGGACTCCTGATTACATGCAATGGTTAACCCAATAGGTTTCATTTTAACAACAGGAACCATTTCCTCTGCATGGCAAGAATCTGTAATTTGTGTGCAAATAAATCATGGAATAATTTACTGGGAACATTTGTCAGACACTGGTGATAAAACCCTCATATAGTCCTTTTGACCTTAGAACTAAAGTATCCTTGAGACATATGCTCATATGAGATAAATAAATAGACAGTCTAGATACAGTTCTTAACCTAAACAATTGCTAAATAGAATATAGACAGATGTAATCCTGTATTGGGCATTCAGCATAACTGATGCTCTTGCTGCTGCCATCTGAATTGGAGAGACTTACTAATGTTCAAAGTTCCCTTCAGTTCCAAGTTTAAATATTCAATTCAGTATTATTCAATTTATTATTCAATTCACTATCATTCAATTTTAAGCACAGTCATAAAAATTAAGTGGACATAAAGTTAAAAGTTTGAATAACAGTGGTGGGTACATGGGTTGGTGAAAATGTTGATGTCTCATACAACACTTATGTCTCACAGCTTTAACTACAAGAACTTAAATTACAAATGTATGTGTGAAGGCATCAAAGAATCAATGAGATGATAAAAAATCAGTGTCCAAGTCCAGCATTAGAAACTCTGTGAGATGAACCCAGCATTAAAGGCCACATGTGTCACAGAAATTGATGCTGATTTTAGAAGAGGCTGAGAGGCTGAAAAGATCAGCAAGGCTTCTGACAGATTTACACACTGAGGAGTACAAAAAAGGAGCTTCCAAGTAGAAAGAGCCCTGGTAAACCACAAAGGGTATGATTTAGAAACCAAAAGACCATACCAGAAGAGAAGGAGAAGCTGGAGGTACATCAGCCTTCATAGGACTAATGATTGCTAATGACCCTAACCTTCCAACCAAAGAAAATTTATAATCTCTCTGGAAAAAGAGTATATCCTTCATAGCTCAAATTATCTTGAAAATTTCTTATTCACAATACACAGCACTTAATTTTTAAGAAAATAGAAATAAACGAACACAAGTTCAGGTAATAGAATATCATGAATTTTAAAATAACTCTGCATAGTATACTGTATTTAAGAAGATAAATGTCAAATCAAGAACTTTGGCATAGAACAGAAAACTATACAAATAAAATTTATATAATGGGAAATTATCAATTATTGAAACTAAAAACAATGAATGTGTTCAAAAGCATATCATACATAGCTAAAGAGAAAAAGCAATAACTGAATAAAATGACCAAACTAAATAACAGAGGGGAAAAGAGAAAAAAGAAGTGTGTAGGTTACTTATGGGATGAAAAGAGCTTATGTGTTTTTGGAGAGCTGTAGGTAAGACTAGAGAGAAGGTAGTAGAAAAAAAATGGCTGAGAATTTTACAAAACTGACAAAAGATATCAAACTACAAATTCAAGAAGGTGAAGGGAGCAAAACATATAGAAACAGATTCATAGATACTGAGAACAGACTGACAGTTGTCAGAGTGAGGGGCTGGGTGAAAAAGGTGAAGAGTTTAAACAAAATAATAATAAAAACAGACACAGACAATAGTATGGTGAGGGCCACAGAGAAAGGGGGTGGGGCTAAATGGAAGAGGACAAAAGGGGGATAAATGAGACTTGACTTTGGATGGTGAGCACATTGCTGCAGTTATGCAGATGATGTGTTACACAGTTGTACACTTGAAACCTGAATGGTTTTATTACCCAACTACAGGCCCAGTGCACGAAATTCGTGCACGGGGGGTGGGGGCAGCCTGCACCCTCTCCAATCTGGGACACCCCCCAAGGGATGTCCGACTGCCCGGTAGGATCGGGCCTAAATGGGCAGTCGGACATACCTCTCACAATCCAGGACTGCTGGCTCCCAACTGCTCACCTGTCTGCCTTCCTGATTGCCCCTAACCGCTTCTGCCTGCCAGCCTGGTCATCCCATAACCACTCCCCTGCCAGCCTGATTGACGCCTAACTGCTCCCCTGCAAGCCTGTTTGCCCCTAACTGCCCTCCCCTGCAGGCCTGGTCACCCCTAACTGCCCTCCCCTGCAGGCCTGGTCCCCCCCCCCAACTTCTCTCCCCTGCAGGCTTGGGTCCCCCCCAACTGCTCTTCCCTGCAGGCCCGGTCGCCCCCAACTTCCCTCCTCTGCCAGCCTGGTCACCCCTAACTGCCTTCCCCTGCTGGCCTGATCGCCCACAACTGCCCTCCCTTGCAGGCCTGGTCCCTCCCAACTGCTCTCCCCTGCTGGCCATCTTGTGGTGGCCATCTTGTATCCACATGGGGGCAGCCATCTTGTGTGTTGGAGTGATGGTCAATCTGCATATTATTCTTTTATTAATAGGATAGAGGCCTGGTGCACAGGTGGGGGCCAACTGGTTTGCCCTGAAGGGTGTCCCGGATCAGGGTAGGGGTTTCCTTGGGGCATGGGATGGCCTGGGCAAGGAGCCTGTGGTTGTTTTCAGGCTGGCCACACCCCCCGGCGACCCAAGCAGAGGCCCTGGTATCTGGGATTTATTTATCTTCTATAATTGAAACTTTGTAACCTTGAGCAGAGCCAAGCCTTCTGCTCACTCTGTGGTGGCAGCCATTTCTGTTGGGATTTATTTATCTTCTATAATTGAAACTTTGTAGCCTTAAGCGGAGGCCAGGGCAAGCCAGGGCTGCAGAAGCTTGGCTTCCTCCATCGCCGGGGGCAACCCTAGCCTCCTGCTCTCTCCAGCTCCGTGGCTGATGCCATTTTTGTTGGGATTTATTTATCTTCTATCATTGAAACTTTGTAGCATTGAGTGGAGGCCTGGGCCGGCAAGGGCAGGTGGAAAGCTTGGCTTCCTCCATTGCTGGGGAAACCCAAGCCTCCCTCCTGCTCTCTGTGGCCACAGCCATCTTGATTGGGCTTATTTGCATATTCGCTCCTGATTGGCTTGTGGGCGTGGCTTGTGGGCACGGCTTATGGGTATAGCAGAGGTACGGTCAATTTGCATCTTACTCTTTTATTAGATAGGATGTCACCCCAATAAATTCAATTTTTAAAAATTATGGATGGACATGTTAAAAAAAGAAGCATCAAGGGAAGAATATTTTCAGCTGAGCTATACTTAATTCCAAACCAATGTGAGTAAAGAATAAAGGCCTGAAAGAATGAGATGAGAACTTTCCATTGGAACATTCCAAGAGGGAAGAGATGGGATGCTCTTCCTTATCAGCCGTCCATTGATAAATTCTAAATCAATTCCATAACTATTGTGGAGCTCTGAAATATTTCATAACTTACAATTTTGCCTTCAGACTATAGAAATCCCCAAATTTCTATCTAAAAGTCTATATACTCCAGATGTTGTAATCCTTGGCTAGCATCTCGCTCCATTTCAGAGTTCAACATACTTATTCTCTCCATACTTTCAGCTAGAAGTAAAGGAAATTTACTCGAAATTTCAGAAAAAATAGAGACACTTCTTATATCTAAGTTAAGGAAAGTGAGCTATGTTGCTTATAGTTACACACTACTTATGGATTTGTTTACTTGCCTTCTCTAGTTAATGTCTTCAACATCGTAGCAAAGTATTACATTTAAAGAATTTGATCTAGCCCTAGCCAGTTTGGCTCACTGGATAGAGCATCGGGCCACGGACTGAATGATCCGAGGTTCAATTCCAGTCAAGTGCATGTACCTGCGTGACAGGCTTGATCCCTGGCCCTGGTCAGGGCTCTTGTAGGATGAAACCAATCAATGTGTTTCTCTCACATCGATGTTTCTCTATATATATATACCTTCCCGTCCATAAAATATTTGACCTATATAATATTACTAACTATATATAACTATTTTTGAAGTGTGTAAACAATAGCAACAATCATTTTATAGCTTCCAACTTTGTATTTTCAAATAGATATAGATGCAGATATTCAGATAGATAGATAGATAGATAGATAGACAGACAGACAGACAGACAGCAGTGTGTTTGCTCATTGTCAGTGATCTCCATTTGAAAAATATGTTATATTAATCAGTACATTTCATTTTCTTTGTTAATCATACTGGCCAATGTTTATAACATGCTACAGCCTGTGGCTTTGCTAGCGTGCCTGTCACTGCTTCTCCAATTAGATCTGTGCTTACTAAGAGTGCTTGGGGATGTTTCTTATGTCTTAAGCTAACTGTGCCTGATACATCTAATTATAACTAAATTATTATAATTGTATTATTTTTAATTCATATAATTATAATTGAAAAACCATGAAATCTGAGAGAGAGATAACTGTTTTTCCACAAAAAGTCTTTGGAAAGACTCAATAAAGGAACATAATATAAAATGTATTTGAATTAGATATGAATGACAGTTCAGGACAAGTTTTTAGCAACATAAATAGAAAATATTTTTTTCCGTTAAGTGGCTACACAAGTCTCTTTAATATCTTTACTTTACTTTTTTTTAAAAAAAAAGCAATCAGGAGAGGGATGGGGAAGAAGAGAGTTGTTGTTTAATAGAAACAGAGTTACAGATTTGCAAGGTGAAGAGTTCTGGAGATCTGTTTCACAACAATGTGAATATACTCAACACTATTGAACTATACACCTAAAAAAGAGCCAAACCTGTTATCATAGATAATAGAATTACAGGCATATTTCCCTTCAAAGTACAATTAACTGAATACTGACCTAAAAAAATAATTGTTTCTATATGAAAAGATTTATAAATAATGTACATGCATGTGGTTTTGAGTGAACATAAAACATCAGGTTCACATGAGTAATTGTTTTTATGATTTTCCTCTTTAACCATTAAGGTTGTGTCTAATAAGTTTGTGGTGAATGTTACTGTGCATAAGACATTGTGGTTATTAAATCTGAGAATGCTGTTTTCCTAAACTTTGGCGTTAGAGTTTTCAAATTGTGTTTCTTAAATGGAGTCTTAAAGGGCTGAGTTTCTACAGCTGGGGGAGAGGGGTAGCAGTTGGGCGAGGCGAGAGCTGAGAAGTTAAAGGGAAGGTACAGGGGGAGTGGGGAGGGAAACAGACTAAAGAATCTAGAACACCAAATCCAGGACTTCAATTCCTCTACAACCAAAAAACTCAGGTTTCATTTGCTATACGTTGGGTTCTTGGTAAGAGTACAACTAGAAAATAAAAGATTCTATGGGTTTTAAGAAGTTTGAAAAACATGGTTTTAAATAGCAAAAGACAATAAGAGGAATATCATGTACTTATTATGTGTCAGGAAGTATGCTTAAAATGTAGATATTGTTTTGTTTCATTTTCACAGCAAATTTAAGAAGAGCTGTTATTGTTATTAAATTTTACTGAGAAAAAAATATGCCTCAAACACATTAATTCAGGCAAAACCACATTGTTTATAAGAAAAGTGAGGTATCTGACAATTAAGCCAGTTTCCATGCTGATCAAGTTAGTTTTATAACTCTTATCTGTGTTACCCTTTTGTAAATATAATTAAAATATTTTACCAATTTTCTTCATTATTCAACTCTGATTTCTCATCATGGTTCTGAGGAGTATCTCACGTATTTTTAAAATCCCTTTTGTTTTGAATTTACCAAACAGACCTTTGTCTCATGGATGTCAAGAATGTGTTTGTGTCAAACAGTAATATGTACATGCGTGAATATGTTTTCTTGGAACACCATATGTAATTAACAATTTATTTCTGAAAAGCATTTAGTACTATGTCTGGAAGAAATAGAAACCTAAATTTGACTTTAAATAAATGCAAAAATGTGCAAGTAATAGCCTGAGGCAGGTGATGCAATATGCCAACAGAAATATTTTAATGAACTGCCCAGAGAAATTCAGAAAAGGCATTTTAAAGTGGTGATGCTATCATTTGGGTTTAGAACACTGCATTTCACTTTCAAGTCTTCGACTCATAGAATAAAAAGAATGAATGTAAAGAAAAGCATTGAGCAATTTGGGTTCTAGCATCCTGACACCATGAAGGTGCAAATCAAGAAGGGTACGGTCCATGCGTGCTCTGTGCACAGTTCATGGCAATTGTCTCAGCTCTTGTTCTGAAACAAGACATTTTGAATGAACAAGCTCACAGCAAACCCAGGGAAAACACCTATGTTGCTAGCTAGGAATCTATTTTTAGAAAACTCAAGTATTCATTTCACTGAAATAAATTTACCTAAAAACAACATTTTTCTTTATACTTGAGTTATTTTTCTGAGTACGAAAGTTGATGACTTTCCTTTGGCTACATGAAGATGAAAGGTCAAGTGCAAAAGAGGATTTCTGACGTTCCTGATACAATTCCATGTTGTTTAGCTTTTTTATTTACTTCAGGTTTTAAAGCCATGCAAGACCCCGAATAGCTGTGGCAATCTTGAGAAAGAAGAACAAAGTTGGAGGGATCACAATACCAGATATCAACTATACTACAAAAGCTACTATTCTCAAAACTGCCTGGTACTGGCACAAGAACAGACATATAGAACAATGGAACAGAACAGAGAACCCAGAAATCGACCCAAGCCATTATGCTCAATTAATAATTGGCAAAGGAGGCAAGAGCATACAATGGAGTCTCTTCAATAAATGGTGTTGGGAAAACTGGACAGATACATGCAAAAAAAATGAAACTAGACCACCAACTTGCACCATACACAAAAATAAACTCAAAATGGATAAAGGACTTAAACGTAAGATGGGAAGCCATAACAATCCTAGAAGAAGCCATAGGCAGCAAAATAGCAGACATTTGTCATAGAAATATCTTTACTGATACAGCTCCTAGGGCAATGGAAACTAAGGAGAAAATAAACAAATAAGACTACATCAAAATAAAAAGCTTCTGCACAGCGAAAGAAATCATCAACAAAACAACAAGAAAGCTCACTGCATGGGAGAACATATTTGCCAATGTTACCATACAAATTCTTATACAAATTATCTTTTTGTAAATGAATTATTCAGAGGCATAACCCTTATAATTTAATAAGCTTATGATTTTGCACAAGTTATAGAATTGTGATTCTGCTTCAGCCCATCTTTACATTTCTATTGTTTGATAACTACTCCTGAAAAAAGTTTTGAAATAACAGAAATATAAAAGGCACAATGTAACAAAAAAATAGTCACATGAACCTTAAATTTCTTTTTTCTGTATTGCTGTGCAATCAAGGACAGGATTTTTCTTTATTTTAATACTTGTTGAATAACAATGCCAACACTTGATCTTCACATCACAATGATTACACCAAGGTAAGGGGAAAGGGCAATCTCAAATCAATTTTACATTAAAGCCAAGAATTTTGAAAGTATTGCTTTCCCTGAAGTCTCATATAGATACCAACAAAAGCACCATTTGTGGTGATGGGGCGGGTTGTTTTACGAAAAGAAAATAGCTTTTTCAAAGGCTGTTTGTTGCTTTAAATGTTGTTTAAAAGCTTTTTTAAAAGCAACTTTTTTTCTTCTCCTTAGGCTTCAACAGGTGATAATTGCCTTAGCATGCTTTTAAATAATCCTGTTTAAGACACACAGTAGCATGGAAGCCTGTGCTTGGCAAACTTTTTACTTAACTGGATTGTGTGGGTGTGGATTTGGGGTCAGCCATGGAACCTCTCTACAAATAAGGACCCTGGATTTTCTGTTAGCATGGTCTTTTTAATTGTCATATAGTAAAATTGATTTTTTGATGCTTATGTCTATGAATTTAACATATGTGTAGATTCATGTAACTAACATCATAATCAGGATACAGAATAATTCTATCACCCCAGAAAAACTTCTTGTGCTATCTCCTTTGTAGTCACACCTTCTTCTTTCCCCTTAAGCCATGGGAACCATGGATCCATTGTCACCACACTTTTGTCTTTTTGAGAATACTATATAGTCTGCAACACATTTTTCCTGTGACTAGGAAAACGACCAGCTGAAGAGCTAAAGAGGGACCTGTGACTTTTTCTGCACAGAAGATGAACTGAGACAATGAAATCAGCTGTGAAATACACAATTTTTTTTTTTTATTCACCAGCCATTTATTGCTCACCAGTATGTGTGAAACATCATGCTAGGAGTGTATTTAACCTACATTTAACAAATAAAGTAAATATCAAAGAAGCCAGGAGGAAAACCAAGATGGCGGCATAGGTAAACACCTAAATTGCTGCCTCGCACAACAATTTCAAAACTACAACTAAAAGACAAAACGTCTATCACCTGGAACCACGGGAAAGCTGGCTGAGTGGAAGTTCTACAACTAGAAGGAAAGAGAAAAGAGAATTGAGACGTGCACAAGCGCTGAAAAGCTGAGGTATGGAGGCGCACGAATCGGGCTGGCGGCAGGTGACGGGGTGCCCTGCTTTTTTTCAACCCAAAAGGAGACAAGCTCCTGATTACTCTGAACTCCAGTTTCTGGGGAGACGCTGGGGACCCAAACTCCTACAGGGAGAAGCTGGACTGTCTGCCATTGGGTCGGAAAGTGAGGGTGGCTTTCTTGCAGAGGTGCACCTAGCAATCATTGTTTACTGCGCTGGGGCACGGGACACGAGGACTTGGAAATGCGGAGATGCAGAGACGGCTGACTGGCAGCCATCGCTGTTTTCCATGCCCTAGCATAGTGACACCTATGGATGAAGACAGTGGCAGAGGGTAAGGGCATGGGGTGGGGTGGGGAATCAGGTAGAGGGGAGCTTTGGGGGGGGGGGGGGAGAAGAGGAACACCTGTAATAATCTGAATAATAAATATTTATTTTAAAAAATTAAAAATGAATAAATAAAAACATTTTTTAAAAAACAAAAACAAAGAAGCCATATATTTTAACCTTACCTGGTGTAATTGGTGGAAACAGGACATGAACTTAGATATTCTGACTCAAAGTTTCATAGATTTCCACTACACTGTATATGAATAAAACAAAAATCTTTCCTTTAGTCTATTAATGGAAGCAGGACAAATACATATATCTAATATTGAAATTAAGGTGGACAAGTACCAAGGCAGATTTAGAAATAAAATGGAAATACATAATTCTTGAGCTATCTGTGGCAGTTGCTCACCCAGTGTCCTATAAACTCTCTAAAGCCAAGGAGTTTGTAATCCCAGAAGGATAAACTGGGATTTAGGCAAATCTGAATGGCTTCAGTGTCCTTCTGCAGAGGAGGAACATTCAAATTCTGAGATTTTAATTGCAACATCAGGACTAGAAACACCAACATTTTTTTTAACTAGAAACACCAACATATTTTTTAGTAACATTACATTAGTCAGTAGAATAAACTCAAGTATTTTTGTCACCCCAAAGTGAACTGAGCCCTCGCTCATCTGCTGCATGTTATAGAGTCACATGGGTATGAAAGAAAAAAAAAAATCAAGCAGCTTCATTTCCATCTCATTTAAATAAAATTAACCCTGGGGATTATTTATTTATTGTTTTATTTTGAAATTTTTTAGAAAATGATATAAACTTAAATTATCCAAAGATATTCAACTACTTCTTAACATAATTAAATATGTTTGGTTAGTTCCATAGTATTTTATGATTTGAAAATGAAAACATTTTGGATTCTATTTGAGACATGCTTCCCCTCCCAACCCCACCCCAAAATTTAATAGTATGATGATTCTAACTACAGTGTATGAATTTTAACACTATGAAATGTTATGCATTTCTTATTTTAGATTGTGCTAGGGTAAGCAGATGTTCAACAATTTGAACTCTGTTTAGAATCTTCCTACCTGCTGGGTTTAATTTCAGAAGCAAGCAACGCTCCTGATGACAGACAAAATATTATTTGTTCTTTTATCCATGTGCCACGTTGCACTAATTTTCATAATTTCCAGCTCTGTTTATGGCAGGTCATTTCTAGAATACATAAAATCTAATTGTAACCTCAGAAGGAATGGATAAATTTTGCTCTTGTGTCTAGTAAATAAAATATTATAAAATCATTTGAGATATACAGAGAGTACATACTGATGCTTGATTTTCAGTTGAAAATAAAAACCCATATATTTTCTACTATCTATACTAATAAAAGGGTAATATGCTAATTAGACCGGATGTCTTACAGACAAAGCTGCAGCAGCTGCCTGAGCCTCGGCCCTCGCAGCCAAAGCTCAGGCAAGCCGTGGATGGTGGCTGCTGCTGCGAGGGCCTGGCTGAGCTCAGGCAGCCGTGGTGGCCGGCAGTGGCAGCAGCAGCAGCAGTGTGATGGGGGAGTTGCCTTCTCCCAATCAGCCCGGTCACTTCCCACAGAGGGAGGCTAGAGGCAGCAGCAGCGAGGGGTGGTGGGGGCAGTGCCTTCCCATGATTGGCCAGTTGCCTTCCACAGAAGGAGGTCAGACTACAGCTTAGGAGCCATTAGTAGGACATCCCCTGAAGGCTCCCAGACTGTAAGAGGGGGCAGGCTGGGCTGAGGGACCCCCCCCCTCCAGTGCACAAATTTTCATGCACCGGGCCTCTAGTATTCAATAAATGCTAAGACCTTAGGAAAAGTGTTTATTCACCTTCTGTATAGGTTTTAAAATATCAAATAAAATTACCTTATACTACTTTTATATAGTTAGATATCAGTATATTTCAATTTTCTGAGATTGTTGAAATAATCTCTGTGTACACATTCATTTTAACAATGAGTAATTTGTTACCTTTTTCTTGATTTGTTTACTTCAATGTCTGCATTACTCAATTGGTTGAGTTCTCCATTACTATCTTACATAATAAAAAGGTAATATGCAAATTACATCACTCTGCTACGCCCACGATTGGGCCTGCGAGTCCCCGCCCCCCGCTCCTCCCACGTGCCTAAACGGCCAGCGCTGCAGGAGGACCCATGGGGCCATCAGAAGGCGCTGGTGGCGGAACTCGGGGTGGCCAATTGCGTGGCTGCCAGCATCAGTTTTCCGCCAGCACCAGTTTTCCTCTGGCCACCCGCGGATCGGAGCGCCTCCAGCCAGCGCCATCGGCCACCCCACCCCGAGTCCCGCCCCCAGCCTTCGGGAGGCGCTCCGATCCGCAGGTGGCCAGAGGAAAACTGGTGCTGGCGGAAAACTGGTGCTGGCAGCCAGGTGAAGGAAAGTCTATTGCACGAAACTTCGTGCAACGGGCTTCTAGTCCTATATAATAAAACCCTAATATGTAAATTGACCGAATGGTAGGAACAACCGACAGAACAACAAGTTGCTATGAAGCGCACTGACCACCAGGGGACAGACGCTCAATACAGGAGCTGCCCGCAACCCGCAGGCCCTGACTGGCAGCAGCAGCAGGGGGCGGGACCAGTGTGCCAACCAAGGCGGGTACCAGCAGGATACCCCGATCGATCTGCCAGTGGCCCCACAAATCGGCCCTGATTGCTGGCCAGGCCTAGGGACCCTACCCATGCACAAATTCCATGCACTGGGCCTCTAGTATTGAATAAAGTGCTGATAGCAGGCTTCCTTGCTTTATTCTCTTTATCATAATGAAATCATTTACTATTTGAACGTTAATGATTATTTAGGATTTTGTAGATTCTATATATTAAGAAAGCTCCCTTCCATTAATAGTATGCTAAATGTTCTAAACATAATGAGTATTAAATGATTGTTATTCATCTACTGAAGTACTAATTTGACATTTCTCATTTATTCTGTTAATGTTTTAATTGTGTTTATAAATTGAAGAATGTCAAATCAACTTTGCATTCCTGAAATAAACCTTACTTGTTCATGATATAATGTACTATTTATAATCACCGGATTTAATTTACAAATAACTTATTTAGAATTTTCATTCATGTTCATGAAATATATTTGTCTATTCTTTCTCTTCCTTGTAATATTCTTGTTGGGTTTAGTCTCAAGGACATATTAGATTCATGAAATGATTCAGGAATATTTCATCATTACACGTTTTTTAAAATTCACTGGTGAAACTATGTAGGACTAAAGACATTTTATCAAAGATTTTTACTTAGGGTTTTATTGTCTCTAAACATTATTGCACATTCTTATTTCCTTTTTGTTCTGGTTTTAGTTTTGCACATTGTATTTTTCCAGAAAAATTCTGGAAGATGTATTTCATGTGAATTCTAAAATTTATTGCCACAAAGTTATTCATAATATTTCTTACATAAAGTTAAAGACATTTCCATAATTAGTGATAAATTGTCTCTTAATAAACTTTGAAGAATGCTAAGGGTAACATTTATGGTGAGTAAAGGAAAACATATCAAGCTTTTTCTATATAAACAAAACTCTTGAGTAACCAAATTCTTGACAAAGGATATTTTCTTTTGTTAGAAATATTTCAATTAATATTTGAAAAGAGAATAGTAGAATTAGAGTATCACCATTTTGCAAATGGCTGCTAGTATCGGAGAGTCGGGGGAGCGAGTTGTGGGGAGAGGAGAGAGGACAGAGGAGAGAGATTGGGTACCTTCTAATGGAAGTACACAAGACCTTCTATAAGCAATTTTGCCAAAAAAAAAAAAAAAGTCTAACTTGAATTTGATCATACCTGTAGATCTAATTTTCAATTTACAGGAACACAGACAATGGAGGGACATGCTAAATATCACCAGAAAGATCCACTATTCAAAATCAAGACTGTGGAAATCTCTACAGAATAAATAACTGGTTCCTTTCACAAGTAAGTTTCATGGAAAAAGACATAGAGACAGAATTTGTTGATTATAAGATTCTTAAAGATATTTAAACTATTTGCAATATTTGAATCTTATTTGGATCTTGAGACATTCAGTTAAAAATGACATAGTTGTTGTAATCAAAATCCTAACAAGCTATTTTGTGGATATTGGCAAACTAGTGTTTTTTTTTATTTAATCCTCATCCGAGAATATTTTTCCATTGATTTTTAAAGACAGTGGAAGAGAGAGGCAAAGACAGGGAGAAATATTGATGTGAGAGAAATAAATTGATTGGTTGCCTCCTGCACATGCCCTGACCAGAGCCCAGGCCAAGGAGGAGCCTGCCACCAAAGTACGTGCCTTTGACTGGAATCAAACCTGGGACCCTTTGGTCCACAGGCCGATGCTCTATCCACTGAGCCAAACCAGCTAAGGCTATTGATAAACTAATTTTTAAGTTTAGATCGAGTGGCCAAAGGTCCAGAATAGCCAACACAATATTGAAGAAGAACAAGTTGGAGGACTGACACTACTCAACTTCAAGACTTACTAGAAAACTATAGCAGTCAAAGCAGTGTGGTATTGGTGAAAGAATAAACAAACAGGTCAGTGGGATAAAATAAAGAGCCCTAAATAGACCCACATAAATAAAGTCAAAAGGAGCAAAGGAATACAATAGTCTTTTCAACAAATAGTTCTAGAACAATTGGATAGTCACATACAAACAAACAAAAAACCTGCTAGAATTGAATATAGATCTTACACCCTTCACAAAATTTAACTCAAAATGAGTCATTGACATAAATGTAAAATGCAAAACTATAAAACTCCTAGAAGATAACAAAAAAGAAAATCTAGATGGCCTGGGGCAGTGGTCAGCAAACCGCAGCTCGCGAGCCACATGCGGCTCTTTGGCCCCTTGAGTGTGGCTCGGCGTTAGAACCACTTCTTCAAAATAGACTTGCCCAGGCCAAAAACCGACTTCTGCAAATGGGCCACTAAGTTTCAATCGCACTGTACGTGCGCACCCGCACGTGGTATTTTGTGCAAGAGCCACACTCAAGGGGCCAAAGAGCCGCATGTGGCTCGTGAGACACAGTTTGCCGACCACTGGCCTAGGGGACAGAGATGACCTTTTTAGATACAATACCAAAGGCATAATCTATGAAAGAAATGGTAAGTCAGACTTTATTAAAATAAAAAACGTCAAGAGAATAAGAAGACAAGCCACAAACTGGGAGAAAATATTTACAAAAGACATCTAATAACGGACTGCTGTTTCAAATATAAAAAGAACTCAAAACACAGTAAGAAAAGAAACAACTTGGTTAAAATGGGCACAAACTTTAATAGATACCTCATCAAAGAAGTTATACTGGTATAAACAGGAAATAAACATAAAAATGTTCAATATCATATGTCATCAGAGAAATGCAAATTAAAACAATAATGAAATACCACTACACACCTATTAGAATGGCCAGAATCCAGAACACTGGAAATACCAAATGCTTGAAGATGTGGAGCAACGGGAACGAACTCTCACTCTTTTCTGGTGGGAATACAACCATTGTTTGTCAGTTTCTTACAAAACTAAACAGTCTTACCATACAATCCAGCAATCATATTCCTTGGTATTTATTCAAATGAATTGAAAACTTATGTCCACACAAAACTTACATCCTGCACATGGATGTTTATAGCAGTTTTATTTTTAACTGCCAAAACTTGGAAGCAATAAAGATGTCTTTCAGTAGCTAAATGCATAAGTAAATGCATCTGGACAATGTACCAAACACTAAAAAAACACTGAAAAAATGAGCTACCAAGCCATGAAAAGACATGGAGGAACCTTAAATGCATCTTACCAACTGGTAGAAGCCAATCTGAAAAGGCTACACACACTGCATAATTCCAACTACATGACATTTGGGAAAAGGCAGCACTACAGAGAGAGTAGAAATTCAGTGGTTTCTAGGGGTTGGGTTGGGGAGGGATAGATAGGTGGGGCACAGAGAATTTTTAGGAAAGTAAAACTACTGTTTGATACTATGGTAGTTGATAGATGTCATTATACATCTGTCCAAATCCATAGAAGATACAATGCCAAGAGTGGCCCCTTAATGTGAACTATGGACTTTGGGTGATGATGTGTCAATGTAGGTTCATCAACTGCATCAAAAGTACTACTCGCACAAGGTCTTGAATCTAGGAGAGAGAAGGCTCGGAGAATATCCATGTTGTCTTGCCAACACTCAAGCCCAGCCTTGTACGTAAATTCCCTGAATAAACTTATGTAATGATGGAGTTATCAGCCTTTCTTTGGTCTCTAAGCCCAGGAAGCTTTACATAACACTGGTTCATGATAGTGGGGAAGGTGTGGGGGGGGAAAAGGGGAGTTAGAGGGGAAATACGGTTATATAGGAATTCACTGTACTTTCTGCTCAACTTTGCTAAACCTAAAACTTCTCTAAAAATATAGTCTATTTATAAGGAAAAAATGATTACATTTGTGGATATTAGAATACTTATTGCATTTTTCATGATAGTACAGAATTACTGTTAATTATTTTACATTTGGTAATGCTGTTTGCAGTTGCTTTTAAAACCTAATAATAAGTCTTTAATTGAGAAATGTAATATTTCTCTGGCTCTTAGTTGCACTGTAAAGTGCTCTGAAATATTTCCTTTCATATCCTATCTATATGAATGTAATTTACTTGTTTAGTTCCAATAGCATATTTATGCATGAGTATATAAGGACATATATATGTCAGTATTTGATTGAGGTACATGCTTCATTCATATTTTAATAAGATGAAAAAGGTACTGCTCATACTATGTGACACAAACAAGGTGATGAAAATGGTGGAAATATGAATATAAATAGCACACTTTTATCATTTAATAATTGTCTTCAGTTGTTTGTAAATATGTGTTACTTTTCTGAAGATTCTCTTTATACTTCACAGGTTTCAGGTGTCACCATTTTTATGGAAGATAAATACTTGTTTTATTTCAGTTCTCTGCTGAAATGGGCATTGAAACCGTATATGTTCATCCTTTGGAGAATATATATCCATATTCTAGGAAGAATGAGTTAAGCTGTTTCTATTTCTTCCTTAAGTATCTAAAAATTGTGATACCTAACTATGAAGTGTCATACACTTACAAATATAATTGCTCTTAAGAATTCAAATGTATTAAGAAATCTCTTTTGTGTTTGGAGGAGTTTTTGTCTCATCTCTGGCTGTGAGGGACACCATACCAAATCCTAGAATGTCCTCCTGGCAGATGTCAATGTTAGTGTCTGCTTCAGTTAATGTCCAGCCCAAAACAATAACTCACTGTCTGAATTCTTGCTTAGATTTTTTTTTTCATATCTGAAAGTAAGATGCTTTTTTGTTTTGTTCTTTTTTAATGTTTATTGAAAAACCCTGGTCAGGATGGGGCTTTGCAATTTATTGCAGCTGTCATTTGCTGCTATAATCACACAACATGTAAATCCCCTGGCTGATGTTTAGCTGTGACAATACCTTGTTTTGAAAAATAAGGACACTGGGCTCTAACTTTTAACCAGGCTTCAGTGTCACGGCCCTAATACACTTGTAATAAGAAAACCTCTTTTATCATGTTAAGGCTCCCTAACCTCAATCAGTAGGTGAGAGAAAACCAAAGCCCAATATTTATGTCAATCCATGCCTTTGTTCATGTAACATCTAGACAGTGTGAGGAACTGAAATATTAGTAAATCCAAACTAAAATGTTACAATTATGTCTGAGTTCTTTTCTCCCAATTCAATAATTTGAATGTCTAGTTTGTAATCCTATATAATAAAACACTAATACACAAATCGACTGAACAGTGGGATGACCGGTGGAATGACAGGTCGTTATGATGTGCACTGACCACCAGGGGGCAGATGATCAACACAGGAGCTGCCTCCAGCCCACAGGGGCAGCAGTGGGAGGGCGGGGCTGGCGAGCAGGCGGTGCCAGGACAGCCAATCGCCCCACAGATCGACCCTGATCACCAGCCAGGCCTAGGGACTTTACCTGTGCACGAATTTTGTGCACTGGGCCTCTGGTTAAGATAAAAACCTTCAACAACCTGGCAGGATATAAAAAGGAAGCATCCCACAAGGGTAGCCAAGGATGTGGAGATAAGGGAACCCGCCTGCCCTGTTGGTGGGAATGCAGATTGGTGCAGCCACTATGGAAAACAGTATGGAGGGTCCTCAACAAATTAAAACTGAAACTGCCTTATGACCTAGTGATGCATTTCTGTGTATATATCTGAAGAAACCCAAAACACTAATTCAAAAGAATATATGCACCCCTATGTTCATTGCAGCATTATTTACAATAACAAAAATAATAATATAGTAATAACTATGTTTTGGTGCCAGTAGAACTCTAAAAATATCAGGGGGAACTTTGTAAAGAATATGATTGTCTAACCACTAGGCTGTAGACCTGAAACTAATACAAGAGTAAGTATAAACTGTAATTGAAAAAAAAATAAGAAATGTAAAATTAATTTTTTAAAAAATAACATAAAGCCCTAGCCAGCTTGGCTCAGTGGATAGAGCATCAGCCTGCAGACTGAAGGGTCCCAGATTCAATTCCAGCCGAGGGCACATGCCCGAGTTGTGGGCTTGATCCCCAGTAGGGGTCGTGCAGGAGGCAGCCAATCAATGATTCTCTCTCATCATTGATGTTTCTATCTCTCTATCCCTCTCCCTTCCTCTCTGAAATCAATAAATATATTAAAATATAATAATAAAATAAAATGGAGCATCCATTTGAAAGTTAGGGCACTTTCTCCATTCAGTGGACATAAAATTGTGTTGTTGAAACTGCAAAGAAGGAAATGTAATTTGAGCAAATGACTAGACTCTATTGCAAATGTTACTTCTATACTTAAATTCATATAAATAATATTCATTGGTTTTCTAATATTTTTAAAAATGTCTGACCTTTTGGTCAGAATATTTTGACCTTTGCTCCTGCTCACCACTCGTCATTGCACCTAAATCTCAAGTCTATCATTTTACTCGAGGCAATTTAAAATGATTTGTCCTTGAGGTTCTCTGCCTGAAGGGCACTCCCCCCAGATTACTACATCAGGCTCCTTCGCATCATTCATATTGCAGCCTAACTATCACCTTTCAAAAGCGTATCATTCCATCTAAAGCAGTTCTCATCCACCACCACAGTTATTCTCTTTTTAGTACTATTTTATTTATTTAAAAGCACTGATAATTTTCACATGTGATTTTGTCTATTTATTACATATGCACTTTATGTCTATCAACACAAAATGTGAATTTCAGTAGAGCAAGGGCCCAGTCAATTTGGTGCACCTCTCCTAAATCAGAACTCCTCCCTCTGACAGGCAAATAATAAAATGAAAGGTAACTATTTGTTAAATACATAAAATAATGTATAAACACAGTACAGAAGACTTAATGAAGGTCACATAACAGAATGTAAGATTTTTAACTTTGCCAAGGAAAAATTAAAGTTACAGGTAATGGCTCTTGGACAGTGGGAATTAGTGAGGAGAATGAGGAAACTGTAGGGCGAATAACATCGTCTTTTGAAAGAGGGCATCAAGGAGGCGGGACTTCTGGAATGACGGTATGAAGAGCGCAGCAAATCCTCTCCTCAAAAAGCAATGCTACAATGGGGAAAATTTACCAAGACAACCAGTTCAGTACTCTAGAGATTACCAAGAAGCATATTATAAAAATGGAGAAGAGTGGATCCCAGAAAAACT
This sequence comes from Cnephaeus nilssonii, assembly GCF_951640355.1. Lineage (NCBI taxonomy): Eukaryota > Metazoa > Chordata > Mammalia > Chiroptera > Vespertilionidae > Cnephaeus > Cnephaeus nilssonii. Next base: position 21,794,583 of record NC_137091.1, on the reverse strand, counting down.
ACCAAACCTGAGGCAAGGACAGCGGGAGTTTATGGAGTTTTAGCTTGGAGGCCTCTTTCATTGGCCCCACTCCTTACCCCAGCAACTTGCTAAGTGGAACCAGCTGTTTCCCTGCTAGAGGGCACTGACTTCATTAAGATCAGAGTGTAGAAAAATCCCAAACTCCTGGACACTGTCCAAAAGAGTAGCAATCCTGATGGCAAGCAAATAGGGAGACTAAAATCACAGACAGCATGAGGTTGCAGTTCTGGTTGAGAGGCAGTAGTCTACCAGATTAGCCAAAAATTTAACAAGGATCTTGGAATGAGACAATATTAGATGTCCCTGATAAGCTTCTGCATATCTCTAGCCACCTGGAAGCCATGGGCAAAACTGTACAGACAATCGGGATAGACTAGATAGGTCCGACCTATCCAAATATCACTACTGTATTTGGATCATGAGGGCTATGTAGTCCTGGGGAAATTACAAAGGGACCAGCAGGAAGTAAAAAGCCAGGGTTGACTTATAAAGTGACAAAACTCTGGCTGTGTTCATACAACCAACCCATAATATATGTAAACAACGGAGTGTGTCTGGGTTCCAATCAAGTTTTGACAGAAACTGGTGGTTGGTTGAGCCAGATTTGGCCCACAGGCCTTTGTTTGCTGATTGTTGTGTTAAAAAAATGTAAGCTAAACACTGTGGCATAAAATAGATCACTGGTGCCCTGGCCGGGTTGCTCAGTGGTTAGAGTGTTGGCCTGCAAACTGAAGAGTCGATGGTTCTATTCCAGTCAAGGGCATGAAATTCATTTGCAGGCTCAATCCCCACCACCAGTTAGGGAGGCAACCAATCAATGTCTCTCTCTCGCATCGATGTTTCTCTCTCTGTCTCTCCCCTTCTCTTCCACTCTCTCTAGAAATCAATGGAAAAAATATATCCTTGGTTGAGGATTAACAACAATAAAAGTATCAGACCATTGGTCATAGTAATGAGGGGGGATTATAAAAGAGCATGAAGAAACATTTGCAGGTGACAGAAATAGTAATTACAATTATTGTGTTGACTATTTCACAGATGCAAACATGTATTAAAATCTAATAAATTGTGATTTTTTAAATATGTACAGTTAATTATATATCAATTATGCAGTTATTAAAAAAATCAATTAATAACATATTCCACATTAACAGACTAAATTAGAACTATCTTACCTAATAATAGACAAACATGTAAAATGACCGTACCTCCCCTATGTCCACAGCCAATCAGAGTGAGTATGCAAATTAGAAGGCCAAAGATGGCAGCTGCCCAGCTGCTCCAGGCCGGGAGTGGCCAGGCAGGGCAGGATGCCTGCTATGAGAGGGAGGGCAGGGGCGGGGAGGGGGTTGCGAAAGGATCTATAGGAGCGGAGTGCCGCAGCGAAGACGAAGATAGCAGACTCTGGACAGAGCAAAGGCCTGGGTCCCGGGTGCCAGAGGAAAACCAGTGCTGGAAGCCAAGGGAAGGAAGGCCTAGTGCACGAATCTCTTCATGCAACGGGCCTCTAGTAACCATATAAATAGCTTGCATAAAGTATATTGTAGAACTCCTGACTTTCTGCTAATATTGTTTTGGTTTTCTAAATTTAGTATTTTTTTTTATTGTTTGAAGTATTACAAATAGTGGTACATATGTCTCCATTTTTTTCCCCCATTGACCTCCCCCCGGCCTCCCCTACACCCCAGTACATGCCCTCACCTGCCCCCCCCCCCTTGCAGAGGCAAGATTTTTTTAAAGGAAAGAAATGAAGGGGAATAATAGATACAGAGGCAAAGAAGCATTGAACAGACTGCCAAACTACGGCAGGAAGGCAGGGGAGGTTGGGGCGGGGGGGATAGGGGGGAAGCTGTAAGACATCAACCGAAGGACTTGTACGCATGCATATAAGCATAACCAATGGATATAAGCATAACCAATGGATAAATTTAGTATTTTTAAATCTACACAGACTGTAGCATGCTATGTCCAGTAGATCCATCAATAGTTAGTAACAATGAGTTCCTTGCATTGTGAAACTATTTTTATGTCAATTTTTAACCATACCCTAAAGTAGAAAGAATAGATAATGAATCATCATGTATTCAGAACAGCTTCCACAGTAATCAATCATTTTTGTCATTCTTTATCATCTATCCTCCCTTTTTATGGCTGGCGTATGTCAAAACAAATTCTAGACATCATGGAATTTTACCTGTAAATACTTAAATATGTCTGAGATGGATTTTTTTAATTAAATACTTTTAAATGTAAGAATCCTGTATTAATTTGCTAGAGCAGCCATAACAAATTACTATAGACTGGGTGACTTAAGCAACATAAATCTTCTCACAATTTCTGGAAACTGTGTTCAAGTTCAAAATGTTGGCAGGGTTGATTTCCTCTGAGGCCCATCTGCTTGGCCATCTTGAGTGCCATCTTCCCCGTGTTTTTACTGGTCTTCCCTCTATCTGTGTCTGTGTCCTAATTTCCTCTTTTCATAAGGACATGAGTCATATTGGAATTAGGTTCACCCTTATAACCTCATTTTACTTTAATTACTTCTTTAGAGGCCCTACTTCCAAATACAGTCACATTCTAAGGTGCTATGGGGTTAGAACTTCAACATATGAATTTTGGGAGGACACAATTCAGCACATCACAGACCTGCACAATGAGAGAGAATTGTTATGACCGTGGAAATACATAGCTCCCGTCTCCCTTTCCAAATCTCCTACAATGAACTACACCATTTGATGGCAGTCTCCAGCTGCTGCACTTTGAGCTATGTCACAGTGGTTACAACAAGCCACACTCTCTGCATTGCTACCAACCAATGACTAGGCACAGTGAGGAAACTAGAGCCTTCCAACTTTGCCCGAGGAGCTTCTACAATGGACAATAATTGCTCTGGATCTCTTCAATGTCCTGGTCGAGACCTTCTCAGAGATGTACTACAGTGTGAGACCCCTCCTACACTTTCCTTCCTCCCTTCCTCCATTCCTTCCTTGCTTTCTTCCTTCTTCTCTCCTTCCCTCCCTCCCTTTCTTCTCACAAGGGTAAGATCTTCACCATGACCTAAAACCTCTCCCTACCTACTGCTGCTCTCTCTCCCCTTTTTACTGTCTAGGTCAGGGGTAGGGAACCTTTTTTCTGCCAAGGCCCATTTGGATATTTATAACATAACTAGCAGGCCATATAAGATTATCAACTTAAAAATTAGCCTGATATATTTGGTAAAACATTTAATTAACTCACCACCAATGCCTTGGCAGGGCCAGACCAAATGATTTAGCCTTTTACAGCGAGGGCCAAATGTTCCCCACACCAGGTCTAAGTATTTCCCCCAATAAATCTTATACATGTCTAATTCTATTTTTTTTTTAAAATATGTTTCTATTGATTTTAGAGAGAGAGTAAGCAAGAAGGAGAAAGAAAGAAAAATAACTGATTGGTTGCCTCCCATACACACCCCAACTGAGAACAGAACCCAAAATCGGGATATGTCCCCTGGCAAGAAATTGAACTGGTGACTTTTTGGTGCATGGGGCACTGCTCAAGTAACTGAGCCTCACCAGCCAGGACTCTAATTCTATCATGATGTCTTCTTCTTGGACACAATAAGCATACTGAGAGTAAATGTTGAAATCTGTAAGAAATCAGTTTAAGTAAATGATTGGCAATGTTGGGAATCAGGTTTGTCACTGTTGGAATGGGATATTTAAGATAAGCAAGAACAGGAGATGGTCCATGTGGTAATCTATATATATAAAAGCCTAAGCGACCATCACAACCGAAACAACTGAACGGATGACTGAACAGGCTGTGTGGGGCAACCAGGCCAGCAGAGGGGTTAGTGAGGGACGACCAAATGACTGAGCAGCAGGCTGCGTGGGGTTACCAGGCTGGTGGAGGGCAGGGGACAGTAAGGGGTGACCAGGCCAGCAAGGGGGGGAAGTTGGAGGTGACCAGATCATCGGGGAGGCAGTTAGGGGTGATCAGGCAGGCAGGCAGGTGAGCAGTTAGGAGCCAGTGGTCCCAGATTGTGAGAGGGATGCAGGCTGGGCTGAGGGGACCTCCCCCCCATGCATGAATTTCATGCATCGGGCCTCTAGTAGATTATAGCTAGAGATACCAATATGAACTCGTTTATCTTAATGTACATACAGATTGTTACACATAAAATATTTATAAATATGTATATATACATGGGTTAATATACACATATATATTTCCTTGTTTTGTCAGCTGAGAAGGCCCAGACAAATGACCCTTCAGTAGCAATAAGCACACCTATCACTCAGACAGACCTTCGTTTCTAACACCATTCTTCAATAAAAGGAGCCAGGGTTCCTTAAAGAAATGGTTGATCCTAGCACTGGGGCAGGATATCTACAAGATTAGACTGGAGCATCTTGTAGTGTTAGAAAGAAAGTAGTACTAAACAAATCAAAAAAACAAAAAATACACACACACACACACAATGATGAAGGTATGTCAAAGGGACATAGGAGCTGACATGAGAGCCAACATAAGTGGCTCCCAGTGACCAAAGCTAGAATAATTTAAGCAAAAAAAAAAAAATTCTATTGGATTATAATACAAAGTAAAAGATAAAACTGACAACCACAACTTCAGCCAGATGATCAAGGTGAGCATTAAGAGTGATAAGTCATCTTGATGTGCTATGAGAAAAGTAACACTTTATCTCTGTGCTCTCAAAAACTCATAATCCTAGTCTAATCGTAAGAAAAACACCAGGCCAACCCCAATGAGAGGCATTCTACAAAACACCAGACCAATACCCCTCAAAATTGTCAAGGTCATCAAAGGAAAATCTAAGTAACTGTCACAGCCAGGAGGATACTAAGGAAACATAAGAACTAAATGTAAAGTGGTATTCTGGATGGTACCATGGTACAGAAAAAGAACACTGGTAAAGACTAAGGAAATCAAAATAAAATATGAACCTTAAATAATGTATCAATATAAGTTTATAATTAATATTGGCCCATACCATTTTATGTGGAAACTTCAAACTATTTCATAAGTTTTTGGTAAATCTAAAATTGTTCTAAAATAAAAGTTAAAATTAAAAAAAATCTATAAGACAAAATGCCATGTGGATTATGATTGCAATAACTAATATTTACTTAGCACTTTCCAGGCTACAAAGTATTCTCTACTGCACTAACTCGTTGAATGACAAATCCATTACCTTCCAGGATTTTATGATGAGATCATGTTATGAAGCCTGTCTAAAAAGCACATGAATAAAACATGTAACTGTCATTATTTCAATAAAATCATGCTCTGCTCAGAGAAAAAAAGATGAATCATAAAGGACCTGAAGTTACCAGCACAGCTTTTAATTTCTGGCAAATTTCACATCTTTGCTCAGTATGTCAAACCTGTTCTGGGCATATTGGGCTTCTAGTTTGCAGATCTCCAGTGATTTCTAACAGCAGTGAATGTGAATACTTAATGAAATTCATCATGCATTTGCAACAAACTGTTCACCTTTCCCAACCCCAGAGAGAAATGTGAAAGTAGAAGAAAAGAAGCTAGTGATGAATTGTATCCCTCCTCGCCAGAGCAGGAGGGAATAATTGACAGGACAGGTGTCTGCCAGGGATCCAGCCGGCAGCACTCCGGAGTGTCAGAGCTGCTGCTCTCAAAATGCATCCTCTTGCTCATCCTCCCACCAATATCACTCTCCCTGTCATGTCACTTCACTCCTTTCCTTTCCTTTGCTCATGTGTCACTTTCCCCTTTCCTCTTCATTGCTTTCAGCCAATCGGGAAATCTCAGGAAAATCTCCAAATCCTACTGATGCATAGGATAGGTGGCTAACCACAAATTAGAGTATTGAAATACACATCTGATCCCACAAATACCCTAAAGCACTTGCCCGCTTTTGCCAAACTTCTCATTTCCTTATTTCATTTTCCTTTGGTCAAATAAGAATCAGGCAGGAACCAAATACAGGGGTAATACCAAAGTATGGGATGACCTCCCACCCAAAAATGCCATTAAGCATTTTGATGGGTCTGTGTGGTATGTCTCTTGAGGATAACTCATCATAAAACTATAATATATGAACTGAAAATAAAAATCCTCATATAAAACCTAAATACTCTTGACCATTAGACAACAGGATTTAAAATTAAAAGATTGAGTGACAGCTCTGACACATGCAAACCATGTGACCTGAGGCTCTGACAGGCTCGGTCTCCTTATTTGTAAAATGGGGACATTAAGAGCAGCATCTCAGGAAACTGTGAAATGTAAAGGCAATAACGTGGTTAGGGTAGATCATAAGCACTTAATGAATATTAGTGGAGGGAAAAACCTATTTGGAATGAGAGTAGCATATGCTGTACTGACTCTGGCTTTCAGGTCCACATTGTGTAAAATGGCAAAAATTCATCTTGATTTCAGGGTGGGACACGTTAAATTTTCTTTTTGGATATGATTTTGAAATAAATATTAAAAATTAGCTTCAATAGATTATGTAGCTTGGTATTCATAAATACAGTCATAAAGATGTAGCATATCACAAATAATCTAGCCTTGAATATGACACATCTGTTTGGAAAGACAAACACTAATGAGATGTGTGTTTAGAAGTTGAAATTATTAGTGTTCAGCCAATTCTTTGAAAGCAAATAATTTATTTTTTAACCTTTTTAAACCAATGACGTAGCAATATTCTCAGCATATATATACTAGTGAGTTTTCTGTATATTTTGAATAAATGAATGACAAATATATTAAAAAATTACATGATATTTAGAGAGAACTGCTAGTATATATACTAGTATGTAGTATATAAATGAAATAACATTAACTTTTATGTTTCCAGTATAAGAAAAAATTTTAATCTATGCTGCCTATATCAGTTCCTTGGATACCTCTGCTAGCTGTGTTTATGGATCCACCAAGATAAAATTGAACAAGGTGATTGCCATGTCTCAAAGCATTTGATATAGATTCTACTTCAGAGTTCAAATTACTTCAAGTTGTGTGTGCCCATTAAGCAGACACAATTCAGAGGTGGGCAAGAACAATAATCAAAATTGCTGTAGATTGCCCTGGCTGGTGTGGCTCAGGTGGTCATCCAGTGCACCAGAAGGTCACTGGTTCAATTCCTGGTCAGGGCACATACCTGGGTTGTGGGACCAGGGTTTGATCTCCATTCAGGGTGAATATGAGAGCCAACAGATCAATATTTCTCTTTCACATCAATGTCTCTCTCTCTCTTTCCCTCTCTCTCTGTCTCTCTCTAACTCTCACATTCACACACACACACACACACACACACACACACACTTCCTCCTCTCAAAAAAAATCAGTAAAAATCCTTTGTAAAAAACAAAAATTGCTATAGATTTGGTCTTTTCTCAAGGAATTGTAAACTTTGGAAGAACAAGAATATGAATACCAGGATTAAGTAGGATGTTTACAAAAAAGTAAGAAAGGGGAACATAGAATTTAAAACAATAAGCTAGCTTCCTTTACTCTGTTTGTACACATTAGATATTGATCTAAAAGCTTTTTTGATGCTTAACTTCAGAAAGATAAGGCAATATTTTCATATTCCTTGGCTTCAGATTGGCAAGGAAGGAAATGACTATTATATCAGCAACTCCAAAACTCTTTTCCTATATTTAATTGGCATGATTAGAAAATTTAGGCATATATTTCTTTCATTTTTTTGACATTATGGGATAAAAATTCAGATTATAACTTGTCCTTATAATAAGACCATTACCGTCCAAAATTTTCTCCAAGTAGTTGTTAAGGGACACTCTGAACATCAGCAAACAAGATGATTCTGACACTGTGTCCAACTCCTTAATACAGAAACAATTAATCAGAAAACATTTGACACCACTCAGGAAGCAATCAAACTTCATAGCATTCACTAAATGACAAGTCACGTGAGGCATGATATTTACAACTCATCTCAGGGGCACACCTTCCTAAATATGTGGAACTGAAACTACAAAGAAACCAATATGGTTTACAGAGAAGCCTTCAGCCAGTCAATAAAATGAGAGCTGGAAAAAAGGTCACAATAAAAGTCACTGTAAAGCAGAGTTCCAAATTCCACGGGATGTGGCTTTCTGACCTGCTGCCAACAAAGATTGAAATGTTATTCATTTCCCCCCACATTTTCATGTAAATTTAATTTTTATGAAATTGTTGACTTGCTAACCCTGGAGAATAGATGTCCCTATTAATCCACAGAATGAGTCTTAATGGTGAACTCTTTAAACAATCACTTTCATTCCCTAACCTTTCCTTCCATTCAAAATACTACATATACTGTACCCTTCTTGAATATATTTGCTGGGTAGAAAATGAAGAGAAATATGAATGTTTTAAACTTGCTCCCTTACCCCCAAAGTAATAAGCATATAATCCTTAAAAACTAAGTAATTGCTCCCTGGGCATGTCATGAAAGCAACAGCAAATCTAAAAGTCTAATTTTTTTTCCATAAAATAAAAGCAAAAGATGCAGAGATGGGCAGAAAGCAAAGAATCAAAGGTTACTGAAAGAGTTATAATGTAAGAATGCCTTGAGCTTGGCTTGGTTATTATTCACTTCTAGAAAATTTAATGTTACATTTTTTAAATGTTCCTTGAGTTTTCAAAATGTCATAGAAGAAGGCGGTAACTAATTTTAGTTCTCATTAAAGTTTCTTTAATTCACATATGGATTTATAAAAGAAGCTGATTTCTGCTCTCAGTTATGTTGGACCAACTCTTTCACTGAACACACCTGTAATAACTAGATAAACTTTTAAAATCTGTTTGAAGGCATTAGAAAGCTACCCAATCAGTAAGGACCTGAAGGGTCAAGAACCCAGAGAGAAAAGAAGAGTAGAGAAGTGAACTTGACATTTAAAAACACTTTTACCTGTAAGGCATTTCCTAATTCCCAAGCCGTGGCAGAAAAAAACTAGAAAAAAGTGGTAGCTACAAATCTTAGTTTGGGTGTTTCCTGAAACAAAGATCTTAGTACAAGTACTTCATTTGGGAGATGCAATGAACATCAAGAAGGATGTGGGAGATGATGTAGTAAGGGGAAGCAACCAATAAGGATGCCTTAGTAGGCCAGACACAGACAGAGGACAGCTGTAACTTAAGCCTCGATTAACTCTGTGAAATGTTGTAAAGCACATACCTCAGATATATCCCATCCAAGGCTTCATGGGGATGGGGGTTTTGTCTACACTTTCTCTTCTGGCATTGGTAAAGGGATATTCCTCAGGGAGTTAATTAATCACAGAGCACTTCTCGCCTTCCATGGATATGGCAGATAGAGTAGTCTTCCAGAATAAGTCATGCAGCATGAAGATATAGATACTGGCAGCCTTCAATTACCTAGAGCACACAGATATAGTAAGCTTTGGGGTATCTGAGGAGGTACTGGCAGTATCTGCTACAGTCCACCCTTTGTAGTACTCAAAATAACCCACACCCAAGACAAAGCTGCTCTATCCTGACACCTACTCTTCAAGATTAAATGTTTTAATATGTTGACATGAACGGGAGTTTCAGTGAAACAAGAGACATGCTTCATTGCAGCTAATCTAAAAGCTGCAACTAGTATTCACTATCTATGTCTTCTACTACTCAATCAAGACTTCTCTTATAATTGGGCAGTGCTTCTGATGATCTGGGATAAACTACATCTTTATGCCTGAGGGCTCTGAGCCCCTGGTTACCATGCTCTTATTAGGTCATGCTTCCTGCTACTATCCATTTCTGGTCAATTATTAGATATGAAAACACAATGAATCTCCCTGCCTTCATTATGTAGCAGCAACTCTATATCCTCATGTTAATAATGATCAATTAACCCTGACAGTGAATAATTTCTCAAATGCATTCTGTGCTCCTCCATGAGAGTCCAGAATGACCAGGGTATCGTTTAGCTTTTGTGGAACTCTTGCTGTATAGCCTGGTGGAATCATCTCTCTCCTGAGAACTGCAATACCAATTCCTCAAGGAGGTCATTGGGAACATGGAAAGGGAACACTGGTACTCTTGGTTCTTAGACCCTAAGGGTGCGCACTCTGTGGAGTCACCAATGTTTTAATAATAATTTTAAGACGCTATCTGCCTTTATCACTGTGTTGGTAAGTGCACAAGTGTGTTTGTGATTGGTGTTACTGCTTGGTTATATTATGGTAGTTCCCCATAATTTTCCATAATCTACCTGATATTTTCAAGACCCAGAGTAGTTAATCAAATGGAAATATGATAAGGACCACCAACCCTGTACCTTTAAGTATATAGGGTGACACTAAATCTGTCATTTATCTCAAGATGTTTTATGGTTTCTCATTTAGGCCCTTGACCAGAAAGGAATTGTATGGGTTTCCACTTGTTTTTCCAAAACATTATGGTTCTTTCTCCATAAGTCAGCTAACAAATGTAAGAATTCGACCAAATTATAGGCATATGTATCCTCATTGTGTAATGAGGAACTGGGAAATTCACAAAAGTACATTGAGGAACCATTAGGTTCACAGTGAAGCAGACTGGGGGGGCCAGGGCTCCATGTATCACCTAACCTCCATATTATTCCCACTAGCAGAAGCACCATAAGGCCCTTTTTTAATATCTTGGGGTTAGGGTAAACTCAGACCCTCAGATGAGGTCTTGAGCACAAGTGGTTTATTTGGATGTGAAAGAAACACTGACATGGAGGAAGTGATGCAGGGGAGGGAAGGCAAGTAATAAAAGATACATTATTAAGCTAGCTAATCCCATAGGAGAAACTCCGGGTGCAAAATACATGTTCCAGGATTATCCCAACCAGGGGTAGGGAAAACCATTAAGAATTATACACCAATAACTGCCAATCACTAGTTAAGGAATGCTTTGGGGTATTTTCAATTCCTGAGCATTTTTAGCACTACTACATAAACAGCTAGAGCAGCGTTCCAGAAAAATCCATCAGGCTTATATATGCAGCTCTAGTAAGTCTGACAAATACAGGTAAAGCTCTGACAACATCAGCTACAAAATCTGAGGAAACTAGAAGAGATTTCCACATTTTCAGGGAACTTAAAAATTCAATACACACCAAAGCATAAATCTTCAAATCAGCTAGAGAAAAGAGATGAATCACCTTTAAAGAAACAATAAGGCTGACAGTTAACATTTAAACAGAACCTATGAAAGCCTGAAATCAATGAAATGGCATCATCAAAGTGCTGGGAGAAAAAGCAAGCAATCTAGGTATCTATACCTAGGAGCAAATATCCTTCAAAAGGAAAGCTAAATGAAAAGAGTTTCAGATAAACAAAACTGAGAGACTATGTCGCCAGGAGATAAAATATTTTTATAAAATACTAGAGGCCCAGTGCATGGATTTGTGCAACAGTGGGGACCCTCAGCCTGGCCTGCACCCTATCGCAATCCAGGACCCCACCAATGCACGATCAGGGCTGGGGAGGGACCACAGGAGGGCTCATCTCACCAAGTCCCAATTGGCTGGACCCCAGCAGCAAGCTAAACTACTGGTTGGAGCGTCTGCCCTCTAGTGGTCAGTGTGCATCATAATGACTGGTCGAACGGTCAAACGAACAGTCATACACTTAGCATGTTAGGCTTTTATTATATAGGATTTTAAGTGCTAAAAGTACTATATGTTCAGAAACTATTAATAAAATGTTAAATATAATCTAAATTATATAGGTAATTCAATAGAATATAAATGCACTAAATACTTCCTAAAAGAAAATTCATGAGATTGGGTAAAATAAAACAATAATATATGCCTTAAATATAAGGCTAAAGATAAGTTCACAGGGAAAGAATGAAAAAATGATATGTAATACAAATGTAATACAAATATTGCCCCAAACTGTACATATAAGCTATACCAATAGAAGAAAAAATAAATTTCAAGGCAAGAAGATTATTACCAAAAAAAATAAATATTTCATTGTGATTATATACTCTACCCATCAGAAAGAGTTATGTACCTCATAAAACAGTATCTAAACACATAAGCAAAGTAGATTTGCTCTCAGTAATAAATAAAATAAGAAATCAAGAATATCAGTTAAGTATAGAGAAGTTTTGAAGAATAAAATTTTAAAATTTGATCCTATCAACATATACATCACCATCCTCAACAATTGGAAGATACACATTTTTCCTAAGATGATGTGGAGCATTTTTTTAAGTTGATAATAGTCTAAGCCATAAATCAAATCTCAACAAATTTATAAGGATTAAGATAATTCCATGTGTATCTCTGACCAAGTGGATTTAAGTTAGAAACCAATAACGAAAATATAACTAGAACCTCCCCCCCCCCAATATTTAAGTCAAACTTAATATTGCAACGTAATTTTTTAAATCAGTTAAATTGAAATATATTGAACATAAATCATAGTGAATCTTCAGGGACACATTTAAAGATTTAGAATGGAAATTTATAACCTTGGAGGGGTATTTAGAAAAAAAAATTAATTCTGACATCCCATGATCTAAATATCTATCTCAGTAAGTTATTCAATGAAAATAAAAGAAAGGGAATGGTAAACACAAGATAAGAAATTAATAAAATACAAAGAAAAGCACACAGAGAAAGATTTAAAAACTGAGGAGTTTGAAAAATAATAGTTTAATAATGGAAAGACTTTTAAGAGAGACGTTGAAAGAAAATCCAAACTATCAAGAATTAAAAATATAAAAGACGTAAAAAGACAAGAACAACTTTATAAAATTTAGGTAAAATGAACAGATTGCTAATGAAATACAATTTAGTAAAACTGACACAAGAAGCAGACAATCTAAATATTCCTATACCTATTAAAAACTGCAGCTCTATTTAAAATTTTTAGAAAAAACCTTATGCTGACCAACTGGCATGACTCAGAGGTTGAGCATGGACCTATGAATCAGGAGGTCACAGTTCAATTCTTGGTCAGGGCACATGCCTGGGTTGCGGGCTCGATCTTCAGTGTGGGGTGTGCAGGAGGTAGCCATCTATGATTCCTTCTCATCACTGATGTTTCCATCTCTCTTTCCCTCTCTCCCTTCCTCTTTGAAATCAATAAATAAATATATATATATATATATATATATATATATATATATATATATATATATATTTTTTTTTTTTTTTTAAACTTTAGGCTGAGATGACTACATAACTGAATTATTCCAAATATTTAAAGAATTAACATCAATCTTATAAAAAACTGTTCTAGAGAATATAAAAAGAGTGAAATTCTCAACTTATGTTATGAGACCGTAATAAAAATCATACCAAAATCTGACAAACACATAAACATACTTACAAAATCCTATCTAAAATATTGCCCCCCCCCAAAAAAAAAATCCAGAAGCATGTTGAATTAATTCCAGGACTACACAATTGGTTATAACATCTAAAAATAAATAATATAATTCATCACATTAACAGAATAAAGAATAAAAATATATGATTATCTTAATAGTTTCAAAGAAAGCATATGATAATATTTCACATGCTGTCATGGTGAAACTGGTTATACTAAGTCTTCCTTAAGCTATCTAAAAAATACCTAACATCTGAAAGTGAGATTCAATAGTGAATATTGAAAGATTTATCTATGAAATTAAGGGGGGGCTAAAATATCTACTTATCACCATTTTTGTTCAATATTTTTCTCAGGGTCCAAGTAAGAAAAATAAAGAAAAAGAATTACAATAATTTCAAAAAATAAATAAAACTGTTTTAAATCAACATGTTACATATATAAAACATATAAATCTAAAGACAATTTTTCACCTTAAGTGATTATAAGAATCTTATAGGATAAAAGATTAATATAAAATCAATTTTATTTCCATTTAAAAGCAATAAAATAATCAGAAAAATATTTAATAATAGCATCAAAATATCAACTATATGAGCATAAATATAATTAAGAATTATACAAAATTATCAAAATAAATGAAGATATAACTAATGAGGATTATGAATGTTCATGGATGGAAGAATAATATTGTAAAGATTTATTTTTTAATTCACCTATAGGTTTCATGCACTTCCAATTAAAATCCAACACATTTATTTTTTAAACTGACAGCTTTTTCTAAAATTTATATGAAAATGTAAGTGGTCAAGAAAAGTGTAAAAAAAAACAAACTTTAAAAAGGACAAACAAAATTGGAGAACTTACATACCCGGATATCAAATTATAAAGATAGAATATGTAAGAGAATGTTGTACTAAGTCAAGCAAACCAAATAGATGAATGAAATGGAACAGTCAACATTCAGAATTACACGTCAACTAGTGACATGTATCACTGCAGAACAGTTGGAAGAATATGGACTTTTTCAATAAATTGAGTTTGCTCACTGTACAGGGATATGTGCTTAGTCAATCCATATGGACAATCATTAGACTGGACAACCTACTTCACATTAAAAAAAAGTGAAGTGTTAAGAATAAAGGGAGTAAAAATGTAAATGTAACTTAACACAGAAAAATATTTTTCTGACATTGCAAAAGACAAGTTTTCTTTAAATAAACGTTGATAAATTATCCTATCCTATCTAATAATAGACAAATATGCAAATTGACCATACCTCCGACACGCCCACAAGCCACGCCCACCATCCAATCAGAGCGAGTATGCAAATTAACCCAAACCAAGATGGCTACAGCCACAGAGAGCAAGGTTTCCTAGGTAACAGAGGAAGCCAAGCTTTCCGCCTGCCCTTGCCAGGCCTAAGCCTCCACTCAAGCTACAAAGTTTCAATTATAGAAGGTAAACAAATTCAAACAAATGGCGGAAGAATGGAGCTTGAGAGAGCAGGCCAGGGTTGCCGCCGGCAACAGGGGAAGCAAAGCTTTCAGCACACCCTGGCCGGGCCCACCCGCTTAAGGCAACAAAGTTTCAATTATAACCCCAACAGAAATGGCTGCCGGCCTGGAGGGAGCCCCAGGCTTGGCTCCGCTCCAGGCTACAAAGTTTCAATTGTAGAAGGAAAATAAATTCCAGATACCAAGGCCTCCGCTTGGGTTGCCAGGGGGCGTGGCCGGCCTGCAAACCACCACAGGCCCCTCGCTCAGGCTGCCCCACACCCCAAGGGAACCCCCACGTGATCTGGGATGCCCTTCAGGGCAAACCAGCTGCCCCCACCCCTGTACCAGGCCTCTATCCTATCTAATAAAAGAGTAATATGCAGATTGATCATCACTGCAACACACAATATAGCTGCCCCCATGTGGTCAAAGATCCTGCCCCCATGTGGACACAAGATGGCCACTACAAGATGGCCAGCAGGAGAGGGCAGTTGGGAGGCACCCAGCCTGCAAGGGAGGGCAGTTGAGAGGGACCAGGCCTGCAAGGGAGGGCAGTTGGAGGTGATCAACCCTGCAGGAGAGGGCAGTTAGGGGTGACCAGGTCGGCAGAGGAGGGAAGTTGGGGGCAAACAGGCTGGCAGCAGAGTGGTTAGGGGGTGATCAGGCTGCAGGCAGAAGCAGTTAGGGGCAATCAGGAAGGCAGGCAGGCAAGCAGTTGGGAGCCAGCAGTCCTGGATTGTGAGAGGGATGTCCGGCTGCCCGTTTAGGCCCGATCCCACCGGGATCAGGCCACATCCCCTGAGGGGTCTCAGATTGGAGAGGGTGCAGGCTGGGCTGAGGGACAACCCCTCCCTCTGTGCACGAATTTTGTGCACTGGGCCTCTAGTAAATTATCCTATCCTATCTAATAATAGACAAATATGCAAATTGACCATACCTCCGACATAAAAGCCTAATATGCTAAGTGTCTGGTCATCCATTCAACCAATCAAAGCATAATATGCTAATGATATGCTAAGGCTGCTCAACCACTTGCTATGACGTGCACTGACAACCAGGGGGCAGATGCTCCGACCAGCAGGTTAGCTTGCTGCTGGGGTCCGGCTGATTGGGACTTAGCCAGATGGGCCGGACATGCTCTGGAGCCCTCCTGCAGTCCCTCCCCAGCTGGCCAACCTTCCGCATCCCCCCGCCCTGGCCCTGATCATGCACCGGTGGGGTCCCTGGGCCTGGCCTGCGCCCTCTCGCAATCCGGTACCCCTTCGGGGTCAGTTTTGGCTTGATCTTGCAGGCCAGGCCAAGGGACCCCACTGGTGCACGAATTCATGCACCGGGCCTCTAGTATTAAAATAAAGAAGGGATTCTTATCAAAAGACCCTAGTAGGAGAGTAAAGATGTATGCCACAGTAGGAGAATATATTTACAATGCAAAATATATGAAGACATTATACCAATCACTATGTAAATGACAACCAACCAACATAAATGATCAAGAATCTTTTGCAACTTCTCAAAAATGGATAATTCATTGTCAACAACATAAGATAAAGCATTTAATCTTCTAAATCGCCAGGAAAATGTAAACTAATTTCACAATGATTTACAATTGCTTATCACCAACATCAATATGAATGAAATTGAAGATTGTCCTGGCCAGTGCTGCTAAGTGGTTAGAGTGTCCACATGTGCACCTAAGGGTCTCAGGTTCAATTCCCAGTCAAGGGCATGTAGCTAGGTTGCAGGCTTTGGCCCAATCAGGGCTCCTGTGGGAGGCAACCAATCGATGTGTCTCTCTCACATCTATGTTTCTCTCTCTCTCTCTCCTCACCCACCTTCCTCCCTTCCACTCTCTCTAAGAATCAATGGAAAAAAATATCCTCTGGTGAGAATTAACAAATGAAAAATTTTTTAATTGAAAAAAACAAACACTGAAAACATCAAGCCCTGGCAAGGATGAGGAGAAGCTGGAAATCTCATCTTTTTCACTTTGGAAAACTGTTTGGTACTCTCTACTCAAGATGAACATGTACATACATACCCTATCACCTCCTCCCCAAACATCACAAGTCTAAATATAAACGCAATAAAAATACATACATAGATTGACTGATAGGTTTGCATAACTACAATATTTGGATAGATGCAAACCAGAAATAATCCAAATGTCAATAAAGATTAGTGGAATTCATATTAATAGATAACTAGTTCTAATTAACAGAGTGGAACAACAGCCATACACATAACTTTCAGTGAAGAAATCAAACACAAAGTAATACATAGTGTATGATTCCATTCAGGCAAAACTAATCTATAGTGGAAAAAGTGGCTTCCTTTGGAGAAAGTGGGCAGTAAAATGGCAAGGACACAGAAGGACATTTGTGAAAATTCTCAAGTTATATACTTATTTGTGCACATTTCTGTAAGCACATTATAATTTGATAAAAATGATTTAAAAACAGATTAAAATAATGGGAATTATAATGTGAAAGGTAAAACATAATGTCAAAATTAATCACAAAAGAAAACAAAGCATGATTAGTGTTAGGACTTTGTACTAGACACTAAATCTAATTTTCTTGACTTGTTCTTTATTTAAATAAAGTTTTGAAAAATTCTTTGGAAAGATTAAATTATTACTAAATAAAATATTGCATATTAAATGCAAAAGGAATAAATTAGAGGATTAATTCAATATACCCACAGGGTATTCTGGATTAAATGAGAAAAATCTTGATTATAGAATTTTACTATTAAAAATAGAAAGTTTGCATGCTTGATGGACTGTATATTTGCATTAATGACTTAGACTACTTGGGCTTATCACCAATTGGAAGTACCAACAGCTTCTCAAATAATTTTAACCCCAATTAAATGTCTTATCTTTTCTCCAAAGCTGCTTATGCTTCCCTGTTCCTAGTTGCTATAAATGACAGCCTAGTATCCTAATAATTTACATTTAAAGCCTCAGTGCTATCCTTGACACTGCCCTCTCTCTTCTATGGATCCTTTGGTCTTATTAGCTTTCAGATCTATCAAAACGTTTACATTCCAGTGACCAACCTCTCATTCAAGCCCACAATTACTCTCTCCTAAATTATTGCAAATAGTCTTTTCACTTCTAACCTCTTGATGTCAGTCAGGGCTATGCAAGGTAGTAGTCTTCATAGCAGTCTTTTTTGTGGGCAGCACTAATAATTTTATTCTTCATTTCAGATTTTTAATTGAGTTCCTATTACCTGGAGAATAAACTCTAGTATTCTTAGTTTGACTTCCAAGGCCATCCAAAATCTAGCCCCAAACTAATTTCCAACAAGCATGTTATATTCCAGTAATGCAACAGTAATTACATTCACCTCACTTTTCTGCCCGTTTCTTTTATTGTACTGCTCCCATTGTCGAAAATGATTTTTTTTCCATTTTTCCACAATTCTAAATCCTCTACAGTTAAAACTCAATTTGTCATGAAGGGTTTTGCTACTGAGTGAGGTCATAAAAACTGCAGAGTAAGAACTTAAGTGGTTTTTTAAATTCATCAGGCTTTAGAATCACCTGAGAAGCTTTTAAAATTAACCAGCACTGGAGTCGTATCTGCAGACTCTAAGAGAGCATAGCTAGAGTTACTAAAGTCTGTGAATCTGAAAAGAAAGTCCTTTTGTGACAGCATGGATGGACCTGGAGAGTATTATGCTAAGTGAAATAAGCCAATCAGAGAAAAACAAATACCATATGATCTCATTTATATGTGGAATCTAATGAATAAAATAAGCCAACAAACAAAATAGAAATAGATTCATAGATAAAGAACAGACTGACAGCTGTTAAAGGGGAGAAGGGATTGAGGGACTGAATGAAAAAAGTGAAGGGACTAGGCCAAAAAAAAAAAAAGGAAAAGAAAAAAACAACTCATAGACACAGACAAGAGTATCATGATTATCAGAGGGAGAAGGGGGAGGGGGTGAATGGAGACAGAAGCGGGTATAGGGGGGATAAATGGTGATGGAAGTAGATTTGACTTGGTGTCATGAAAAAAGCAATACAATATACAGATGATATAGAATTTTATTAACTTGAAACCTATAGACTTTATTAACCAATGTCACCCAAATAAATTCAATAAAAATTTTTTTAAAAAGGAAAGTCCTTCTGGTGTTGACTGTTGCCACCAGTTCAACACCATTCCAGAGTAGTTTTGGGGGACCTGATGGACTAAAATTTGTGGGCACAGAGGATGGGAGGGCTACACAGACAACTAAGGTTGTATCATATCTGACTTCGCATGTGTAGCAACAACCATGATCACAAAATGAAGATTGAAGTAAAATAAAATTGCTTGCAGTCTACTTCTGATAAGATTCTGAAAGCACCTACCAAACTGACTAACCTATAGATAATACAGTATTTATAAACTCTGGAAAAATTACCAAAAAATAAATCATAAAAACAGTATAGCAAAGAAACTGAGCAGATTCTAGAGAAAAGACATTTGGAAGAAAGGAAGAGTATAGTGCCAAAAACATCGTAAGAAAACAGTCAACACATGAAAATTGCATAGAAAATATTGAAAGCAATCAGAAGGAAAAAAAAGCAAACAAGCAAAAGCAAAACGTATTTTGTATACAGGAAACACTGCTTTGAATACCACTGACTTCTCATTGGTAACAACTGAGGGCAAAGAAAAGTTGGAACATCTCTAAGGCGCTAAACAAACAAAACAAACAACAATAAAAACTTATCAACCAAGAATTCTATAACACAATTTTTTTTTCATGAATGTAGGCAGATCTCCAGTTTCCACCTAAGATGTAAGAGTGTCGCTCCCATCCTAATAACAAGAAAAAGAGGATAATGGACAAAATTATGTTTCTTAGACACATCAAAAAGCTGAGGTAATAGAACAACCAACTACTCTGATATCAAAGGAAAGGTAGGGCAGGGGCACTGTTGTAATAGCTGCAGCAGGAGAAGATCACATCTTCACACAAGAGGATAAAAAGAATTTGGCTAAATTTTGGTGAATTGTAAAATATAAGTCCCAGGAAGAGAGAGTGTAACAAAACAGAAACCCTGAGAAGGGGCACTTTGCACTCACCAGAGACTCTTCTTCAAGGACTCCACTCGCTAGATACACAGGACTCAACTTGTGCATAAGAATCTATGGGTCAAAGAGTGGGAGCAAGAGGAAGTTGGAGAAAGCCTGTTTCTCCAACTTGTGCCGCATGGATGTTGCAGGCCAAGGTGTTGCAGGCCAAGAGGAGGAGAGTAGCAGCCTTTGGGGAAAGACACTAAGGTGCCTTCTCCTCTAAGTCGTAAAAGGGTTAAGCCACAAGGCAAAGGGCAGCAAATCCTATGCCTGAGGACAGAGTACAAGATTCACTGTGGCTGGAGAAAGTGGAGGAAGGGAAAAGGAAAATCATCTCATTCCCTTGAAGAAGAGCAGGAAACTATCCTGGACTGAGTCCACTCCTAACACGGGGGGCAGTGACAGGATGGTTGAGAGAACCCCACCCCTGAGAACCAGGGACTCGGGATCTGAGTAAAACTAAGGCTGAACCAGGAAAACAGAGATCAATTCCCTTGTTTCTCAAAACAGGCCAGCATGCACAAGAAACAGTCAAAAACAATTTGCCACTCAGAGAAGCAAAAACTTGGAAATAGACCCTCTCTGAGGGTATCCGATATATCTAACATTTTAAAGTGGTGTGACATCCAATACTTAGATAACAGATTAAATAACAAAATAATAATGCACATCACACTATTTCAGATAGATAGGCAGCAGAAAGACAGGTAGAAGGTATAGATGAGATAGATAGATAGATAGATAGATAGATAGATAGATAGATAGATAGATAGATAGATATTTGTACCATGGAAAATATCTTAGAAGCAAATTCAGGAAACATAAACATTGAATACTTCAGGGAGTGAATTTTACAGAGAGGTAAGAAGCTTTAACTCATTATTTTATTCATCACTACGATATTTGATTATTATTTTAGTAAAGTTCTTTTTCAAGTATTTCATAAAAGTTAAAATTATTGTATTGATGTTGACAAAGATGCAGGAAAGCCACTACTCGCAAGAATTACTGACCAATTTTTAGATTAATATAACTTTTTTGGAAAACATGTTGGGTTTCAGGGGGTCCTCTGGGACTAGGGAGTGCTGGGTTGAGAGCCACTGAGTGCCCCACTGAGCCGCCCCTTTTCTAGGCTCCTGCCTGGGGGCCTGGCCCACACCACCTATCATGCAAACCTTGCCACACCCAAGGCTCCGAGTGTCATGGTGCTGCCTGCACTGCCTCCTCCCAGATGCCTGGCCAGGGGTGCGGAAGGAGCTCTGCCCAGGAGCTGGGCTGGGGAGGAACCCCTTAGGCTTGGATGGGAGGCGGGTGAACTGCGCATGCTCGGCCGCAAATCTCGAGCCTTCCGGAAGCCGGCAGGGCCAGGCTGCTGGGTGGTCTCCTGGCGTGGAACCGTGAGCCCTAGATTTGGGAAGGTTAAGGCTACTAGCAACGCCAACGCTTCCTTGTACTGCACATCTTCGGGTCCATTTGTTCCGCCCAGCAGCAGTGAGGTGTCACAAATTTGCCTCAGGAGACCATAGCTGCCCTTTAGTTCCTCGAGCCTGGTCCCTGGTCTCTGACCCAACTGGGCTGTTAGCCCCCTGCAATGTGGGAGATGCTCCTTCACCCAGTGGGAGTGTGAAATTGTCAGTGAGATGGCGGCAGTCTGCAATATTTTAAAAAGGCATTAATTCTAAGACTTCTTACATGCTAATCGCCTTGTCAGAGTCAGTTTCATGAAGAACTCAACCTGCAAGAGACTGTTGCCCACAAGGTAACACTGCTGGCTATGTAACTGAATCTTCAGTGGGCGAGTCCTCTGTTCTGACTGTCTGGTCAAGAATTCCCTGGTACTGGCTCTGGAAGGCCTGCTGGCATCTACCACTGAAGGCTATGGCTGGAAAGCTCATGATACTTGCTCTTGGGACCCAGCCACCATGGTGTGAGGAAACCTAAGCCTGTGGAGAGAACAGCATACAGCACCAACGGAAAGCCATCTTTTGTATTCAGCATTGCCAGTTTCTTCCCTGTAGGTGAGCATTTGGAGGCAGGCTTCAACACTTACCATCTCCTCAGGTATGTCATGAGCAAGATTGAAATCATTTTTGCATTCTAGCCACTGTGCACAATGCTCAAGGCATTGTTGAGTTTTCCTGGACATAAACTCCAAAGTCTGAAAGTCATTGCTACTTTGTTTCTTATTCACTATCATCAAAGCATAGCCTTTGTCCAACCACAGCCTTTAAAAGCCCCCAGACCATGGGCAGTGACTCAATGAAAACAGGAGTAGAAAAGATCTGGATCTAAAACAACAGAAACAGCAGCAGCACAGCCTTGTCATCAGCCCCTTGCCCCTCGATATTAATAAGATGAGAGGGCCCTAACTGGTTTGGCTCAGTGCCGTGGTCGGCAAACTGCGGCTCTTTGGACCCTTTAGTGTGGCTCTTCCACAAAATACCACGGCCTGGGCGAGTCTATTTTGAAGAAGTGGCATTAGAAGAAGTTTAAGTTTAAAAAAATTGGCTCTCAAAAGAAATTTCAATCGTTGTACTGGTGATATTTGGTTCTGTTGACTAATGAGTTTGCCGACCACTGACTCAGTGGATAGAGCGTCGGCCTGCAGACTCAAGGATCCCAGGTTAGATTCCAGTCAAGGGCATGTACCTTGGTTGCGGGCACATCCCCAATAGGGGGTGTGCAGGAGGCAGCTGATTGATCTTTCTCTCTCATCCATGTTTCTAACTTTCTATCCCTCTCCCTTCCTCTCTGTAAAAAATCAATAATTTTTTTTTTTTTAAAGATGGAAGGGTGGGACTGCTGTCCTGGCCTCCATAATTATATTGTGTGGGAACTTTGGGAAAATTTTTCTTTTTAAGACAGACTTGATATTCATGTAGTCATAATTTTACCTTTCCTCAAATATTACAATAGAGGAACAAGCATTCCTTGTGATATACCCCATAATACTGCCTTCTCTAGGCCAGATATTCAGTACCTTGGTTTTAAATCTTGTTTATTGCAGGTTCAAACTTCTGCTGAAGGAATGGGTTGTAAGGATTAGTTTTGTGGTTGCACTTTAGAAATATGTGGTGATGCATATTCAATTACTTTGTCAAGTAGCAATTGCAAGTAAAGTCATGTTGGTTCACAGATATTAGCCCTTTACACAATATGATCACTAAATACATTTTTGTGATGTCAAAGGCTCATTTATTTTCTCTTCTGTGTCATATTGGAAATCTACCATTTGTTATGGAAGAATTGTGACTTTAACATTTCACCAGATTGGAGTATAGATTATGTCTCACCCTTTTATTATTAAATGTTTTTATTTTCTTCGAGTTAACAAAAAGAAAACATTTTGATGATATAATCATTAGACATTGAGTATGCTAAAAGAGTGTCCATTTTTCTCTTTTTTAGCATAAATTTTAATCATGGACCTATATCCTAAGAAAGTAATCCAAAATTTTGGAAACAATTATATGTGTAAATGTATTTAACAAAGTACTCTACTGAATCTTTTACATTTATCTACAATTTTCAACTTAGGATAATTCAATTTTTATGGCACTTCCACTTTATGGACATGATATAATCATTAGAAATGATTGTTATAAAGACTACACAATATGAACAATGAATGTGATATGATTGCTAATTGCAAAGTGAAGATTAAAAGAGACAATGCTGCAAAATTGTGCATAGACAAAGAACCAAGTCTACTAAATTTGTGTCCTGGAAAATTTACCACCCTACACTTCAGTACTCATATCTATAAAATGAATGTAATAATACATATATCATAGATTTTTCACTAGAACTGAATGAGAAAATAACTGAAGTACACACATTAGCTTTGTGCTCAATAAATATTACTTATTAGTATTATTACTATATATTATGAAAATGGAATTTTAAATAGACAAACATGCAGATATAATTGGTATTGGAGTCAAATATATATATACATATACATATACATATACATATACATATACATACATACATATATATATATATATATATATATATATATATATATATTCTTTGCTGATGTCATTGGAATTATTTTCCTTTTCTGCATTTTCCAGTTTTTTCATAATGTGGATCACTGTGTTACCTTCATACTCTGGAAAATTAATTATATTGAATAATGTGGCCTTTCTTTATAATTGAAAATTTTCTGCTTAGGACAAATCTGCTCAATATGGAACTATCATCCATATTTGGAACCTTCCTTCAGAGTCCTTTCAAATGCCTAATTTGGGGAGGAATAAAGCTGTTTCTTATATTCTGCTTATACTTGAACTTTAGTGTCCTATCAAAGTGATTCTCTTAGATAAAATTCTCTTTTGCTGGAATACTTAAAGCTTCTAGAAAAAAAAAAGACCAAACTTCATTTGGGAAAAACAATGCTCTAACAGTCCAGAAAATGACAGAAGTTAATTACAGCACTGGGCCCTGTTCCGAAGTGAGGTTCTTAGCTCATTTTGGAGCCAAAGATTTGTAAGGCCACAGGACAAATCCCTGACACACATGTGACTGATGACATTGCCCTAGATCTAGTAAGTGTGACTTTATTCAAATACATCCCTGGACTGCTGACAATACCCACATCCATACCATTCCAAATGAAAGCATGAAGAAGCAATTTTCAGGTGAACTGAAGAAGAAAATCATATGTTTGCACCAAGGGAAGTAGCAAATTTATGAGAACAATATGGGTGAAATGACACGTTTGTGGGATGATTTTGGTACATTTGCATGTGAATGCTCACTCAGCAGGAACTGTGAGAGGACAAAGTGGGGAGAAACAAATAAGTCAATTCTTACCCATAAAGTTGAAACTGCTGTAAATAGTTAGAAATTTGGAATAGAAATGTGTTTGTGTGTGTGTCTGTGTGTGTGTGTGTGTACACTTTTTCCTCCCAGAAAGAAATTAAGGAGAAAAAATTACTTGGTTTTTATTTGACTTCAAAATTAACACTGAAGAAAGTTTTGCTAATCATGTGTGATTACAGCTTTGAAAAAAGCATCTATAAATGTCTTATGTGTTGACAATTCAATACCCAAGGAATTTCATCAAATGGATGAATTACTAAGTAGTTTTTACAAAAGTAACATAGTAATAATTATAATAAAAGTAAATAACAAAATACTAAAGATAATAATAAATGTAAGATAATATATTCTAATGTATAGGCAGTTTTGTCTCTGGATCCTTCTTATAAATGGGTTTTCAAAAAACTAGGTTTATAATAAAAATAAAGCTATCCTATCCACAAATTTTGTAATGCTGTTTTCTTGTCCACTGCTACCATCTCTTCCTTCCTTAAAATGCCATTCTATAGATGTGCCACATACATTAAATCTTTTAATGGTACTGTAGCATTTCTTATGGCTGATTTTTTGCAACTGTGGGGTTCCATTTTACAGCAAGAACTTACTCTAGCTTTTCTACATGTACACTCCATCAGCAAAGCTAAATTACAGGAGAGCATTTGGTCCTATAATCTTACGTAAGTTGTAGTTTATTCAAGTCGATAGTATGCACTGTGGATAAAGGAGTAGAAAACAGATTCTGTCATAATCTGCTGTACCATTTTAAGGGCAATTTAGCAGTAACTTAAAAACCAGTACTGAAAATTTGGCCTATTTGGCCATGTGGTTCAATATCTATTCATTTATACAAAAGTCCACATCCTATCTAATAAAGAGGGAATATGATAATTGACCCTCATGCCATCGCAAGGATGGCAGCACCCACAGCCAATAAGGAGGGAATATGCTAATTGACTGCCCCACCATCAAAGATGGTGGCACCCAAGCCACAAGATGGTGGCGGCCAGTCCCCTCAGCCCCGCCGGGGTGGCAGGCATACGGCAAGGGGGCAAGCCAAGTGGCTCCGCGTACCTGACTCTGGAGTCCCCCTGTCCCCTCAGCACCCCAGCCACCCAGAACCGGCCAAGGCGCATGCAAGCCTCGGATGGCAGCTGGGGATGGCGGCTGCCCAGCCGTCCAGGGCCACCCGAGGCTCAGGTAATCAGGGCCAGCCAAGGCTTGCGCTGCCAGCAGTGGCAGCAGCAGAGGTGTGATGGGGCGTCGCCTTCCCCTGATCACCAGGTCACCCCACCCCTGAGGGCTCCCAGACTGTGAGAGGGGGCAGGCTGGGCTGAGGGAACCCCCCCTCCAGTGCATGAATTTTCATGCACTGGGCCTCTAGTATTGTAATAAGATGGGTATAAGGAGGTTCATAGAGGATATGCTCAACACAATGAACCACTGGAGATATTCCAAATGTGTATTAATTGAGAAGCACATAAATAAGTTATTATTTTATAAATAGTTCTGTGAAAAACTATGAAGTTATTGAGGATAATAGGCTTATGGGCCTGACATTGAAAAATATTTCAGAAAGGATTTAACTTAAGAAAAGCAAATTGGGTGGTAAAAGATGAACATTATAATACAATTGTGTAAAATAACTATATCATTATATTTATCTGTGTGCAAATTTAAGTGCATTTAAAAGGTCAGGAAAAGTGCACATCAAGAGTAGAGATTATCCTGGGACGTGAGCTGGGATAGCACATATGTGCATATGGGTGTGCATGTGTGAGAATTTTTTATTCTCTATCTTTTTCTATTTTTTGTTTATTAAGTGTTAATGTATTTCTTTAATTGTTAATGTAATTGAAAATAAAATTTGATGTTTCATATGTGAGATATTTTATATATAGGAGAAACTACTAGAAAGCAGTAAATCCAATCTAATAAAGAAGGAATATGCAAATTGACTGACACGCCATCACAAAGATGGTGGTACCCAGTCCCCTCAGGCTCACCGGAGTCCCCCAGTCCTTTCAGCCCAGCCGGCAGGGCGGCAGGCGCATGGTGCGGCCGGACCCGCCCTTAGGCCCCCGGCCACCCAGGGCCAGCCTCAGGCACAGGCAAGCCTCAGATGGCAGCTGCCCAGACGACGCCCCAGGTACAGCCAATGCCCAAAGCACAGGCAAGCCCTGGATGTCGGCTGCCCAGCTGCCTAGGGCCGGCCTGAGGTGCAGGAAAGCCTTGGATGGTGGCTGCCAAGCTGCCCAGGGCTGACCAAGGCTCAGGTAACCAGGTCTGGCCAAGGCTTGCATTGCCAGCAATGGCAGCAGCAGAGGTAATGATGGGGGCATCGCTTTTCCCTGATCGCCGGGTCACTTCCCACCCCTGAGGGCTCCCAAACTGTGAGAGGGGGCAGGCCAGGCTGAGAGACCCCCCTCCAGTGCATGAATTTTCATGTACCAGGCCTCTAGTCCATATATATATATATATCCTCTCTAATAAAATGGTAATATGCAAATTAACCATCACTCTGCTACATAAGCCACGCCCACCAGCCAAGCCACGCCCACCAGCCAATCAGGGAGAGTATGCAAATTAACCCCAATCCAAGATGGCTACAGCCACAGAGAGCAAGGTTTCCCAGGTAACAGAGGAAGCCAAGCTTTCCATAGCTGTTGCAGGCCTAAGCCTCCACTCAAGCTACAAAGTTTCAATTATAGAAGGTAAACAAATTCAAACAAATGGCGGCAGAATGCAGCTTGAGAGAGCAGGCCAGGGTTGCCGGCGGCAACAGGGGAAGCAAAGCTTTCCGTACACCCTGGCTGGGCTCACCCGCTTAAGGCTACAAAGTTTCAATTGTAGAAGGTGAATTAACTGCCAAAGAAATGGCTGCCACCCCAGAGGGAGCAGCAGGCTTGGCTCCGCCCCAGGCTACAAAGTTTCAATTGTAGAAGGAAAATAAATTCCAGATACAAGGGCCTCCCCTTGGGTTGCCAGGGGGCGTGGTCGGCCCGCAAACCACCACAGGCCCCTCGCTCAGGCCGCCCCACGCCCCAAGGGAACCCCCACCCTTATCTGTGACACCCTTCAGGGCAAACCAGCTGGCCCCCACCCGTGCACCAGGCCTCTATCCTATCTAATAAAAGAGTAATATACAGATTGATCATCACTGCAATACATAATATAGCTGCCCCCATGTGGTCAAAGATCCTGTCCCCATGTGGACACAAGATGGCCACCACAAGATGGCCAGCAGGAGAGGGCATTTGGGAGGCACCCGGCCTGCAAGGGAGGGCAGTTGTGAGGCACCAGGCTTGCAAGGGAGGGCAGTTGGAGGTGATCAACCCTGCAGGAGAGGGCAGTTAGGATGACCAGGCTGGCAGAGGAGGGAAGTTGGGGGCAAACAGGCTGGCAGGGGAGCAGTTAAGCATAAACCAGGCTGGCAGCGGAGTGGTTAGGGGGTGATCAGGCTGGCAGGCAAAAGCGGTTAGGGGCAATCAGGAAGGCAGGCAGGCAAGCAGTTGGGAGCCAGCAGTCCTGGATTGTGAGAGGGATGTCCGACTGCCCGTTTAGGCCCGATCCCACCAGGATCAGGCCTAAACGGGCAGTCGGACATCCCTCCAGTTGTCCCAGATTGGAGAGGGTACAGGCTGGGCTGAGGGACAACCCCCCGCCGTGCACGAATTTCGTGCACCGGGCTTCTAGTATATATATATATGCCTAAGCGACTAGCCAACCTGCCGACCGTTCAACCGTCCAACTGGTAGCTATCATACACAATGACCACCAGGGGGGCAGACACTCAACACAGGAGTGGAAACCACAGGCATGGAAAATGGAACAGATTGATGAATCTCAGAGGGAAAGTGGGGAGGACAGGAAGAGATTAACCAAAGATCTTATATGCATACTAGAGGCCCAGTGCACAGATTCGTGCACCAGTGGGGTCCTTCAGCCTGGCCTGCGCCCTCTTGCAATCCAGGACCCCTCAGGGGATGTCAGAGAGTCGATTTCAGCCCGATCTCCGCAGGCAGGCTGAGGGTCTCTAGTAAAGAATAACAATATCAAAGAGATTATGAACAATTACCCTGTATCAACATTTAATCACAGGTTTTCAGAGAACAAAAAGATAATTCACAGTGAAAGAAGTACTTTCTAAGACCAAAACTCTGAAATTTTAAAAAATTTAAAACTAAACAGAAACAATAAAAATTCTTAATATCATCGCAAGAAATCAGAAACACCAATCAGAAAGGATATATGCACCCCTATGTTTATAGCAGCACAATTTATAATAACTAAGATTTGGAAACAGCCTAAGTGCCCATCAATAGATGAGTGGATTAAAGAATAGTGGTACATCTACAAAATGGAATACTACGCTGCTACAAAAAAAGAAGGAACTCTTACCATTTGCAACAGCATGGATGGAACTGGAGAGTATTATGCTAAGAGAAATAAACCAGTCGGAGAAAGATAAATATCACATGATCTCACTCATTGGTAGACTATAATGAACAACATAAACTGATGAACAAAAATAGAGCCAGAGTTATAGAAGCATCAAACAGACCATCCAACCTAAGAGAGAAGGTAGGGGAGGAGAGGGAGAGGTAAGAGATCAACCAAAGGACTTATATGCACGCATATGAGCATAACCAATGGACATAGACAGTAGGGGTGTTGAGGGCATGTGCTAGGGGGTGGGAAAAGCTGGGGAGAGGTCAATGGGGAGAAAAGGAGACTTATGTAATATTTTAAACAATGAAGAATTTAAATAAAAATAAATAAAATTCTTAATATCTAGCATGGTGTCTGGCACATAGTAGCTATTGAATAATTATTTGTTAAATGCCAATAATTGTCAAGAGATTTTTGGATAAGTTACATCTCTGCTGCAGAGGGCTCCTGTTTGTCAAATAAATTGGTTTTCCTAAATTATTTTAATATCCCATTAAGGTACAAAATCTTCATTTAATAGATCATATCATTTCTATGTCAATATATTATGCTATAATTTGTAAGAAATTTTCTGGGACTTCCAATTTTGAAAAAAATCCATCCCATCATTTATAGAAGTAGTGATGAGGTGTTTTACTTCTTTGAATATTTAATTTAGAAAATATAACCATCATGTGTATGCCTCCTATTGGCAAGGTATATAATTTCACTGACAAGGCATCCATTTCATGCCTACAAACTTGGAAAACAATTCCTAAAACTGCCACTAAAAGGAGACCTATGAATTACTATTTCAGAATTGAGTCTGGTTTTAATAAGGTATACAATCACAGTAAGTTAGTAGAAAACTTAAAATCTATTTGTCTACATGAAAATGTTAAGAGAAAGGGATACTTCCTAGAAGAAAAATATTTCTCTGAAAACAGACAAGATAGGTTTTATTAGAAAATTAGGAAAAAAAGATGGCGACCGGCAGGAAGGTAGGGAGAGAGAGAGTGTGAGTGAGGAACCCACAGAGGAGAGTGTAGATGTGTGTGGTGTGTGTGTGTGTGTATGAGATAGGGTCAGTTAGATTCTGCAGGTCTTCCAAGGGGCTCCCGAACAGGGCAGCCCTAGACGGCGGAGCCCCGCGCACAAAGCGGACACTTCTCGGCGGCTGGTGCGGATGCAGAGACCACGCCATCTTGAGAAACAGAGCTGCCTGAGACGCGGATCCTGGCTTCTGACACAAACCAGGACCCTGCAGCCACCGGGGACAGAGAACTGCTATCACAGCTTCAGACAAACAAACAACAAGAATCCAGACTTCCCGGCAGATTTCCGTGAGTCAAAGAGCCTATCCCCCTCCTCGCAGGCACGCTGATAGCGCCACAGTATCTGATAGACTTGCCCCTCCCCCAAGCTGCTGAGCGCCCACAGGTGCGCAGAAAGCGCCATAGTAACTGATAGACGCGCCCTTCGCCCAAGCTGCTCACAGGAGCGCGCACAGACAGCGCCATAGTAACTGATAGACCTGCCCCCAGCCCAAGCTGCCGAGCTTTGCGCAGGGACGCGCTCCCTCTTAGGGAACTTGGCGCGCGCTCGCGCACGGGACAGAAGCAGCTCCCCTTCGGGGAAATCTGTCAGTGCGCACAGAGGGCTCCCCTTCGGGGAATTTGGGGGAATTTGGCTCGCGGGTCACAGCTCCCCCTTCGGAGATTCTTAAGAGCCTGCACAGAGGGGCTTCCCTTTGGGGAATTTGGCGCGCAGGACGGACTCCGCCCCCCTTCTGGGACTTTGGGAGAGTGCACTGAGCCGGCTCACCTTCAGGTTTTTAAGAAAGTGCGCTCTAGCCGGTTTGGCTCAGCAGAGAGAGCACACACAGGACGCAGCTCCACTTCAGGGAATTTGGCACGCCGGACACAGCTGCCTGGGATCCCTGACTCACAGCGCATTCACACTAAGAGCCAGCGACCCCAATTGTTGGTGCGTGCACACACAGGGACCCTGATTCTCAACGAGAAACCGCACAAGGCAACAGAGACTTTGACACTCGAGTCTTGGTGCAGACACAGGGAAACTCTGACTCCTGGCACATGCTAAGGATCTCATTCTCGGCACATACCAACAGTGTGGTGCAGACAGGGCCCCTGATTCTAAATGTGCACACGAGACCACACAGAACACTGGGGACACTGATCCTGGGCAAGTCTGGTTCCCACCAACCAAAGACAGCCACACGTCCTAGTGTCAGAGCACTTCAGTGAAACTAGGGTGGAGCGAAGTCCCCACAGCACACGGCCCAGGTCCACGCAAACAGAAGCTTGAGCTTTCTGGTAATAGCCAGAATGGGGAAACGAAATAACTCACAGAGGAAAGAAAATGTGGAGTCGCCAAGAAAGGAAATTAGTGAAAATGAAGCTTGCAACATGACCGAAAAGGAATTCAGAGTAATGGTCATGGAATTTATACATCGGATGGATGAGAAAATCAACAACTTATGCAAGAATCAGGAAGAAATGAAAAGTGATATAGCTACAATCAAAAACACCATGGAAAGTTTCAACAGTAGACTACAAGAAGCAGAGGACCGAATTAGTGAGTTAGAAGATCAGGTACAGAAACAAGTTCAAGCTGAACAGCAATTGGAGAAAAAAATTAAAAAGCAGGAGGAAAGCCTAAGGGAGCTTCAGGACAACATGAAACGAAGTAACATGCGTATAATAGGGCTGCCAGAAGGACAAGAAGAGCAGCAGGGATTAGAAAATCTATTTGAAGAAATAATGACAGAAAACTTCCCGGATATGGGAAAGATAAAAGTTACGCAAGTAAAGAGAGTCCCAAGCAGGATCAACCCCAAAAGACCCACACCAAGACATGTCATAATTTCAATGGCAAATATAAATGATAAAGAGAGAATCCTAAAGGCGGCAAGAGAGAGACAGAGAGTTACCTACAAAGGAACACCCATCAGATTGTCAAATGATTACTCATCAGAAACACAACAAGCTAGAAGTGAATGGAAGGAGGTATACAAAGTGTTGCAAAGCAAAGGACTGAATCCAAGAATACTATATCCAGCAAGACTATCAATCAAAATTGAAGGGGAAATCAGGAGCTTTGCAGACAAAAAAAGCCTCAGGGAGTTTATCACCACCAAACCAGCAATGCAAGAATTGCTAAAGGGAATACTGTAAAAAGAAGAAATAAACAGGTAAGAAGGAATACAGACACAAAAATAGATATGACTGCAAACAAATACCTTTCAGTAATAACTTTAAATGTAAACGGACTAAATGCTCCAATCAAAAGACATCGAGTAGCTGAATGGATAAAAAAACACGACCCATATATATGCTGTCTACAAGAGACCCACCTCAGAACAAGAGACTCACACAGATTGAAAGTGAAGGGATGGAAAAATATCTTTCAGGCAAATGGAAATGAAAAAAAAGCGGGGGTAGCAATACTTATATCTGACAAAATAGACCTCAAAGTAAATGCCATAACAAGAGATAAGGAAGGCCACTTCATAATACTAAAGGGAGAAATCCAACAAGAAGAAATAATTCTGGTAAACATATACGCTCCCAATATAGGAGCACCCAAATACATAAAAAAACTCCTGGAGGATATCAAGGGAGAGATTAATAGCAACACAATCATAGTAGGAGACTTTAATACCCCACTATCACCACTGGACAAATCCTCTAAACAAAAAATCAGCAAAGAAACAGCAATCCTAAATGACTCACTAGACCAGATGGAATTAATTGACATCTTCAGAACATTTCACCCCAAAGCCACAGAATATACATTCTTCTCAAGTGCACATGGGTCATTTTCAAAGATAGACCATATGCTGGGTCACAGGCAAAGTCTCTTCAAATTCAAGAAGATAGAAATTATATCAAGCATCTTCTCAGATCACAGTGGCATAAAACTGGAAATCAACTACAATAAATACAATCCAAAGAAATCAAACACATGGAGACTAAACAGCATACTATTAAACAAGGACTGGGTCACCAGAAAGATCAAGGAAGAAATAAAAAACATCATGGCAACAAATGACAATGAAAACACAACAATCCAAAATCTATGGGACACAGCGAAAGCAGTCTTGAGAGGGAAGTTCATAGCTCTACAGGCCTATTGCAAAAAACAAGAAACAATGGTAATAAATTACTTAACCCTACAACTCAAAGAGCTAGAAAAAGAGCAGCAAGAAAAGCCCAGTGTAACCAGAAGGAAGGAAATAACAAAGATCAGAGCGGAGATAAATGACATAGAGACCAAAGAAACAATACATAAGATCAACAAAACCAAGAGCTGGTTCTTTGAAAGGATAAACAAGATTGATGGACCTCTAGCCAGGCTCACCAAGAAGCAAAGAGAGTGGACCCAAATAAACAAAATCAGAAATGAAAGAGGTGAAATAACAACAGACCCCGCTGAGATACAAAGGATTGTTACAAAATACTACGAACAACTCTATTCCAACAAACTGGACAACCTGGAGGAAATGGACATATTCCTAGAAAAATATAACCTTCCAAAAATCAATCAAGAAGAATCTAAACAGCTCAATAGGCCAATAACTATGGACGAAATTGAAGCAGTCATCAAAAAGCTTCCGGCAAACAAAAGCCCGGGGCCTGATGGCTTCACAGGAGAGTTTTACCAAACATTCAAGGAAGAACTAAAACCTATCCTCCTCAGACTATTCCAAAAAATTCAAGTGGAAGGAACACTTCCAAGCTCCTTCTATGAAGCCAGCATCACCCTAATACCAAAACCAGATAAAGACAACACAATGAAAGAGAATTACAGACCAATATCCCTCATGAACATAGATGCCAAAATCCTCAACAAAATTCTAGCAAATCGGCTCCAGCAGTACATCAGAAAGATCATACACCATGACCAAGTAGGATTTATCCCAGGAATGCAAGGATGGTACAATATCCGCAAATCAATAAACGTGATACATCACATAAACAAATTGAAAGATAAAAATCACATAGTCATATCAATTGATGCAGAAAAAGCATTTGACAAAATCCAACACCCTTTCTTGATAAAAACTCTCAACAAGGTGGGAATAGATGGCTCATACCTCAACATAATAAAAGCTATATATGATAAACCCACAGCAAACATCATACTCAATGGACAAAAACTAAAAACATTTCCCCTAAGAACAGGAACAAGACAGGGATGCCCACTCTCACCACTCCTGTTTGACATAGTACTGGAAGTATTAGCCATTGCAATTAGGCAAGAAGAAGAAATAAAAGGCATCCAAATTGGAAAAGAACAAGTAAAGCTGTCTTTATTTGCAGACGACATGATATTGTACATAAAAAATCCGAAAGACTCCGTCAAAAAACTAATAGACTTAATAAATGAATTCGGCAATGTAGCAGGATACAAAATTAACGCCAAGAAATCTACGGCCTTTCTATACACCAATAGTGAACTTACAGACAGAGAGACTAAAAAGGCAATCCCATTTACCATCGCACCAAAAAAATTAAGATACCTAGGAATAAACTTAACTAAGGAGGTAAAAGACCTATACACGGAAAACTACAGGACACTGAAAAAAGAGATAGAGGAAGACGTAAACAGATGGAAGAACATACCATGTTCATGGATTGGTAGAATCAACATCATTAAAATGTCCATACTACCCAAAGCAATCTATAGATTCAATGCACTCCCCATTAAAATACCAACGGCATATTTCACAGACCTTGAAAGAACTCTCCAAAAATTCATCTGGAATAAAAAAAGACCCCGAATAGCCACAGCAATCCTGAGAAAGAAGAATAAAGTAGGAGGGATCTCAATACCAGATTTCAAGCTGTATTACAAAGCCACTGTTCTCAAAACAGCCTGGTACTGGCACAAGAACAGACATATAGATCAATGGAACAGAATAGAGAATCCAGATATTGACCCAAACCACTATGCTCAATTAATATTTGACAAAGGAGGCATGAACATACAATGGAATAAAGACAGTCTCTTCAATAAATGGTGTTGGGAAAATTGGACAGATACATGCAAAAAAATGAAGCTTGATCACCAACTTACGCCATACACAAAAATAAACTCAAAATGGATACAGGACTTAAACATAAGACGGGAAACCATAAAAATACTAGAGCAATCCACAGGCAGCAAAATGTCAGACATATGCCAAAAGAAATTCTTCACTGACACTGCCCCTAGGGCAATGGAAGCTAAAGAGAAAATTAACAAATGGGACTACATCAAAATAAAAAGCTTTTTCACAGCAAAAGAAACCATCAACAAAACAACAAGAAGGCCCACTGCATGGGAGAACATATTTGCAAATGGCATCACTGATAA
Organism: Cnephaeus nilssonii; assembly: GCF_951640355.1. Taxonomy (NCBI): domain Eukaryota; kingdom Metazoa; phylum Chordata; class Mammalia; order Chiroptera; family Vespertilionidae; genus Cnephaeus; species Cnephaeus nilssonii. The sequence goes on along the minus strand of NC_137091.1, from coordinate 21,759,031 downwards.
AGGTTTAATCTCCAACATCTACAGGCAGCTTATACAACTTAATAAAAGGAAGATAAATGATCCAATAAAAAAATGGGCAACAGACCTAAATAGAATCTTTTCAAAAGAAGACAGAAGGAAGGCCAAGAGACACATGAAAACATGCTCAACGTCACTAATTATCCGAGAGATGCAAATCAAAACAACAATGCGGTACCATCTCACACCTGTCAGAATGGCTATCATCAACAAATCAACAAACGACAAGTGTTGGCGAGGATGCGGAGAAAAAGGAACCCTCGTGCACTGCTGGTGGGATTGCAGACTGGTGCAGCCACTGTGGAGAACAGTATGGAGTTTCCTCAAAAAACTGAAAATGGAACTCCCATTTGACCCAGTAATCCCACTCCTGGGAATATATCCGAAGAAACTAGAAACACCAATTAGAAAGGATATATGCACCCCTATGTTCATAGCAGCACAATTCACCATAGCTAAGATTTGGAAACAGCCTAGGTGCCCGTCAGCAGATGACTGGATCAGAAAACTGTGGTACATCTACACAATGGAATACTATGCTGCCATAAAAAAGAAGGAATTCTCATCATTTGCAGCAACCTGGGAGGAATTGGAGAACATTATGTTAAGTGAAATAAGTCAGTCAATGAAAGAAAAATACCACATAATCTCACTCATTTATGGATAATAAAGAACATTATAATCTTGAACAAAAAGATAGATACAGAGACAGTAAAGCATCAAACAGACTGTCAAATTACAAGGGGAAGGTTAGGGAGAGGTGGGGGAGATAAGAGATCAATCAAAGGACTTGTATGCATGCATATAAGCATAACCAATGGATGCAAAACTCTGGGGGGTGGGGGCATATATGGGAGGGGGGTGTGGGGAGGGCAATGGTAAGATATGTACACATATAATACCTTAATAAAAAAATTGAAAAAAAATAAAAAATAAAAAATAAAAAATAAAAAAAATAAATAAAAAAAAAGATAGGTTTTATTAAAAATTATGCTAATAAATATGGTGGAGTTTAAGGTTGTATGTGAGAATCTATAAAAGGAAAGCAAAATGATAAATAAGGTAAATGCAAAATGTGTGAACTGTAACTGATTTTTTCCAATTGGAAATAAGTTGTAACTGTAATAAAAGAAATACATGTACTTTGCTTTAAAAAAAAAATCAAAGAAAAACATACAAATGAAAGTAAAAATTACACATAAAATGAATAATCCCACCACCACAGATAACCATGGCTAACATTTTGTTTATATCCTTCCAATCATTTTTTCCCAAAAGTACCTACATGATTGAATTCACAGTATTTTACAATCCACTTTCACTTTAAAATATAGCATTATGCTCTTTATAAATATATCATAATCTATGTCATAATATCATCATCTTCTATTGGTGAATGCTTAAATTATCTCCAACTTTTCACTACTGAAATATAATGAAATGTCTAAAAAATACATGTTTTCATAATGTTTATAAATTCCCAGTTAATATTCTGAACAATAAAATAGACATTACTGCTCTAAGGATGAGATTGCTGAAATTTCCTGTAGAAAAAAAACTACAGGAACCAGAAACAAAGTAAAGCAGAGAACTTCTGCAGAACATTCTATTTAGACATTCCAGAGGAAGATGGATTTCAGCAGAAGAGCAGTGTAGAGAGATGCAAACAGAGGCACATGTAATCCCCACTTTACTGCAAAATACTTTTGCAATCAATACAGTTCTGGAGAAGATGTATCTAGAGGTAGTAAGGATTTCAAGGGAAAGGGTAGAAATGATAGGCATGTCTCTATTGTTACAAAGAAAATGTTGATTCATTTTTAAGCTTTTTAACATATAATTGATAAAATATTGCACATATTTAATTTACATATCTTGATGAGTCTGGATGTAAGTTTACACCCATGATACCATCACCTCAAAAATTTTTTTTCTGTCCTTAACCAGTTTGGCTCAGTGGATAGAGCGTCGGCCTGCGGACTCAAGGGTCCCAGGTTCGATTCCGGTCAAGGGCATGTACCTTGGTTGTGGGCACATCCCCAGTAGTGGGTGTGCAGGAGGTAGCTCATTGATGTTTCTCTCTCATTAATGTTTCCAACTCTCTCTCCATCTCCCTTCCTCTCTATAAAAAATCAATAAAATATATATTTTTTAAAAATTTTCTTTCTTCTTTTTTGTGGGGGCTTTTTGTTGTTTTGTTTTTGTGGTAAGAAAACTTAACATGAAATCTATCCTCTTAACATATAGTAAAGTGAACAATACCATATTATGAATTACAGGTACTATGTTACACAGCCAATCTCTAAAAAGTATTCACTTACATAACTAAAACTACACTTCTAGAGCAACATGTCCCCCCCCCTCCTGCCCCTGACAACCACCATTCTATTCTCTGCTTCTCTGTGTCTAACAGAGAACATATATAAGTGGAATCATGCAGAATGTGTCCTTCTCTGACTGGTTTATTTCACTTAGCATAATGTCCTCTAGGTTCATCCATATGGCAGGATTTCTTTCTTAAGACACAATAACATTCCCTTGTATGTATGTACCAAATTTTATTTATCCATTCATCTGTTGATAGGCATTTGAGTTGTTTCTAAATTTTGGTTATCCTATATAATAAAAGCGTAATATGCAAATCGACCGAATGGTGGAAGACCAGTCGACAGGGGGCGGGGCTGGTAAACAGGCGGTGCCAGGCCAGCCAAGGCATGTGCCAGTGGGTAGAGGGAGGGAACGGCGATGGAGGGGGCAACTAGTGATGGCAGATGGGCGATGCGGGGGGGGGGGTCAGCACCTTCCCCTGATCGGCCCGTCCGGTCACCTCCCGCAGAGGGAGGCCAGGTGGCAGTGGCGGAGTTATGGGGGTGACACTGTCCCCTGATCGCCCATCTGGTCACCTCCTGCAGAGGAAGGCCAAGCAGCAGTGGTGGGGTGATGGGGGCAGTGCCATCTCCTGACTGACCAGCCCAGTCGCCTCCTGCAGAGGAAGGCCAGACTATGGTCAGTAGGACTGAGGACTACTGACTGAGGGACTCCCCCCTCCAGTGCACAATTTTCATGCACCGGGCCTCTAGTGGTGAATAATATTGTAATGAACATGGAGGTACAGATATCTCTTTAACATCCTGATGTCAACTCTTGGCTATATACCAAGAAGTGGGATTGCTGGATCATCTGGTAGACTAATTTTTTACTTTATGAAACAAAACAAAAAATGAAGAAGAGAAAAAGAGAGTTTCAAGGACAACTAAAATAAGAATGCTCTTGAACAGGTAAATGAGACATACTCTCAGGAGGATAAACCACATCACAGAAGAGGGAAATAAAAAGTTGAAAAAGGAAAAATTAAAATTTCAAAGCAATAAATTCATGGAAAATTGATTATAGTGTCTGAGGACATACCCTTGTTATATTTGGTGAGAAAGATTAAAACCATAACAACAGGCCTGGACAATGTGGCTCAGTTGGTTGGGTGTCATCCTGTGCACCTAAGGGTTGCTGATTCGCTTCCTGGTCAGGACACAAGCCTGGGTTGTGAGCTCGATCCCTGGTAGAGGGCATGCGGGAAGCAGGCAAATCGATATTACACTCTTACATTGATGTTTTTTCTCTCTCCTTCCCTCTCCCTTCATCACTCTCTAAAAAACCATAACAATATAATCATATTCTGAGGGGAAAAAAAAATCAATGTCAAATAAACCTGGGTAAAGGCATCTTGTGAAGTGTTGATTGTAAATGTATCAGATTTTGCTTGTTTCTATAGGAGGACCCATAAGCACACAGGGCTTCTTTCTTGAAGAAGAATTAAAACTAAGGACACATCTATAATAATAAAAGCATAATATGCTAATTAGACCAGATGTCCTTCTGGACAACCTTCCGGACGAAGCCATGGCTGTGAGGGCCGAGCCCCTTGCACGAATTTCGTGCATCGGGCTTCTAGTGAAAAATAAAAAACTTGTATCTGGGTGAAACTGAAAACTACAGAGCAAAGAATACATGAAATTTAAAAAGCTATGAAAGCTTTCTTACACATATAACCACCCCCAGCCACTTCCAAACTGATCAAAATATAACATCCTATACTCTCTCTGTGAACCTCATCAAAGAAAATGTCCTCACATGAAATCATTGAAACCATCAGGTAGAGAAAATATACAATGGAATTAACTGTAGAAAACCTTTCGGTGTCTGACCTAACATCTTTTACTGCATCTTTCTTCCAAGGTCTTCAGAAGAATAACACCTTCCTAAACAATGACAGTTCAGAACACCTCTCTGAATTGTCTATGAAGTGACAACTCTACCCATCATTTGGAAACAAAAGAGAGTTGGACTCAAAAGCTCTGACAGCAGTAATGGGACATAAATTGAAGCATATTCTACAAGGAGGGCTTCTCAGGTGTATTCCAGCTATTTTGAAGAAACAATGCTGCAATTGTTCTTGTGCCCAGAAATAATCTTATTGAAGGTGAAGTTTTCCTGTGTCAGACAGCTCTTCACAAAAATGAAACATTTTTCCCTTCAAGTACCTCCAAAGCAAGATAGTAAGATTTAGGCTGGGCTGCCAGAGTGACTACAATAGGCCTCAAAGAGAAAGCATCTATTACAGTTTCCTTTCAGCCAAATTCTTTATAATCCCAAACATGTTGTAAAGAATTTTTCTTAGACTCTTGCAAACAATTTCAGCAATAACTAAACTTCCACTTTGCCAAACATGCTTGGACAAGTATATCAAAACTATGCAGAAAATAACCAGGCGGCTGGCAATAGTCTGACCACCTGCCAGCATTTCAGTATTTTTTTTTTAAATTATCAGTTTCATCCTCTTGTTACTTCACTTGTTACTATCATATTAGTCAGTGAAGAAAGTTCTTGTTATTCTCTTTCTCTCTTTTTTTTCTTCTTATGGGACACACACCAAAAAAAGGTTTCAGGAGCTGCCTTTCAGCCTACATTGCACCTGCCTGTGGTGCCCCCGGGGGTCAGGCTGCAGCGCCAGAGCACGTGCTTGCACATTACTGGGGCAAACTGCTCCCACAGCAGGCAGTCCTTTTAACTCTGAGCAACACAGCTGGCACTGCTCTGGGATGGGTGGGGTTTGTAACTACCTAATCCTTAAACTATGCCCTAGGGCAGTGGTCGGCAAACCGTGGCTCTCGAGCCACATGCGGCTCTTTGGGCCCTTGAATGTGGCTCTTCCACAAAATACCACGGCCTGGGCGAGTCTATTTTGAAGAAGTGGCGTTAGAAGAAGTTTAAGTTTAAAAAAATTTGGCTCTCAAAAGAAATTTCAATCGTTGTACTGTCGATATTTGGCTCTGTTGACTAATGAGTTTGCCGACCACTGCCCTAGGTCAGTGGTTTTCAACCTTCTTCATCTCATGGCACACATAAGCTAATTACAAAAATTCTGTGGCACACCAAAGATTAAAAAAAAAACAAAATTAAATTTTAAAAGGTTTCCATGAAATATTGACACCCATAAAAAGGAATTATAACCATATACAACCAGATTGATGTCTGACTTATTTTACCATCTTTTTACTTGGACTAAAAAATGTTTTTAAAATCTTTGGTGGGGTCGAGAAACATTCTTGCCTTTGTAGAGCAAAATGGATTTGATTATAATATGCTCAGAAAAATAGAAATGGCTCCATTTCAAGTCCATTAAATAAACTTACTTTCAAAAACACTGATTATGGACCGGTTTTTCCATTAGTCAACTATCTTCTATATATATATACATATATAAATATATATATATATATACACACATATATACACACATGTATATATATATGTATATACATGTGTGTATATATATGTATATATAGAGATATATAGATAGATATATATATGGCTAAGTGTCCGTCCAACTAGTAACTATGATGCGCACTGACCACCAGGAGGCAGACACTCAACACAGAAGCTTCCCTGATGCGCACTGACCATTTAAAAATTAATGGCACCACAAACCTGGCACCGACAAACCAACAGTCAGCTTCCCCCAAGTGGGACACAGGCCCTGCCACCACCCAGGACACCCCACCAAATCACAGCCAACGCTGCCAAGACCCCAAGGCATAAAATGTGGCCCACAGCCCAGCCCAGCCCGGAAACAGTGGATGTGGGCACCGGGTAATGACGTCACTTAGAAACACCCGACTTCCTCTCCCTAGCGACTAGCCTCCTTGGAGTTTCTTCAGCCAAGGAACATAACTTGCTTTATAGCCAGGTGCAAACATTTTACAGTTTAACCAAATGTTTGTGAACCATTTTCACATGCCTCAACTCATTTGATCCTCACAGAAGTCCTGGAGTAGGTAGAGAGGAGACTCAGTAGAATCCTATTTTCTTTTCATTAGCCAGAAAATGGAAATTTAGAAAGTTTATAAACTTGACCCAACTGAAAAGAAGAAATGGTAGAACTTGAAAATGACTTCAGGTTTTCTCACTGCACAGAATATAGTCAAACACTGCTACAGTTAAATATTTTACCCTTTGTTCTCCCTGCATGATCTACAATAATAATCTGCTTCGTGTTCATATTTACTGCTGTGTTGCTGACAATTACATGAAAAAGAAGTTGGGGTGCTTCACTGGGCTGGAAAAAATTTAGCTAAATCAGAAAGCAGGTCTAATTAAGCAAGTTTATTCTATACATATATAAAGCTGAGTTGACTCGCACATGTGCGATACATATAAAGCTCTCTCACTGGCACCAATCGCATGCATGTGTTTCGATCAGTCATTGTCAATCATGAATTTGGTTGACACTTCTATTATAGAGAAAGGGCGAATAGTAATATTAAAGTATTTATTCTAATTAATTTCCTTTCAATGTGCATGAATCCGTGTACCAGGACACTAGTTATCAAATAAAAGACCTGCAAGGACATGAAATTAGTTCTTCAGTTGAACCTTTCTCAAGAATGTTTTTGCCTAGCTGCTGTGGCTCAGTTGGTTGAGCATTGTCCCATGCACCAAAAGGTCACTGGTTTGATTCCTGGTCAGGGCACATACCCAAGTTGTGGGCTCAAATCCCAGTAGGGGGCATGCAGGAGGTAGCTGATGGATGTCTCTCATAGATGTTTCCATCTCTTCCTCTTCCTTCCTCTCCCTCTAAAATCAATTTTTAAAACACGTATATTTTTTTAAAAAAGAATGTTTCTATTTCACTAAATCATCTAAAATTTGTGCAAGATACTCTGGTTACTTTGTACAAGATATTCTGGAAAAAATAATATTTAGCAAATTTATAGTCACCTCCATCAAGAGGATCTTCAAGTAACTTATTTGCATGTTAGTTTTTATCATTACTAATTACTTCATCCTATTCAGCAATGTATTTGTTTCCTATTGCTACCATAACCAATTACCACAAAATTAATGGCTTAAAATAACACAAATTTATTATCTTATAGTAGCAATTTTCAATGTTTTTCCTCTCATGGTATACAAAAACTAATTACTAAAATTAAGCACACACCAAAAGTATATTTTTTGCCTGACAAAAAAATAGGTATAATTTTGATTCATTCAGACCAGACAGTTATTGTTGTGTTGACTATAGTCATTTTTTATTTGACAATCTAAGGGAAAAGAGGTCAGTGCTCCTGACTCAATAATCAAGTATTGTATGTGTTTTTAAATTCTTGTTTGAAAATCACTCTTATGGTTCTAGAGGTCATACATTTGAAAAGAATTTCACAGGGCTAAAATCAAGGTGTCTACAGGGCTGCCTTCCTTTCTGGAAAAATCTAGTGGAGAATTCATTTCCTTAACTTTTTCAGCTTACAACAAGCATGTCAAACTCAAAGGCTAAGACGGGCCAAATAAAAGAGGCATGTAGCCTGCGGGCCACAAGTTTGACATGCTTGTTCTAGAGGCTGCCTGCATTCCTTGGCTGGTGGTCCACTTCCTCCATCTTCAAAGCCAGCAACATCCAGCTGAGGTAGGCATGGGGGCTTTGATAGATACAGCCTAGACCTAACAAAGTGAGAACAGAGCTCGTGGGAGAACTTTGTAAGGTCTATTTTAGTCTCCACTCACCTCCACGCTCTCCCATACACATAGAGCTTTGGAACAACCTTTGCCCAACATTGCTATCAGACACTCCAGTCTTATCAGAGCTCAAATATGAGAGCAGAACTCAAATCCTACAAGGTTGAGGCACTGATGAAAATACATGGGCTATTGTGTAGCCAACTCCCATTGATTCTTCCACTAGCTAGTCCAAAAACACTAAACTCCAAACCTAAGGGATTCCTACTCCTTAACTTAAGGGTTCACGAGGGGGAGAGAGCATTTAAGAGTTAGAGAACAGCAGTTCTGTGGTACCTGCAGCTCTCCACCAGGAAGATCATCTTTTCCCTATGTCCAAACACACTAGGAAAGTCACAGGTCAGTATCTGCCGCTGGCCCTTCCTACCAGACAGGGTAACTAATAACTGAGGAGAATACAGCAACTCACAGGCAATAAGAAACAAAAACTAAATATACATTCTCTATATTATCAAAACAAATGGACCAGGAATTTAAAATAAATACAATAAATATCCTCAAAGACAAGATGGAGAATGGTAATAACATGAAAGAGGAACGACAATACAAAGTCCCAAGTAAAGGTCAAATGGAGTTAAGCTATTATAAAATAACTGCATTCTTTTGGAAATAAAAAGTACTAATTTCAAGTAAACTTTAAGAAATCAAGGATAAATATTGCAATCAACTGAATACGTACTGAAAAATGAGAAAGGAATAGGAATAACAAAAATACTTGATAAATCCAAAGTTATGCAAGCAAGTGGAGAAAAAGAACAAAGAGAAAGAGAAAATAGAAATAAAGCAAAATTATAGACTTGGTAATAATTGCAGTAATAACTGTAACTAAATTAAGTGTTAATGAAATAAACATTCTATAAAAGAAAAAGACTTTCAGATTGGATAGATACAAAAAACCCTACTATATGCTGTCGACAAGGTATATTTTCTTTTTAAGATTTTTGTATTGACTTTTTTTAAGAGAGAGAGAAAGGGAGAGGGAGAGAGATAAACTTCAATGTGAAAGCAAAACTGATTCAGCTGCCTCCTGCACACCTCATACTGGGGATCGAGCCTGCAACTGGAGCATGTGCCCTGACCAGGAATGGAACCGGCAACCTTTTGGTACATGGGACAACACCCAACCAACTCAGCCACACTGGCTAGGGCAACAAGGTATGTTTTAAAGGACCAAAAACTATCTAAAATAAAGAAAATGAGGAAAGATATATCATAAGAACATTAGCTAAAATAATTCTGGTGTAAATATATTAATATCAGACAAAGAAGAATTTTAAGCAAGAAATATCACTTAAATAAATAAAGACATCTAAGAACAGAAATGTCATAATAGAATTTAACTGAACTTAATCATAGTAAGCTTATTTTTTATACATTGCTAATTTCTAATATTTTCTTTAGGGCTTGTAATATATATACAAAGCCAGATGAGAAATTAGGCTGTTGAATGGGGGTTTTCTTCATATTTTTATTTATGTTTTGTTTTTGTTGACTAGTCAAGCAAACTTCATAATGCTAAATAAACAGGAGGGCTTGTAGGAACCTTCTCTAAAGTACTAAAAAGGATCAATATAATGAAAGATAACATTAAGCTCCTTTGGTGTGCTTGGCATGGCAAAGAATGTTACATGTACTATATCATATACTGAGGGAAATTCTGCTGTTCGGACCTGAAAAGTGAAACTGAGTTGAGCTTTACTCTATTTCTAATTGTTGCTTCATTATTAATCCATGATTCTAAAGGTCCTACAGGCATTCCTTTCTTGTTTTCCTTAGAAATGTGCAGGTGTTATAGCTATGCATCAGGCCATTTACAGCAATTAAATGTCAGCAAAACAGTAAAATGTGATGGTTCTAATAATAATGATAAATATAAATATTTTTCTGAGTTATCAATAAGCAGAATTATCAAGATACTAGGAAATCGCCAGGCCAATGTGGTTCAGTGGTTGAACATCAACCTATGAACTAGGAGGTCATGGTTCAATTCCCAATCAGGGCATGTGCCTGCCTTGTGAGCTCGATCCCCAGTTGGGGGGCCTGCAGGAGGCAGCCAATCAATGGTTCTCTTCTCATCATTGATGTTTCTATCTCTCTCTCCCTCTCCCTTCCTCTCTGAAATCAATAAAAATATTTTTTAAAATAAAAAATAAATGACTTTAAAAAAAAAAGGTAATGAGAATTCTCATTGCCTTCATTAATAATCTTGAAAGGAAAAAAGAGAACTACTTATCTGACCCAAAGTATTATTTCAAAGGATTTTACAATATTAACTAAAAAATTTTTTTAAATTAAAAATGTCAAAATCTTTCCTTTGAAAAATGTACATTAAACCAGTGGTTCGTAATTGCACGCTCACCAGAATCCCCAGGTAGGCTTGTGAAAACAGATTTCTGGGCCCCTCCAAGGAGTTTTTGAATCAGCAGGTCTGAAGTCATGCATAATAATTTGCATTTCTCACGAATTTTCAGGAAATGATGATGATGCTGGTCCCAGGACCAAACTTTAAAAGAGCCACCACTTTACACAAATGAATGGACCCTCCTAGGAATTCTCTAATCTTCAGTATCTGAGTAATTCTTTGTTTTTTCCTACTCTAACACAATGAATTAGTTTAACGTGAATGAGATTTCTTCCACATGAAAAGTTAAACACTTAATTGGATATTTTCCATAAAACGATTCTTGGGACTGATCCAGTTCCCAGAGACCCTCCATGTGTCTCGAAATCATGCCTGTTCAGGGACCTGTGGTGCTTAAATACAATGGTGCTCCACAATCTTCCTTCAAGGTTCTAGAATCTAGAGAGTCCCAGAAGGTGAACTTTATTGTGGTGTTTGCTCTTTCAAATCTGTTCACATCACTGCATTTTATGTAACTCCTTATTCCCATGAGCACTGAGTCCCATTAAAGCAGAAAAACACTGCAATTGAAACTACCCAACAAAATCAAGAGTATCCATGAGACACTAATACTTGTATTCTGCTTTCTTATCTGATGTGTAGCGTGTCTAACTTACAACAGGGAATGGATGTAAACAAAAATCTTACTAAAAGCAACAATAAGTTGGAAAGAAAACCAAGTGGGACATTAAGACACAGTATCTTGCGTTAGGATGGCATTCAGCGCAGCAGAACAGAAAGAAATGAGTCCCTCTAGAGATGTCTCTGGTAGGACATGTGCTATACAAAAAAAGTGTGCACGAGAACAGGTCAGAGAGAACCATCAGCAAGTCTCCCAGATCACTAGGGGAAAATCAGTATCACAGAACTGACCAGGATGGATTAAATATGTTTTAGAGATCTGCTGTACAACATTGTACCTAGAGCCAACAATATTATATTGTACACTTAACAACTTGGCAAGAGGATATAGCTCATGTTAAATGTGCCTACCAAAATAAAATAAAATAAAATAAAATAAAATAAAATAAAATAAAATGTAAATGTGTGTGTACATGTAAAGATGAGACAACCTGAAACATCACAAATTGTTTCATAGATGGGATCATGTCAGTGGCAGATGTAGTTGTTTCACTCACTCAAGGTTTGTGTTCTGCAGATCTGATAGGGTAGAGAGTGAGGATGGAAGACAAGATGCCATGTGAATTAGATGGCTTTCAGGAGAATCTGTAAGGAGGATGTGTGTGGCTAAATGTGTGCATTATAGGGTAGAGCCTCTGCACATACACACACTGTGCCTACATTATTTAAATTCAAGTTGTCTTACTTCTCAGCACCTTTGAAATGATGCAAACCCTTTTATATTATTTATTATCCCAGTTTCCCCAATTTCACACATTTTTTTCAGGTACTTAATCACATATAATCGCCTATGATTGTTTAAAAGGCACTTTGTGTGACTTGTTTGAAATAAACTAAATTATGGTCAAGTTGTTTGTATATATGTACAACATTTGAGTGAGAGATGAGAAAGTATTTTCAAAATAAATAGGTATAACAAATAATCATTTTACTTGTAGTACAAGTTATTTACATAAGGAAGATACAAAGTACCACTTGCAAAAGAATGGAGATAAAGGTTTTTACCCCTCAGTATTACTAAAAAAAGTAAATTAGAAAATTTGGTATTTTGACAATATTAAAACCAAGAAAAATCTTGGTTTGGTTAAATTAATAGAGCAACTATCAGTAATGGGCTTTAGAAATTATATTATGTACATCATACAAATAGGTAAAATTCACAAGGAAAATGTTTTAAATCAAGTTATAAAAATGGTCATTTAACACAAAATTAAAACACTCCTGTTTTTTGTGATTGTATCTGAACAATGTCTAAAAATTTTATATCAGCTCTAAACAATAGCCAGATTTGATCTGATTATGCCACCATGTCTTCAAATCCTTAGTGACAGAAAATACAACTTTTTCACGTACCACCTTTTTGTCTTTCATAGGCAACTCATGTTCCCTCATTCACTACACAAATTTTCAAACAAACAGGACTGAGAACAGATTCATCAACCCTCATCTACCCAGCTTTAATACAGATTAACATATACTCACTCTCAATTCATCTACTGACCCACATATCTTAAGAATCCTACCTAATAATAGACAAATATGCAAATTGACCGCACATTCGCTACACCCAAGCCACGCCCACCAGCCAAGCCACACCCACCAACCAATCAAGACGAGTATGTAAATTGCCCCAACAAAGATGTGGCTAATTTGCATATCAAGACAGCGTAGAAAGAAGCCAAGAGCTGCAGAAGGGAGCAAAGCTGCGGAGAAGCAAGCAAGCGGGGGGCGGGGGGGCGGGATGGAGAAGGGAGGAGTGGAGGCGGGGCCGGGGGAGAAGGGAAAAGCAGGAAACCCTATTGCAGGATTTTTCCTGCAACGGGGAACGCTAGTCTACACTAATAAAAGAGTAAGATGCAAATTAACCATACCTTCATGACGCCCACCAGCCAATCAGAAGTATGCAAATTAACCCAACAAAGATGGTGGGTTAATTTGCATAAACAGGCACCAAGTGGCCAGGGGTGGGGCGGAACGCTTGCATCATCGCCATGGCAACAACACAGGTGTTCTGCTCCGCCCCAGCCGCACCAGGCCTCTGGGCAGCGTGGGAAGGCAGAAAGGCAGCTCCGGCCAAGCGAAGGCAGTGCTGGCAGCCAGGGGAAGGAAGGCCCATTCTTGCACGAATCTTCATGCATCGGGCCTCTAGTATTTTAAAGAAAATCCCATACATCACAACATTTCAACATAAGTACTTAAATGTGCTTCTCTAACCAACACGATTATTTTAAAGTAATCACCATATTTTAAAAGTCAATTTCTTAATATCATGAAAATTTGTTTACTTGATTTATTTGAATAAAGACTCCTTGATGTCTACATATTGCATTAAGTTGTATGTCTTTTAAATCTCATCTATTTCATAACATTGCTCCTCATTGTATTTATTCCATTAGCATGTACTATCAAATGTTCCACTTTCTGCATTTGACTGATTACTTCCTCATGGTTAGCTTACTATGTTAACTTTCCTCTCTCTACTGTATTTATTATAAACTGACAATTAGATCTTGGAGGACTTAAGATAATCAAGCTCAATTATTTTTTACAAATATACTTCACTTGTGGTGTTTTGTACTACATATCATTGAGACTCCATGATATCTGGCTGTCCCATATTTGATATTAAGATTTATCAGGGGATTTAGATGATGTTAACCTGATCCTCATTATAAAATTACCAATCATGCTTTACCTTAACAATTTTAAGATTCATAGTGATTGTAGCCTAGATCTACTATTTCATCCAGAGTTACAAAATGTGACTTTAGGATTCTATTGGTCTTTCATGCATGTACTTATTAGCAGAATTCTTACAAAGAAAAACTTTCCTTCCCCCAACTAGTTATGATGTTCCATTTTAAGATTTTTTTAATTCTTCTAATTTGAAGAATATTTTCCTGTTTATAGGAGTCAGAAATATTTTCTTGTCCTATTTTTGGATTTGTAGCCATGATCTACTTGAGTGCCTGGGGAATGTTAAATAATGTCAATAATGAGCCAGATCATCCAAAGCATAAATTATCCTCAGGCTTACATCCCTTTCTTCAGAAGCTTCATTAATTGCTCTAATCCAAAACCACAGTTCCCCATGCGTTAACTATTTTATTTTCTCCATTATCACTTCAGTCCTTCTATTTAAGGGAGACTTTTTAAGGGTTGCATAAAGCTTTTCAAAAGTTGTATTGTGTGATGCAAATAAAAATAAATTGCAAAATGTAAATAGCAATGAAATATATTTATTATTAAACAACTACCAATGTGTCAAAATTTCCACTGAGACCTTAACTCAGTGACCAGGAATTTCAAAGGGACATCCAGGCAGACAGGGTTTGTCCTCATGCAATGTCAGTTTTATATAACAGGAATTACAAAGCCAAATTGTTTCCTATTAGTATGTAATTAGGCTACCCATCTTCAGTTTACATTATGCAAACACATGTCAAATGGAGTGAGAGCAGGTTTTACAGAGGTATATAGGACTCTGAAGAGAGGAACATCAAGATATTAAATCAATATTTGCAAAATGTCACTGTTAGTAGAAAATCCTGGGAATTTCAGCTCAACTATGAAGACATCTGCCAATGGATTATTTGCAAACATCAAAAATCTGGTTCTTATTATGGGCTTGAGCAAGACAAAGGGGGAAAGTTGGCTATGGCATCAAGATACGGCCATTGCTATCGTCTGGTTGTCTGTGTCCTGCAAAATTCATATATTAAAATCCTCCTGCCCAGGCAGCGTGGCTCAGTGGTTGAGCATCTACCTATGAACCAGGAGGTCACGGTTTGATCCCCAGTAGCGGGCATGCAAGAGGCAGCGATCAATGATTCTCTCTCATCATTGATGTTTCTATCTTTCTCCCTCTCCCTTCCTATCTGAAATCAATAAAAATGTATTAAAAAAGAAAGAAAGAAATCCTAATGCCCTCATGTGATGAGGAGATTTAGGAGATGAGGCCTTTGGGAGGTCAAGAGAACGGAGGCCTTTTGAACAGGATTAATGCTCTTATAAAAGAAACCCCACTAAGCTCCCCAGTTTGTTTGTTTGTTTTGCCATGTGAGGATACAATGAGAAGTCAGCCACCCAGAAGAGGGCCCTCACCTGACCATGCTGGCACCCGGATCTTAGACTTCCAGCCTCTATAACTGTAGGGAAAATATTTCTGTTGTTTATAAGCTATCCAGATTGTGGTGTTTTGTTATGGCAGCCCAAATGATCTAAGACAGCCAATATAAACTTTAGCATAGCCATCTACCCCAACCCAAGTCTAATCTTCAAGAAGATATGACCTTGGCTCAGCGGTGTAGCTCAGTGGTTGAGCATCAACCTATGAACCTATGAACTAATTGGTGCAATTGCTGGTCAGGGCACATGCCCAGGTTGCAGACTCGGTCCCCAGTGGGGGGCATGTGGGCGCAGTCTATTGATGATTCTCTCTCATCACTGATGTTTCTATCTCTCTTCCTCTCTGAAATCAATTTAAAAAAAAATTTTAAAGAAGATATGACCTTGTACTGGGAACAATAAATTTTTTCTGATAAACTAATACCCTGAAATACTTCTATTGACTTATATCCTTCTAATGGGTTAGATTTTGGTTAGTTTGAGTCTAAGGAAAAATGAAGTTGACACTGCACAAGACAATAATGTTAATTAAAATGACAATTATTTGGTTAGATTTTGGTTATTCTGAATTAAAACAAACTGGAGTTAACACTGCACAACACAATAATGTTAATTAAAATGACAATTATTACCAATCTTACATGCAGACTCCCTCTGAATATGAGTTGTTTTGTTTGTTTTTATTTGGTTGTGCTTTTTTTTTTTTTAGGAAGTGGAAAATTAACTGGAAATAGAAAAACTTTTTGTTTCTCTGCATTTGTTATTGAAATTGAACTTTTAAAGACAAATGAGTAACTATTATTTTAGAGATCTTTTCTAGTCGAACGCAGACAACTTCTTGAAACCATATTTCTCTGGACAGTCCTCCCTCTCCCTCTCACCCACCCAACCTGATCCATGGAACAGGAGTGGGCCTAACTTTCAAAACATAGTCTCATAAAGCAATGGCTAATCCCCAACTTTCCTTTTCTGTGATGATTATGATAACCTCTTCAGACTGCAGAGTTTGTGTCAGTGTGGGAGTGAACTCCATTGTGTTCTTTTATCCATTGAAAAACCTAAACTTCTATTTTTGAATAATTCTAGGTTATTGTCACCTTGTCTTCTTATCTTCTCTGACTGTTAGCAATTCCCCCTCCATCTATGTGGTTATCTTGACCGCATTTATGGAGTGACAAGGTGTTTCCCCTGAGCTTCCTTCTTTGTACCTGATGATTGCCTTGCTGGAGGGAGGCAGATGGAAAGGAATCTGTGCATTCTTCACCCTTTAAAAAGTAAAGCAACTCAGATTTAAGATGTCACACTGTTTTATTGGAATGTATAAAAGGAACTGTTTTATGGTGTCATTACAATGACACTGTGCAAGGGCTGGCTCTAAAAAATACCTCTGCCTTGGGACACCAAATAGTTTAAGGCAGAAACTATCAAACGATCTCAAGTTAAACTGTTTACCCATCAGTACAGAATAGACTGTTTTCTCTAATGGAGCGTCCTGTCTTGTTATGCATTCACTGAATATTGAAATCACCACTGTGGAAATTAATAATGAGGAGAGATTCATTTGTCATATGATAATCTAGTTAAGGACACATTTCCAGTCTGAGACTTTAATCTCTACCCTAAAGGTTTAGCTACCCCAAAATGCATAAAATTATTAAAATTTGTTTACTTCTATTTTACTTAATAATTATTCTCTTGGGCCAAACAATAAAACATACAAAAACTCTTAATTCCCAACAGTGCTTACAAGAAAAAAAAAAGACTTTTTTGAGTTCTTTTGTGGGGGGAGTTATTTTTGGTATTTAACACTGTCTTGATTCAAATATCCAACTAGATTCTTAGAAACATCTTTTATATGTATGTCATTACAACCTTTATTCCATGCACCACCATGTGGTAAACATATTCTTTCACTGAACTAACACAGTTCTCATTCACATAAATAACTAGCATTCTAAATGCAAAAGTAGACACATGGGACTACATCAAACTAAAAAGCTTCTGCATAACAAAGGAAACCATCAACAGACTGAAAAGGCAAACTATGGAATGGAAGAATATATTTGCAAACTGTATATCTGATAAGGGATTAATTTCCAAAATGCATAAGAAATTTCTACAACAAAATAGAAAAAAACATTTTAAAGAATAATAATAGCCAAATGTTTTAAATAGGCAAAGGGCTTGAACAAAGAGTTCTCCAAAAAAGACATACAAATGACCAACAGGTTTATTAAAAAAGATTAAGACAGCGAAATGCAAATCAAAACAACAAAGAGATTTCACCTCAGACCTGTTAAGATGGCTATTATCTTTTTTTTAAAGTGCTAACCTGACAAGCTCAGGGAAGGCCTGCATGGCAGTCTTGCAAACTCAGAGACCTAAAGTAACCACAAAGGATGGTCTGAAATTAAACTTTAACTAAAAGCAGTTATGCTGGGTAGTCATCTCTTAGGCTGGTATCTTCTCTGACAAGGTCAATCAATCTTTACCTTAATTGAGCTTATTGTCTTTTTGTATCTACTATAACATATCATTGAAATGTCAGGGTAACTTGTAACTTCCCTTTTTTCTGGACCTCTCAGGGCACAACCAAATGCGCATGGGCACCAGGACAGAGACTATAAATTCCTTCATTGTTATTGTTATCATGTTAATTGTTGACTGTCAACTATCTTGTACCCACCTAAATAAAAGAAGTATCCTATCTAATAATAGAGTAACATGTAAATTACCATCACTCCGCTACGCCCACAATTGGGCGGCGGGAGGCTGGGGGGCGGGACTCGGGGTGGCCTATCCGGCCATTGAGAGGCAGGGATCCGCTGCCACTGAGCAGGGCTACCCTGCTGTTGAGAGGTGCAGGGGGCGGGACTCCCGCCCCCTGTGCCTCTCAATGGCCAGATCCGGGGCCGCTGAGGGGGTCCCGCCCCCTGCGCCTCTCAACAGCAGGGTAGCCCCCCTCAGCGGCCACGGACCATCAAAAGTGGGGGAGCGAGCTCTGGCCTCAGTCAGCGAGCCACGGAAACCTGGCAGAGGATGGAGAGCAGCGACAAGGAAGACATGGAGAAGCATCGCATCCACCTACGCCCCGTCACTCTGCGCACACGCTGCACCTCCTGCCCTGTGAAGTCCGGGTTAACCGGCCCGCCCCTGTGGGGCGCTTTTTCACCCCGGCCATCCTTCAGGGTCCCGATGGACTCCAAGTGTTGTTTCGGGGCCACAGTCTGAGGGGCGAGGAGGTGGAGGTGCCGCCTGGCCTGCTGGGATACGTGATGGTGATGGAAGAGAAGTCGGTGGGGAAGCAGGACTTTTCAGCGGGATCCGACAAGGACGAGCAGGAGCTGGTGGAACCCCTGGAGGCGCTGGAGCGGGACTTCGACCGCTTTATTCATGCCTCCGCCAGTTTCAGCCGCTTCACCCGGTGGGGCCTGGAGAGCATCCCTGGCCCGGATGCCAAAGTGAGTGCGGCCCTGACCTGGCCCAGCCTCGCCGAAGCGATCCATAAACAGGTGCCGCAGGACTGAGAACCAGCGCTTGAAACTGGAAGCCACCGATCCCTTCACCAGCTCTCCACTTTGGATCCACTGAGTCCACCACCCCAATAAATGAGCTCTTTCACAGCAAAAACAAAAACAAAAAAAACAAAAGTGGGGGACCTGGGTGCCTGTCTGCTCCGGCACCAGCGGACAGGCACCCAGCTCCACCGCGAAAAGCGAAAGCGTGTAGGGGACCCTACACGTGCATGATTCAATCATGCACTGGGCCTCTAGTGTGTCTATAATTTTACTGTTTATCCAATCCCAGAGGTTCCCACACACACACACCAATACTTTGCTTTCTCCCGCCTCCCTAATCTATCCCCAATGGATTTCATGTAATCCACTTATGTCTTCTCCTTTTATTGCAATGTATAAAAATAGGTGAAAAACTGCCATTCTCCGGAGCATTATCCCAATCCACTGATATTCTGCTTCCCGGCAGTTCTCAACAGTTTGGCTCAAATAAACTTACAAAAATTCTTTACAGGCTTGAATATTTTTACATTAACAAAAGGATAATTGTTGGCAAGGATGTGGAGAAATTGGAACCCTTGCACACTGTAGGAATGGAAAATTGTACAGCCACTATGGAAACCAGTATGGAGAGTACTCAAAAATATTAAAAGTAGAAATACCATACAACCTGGTAATATTATAAAAGAACTGAAATCAGCAATCTTGAAGAAATGTCTTCCCTCCTATGTGCATGGCAGTAATATTCACAAGATTTAGAAACAACCTAAATATCCATCAGTAGATAAATGGATAAAGAAAATGTCATAAATACATATAATATTATACAGCCTTAAAAAAGAAGGAAATTCAGCCGAAACCGGTTTGGCTCAGTGGATAGAGCGTCGGCCTGCGGACTCAAAGGTCCCAGGTTCGATTCCGGTCAAGGGCATGTACCTTGGTTGTGGGCACATGCCCAGTAGGGGGTGTGCAAGAGGCAGCTGATCGATGTTTCTCTCTCATCGATGTTTCTAGCTCTCTATCCCTCTCTCTTCCTCTCTGTAAAAAATCAATAAAATATATTTAAAAAAAAAAAAGAAGGAAATTCTGCCATATGTGACAATCTACATGAACCTGGAAGTTCATAAGTGAAATAAGCCAGTACCAAAAGGATAAATACTGCATGATTCCAACTTCAATGGGTATAAATTTTCAGTTATTACATAAGATGAAAAAATTCTATAGATCTGTTATAAACACATTGTGTTTATAATTAGTAACACTGTACTATACATTTAAATTTTTGTTAAGAGGATAGATTCATGTTGTGTTCTTATTGACATAAAAATATTTTAATTTTTTAAAAAGTTTCTAAGAATGTTAATTTTATATATGAATACGAACAGTCTTATCTGGCTGTTGTGGCTCAATGGTCGAGCGCTGATCTATGAACCAGAAGGTCACAGTTTGATTCCCAGTCAGGGCACATGCCCGGGTTGCAGGCTTGATCCCCAGTGTGTGGCGTGCAGGAGGCAGCCAATTAGTGATTCTCTCTCATCACTGATGTTTCTGTCTCTCTCTTCCTCTCCCTTCCTCTCTGAAATCAATAAAAATATTTTCTTTTTAAAAAAAAAAACAGCCTTGGAAAAACCAAGATGGCAGCATAGGTAAACACCTGAACTTGCCGCCTCACAAAACAACTTCAAAACTACAACTAAAAGACAAAACGGACATCATCCAGAACCACAGGAAGGCTGGCTGAGTGGAAATTCTACAACTAGAAGGAAAGAGAAAAGCACACTGAGACTCAGCGAGGAGGTGCAAAAGGCAGAGGTACGGAGGCGTGTGGGCGGAAAGGGCTGGCAACTGAGTATGCAGCTGGCTCTTTCAAGCCGGAGAGAGACACAAGCTCCTGACTGCTCTGAACTCCAGTTCTGGGTGAGACTTTGGGGACCCAAACTCATACGGGGACAAACTGGACTATTTGGAAGTGGGCGGAACTCAAGGGCGGCTTTCTCTCAGAGGTGCTTGCAGCGACTACCACAGGACACTGAGACCCAGGGGCCTCTTAGGGTAGGGCTGACAGGAAGCCATTGCTGTTTGCTCCACCCTGAGACTCCGCCCCATCCAAGCTGTGCACAGAGGCTTTTGCATATGAATGGCCTGGTCCTATGAAATCTAAACTTACCTATCAAACTGAAGTTGAGTCAGAGAGCCCCAGAACATCGAAAAGAAGGCCCAAGGCCCCGCAGTAGATTGCATTGCTTCACAGCTGGGCCTCAGCTGGCACCTCCAAAACCCAAACAAACAAGAGGAATCTCCAGATCTCTCCGTAGCTCCTGCTGGGTGGCCTCAGGCAGGGGCTAAATTAGCTCCTCCTTAGAGATCCAAGAGCCAGTGTACCCAGGGGTCAGAGTAGGACCATCCAGATTACAACTCCTCAGATCCATAAGGGACACACTCAAGGGGCAGACTCAGTGAGCACCAAAGCCCCACTGAAGCAAGTCTTGCCTCATAAGGGTGGCTCCAGCATAGAAGTTCTCCCATTGTAAACACAGCTGATCCTCACAAGAAACTGGCCTGGAGGTCAATTCCTCCCAGTGATACCAACAACAATCAAGGCTTAACTACAACAAGACTGTGCACACAGCCCACAAAGGGGTGCACCAAGAGTGTCCACCTCAGGTAACTGGGGAGGCTGAGCCACTGGGCCCTATAGGACACCTAGCACACAAAGCCAGTCTTTCAACTCAGGTAAGCAGCCAAAATGCGGAGACAAAGAAACAGGCCACAGATTAAAGAAATGGAGGAAAGCAAACTACTGGATATAGAGTTCAAAACCACGGTTATAAGGTTTTTCACGAATTTTCTAGAAAAGGCAGATAAATTTAGTGAGGCCCTCGAGGATATGAAAAAGGACCAACTAGAAATTAAGCATACACTGACTGAAATAAAAAATAATATACAGAGATCCAACAGCAGACTAGAGGATCGCAAGAATCAAGTCAAATATTTGAAATACAAAGAAGCAAAAAACACCCAAATGGAAAAGAAAAAAGAAAAAAGAATCCAAAAATATGAAGATAGTGTAAAGAGCCTCTGGGACAACTTCAAGCGTACCAACATCCGAATTATGGGGGTGCCAGAAGAAGAGAGAGCAAGATACTGAAAACCTATTTGAAGAAATAATGACTGAAAACTTCCCCCACCTGGCGAAAGAAATAGACTTACAAGTCCAAGAAGTGCAGAGAACCCCAAACAAAAGGAATCCAAAGAGGACCACACCAAGACACAACATAATTAAAATGCCAAGAGCAAAAGACAAAGAGAGAGTATTAAAAGCAGCAAGAGAAAAACAGTTAGTTACCTACAAGGGAGCACCCATACGACTATCAGCTGATTTCTCAACAGAAACTATGCAGGCCTTGCCGAAACCGGTTCAGCTCAGTGGATAGAGCGTCGGCCTGCGGACTGAGGGGTCCCGGATTCGATTCCGGTCAGGGGCATGTACCTTGGTTGCGGGCACATCCCCAGTGGGGGGTGTGCAGGAGGCGGCTGATTGGTGTTTCTCTCTCATCGATGTTTCTAACTCTCTATCCCTCTCCTTTCCTCTCTGTAAAAAATCAATAAAATATATATTTTAAAAAAAAAGAAAAAAAGAAACTATGCAGGCCAGATGGGAATGGCAAGAAATATTCAAAGTGATGAATAGCAAGAACCTACAACCAAGATTACTCTACCCAGCAAAGCTATCATTCAGAATTGAAAGTCAGATAAAGAGCTTCACAGATAAGAAAAAGCTAAAGGAGCTCATCACCACCAAACCAGTATTATATGAAATGCTCTAAAAAGTATTCTTTAAGAAGAGAAAAAAGAAGAAAAAGGGTAACGATGAAAATTATGAACAACAAATATCTATCAACAAGTAAATCTAAAAATCAAGTGAATACAAAATCTGATGAACAGAATAATCTGGTGAATATAATAGAATCAGGGGCATAGAAAGGGAGTGGACTGACAATCCTCAGGGGGAAAGGGGTGTGGGAGGTGCGGGAAGAGACTGGACAAAAATCGTACACCTGTGGATGAGGACAGTTGAGGGGGAGGTAAGGTGACATTTTGTACAGTCTATCCCCGTGGTCGGCAAACTGCAGCTCACGAGCCACATGCGGCTCTTTGGCCCCTTGAGTGTGGCTCTTCCACAGAATACCACGGCCTGGGCAAGTCTATTTTGAAGAAGTGGCGTTAGAAGAAGTTTAAGTTTAAAAAATTTGACTCTCAAAAGAAATTTCAATCGTTGTACTGTTGATATTTGGCTCTGTTGATTAATGAGTTTGCCAACCACTAGTCTATCCCATAAGAGCAGCTTTTTCTTATTCCAGATATTTGTATCATGTTTCTTACAATGGGGACTAGATAAGGGTGTGAAGGAGTTTATGCAAATAAATCCTTAATACTAACAGCACAAAAGAGGGGTGTTTCCTTACTGATTTTATGGAGAGCCAAGAATTATCCCAAGGTATGTCAAGTCTGTAATTAGAAATTGTATCTTTAGAAATCTTCAATTGATTCTTCTAAATTTCAAATGGCATTCTACTTCAGCAAACTGCTTCACTGGAGTAAAAGAATCCTATCTAACAAAAGAGTAATATGCAGATAGAGAACCAAGATGGCGGCAAAGTTAAACAACTAAACTGTGCCGCGCACAACAATTTCAAAAATACAACTAAAAGACAAAGCGTCTACCACTCAGAACCATGGGAAAGCTGGCTGAATGGTAGATTTACAACTAAGAAGGAAAAAGAAAGAACAAATGCGGAAGGGCTGAGGTACAGAGGCACGTGAATCGGGCTGGTGGCAGGTGACGGGACGAGAGGCTTTTTTTCCAACCCGAAGGGAGATAAGCTCCTGATCACTCTGAAATCCAGTTTCTGGGGACATGCGGGGGACCCAGACGCCTATGTGGAGAAGCTGGACTCTCGGCCATCGTGTCGGAAAGTGAGAGTGACTTTCTTACAGAGGTGCGCCCAGCAATCAGTGTTTACTGTGCTGGAGCATGGGACGCAGGGACTTGGAAACGTGGAAAGGCAGAAAAGGCAGAAAAGGCAGACTAGCAGCCATTGCTGTTTGCCACGCCCTAGCCTAGTGACGACCTGAGACCCCGCCCTGCCCTGAGACCCGCCCTGCACATTCTACAAACCCGCCCAGGCTCCAAACAGCAGCTTTTGCATATAAATGGCCTGCCCTGTGGCAGCTTAACCAAATAAACTGCAGCTCCAGTCAGACTGCTCCAAAACCACTCAAGCAAAGAGGAGAAAACTGCAGTTTTTGCTCTAACTCCTGCTGAGTGGCCTCAGACAGTAGCTGGCCTGCACCCCATTGGAGACCCAGAAACGAGGGCATCTAGTGGTCGGTGTGAGATGACACCAGATTTCAACCACTCGCATAAGGGACACATTCAAGAGGCAGACTCAGTGAGTGCCAAAGCCCTACTGGAACAAGTCCCAGCCCATAAACATGTCTCCAGCACAGCAATTCTTCCTTTATACATACAGCGGGTCCTCACAGCCAATTGGCCTGGAGGTCAATTCCTCCCAGTGACACCAACAACAATCAAGACATAATTACAACAAGGCTGTACACACAGTCTAAAAAGGGGTGCACCAAGAGCGTCCACCTCAGGTAACTGGGAGGCTGACCCATTGAACCAATAGGACACAAAGTTACCATACCAACTCAGGGAAGCAGCGAAAATGAGGAGGCAAGGAAACAGATCACAAACAAAGAAATGGAGGAGAACAAATGACTGGACATACAGTTCAAAACCACGGTTATAAGGTTTTTCAAGAATTTCATGGAAAAAGCCGATAAATTTAATGAGACCCTCGAGGATATGAAAAAGGTCCAACTAGAAATGAAACATACACTGACTGAAATAAAAAATATTATACAGAGACCCAGCAGCAGACTAGAGGAACGCAAGAATCAAGTCAAAGATTTGGAATACAAAGAGGCAAAGGACACGCCTCCAGAAAAGCAAGAAGAGAAGAGAATTCAGAAAGTAGAAGATAGTGTAAGAAGCCTCTGGGACAACTTCAAGCGTACCAGCATCCGAATTTTTGGGGTGCCAGAAGAAGAGAGAGAGCAAGACGCTGAAAACCTATTTGAAGAAATAATGACTGAAAACTTCCCCCACCTGGTGAAAGAAATAGACTTACAAGTCCAGGAAGCACACAGAACCCCAAACAAGAGGAATCCAAAGAGGACCACACCAAGACACAACATAATTAAAATGCCAAGGGCAAAAGACAAAGAGAGAATCTTACAAGCAGCAAGAGAAAAACAGTTAGTTACTTACAAGGGAGCACCCATACGATTATCAGCTGATTTCTCAACAGAAACTATGCAGGCCAGACGGGAATGGCAAGAAATATTCAAAGTGATGAATAGCAAGAACCTACAACCAAGACTACTCTACCCAGCAAAGTTATCATTCAGAATTGAAGGGCAGATAAAGAGCTTCACAGATAAGAAAAAGCTAAAGGAATTCATCACCACCAAACCATTATTACATGAAATGCTGAAAGGTATCATTTAAAAGGAGGAAAAAGAATAAAAAAGTAAAGATAAAAATTATGAACAACAAATACATACCTATCAACAAATGAATCTAAAAGTCAAGTGAATTAAAAATCTGAAGAACATAATAGACTGATGAACATAATAGAATCAGGGGTATATAATGGGAGTGGATTGATAATTCTCAGAGGAAGGGGGTGTCTGTGTGCAGGGTACGGTAAGAGACTGGACAATATCATACACCTATGGATGAGGATAGCGAGGGGGGAGGTAAGGGCAGAGGGAAGGGTGGGAACCGGGAGGAGGGGAGATATGGGGCGGGGGAAGGAGAAACAATTGTAATAATCTGAACAATAAAGATTTATTTTTTTAAAAAAGAGTAATATGCAGATTGACCATCACTCCAACACACAATATGGCTGCCCCCTTTGTGGTCAAAGATCCTGCCCCCATGTGGACACAAGATGGCCACCACAAGATGGCCAGCAGGGGAGGGCAGTTGGGAGGCACCAGACCTGCAAGGGAGGGCAGTTGAGAGGGACCAGGCCTGCAAGGGAGGGCAGTTGGAGGTGATCAACCCTGCAGGGGAGGGCAGTTAGGGGTGACCAGGCCGGCAGAGGAGGGAAGTTGGGGGCAAACAGGCTGGCAGGGGAGCAGTGAAGCATCAATCAGGCTGGCAGGGGAGTGGTTAGGGGGTGATCAGGCTGGCAGGCAGAAGTGGTTAGGGGCAATCAGGAACGCAGGCAGGCGAGCAGTTGGGAGCCAGCAGACCTGGATTGTAAGAGGGATGTCCGACTGCCTGTTTAGACCCAATACCACCGGGCAGTCGGACATCCCTCAAGGGGTCCCAGATTGGAGAGGGTGCAGGTTGGGCTGAGGGACACCTCCCCCCCTCTGTGCACGAATTCCATGCACCGGGACTCTAGTCTTTTTATATTTATCTAAAAAGATATACCCTAGTTTATAAGCTTTATTCAAGACTATATCTTTCTTATTCTGGACTAGACTCTTTAGTAGAATTCCTTTAATAATAAATGCTTAATTACACAGCTAATAGCTTAATAAATTTCCGTGACATTATTTAAATTAAGATAAGTAAACCAAATTAATTATTTTCCACCAACCCACACCCTCAATCTCCCCTGCCTCAGTAACCATTTTTATCCCTGTGATACATGTCCTATAAGACATTCTGTAGCATTAGGAATGTACTCTTTGTATTTTAATGCAATACTTTGTATATATTTTCAGCTTGCTTTTTTCATATTGCAAATCAGTCTATGACAGAATGTCATATTTAGTAACTCTTCCTTGTCATAACAATATGGTTGTTCCTTAGTTAATTTCTCATTCCTTACTGCTGGACACATATAGGTCAATATCATAAAAATGAGTGGCAATGTCATAAAGTATGCATGTTTAAAATTTAATAAATGCTACCAAATGTCCCTCAATAGGGGCTATACCAATTAATTACCCTACTAGGACTCAAAATATTTTTTACCTACACTTAATAAGCAATATTTTTAATTGTTGTTCTATTTAGTGGGGATTTAATATTTATGATAAAATATGACTGAAATCTATGCATCTCTTTGTTGAATTTAGTGTCTCATCTTTTATGAATTGTCTTTTCCTATCCTTTGTCCATTTTTACTGGGTTATTGAAATTCTTAAATATTTGAAATGTTTCTTTTTAGAAATCCTAGATGTAACTCTTTTACCTGTCAACATAGTAAAAATATTTTCCCTGTTATCACTTATATTTAACTCTGTTGGATTGCTTATTCATATATTGTTTATCAAATAGAATAACTTAATAGAATCAAGTTTCCATTGGTTCCTCTCATAAAGAAACAGCCTGTCAAATTATATTTAAACATCTATTTGATGTTTTATTGGAACCACATTAAAAATATACATTAATTTGTAGAGAAATAATATATTTTTAAGATATTGAGTCTTCCAAGCAAATTGGCATGTCATTACATTATTTGGCATGTTTATATGCCCTTCAGCAATTTTTGAAAATCACAACAATGTTTACGTGACTTTCTACAATACAAAAAAAAAAATGTGAGTAGAGCTAAATGCAGAATGGTTACATTTTTTTCTTCAACAGCAATGATTCTCATTTCTAGTAAAAACAGACATGACCTGAACATGGAGAAACAGGCTGGTCATTAGGTTAACAATTTGCCACAAAATGACCCATAGGTAGATTCTTCTCTAATCATTCATAAAATCTAAAAACAAAACAAAATAACAGCTAAAGGGAAACTTTACTTTCTGGTTTTTGAAAGATGTTATAGGTTTTTGAAAGATGTTATAGTGTATTGTAACATGTAAAATATATGGAAAGATGCCTATAATAAAAATTATTTCATAAATGAAGCAGTAATGAGAATCTTCTCACTACATGAGAGTAATAGTTTTTATAAATTCAAAATGATAAAAACACTGTTATAAAACCCTTCTCATTCTATTTTATATAGATTTTCCCTTTATTTTGTGCATTTTTAAACAAGAGAAATACCAAAAAATAAAAGCATCTGTCTCAGACATATATATATATATATATATATATATATATATATATATATATATATATATATATATTGCATTGAAGTGGATATTTAAATTATAATTATCCTTAAAAATATCAGATTGTATGATGGTAGGGAACTGTATCCTGAACTAAAATATTCTGGTATATTTCTGTTTTGGAATAGCATGTGAATAACCAAATCATCAAAACACAATTGTAAGGTGTAGAGTAAAATGTGTTTTTGCATGAAATTAAAGATGGTTGTTAATTAAAAAATAAAAAGGAAAAGTAGAAAAGGTATTTAGTATTACTTTCTAAGTATACAACACTACAAAATTCAAGGTATATCAATTGATGCAGAAAAAGCATTTGACAAAATCCAACATCATTTCTTGAGAAAAACTCTCAGCAAAGTGGGAATAAAAGCCTTATATGACAAACCTACAGCCAACATCATACTCAATGGGGGAAAAACGAAACTCATTTCCCCTGAGTACAGGAACAAGACAGGGATGCCCACTTTCACCACTCCTGTTCAATATAGTACTGGAAGTGCTAGCCATAGCAATCAGACAAAAAGAAGAAATAAAAGGCATCCAAATTGGAAAAGAAGAAGTAAAACTGTCATTATTTGCAGATGACATGAAACTATACATACAAAACCCCAAAGACTCCATCAAAAAAACTACTAGACCTAATAAATGAATACGGCAATGTAGCAGGATACAAAATTAACACCCAGAAATCTATGGCCTTTTTATATACCAATAATGAACTCAGAGAAAGAGAAATAAACAAACAAACAAAAAACCATTTACCATTGCACCAAAAAAAATTAAGATACCTAGGAATAAACTTAACTAAGGAGGTAAAAGACCTGTACTCAGAAAACTACAGGACATTGAAAAAAGAGATAGAGGAAAACATAAACAAATGGAAGAACATACCATGTTCATGTATTGGTAGAATCAACATCATTAAAATGTCCATACTACCCAAAGCAATCTACAGATTCAATGAAATCCCCATTAAAATACCAATGGCATAATTCAAAAATCTAGAACAAACTCTCCAAAAATTCATCTGGAATTAAAAAAAGACCCCAAATAGCCACAGCAATCCTGAGAAAGAAGAACAAAATTGGAGGGATCACAATAGCAGATATCAAGCTATATTATCAAGCCACGGTTCTCAAAACTGCCTGGTACTGGCACAAGTACAGAAATATAGACCAATGGAACAGAACAGAGAACCCAGAAATCAACCCAAGCCATTATGCTCAATTAATATTTGACAAAGGAGGCAAGAACATACAATGGAGTCAAGACAGTCTCTTCAATAAATGGTGCTGGGAAATTTGGTCAGATACATGCAAAAAAAAATAAAGAAAGAAAGAAACTAGATCACCAACTTACACCATACACAAAAACAAACTCAAAATGGATAAAGGACTTAAATATAAGCCAGGAAACCATAAAAATCCTACAAGACTCGATAGGCAGCAAAATAGCAGACATATGTCGTAGCAATATCTTTACCGACACAGCTCCTAGGGCAATGGAGACTAAGGAGGAAAATAAACAAATGGGACTACATCAAAATAAAAAGCTTCTGCACAGCAAAAGAAACCATCAACAAAACAACAAGAAAGCCCACTACATGGGAGAACATATTTGCCAATGATATTTCAGAAAAGGGTTTAATCTCCAAAATTTACAGGGAACTCATACAAATTAACAAAACGAAGATAAATGATCCAATCAAAAAAGGAGCAAAGGACCTAAATAGACACTTTTTGAAAAAGAGGACATACAGAAAGCTGAGAGACATATGAAAACATGCTCAAAGTCACTAATCATCCAAGAGATGCAAATCAAAACAACAATGAGGTACCATCTCACACCTGTGAGAATGGCCATCATCTATAAATCAACAAATGACAAGTGCTGGAGAGGATTCGGAGAAAAAGGAACCCTCCTTCATTGCTGGTGGGAATGCAGACTGGTGCAGCCACTGTGGAAAACAGTATGGCGTTTCCTCAAAAAGTTAAAAATGGACCGCCCATTTGACCCAGTGATCCCACTTTTAGGACTATATTCCAAGAAACCAGAAACACCAATCAGAAAAGATATATGCATCCCTATGTTCACAGCAGCACAATTTACAATAGCTAAGATTTGGAAACAATCTAAGTGCCCATCAGCAGATAAGTGGATTAAAAAAAATGTGGTACATCTACACAATGGAATACTACGCCGCTATAAAAAAGAAGGAACTTTTACCATTTGCAACAGCATGGATAGAACTAGAAAGCATTATGCTAAGTGAAATAAACCAGTCGAAGAAAGATAAATATCGCATGATCTCACTCATATGTGGGATATAATGATCAACATAATTTGATGAACAAAAATAGATCCAGAGACAAATGGCAGGGAAGGGGGTTTTAGAGAGCAACCAAAGGACTTGTATGCATGCATATTAGCGTAACCAATGGACACAGACACTGGGGCGGTGGGGCTTGCCTGGGATGGGAATGGCTGGGGTGGGGGGGGTGGGGGAGGGAGGGAAAAGAGACATATGTAAAACTTTAGACAATAAATAAATTTTTTTTAAAATTCAAGGTATCTTATTTTCTTTATGAAAACTTCAAAAACAATAATAAATTCAGCTTTAAAAAAAAAGAAGAAAACCCTGCCATATGTGAGGACATAGTTATACCTGAAGGACATTATGTTAGGTGAAATAAGCCTCTCACAGAAGGACAAATACTACATGATTCCACTTATATGAGATCTCTAAAATACAAAGCCATGCCCTAGCTGGTTTGGCTCAGTGCATAGAGCATCAGACCACAGAAGGGTCCCGGGATAAATTCCAGTTAAGGGCATGTACTTTGGCTGTAGGCTCGATCCCTGGCCTTGGTTGAGCCATGTGAGAGGCAACCAATCAATGCATCTCTCTCACATGGATGTTTCTCGGTCTCTCCCCCTCCCTTCATCTCTCTCTAAAATCAATGAAAATAAAAGTAAAAATAATAAAAATACAAAGCCATACTCACAGAAAGAGAGTATAATTGTAGTTGTCAGGGGTTGTGGAGAAGAGGAAAGGGAGGTTGATGTTCAGCAGGCATAAAGTTTCAGTCATATAACATGAGTTCTGGATACCTGCTGCTGTACAATATTGTGCCTATACTTAACAATAACATATTGTGCACTTAAAATTTTGTTAGGTGTCCTTACAAGAAACAGATAAACTAGGGGCCAGCATAGACCCCTAGAGGGAAAGTCTGACTATTGGAAAGGAGAGACGGTTGTATAAACAAGCAACAAATATACACTATGGCACCAATAGGTCCTTTCAGAACAGTAAGAACAGAGGAAAAGTTACTATGTAACTCCAGCTGAGCCTGAGTCTGGCAGGGTCTTTTCAGTGGAGAGTTAAGGAACGCTTTATTAAGCATCTCCTATGTAGTTGAGTATTTTTAACATTTTTAAACTTTATTTGGACATTGTTATTATTACCCCCTCCACTCAAATTATTACAGATTGAGAAAGTTAAGTTTAGAGATTTGGCCTAAGGAGTCCTGGTTTGTTAAGGGCAGACCTCAGATTTAAAAGTTGGGGTGCAGGTCAAGAGAAAGAAGGCTGCAGTGATTTTACTTCCTGTGTGAGTGTAGATGACTAGCACTGCTCATGGACATCAGGTGTTGACTATGCCCTCCTTCCACCTACAGGTTCCCTGAAAGACAGACTCACACAAAAACACCACTGGGCAAGGTGGCCCTTATTATACACCTAGACACGAAGATGAATGAGAATGTTCACTGAAATAATTGAAATCCCCTTAGTTAATTCTGCAAATCCCCTTCTTGGCCAAGCATCCACAAGCCTTTCTCTCGCCCCTTTCCCATCTGAGCCCTGTTTTATCAGCTCCACCTGGTTCCCTATAGGCTTTCCTCTCTGAAACCATATTTCTTTACCATCATTCATGCAAAATGGCTGTCCTCCACCTGCGAGACCTGGGTGTGGGTGCTCAGCCCTGGAGGCTCAGCTTCTGCCTCAGCGTTCCTTGCTGAAGCCACTTTGAACACAGAAACAGCTCTCCTACCAGGAACTCTCCTTCTGGCTGCCAAGAAAATAAAACTGTCTCCTTAAAGTTGCTTTCATTCTATACTCCCCAAAGAGTGATTTTACAAGAAAAATTGTGACCTTAAAAAAAACAGAGAAGAGAAAAAAACTTTGAATGTGAAGAAAGAAGATTATAGCAATTACTGAAAACCAATCTATTCTTCTAGACCATAATAAAGACATAAAAATAAAACAAACTTCCCCAAAACTCCATGTGAGACAGAAAAGCTAAACCTGCCTCAAAGGGGCTATTAAAATTGGTTCCTTATTTCAACCAGGATAATCTTTGCTGTTAAAGTATTTCAGTCAGTATGTCCGCTTTTTTCCACTAGATTACTTCAAGCATCATTTCTAGGAAATGTATTAAATGCAGGGCAATCCAATGTTTGAGTGAAACAACTAAACATATGCAAGTTATAGTCCACAGCTCAGTAATAACTCAGCTCACTAGAGATAATTCCAAAATGGATGTTAAGAGTAGAAAGCACTCAATAACTATTAGCTATTACTGTTATCATTATTAGCATCACTCTTACTGTTCTTAGTCTTCATATTCTAAATATCTAAATATAATACCATACCAGTGATTGACACCAAGGTTACAAATAAATAACACCTAAGTATTATAATCATCCTACAGTTGAAAAGTAATATAGTTCTGGGAACTATAGAGGCACTCCATAAACATTTGGTAAATAAATGTTTACAGACTTGGTATGCTTTCTGTGAACAGAAAATGGACATTTGACTGTCTCAAATTGTGAATTAATTTTTAATTAATAGGAATTAAGCATGTTGTGTGC
Organism: Cnephaeus nilssonii; assembly: GCF_951640355.1. Classification (NCBI taxonomy): domain Eukaryota; kingdom Metazoa; phylum Chordata; class Mammalia; order Chiroptera; family Vespertilionidae; genus Cnephaeus; species Cnephaeus nilssonii. The sequence continues at coordinate 21,726,215 of NC_137091.1, read as the reverse complement.
TTTATAGCTATTTCTGAACTCTCCTATTCTTTGATTCATTCTATCACTCACTCACATGCTGTCTCATTACAAGTCCTTTGGTGTATTTGTTTTTCAGTCTACCACAGAGAGTACACCAAACTCTGTTTTCCCCTTTGTGGACATCCTGTTTCCCAGGGGATAGGAAGTTCTCTGTAAAATCCTTTTAGAACCCACTGCCTGATTTAGGTGTTTTTCTTTATTGCTCTCATGGTATCTTCTGGATACAATGGTGTTGGCATTTTCCAAACTATGGATTGGGACTAATTAGTGGATTATAAAATCAATTTTTTGTATTATAACTAGAAGTCCATTTTAATGAAATAAAACAGAATAGTGTAGGAAACGTCAGAGAATATCACGTGTAAGAGTAAGTGTAGTTGTGTGAAATTTTTAAATTGAACAGGCCTATATATTTATATATGTATGTATGATTGAGGCTATAAGGTAAAATAGATGTCTTGCTATATGGCATAATCAAAATAAAAATTTAAATACTGATGTATATATAGTAAGTTTTAACTTTCCCTATTGGTAAGGTTTCCTGAAGTAGCAGACCTCTGGTTCCTATAACCAACAATGAATGTTATCTGCCTTCAATTGAGTTCTGACTCTATGTATATCATAACATATGTTTTAATTTACAACATAGACAATTAGCACGTAACCCAAAACTGGTCACACTCCTCCCAAACTCCACTTCCCCCAAAGGAGCAATCGTGCTATAGATTGGTCAGGTTCAAGGATACTTTTACTACAATCCTACAATATGGAGCTTTCACTGTTTTGGAAAAATGGGAGATCACAATTTAGGGTCCCAACAGAGGTGGTCTCTTGTGGTATTCTTCCTTCAGTTGAGAGGAAGACAATTAAATTTTCTCTTGAGTGTTTGAGGAACAGAAAGAAGGCCAATCAATGTACCTGGAGAATAGAATAATGGAAAGAGTGAAAAGAAAAGGTATAGATAAGAACTAGATCCTCTAAAGTTAGATTTTATTCTGGCTGCAATGGGAAGCTGTCAAATGGTTTTAAGCAGGAGAGTTATGTAAGGTAAGAATGTCTTTGGAAAACTCTCTGCTGGTTGGAAACTAAGTTGCAGGAGAGCAAGCTTGGAGGGTGTATTTAGAAGACTGGTATAGTGGTCCAGGTGACTGATGATGGTGGATTAGAGTTATTATACAGAAGATAATAAAAGGCTATCATATCTCAAACATACTTTGAAGGTTGGGATATCTAAGCTTACTGTGGAATGTGAAAGATGATTCGGAAGTGTTTGAAAAGGTAATAGGTGAATGGTGGTGCTATTTGCTGAGATAGAGGAGGCATGAGGATTGAGAATGTCAATTTGGAGGGGCATATACAGGAGTTCACTGTGAGCCATATGAAGTATGGAATACCTAAATAAAGACTCAGTGACCCACGGATGGGATTGAATGAGATAATCTACAAGACAGTAGATAGAGAGGAACACTAAATACAGATGATCCTCCAATTTCATCTGAATAAGAATAGGAAATTAAGAAGGATCAGCAGATGAGATAGAAAGAAAACTACTACTAGGTGAGTGTAATGTTACAGAGGTCATTCAGAATAGGGTTTCAAGGGTGAAGGTGAAGTCAGCTATGTAGGACCTTGAACAGATTCATTACAATGAGAATTCAATATTGACTAAGTATTTTGCCAAGACTTGAGTTACCAGCAACCTTAAAGATGATTTTATATTTGTGGGGGGCAGAAAGCTTGATAAAAGTGGGCAAATAAATATACAATCAGTCCATTGGATCCAAATTTCACTTCTGAGTTCATTCTTTGAGCAGTTGTGTTTATAAGGATTCATATTTCATATTTTAGTATTTTTTAGAAAGCTTCCAAAAAATAAAACAAAAAGTTCACTACTTTAAAAGGATAAAACCCATTCTATTTGAATTAAAATATGAACCTATTGGACCTTTTTATATATCTAAGGTATATGATGATATCTTAATGATCTTATGTTTCTTATCTCTTAAAACATTTCACTATTTCATAATCCTAAAATTTATTTCATCACTATTCATCAATTATTTCCAAATATACCATTTAGAAGACTTTTTATATTTTAATATAAAAAATGGAAGAATATTAAACTCACTTAAAAGGAAAATGCAATAGTGAAGTAAATCATCATTTTTCAGTTTTCTAATTGTTACCCAAAGTATTGCATCACCATTCAAAAAAGTTATTTTAAAAAGACTGGAAAAACTATCTTTATAGCCCATTTTTACTTTTCATTGAACACAGCCGAGAATTCAGATTTTTTTCTGCCCATAATGGCAAAGAAAGTACACTAGACATTTCACAATTTTTAGAAAAATGAGAAGATGACTACACAGAGACAGCAGCAATCTGGATGTAATGATGATGATGAAAGTGATCATATAAGTGAAATATCAGAATACGAGCCTTCAGATGATATCTCTTAGGTAATCTTCTCAAACTCAAGAAACAATGTGTGAACAATGTTCTTCTAAGGACAAAAAGGAAATACAGTATTCTCCTCGTTAGTCATTTAATAGGAAGGATATCACACAATTTTTTGTGACAAAAAACGTGGAGCTATCCCTTTTTGCTTCAAGAATATATGACATTTTTTAACTTTAATGAGGTGCATGTGCCAAAAATTATTTTATATGGACAGATTTCTATGTTTAATGCTTATTACAATTTTAAATAACTACTCTTTACTATTCCTTTATTCTTCTTTCTTTAAATTATTTGTAAAAATAACTAGAAAATATTTTAAATAGATAATAATCTATTAGATCCCAATGATAAATGGTGACAACTCTTTTTCCTGCTATACTAAGAGTTAAGAAAAAACATGAGATGAGGAAATGAAGATTATAAGTTATATATTTTAAGCAATATGTGTAGGAATATTGCTGTGAAGAAGTACAAAGAAATAGGCAGTAGCTAGAAAGAGATGTGGATTTAAGGGATATTGAAATAGATGCTATCACTCAACAAATAATGCTGTATAATGCTAAAACCCAGCACTGGAAAAGGTCTTATGCCCTGACCCAACAAGGCCTCCTGACTATTATAACACAAATGGAGGCTAAAGTGGCCATGGAGCTATGGCTCTCAATCCCAGCTGCTGAGTCCCAAGGGTGCACTTATGGAAATCGTATGGCCCTCCAAACTTGTAATTCACATTGATGTACTTTGATTGCTCTCACTACCAGAATCGGTCAAAATAAAACATCCTGTGATGCAATTAGTAGGGACAGGAACTATTCTAAATACCACCCACCTCCTCTCCATCAGAAGGAGGTGGTCCCTGCTATGTAACAACACACAGCGGAAACCATTCTCAGGACAAATCTGTGAGATGAGACTTGGTGAGTGGCTTTGCCCCAATTAATTTGGAACCCAGAAATAAACAGGTCATGGCTGTTAGGACTATAGGGCAATACAATCCTTAATGGCCATTTGTAAGCTTCCTGTCACAGGAGAACAAAAGATCAGGAAAAACTTGCTGGACACCAGGAGTCAGACCATGTAAGGAACTGAAACTGTCTTAAAGACACCTGATCACACACCTGCATTCCATCGGCATTCCAAGCCCACCACCTCAGCCCCAGACCCACTGACCACAAACGCTTCCCATCACTGATTGCATATAAGGATGAAACTCCAGCTTCTGGGTGCTGCCATTATCGACCCCAAGTCCTCTTGGCTCGGTATTGTGCAGCCCTTCCCTTTGAGTATCCCATCCCCCATCACCTTTCCTTAAATAAATTCCATTTTCTTTCATCACCATCGGAGATGGCTTTTTAGCCTACCACCATGTTCATCCTTCAATGGCCAATTGTACTGATGCCTGTCCTTGACAGAACCTTGTATATGGGCACAGTGGATTCTGTTGGGAAGACAAAGCAAATACCTCTGTAATTCTTACTGATTTGTTCTATAAAGAAATTGAATGATGCTATGATCAAACTGTGATATGGTATAACACTGGTATTATGGTTAATACTCAACTACCTCATGACTTTCATATCTAATGATAATAGTGACATTTATTATTAAATGTATTGGGAAAATGAATTAAAGCCTCCTCAGGAGGTGCCTGGCCTACGTGGATTAGTGGTTGATCATCGACCTATGAACCAAGAGGTCACAGTTCGATTCCAAGTCAGGGCATATGCCCAGGTTGCGGGCTCCATCACCATGGGGGGCGTGCAACAGGCAGCCAATGATTCTTTCTCACCATTGATGTTTCTATCTTTCCCTCTCCCTTCCTCTCTGAAATCAACAACAACAACAAATTTTAAAGCCTCCTCAGGAGGTACTACCTATGAAAAACATCTGGCCTGAGGAAGAACTGCACCTAGCTAATCATAAGCTGATATTTCATGCTAAATAGTTCTGCACAAGCTTATCATGAGGTACAAATAACAGTAGACGAAGCGGGGAGAAGGGGAGAGTAATCAAATTGCACAAAAATATAAAGAGATATGTAATGGCTTTGTAAACAAATTAGCTTCATTTTAAAATCTTCTATGGCCCAGACCTTGCCTTATGAACCTCTTCATCTTGCTGCTTATCTGTTTCATTTTTTATATCCTTTATAATGAAACAGTAAGTGTAAATAAGTGTTTCCCAGAGTTCTGTGAGCCATTATAGTGGATTATGGACCCTGATGAGGGGATTGTGAGAACTCCCAATTTATAGCCATTTAGTCAGAAGTACAGGTGACAACCTGGGACCTGGGACTGGTATCTAAAGTGGGGGTGGTCTTGTGGAACTGAGCCCTTTCCTTAACCTGAGGTTCATAAGGCAAGGTCTGGGCCATAGAAGATTTTAAAATAAAGCTAATTTGTTTACAAAGCCATTACATATCTCTTTATATTTTTGTGCAATTTGATTACACCTTAACCTGGTTAGTGTCATAACTGAATTGTGGGATATCCAGAGAGTTGGAGAATTGGTTAGTTGGAGAAAATTCCACACACAATTGGTGTCAGAAAGCTATGAGTATAGGAAAATGTTTTTCCTTTTAGGTAAACATATATTTCCATGGATTTATAAGTAGAAAAAAGAGTTGGTGATTATCTGATTGTATCTCCCTTATCTAAGAACTAGAGGCCCGGTGCACAATTGGAGCTGGGGAGGAACCGTGGGAGGGCTCCAGGGTGTGTCCCGCCCATCTCCCCCAGTCCCAATGGGCCAGACCCCAACAGCAAGCTAACCTACCGGTCAGAGCATCTGCCCCCCTGGTGGTCAGTGCACATCATAGCAACTGGTCGAATGGTTAAACAGAGGGACAATTAGTGCATTAGGCTTTTATATAGAGAGATTATGAAGCAATTCACAGTAAGGAACTTACAAAAGGTCACACAGCTAATCAATGGCTAAGAAAAGGTTTGAAGGTACATCTTACTGCAGAGTTCAAATGCTTCACTAGTGTAGAATGACTAAGGAAAGGTAACTGCTTATCTCACAGTAATATAGTCAACTGTGTGCTCAAGGTCTATTTCATATTTTTGTTGTGGCATTCACCATATTGTTTTGTGGCTTGTTTATTTATTGTGTGTTTTTAAAAACTACTTTCAGTGTCCACGGTGGCAAGTAATGTACCTGTCAAACATGATGTGTGTATCCAAAATTTGGTGAATGAAGTTAAGAAAGGGAGGGAGGGACAGAAGGAGGGAGAGAAGAAAAAAGCTGGAATGAGTAGAAAAAGAGGAGGTGAAGATGGATAACAAATACAGAAATATATATATACTAGTGGCCCGGTGCATGAAATTCATGCACAGGGGGAGGGGGTGTCCCTCCACCCAGCCTGCACCCTCTCCAATCTGGGACCCCTCAGGGGATTTCTGACTGCCGGTTTAGGCCTGACCCCTGCAGTCAGCAGTCGGACATCCCTCTCACAATCTGGGACCGCTGGCTCCTAACTGCTCGCCTGCCTGCCTGCTTGAATGCCCCTAACTGCTTCTGCCTGCCAGCCTGATCACCCCCTAACTGCTCCCCTGCTGGCCTGATTGACACCTAACTGCTCCCCTGATCACCTACAACTGCCCTCACCTGCTGGCCTGATCCCCTGCCCTGCCACGACCCATCTTCTCTGCTGGGACCCAACTCCTCCCTGCCGCGCATAGACACAGGACCCCCAGGCCTCATTGTGCAGAGCAGCCACCAGGCCCTACCTCCACTGTGCGCTCGGCCATCTTGTGGTGGCCATCTTGTGGAAGCCATCTTGTGGCAGCCATCTTATAATGATGTCACGTGCGAGGGTGCGAAGATCACCTAGACTTTTATTAGTATAGATGCTCCTGATTCTGCCATATTGGCTTGTAACTGAGGAGATATATCTCCTCATGTCCTACTTTGAGCATGTATAAACTGAACTCTATTTTCCTGTGTAAACTTTCTTTAAATACCTGATCCAGACTATAAGCAAATAAAATATTTAAATGCTTCTGTGGTTGATAAGGTATAAAGAGAGTCTAATTATTTCCCTCTACCCTCAGCTCACAAGTGACTTTACAGAGCCATACATCTCCTAGAATTCCAAGAGCATTAGAAAAACACTGAATAAGGTGGTTTCCATCTTTACAGATTGGTCAATGCCCCACAGATGAGGTTGGCCACCCTCAGAATTGCAATATCTTTTCCCATAAGATAGTGACTTTTCCAAAACCAAATTTATTTGAATAATAACTTATTTAAAAGAGCAACAAAAAGAAATTTTTCCATATGTCAAAAAAATTCGATTAATATAAAAAAACATCAGCTTAATTAGAGTAATTCACAAATTAATATCTCTACCTCTTATTAGATATACTAGAGGCCCAGTGCACGAAATTCATGCAAGAGGGGGGGAAGGGGTCCCTCAGCCTGGCCTGCAGCGACACCAGCGTCCCACGCCCCGGCCAGCCTCTGGCCATAGGCCCACCCACCCTCCCTCCCTCTGCAGGTCAGGGTGCTCAGGACACTGGGGCCTGTCACCGGGGCAACGCCACCCCAGCATCCTGTGTGCCCGGCCAGCCTCTGGCCAGAGGCCTGCCCACCCACCCTCCCTCCCTCTGGGGGCCGGGGCGCATGGGACACTGGAGCCGGTCGCCGGGGTGACGCCGCCAGCATCCAGTGCCCCGGCCACTATGGGCGCCGCCATCTTTGTGACAGAGTGATGGTTAATTTGCATATTACCCTTTTATTTTTTTATTTTTTAAATATATTTTATTGATTTTTTTACAGAGAAGAAGGGAGAGGGATAGAAAGTTAGAAACATCAATGAGAAACATCGATCAGCTGCCTCCTGCACACCCCCCACTGGGAATGTGCCCGCAACCAAGGTACATGCCCTTGACCGGAATCGAACCCGGGACCCTTCAGTCCGCAGGCTGATGCTCTATCCACTGAGCCAAACCGGTTTCGGTGCATATTACCCTTTTATTAGATAGGAATATCCAAGGGGTGGTTTATACGATTGTTGATGTCATAAGACTAAGTTTTAGGGGTGGGAGGGAAAAATAGAATAGTGGGGCCTAGCCATAGTTATAAGAAATATTAATGCTCTGTTAACTGTGATTGTTTTGTTCTGATTAAAGAGGGACATTCTGACCTGGCTGAGTTATACACCCCAGGACCTGGAAGTTAACCTCAAAATGTGAAATGTGGTCAATTCTCCTTATCCGAGAACTGTCTATCATCATGGAAAAATTAACAACCTATTGCCCAAACAATGAAGTACTGGAGGCATACCCTTTGCAACTACCAGTCCGCATTGACTGTAATCTATAACCATTATACCCATTCTCATTCCTTTTGCCTACTTCCCCAGTAATCTTTGTCCTTCTACCCAATATAAGCAGTTGGTTTATTGGGGGGAGGGAGCACAGCAGATTTTTGTGGATGACCTTCTGCTCCCCCCAAGTTGCAGGCAATATTGGAAAATAAAACACTCATATACAATTCAACCCTGTCTCTGCTTAATTGGCTCAAGTAGTGACAGGCAGACCAGACCCATTCACTGTCCAGTTTCATAAGCACAAAGAAATTTGCTTTTAAAATTTTGTAAGCCATATGCTTACATTTTTCAGAGCATATAAAGCCACACTATACTAGAGCATTATTGTTATTGGGGGGTCTTTACCTTTTTGTCTATTTCCATATTCCTCAATGTATTCTATATTCAGATAACAATTTTATAAGTAGAATTTATCATTTTGTGTTCTTTAAACATGAGAAAATTAAGAGCAACTATTCATTATCGTTTTTTTTTCTTTTATCAGTGTTACTCTATTAAGAGTTTTGAGGATTACTTTCTGTTACAGCATCAAATCAAGCTAATTACTTTGAAATAGTTTAAAGTTAAAGATAAACTGAACAGCTCCAAAGATAAAGTGCATAACCACATTCTCTTGAGAAGCCTCTGTTGATCAAATTTGGACTGGCTCTTAGCAGTAACAAAATAGAATCTTGAAATAGCAACAGACAAGAGTACAAAAGAGAGCAGGTCATTCATGGAAGGGTCTTCCTTTGAGATTACTCTAAATTTATTTCCAAAGCTTTAGGCAACAATAAACTTCTCTTCCTCCTCACATTTGCAGTAGCATTAACTCCCAGTCTCCATCACAATAGGACGGTGTTGCAACTATAAATTCTCATCATTAAAAAGCTCTAGTTCAACATTGCAGTGGAACATACACTGTATATAAAAGCTCACCTCTCAATTCTATCTCAAAAGAAATATATCAGGTTCCAAGGGCTTTTCCTGGACTCATTGGCTGTATAGTTACAAAAATGTGCTCTGTTCACCCACTTAAGAGTTAGGTAAAAAGCAAATAGTAGTGCCTTGAAAATTACAACTTTAATATTCATAATAATCATTACATAAGGGTGAGCACAGGACCATGACTGGCAATGATTTGTGATTCTATAGAGAGTGTGGCCTTTGTGTGTGGAGGAATGGGTCAGACTCTTTCCATCACAGATGAAAAATAACCACAGTAAGAAAGAGAACCAAAGTAAATACTTTGAAGCAGTTATCTGTGAAGTGAGTATTATAGAGGGGAAATTCACAAATCTCAGCTACACCTAGGATTCAAGATAGAAGCAGGAACTTGTAAAATTATTTCATTTATGAAGTCCTAAAGATCCCGTTTTGTGTTCCTCACCTGTGTGAAATTTTGATTCTAAGTATGCTTATTCTTATTTATCTGTGTATTGGAGATGTGAAATTGTAGTGATTTCTCTGAAATATTTTCACACACACACCCCCCCCCCCAAAAAAAAAACCTTTTTGAACTTCCACTATCAATAGAATCAAAGTACTCATTGTATTATGGCTTTACCTATCCTAATATATAAAAACCCAGGGGCCCTCACGACCGAAACTGGACAGATGACCTAACACAGGCTGCATGGGGTGACAAGACAAGCAGGGGAGCGAGGGACGACCAAAAAACTGAACAGCAGGCTGCATGGGGCAACCAGGCTGGCAGGAGGATTAGTGAGGGATGACCAAACGACTGAACAGCAGGCTGTGTGAGGCAACCAGGCCAGCAAGGCGGGGGGAGGAGTTGGGGGCAACCAGGCTGGCAGGGTGGGGGCAGTTGGGGGCAACCAGGCCAGTGGGGTGAGGGCAGTTTGGGGCAGCTAGGCTGGCGGGGGGGGGGGCACTTAGGGGTGATCAGGTAGGCAGACAGGTGAGCAGTTAGGAGCCAGTGGTCCCAGATTGTGAAAGGGATGTCTGACTGCCAGTTTAGGCAGGCAGTCGGACATCCCCTGAGGGGTCCTGGATTGGAGAGGGTGCAGGCTGGGCTGAGGGGACACCCCGCTCCTGTGCACAAATTTCGTGCACTGGGGCCTTTAGTAGTATAATAAAAAAACATTATTCCCTATCAAGCCTTATATAGGTTTTTCTATTTTTAATAATGACTACTCTTATATCAAGTACTGAGTTTTTTATTTTTTTTTTATAATTTGCATCTCACTACAAAATGGATCTGTGTGTGTGTGTGTGTGTGTGTGTGTGTGTGTGTGTGTGTGTGCTTGGAGACTCATTTTAACAGTTGGCTTACTTGTTAAGGAAAACCCACATGTTAATGGCAGCACATGACTGCTGAGATCAGAAGGAAGAGAAAGGAAGCTCCTATGAGAGCAATTACCCTCAAGACATGCTTGGAACCAAGAGGCATAAAAATAGCAGTTCATCAAACAGAAGGAAGAAATTTTTAGGCAGAATTTAGAATGTCAAGATCCAGAACTGTAAATTACATGATCTACAAGACATTTGGTTGTGGCAGAAAAAAATAGCATAAACTTTAGACAAACTTTAGACAAATTCTGACCCTCTAATTCTCATAGTGTGACTAATTTTTGAATTGTGACTATAAGTAATTCAAAAATTACTTTTTCAATGGATTTCTCTTTTATCTTTCATGTGACATCTTATTTGTGGCATGAGGGAAGAAAACTGGTGAAAACAGATTCAAAATCTTTTGCCGCTTTACCAAATGCCTGCCCACTAATCATAAGCAAACGTGTCCTTTATTCTTTAAATCTATTGAGAAAGTAACCATTTTCTAATGGAATAACTGAGTTTTATCCAATATAAAGATATCAGCCTCTCCCCAACTTTACACACAAATCTAGTAATTTTCCTTGCTTGATATAGTATTTAGTACTAACTTTCTCCCAGAGATTACTTTAGAAATCTATGAAAAAAGTGTAAACACTATTTTATAATCAATATATTTAACTAGAGGCCCGGTGCATGAAATTCATGCACAGGTGTGTGTGTGTGTGTGTGTGTGTGTCCCTCAGCCCAGCCTGCACCCTCTCCAATCTGGGACCCCTTGAGGGATGTCCGACTGCCCATTTAGGCCCAATCCCATCCCTCTCACAATCCAGGACTGCTGGCTCTCAAACACTCACCTGCCTGCCTGCCTGATTGCCCCTAACCGCTTCTGCCTGCCAGCCTGATCACCCCCTAACCACTCCCCTGCCAGCCTGATCGACACCTAATTGCTCCCCTGCCAGCCCAATTGCCCCTAATTGCCCTCCCCTGCCGGCCTGGTTACCCCTAACTGTCCTCCCCTGCAGGCCTTGTCTCCCCCAACTTCCCTCCCATGATAGCCTGGTAACCCCTAACTGCCCTCCCTTGCCAGCCTAGTCGCCCCTAACTGCCCTCCCCTGCCTGCCTGGTCACCCCCAACTGCCCTCCCCTCCAGGCCTGGTTCCCCCCCCCAACTGCCCTCCCCTACCGACCTGGTCCCCACAACTGCCCTCCCCTGCAGGCCTGGGTCCCCCCCCAACTGTCCTCCCCTGCAGGCCTGATCACCCACAACTGCCCTCCCCTTCCAGCCATCTTTTGGCAGCCATCTTGTGTTCACATGGGGGCAGCCATCTTTGACCACATGGGGGTGGCCATCTTGTATGTTGGAGTGACAGTGAATTTGCATATTACTCTTTTATTATATAGGATATATTATATAGGATTCTAGCTTTAATTTACTATGCCTATCTCAATAATAAGATACATAGTTCAAATGGGTGATATGTGACTATAGCTACTGACTAAAGAACATGCAAAATATATATATTTACATATATATTACTTTTAAAAGGTCAAAAGGAGCCTTGGTAACTTTGTTCATTTTAAAAATTCTGTTATTTAGCTTCACAAAAGAAATGTAATTACAAAGTGTTGATTATGTGGAAAGAAATTGAGGAAAATACAAATAAGTATAAGCATATACAGTGTTCATGGATAGGAAAAATTAACATAATTAAAATGTCCAGACTACCCAAAGCAATTTACAGATTCAACATAATTCCTATTACAATACCAATGGCATATCTCACAGATTTAGAATATTCCAAAAACTTATATGGAACCAAAAAAAACTCAAATAGCCTCAGCCATCTTGAAAAAGAAAAGCAAAGTTGTAGGTATCACACTACCTGATATCAAACTATACTACAAGGCCATAGGAATCAAAACAGCATGGTATTGGCACAAGAAAAGGCATATAGATCAATGGAATAGAACATAGAGCTCAGAAATAAACCCATGCCTTTCTGGTCAATTAATATTTGACAAAGCAGATAAGAACAAACAATGGAGAAAAGACAGTCTCTTCAATAAATGGTGCTGGGAAAATTGAACATATAGATGCAAAATAATGAAAGTAGATTACCAACTTATACCATACAAAAGAATAAACTCAAAATAAATTAAAGTCTTAAATGTAATTCATGAAAGCATAAAAATTCTAGAAGAAAACATAGGCAGTAAAATTTCAGACATTTTTCGAAGCAATATTTTTGCTGAGCTATCTCCTTGGGCAAAGGAAACAACAGAAAAAATAAACAAATGGGACTTCATCAAACTAAAAAGCTTTCGCACAGCAAAAGAAAACTATCAATGAAATGAAAAGGGAACCCACTAAATGGGAGAACATATTTGCCAATGATACATCTGGATAAGGGGTTAATTTCCAAAGTCTTGATTCAAACATTAGTGTTGCTCTAACCACCCATTACTATTAAAAGATAGTTGAGCCAAAACCGGTTTGGCTCAGTGGATAGAGCGTCGGCCTGCGGACTCAAGGGTCCCAGGTTCGATTCCGGTCAAGGGCATGTACCTTGGTTGCGGGCACATCCCCAGTGGGGTGTGTGCAAGAGGCAGCTGATCGATGTTTCTCTCTCATCGATGTTTCTAACTCTCTATCCCTCTCTCTTCCTCTCTGTAAAAAATCAATAAAATATATTAAAAAAAAAAAAAAGATAGTTGAATCGCTTCTTGGCCTTTTGGCTAAGATCAAGTGTAGTAAAAGATAGTTGACATACAATATTATATTAGTTGCAGGCATACAACATAATGATTCTACATTTATATGCCTTATGATGTGACCACCAGGATATGTCTAGTAACCATCTGTGACCATATAAAATTATTATGATTTTTAGATGCCTTTTTTATGGCAAGCATAGTGATATAAACAATCTTTAGTTGCTCTGCCCTTTGTATTATTTTCTTATGTGTTTATGTTACAAGTGGCTAACAAGTACTTCAGAATTGAATCCCTTTCCAATTGTGGAAAGTGAGGCAATGTGTAAGGTTGAGGAAAGTTGTGTGTGAGGAATATTTAGGATCTCTTAATGAACATAGTTGTTTATCTCAGTGTGGGATGGCAGGTGTTCTGAGTTCCTGTTGCAGGGAGCATAGGGAAGTTTGTTCTCTAAAAGAGTTATCAATAATACACATTTATGACTCAACTTTCTATAAAGGAGCTAGAGCACAGCTTAGAAAATAGCACTGTCCTTTGCTTGCCAAGCACCTAATTAAATGGGCATGGTATTGTGTCTACAACTTGGTGGACAAGCATTGTTGAGAGAATGTAATGCCCTGCCCTTTCTCTAATTCTAATTCATACATTTTCTTATCTATCAAAACAGTTTCACTTATACTCCTCACAACTGATTTTTCTTGCCTCCTATTGCATTGAGAAAATAAAAGTGAACATGCATGAATACACTCAATTTTCCACCAACAAATCTACATGCCTACCTATCCTTAAACACATTTCTCTCTTCCTTCCTGTCACAAGGCAGTATGTGCCCCATATATTCATAGAATACCTAATACCTTTCATGACCTAATACCTAATACCTTACACTCTACCTCCTAGGCTCATTCCAAATCCATCTGTCATGTGATTATTCCCTCTCTACCTCTCTTTAAATTTGATTTTCTTATTTCAGCAAATAAGCTAACTTAATTTTCCATAATACAACTAAATCGAAAGGTATTAGGTCATGAAAGGTATTAGGTATTCCTGCTTCTACTATCTATTTTCTGTACCTTAACAAAAATAATCTTAAAAATTGTGCTTCTCTCCTTAAGACAATCTAATTGCTTCCTGTTGTGCAAAGATATAAACTCCTTACCATGGACAACAGGATCTGTATGATCTAGTCACTTATTGTCCTCTAACATCCCCTTGTATTACTCATCCTCACTACAGTACATGCTGTAACACACTGCTCATCTTAAATATCCTGAATGCCCTTCAAAATTTATAGCAGGCCCTTGGTATGTTATTTTTCTCTATCTGAAATGTCCTTCCATTGACTCACAGACAAATTTTGTCCTTTTCATTCTTTTTTTTTAATCTTTTTTTTCATTTTTTTATTAAGGAATTATATGTGTACATATCTTACCATTGCCCCCCCCCCACCCCACTCCCATACATGCCCTCACCCCCCAGAGTTTTGTGTCCACTGGTTATGCTTATATGCTTGCATACAAGTCCTTCGGTTGATCTCTTATCTCCCCATCCTTTTAATTCTTTATCTTTTATCTCAAATATAGCCTACATAAAGTTTTTCCAGCTTACCTCATCTAATTTGGGCTTATTTTGCAAATCTGTTCTCTATTTCATCCATTTGCTTCCTTTATAGCACTTAGCAGCTATCACAATTATTTCATTTATTTGTCTCCTAGAATATAAGCTCTATGAAAGTGAGAATAGCATGCATGGTACATGACATATAATAGATGCTCAAATAATTTTATTGCATGGATTAATGATTGAAAGATATGAAATATTTGTAAGCATATTCTCAGTCCGACAAACTGGGATGATATGAGAGGGACACACTAATCAAAAAACCTCCACCCTTACTGAAGCCTGACCTATGTCCTGCAGTTGTACATCTCCACCAGCAGGCTCATCTTGAGGGTCTGATATGGGGAGAACAGCAAAGTCAGGAAGCAGTCAGTCTACTCCTATATCCCTGAAGCATAGCAAATAAGAACTTTCCAGTGTAGTCTTCTGTACTCATCTGTAATCCCCGTGTGAAATCAAAGCACATTAGAAATATAACAGTACGTACAGTGGTGGTATTTTCATGGTTGCTGCCTCCCTTTTCTTTTCTTTCCTTTAATATATTTCTATTGACTTCAGAGAGGAAGGGAGAAGGAGAGAGAGACGGAAACATCAATGATGAGAGAGAATCACTGATCCGCTGCCTCCTGCACGTTCCCCACCAGGGATCGAGCTTGCAACCCAGGCATGTGCCCTTGACTGGAATCAAACTCAGGACCCTTCAGTCGCAGGCTGACGCTCTATCCACTGAGCCAAACCAGCTAGGGCTGGCTCCCTTTTCTTACCAATGACTCAATTTTTTTTAAATGAACAAATGATACATTATAGAATTGTACGCTTGAAACCTTTATAATTGTATTAACCAATGTCACCCCAATAAATTCAATAAAAATATTTTTAAGTGTGAAGGCTACTATATGGTGTGTGAAGGAGGGGCTTGACCACAGGGCCCTACACAGGTGTCCATGCTGCTCACTTCTCCCTGCAGGTGTTCTGCTCACACACAAATTAGCCAGGTAGGATTGAGATGAACCAAAGGTAAGTGTCCCAAGGAAGTCAAACTCCAGCTTCAGCCTGAGAAGCAACAATTGTTAGTGGAAAGCTTCTCATGCCTTAGTTGCCCAATTAACTATTCATAGTGAACCTCCAAAGGACTGAACAATGGTTCAGATCAGAAGTTACTCTGCAACAGAAATAAGACAGAGATTGGCTCAGAGCCAGACAAGTAGTTCAGGGGGTAAGTGAAGGTAAATACAAGGCCCCAAGCAAAGCCTGGAACATAATCGGGAAGACATAAACATAGATGTGCCAAAGACAAGCAGGATTAGCAATGATAAAAAGACTAAGTCCACTGACTGGTTCTCCAAAATCCAGGGGCATCTCAGATGTGAACAGAGAAGTCAATTAAAGCTATATGAATAGTCCTAGTTGGTTTGCTTCAGTGGCTAGAGTGTCAGCCTGCAGACCAAAAGGTCCCGGGTTCGATTCTGGTCAAGGGCACATGCCCGGGGTTGCGGGCTCAACCCCCAGTGGGGGGCGTGCAGGAGGCAGCCAATCAATGATTCTCTCTCATCATTGATGTTTCTATCTCTCTCTCCCGCTCCTTTCCTGTCTGAAATCAATAAAAATATATATTTTTTAAAATTTATATGAATATATATGGGGTAGGAAAAAAGTAGATTTATAGGTGTTCATATGGAAAATAATATAATAATAGAAATAATACAAGAATAAACTCTGTATTTTGCATACTCACAACTGTAAACCTATTTTGCCCCTCTCTGTATATACTTTTTAGAAGGGTTATAATCTTTTATAAATTTATCAAGTGTCTTGCAATAATTTCTTACCATATATATTTCTACATATAAAATTCTATTTTAAGCACTGTTTATTTTCAAATACACATACAAATTAGGCCACTGTAGTACAGTATTGAAATAATAAAATTTGGTGCACTTGTGTCTATCTACATAAAAATTAGATATTTTGGATAAATACAGTTCTATCTTCTGTTTGCAAAAATGCAGCATTTTCTACATTGGCACTGTTCTATTTTGTGTCAAGCCCATCTGTTGCAATTATCCAAATGTCTATTTTTATTATTCAATTTCCCAATAACATGTGTCTGCCTTCCCTGTCCCATTAACTCTCTATTCTTTTATGTGCTTCCTATAGAATAATCAGCTCTATTCACTATATTCCTCTGGCAAAAAAAAACACACCCACAAAACAAAACAAACAAAAAATTTTAGGAAAGGAAGAGTATATGGATAAAGGGCAACTTTATACAGATAATTGCTGATGGTTTTTGTAGTCTTTAAGATAGACACAAGTGCACCAAATTTTATTATTTCAATACTGTACTACAGTGGCCTAATTTGTATGTGTATTTGAAAATAAACAGTGCTTAAAATAGAATTTTATATGTAGAAATATATATGGTAAGAAATTATTGCAAGACACTTGATAAATTATTACAAGCACCTATTCACCCTTCAAACAAGATTGACACCGGCAGAATAATCTCTCCCTAAATCGGTATGGAGCAGCAGTAGAAAATCCAAACTATTATATTTACCATTGCATCTGATTTGGTTAAACTATATTGTATAACATCCCCAAAATTAAGCACAGATGAATAGAAAGACTTATTTAAATGTAGGACCATGGTTGTCAAAGATTTCTCTTCTAGACAGAATTCATACTTCTTCTTCCTCAGGAAAGTTATCTCTGTGTATGTAACAGAGTCTTTACAACAGCTAATAAGTAAACACATGGGCACTTTCCTGAAGTCTTCCTTATTTTCAGAGTAGGAAGCAAAATATCATATTGACCATCAGCTACTGCCCACCTAGAGACCCCAGACTCTTTTCTAGTTAGAAAACAGTGCTAAGAAATCTCATAACTGCATCTAGCCCCCAAACTGACTTCTAGCCTAGTGCTACATTTGACAATTCTCTGTGCTGTTAGGGGGCTATAACCAGGGCATAGTCTTTCATCTTCTGATCTACAAAATGTCAGAAAAACACTAAGGATCCAATGACTACTTATTTTTTTCAATGACCACTTTTAAATAATTTCATCAAAGAACAAATTTTCCTGGAAACAAATCTATTTACCTTAGTTCTAGAGTCAAACAGCTTATACATCCTATATAATAAAAGCCTAATATGCTAAGTGTCTCACTGTTAGACGGTTTGACAAGTCACTATGACGCACACTGACCACCAAGGGGCAGACGCTCCAACCGGTAGGTTAGCTTGCTGCTGGGGTCCAGCCAATTGGGACTGGTTCAGTTGGGTGGACACGCCCTGGGGCCCTCCCATGGTCCCTCCCTGGTCCCAATCGTGCACTGGTGGGGTTCCTCAGCCTGGCCTGTTGGTATCGGGCTGAAACCAGCTCTCCGACATCCCCCAAGGGGTCCAGGATTGCAAGAGGGCACAGGCCAGGCCCAGGGCCTCTAGTAACAATCTTAATATATAAAAACCCTGGGTCTGTCACATCCACAACAACTGGGAGGCTCTACCAACTGGAAGTCAGCGCTGACTGCTATGGCTACAGGCACGGTGACCCAGCAATGACTGCTGAGGCGGCTGCGAATCAGGCCTGGAGAGAGGCTTGAAGAGAGAAGCAAGGTCTGATCCATAGCCCATGTGGCAGCTGTTGATCAGCATTTGCCTCTCTCTTTCTTTCCAGGCCTGGTCAGCATCTGCGCCTCCATTTCTCTCCAGGCCTCCACCAGGTCTGCTGATCAGCCCCGCCTTTCTGATCAGGCCCCGTTGATAGGCCCAGAGATGCTGACTGGCATAGAAACCGACCAATCAGAAACAAATCTGGATGAACTGTGAGAAGCCAATGGCCGTCTAGGAGGTGGAGCTTTTGACGCTGACTGGCATAGAAACCGACCAATCAGAACCAAATCTGGGTGAACTGTGAGGAGCCAATGGCTGCCTAGGAGGTGGAGCTTTTGATGCTCACTGGCATAGAAACCAACCAATCAAAACCAAATTGGCTGGCAGAGAAGGGCAGTTGAGGGAGAGATCAGGCCTGCAGGGGAGGGCAGTTGGGGGCAATAGGGCCAGTAGGGGAGCAATTAGGTGTTAATCAAGCCAGCAGGGGAGCAGTTAGTGGGTGATCAGGCTGGCAGGCAGAAGTGGTTAGGAGCAATCAGGCAGGCAGGTGAGCAGTTAGGAGCCAGCATTACCAGATTCTGAGAGGGATGTCTGTTTGTTAGTACCCTTAACTGATTAAATTTGTTTACTCAATTGTAAAATTCTACATAGTTTTATGATATGTTGTAAGATCATGAGCCAAGGTAAAGTCTGCCTTATGCATTGGTGACAGATGCAGGAAAGTGAGAACACATTTTGTGTGTCCTTTTAGCCAAGCAACCACCATAAATAATATTTTTAGAGCATAAAAGCAACATCTCTTAGGCTACCTGTTATTTTTTTAATAGATAAAAATAGTTTTATTCCCCACGGGAACAGAGAATATAGTTTTAGGTCCCCTTTGCACTTATTTTAAAAGCTTTGCAATTTTTGCTCAAAGTTTATTAAACAAACACAAGTCAGGACCTTATAGGAAAGTATTTCTATGGGAAATAAATAAATTGAAGAGATTACCTTTCAAAATAAATTTATGAGATTACCACCAGATGATGTTAATGCTAAAGAAAGCATAACAAGTATATATAACTAATATGGGGTTTTTATAGGTGGCGAATATATTCTCTCAAAGCCTACTTATAACCTTTTCCTTCAGCAAGTTATCGTGGCTCAGTCACCAAAGATGCTCTGATAAGCTAAAAAAATCTTTATTCTCATTCCATGGGACATAATTTTTAAACTACTTTATTTGAGGTATAATTGACATACAAGAAGCTGAACATAAGAATACACTTGTAAAACCACAATGAAACATAATTTTGAAGATAACTATTTCCTGAATCTTGGGACATCTCATCTTTTATCTTTTAGATAAAAAATATGCAAATATTGGGTTATAAAATATAAATATTTGCCTAAAAAGAAGTAATACCTCCCCTACAAACGTATTTGATGTCATTTCTTGAATTATTTGCACAATAAAACATAAAAGT
This sequence comes from Cnephaeus nilssonii, assembly GCF_951640355.1. NCBI lineage: Eukaryota > Metazoa > Chordata > Mammalia > Chiroptera > Vespertilionidae > Cnephaeus > Cnephaeus nilssonii. The sequence goes on along the minus strand of NC_137091.1, from coordinate 21,706,706 downwards.
ACAGAAATAATGCTCTTCAAGTTAGCAACTAGCAAATATATTTCCAAAGCAAAATATAAATTCCTCCAAATTACATGGTGATTACAAGGCAGAGAACACAGCCCTTTTTGGGCAGGTAGTGCTCATGGCATTGGGAACAAAGACTTTCTAAATCACATGCCAGGAGGAAGAAGGAAGGATCAAGGCAAATTAATAACAACATTAAAATAAGGTAAAATTTGTAGAGAGTGCCTGGGAAAGGCCTTGAGCTGAATGTCATCTGAATCCAGCGGTGCCCGGCAGAGCCATGCCCTGGAATCATACCTTGCCAGAGGCAGGTGTGTTGTCAGCCTGACCTTCAGCTTAGGTGCCAGGGAGTGGGTTTCATTATCTAAATCCAGCCAAGCACCAGGAACAAACACGATTATCTGGGCCCATCCAGAAGTGATGATTACAAAGAAGCCACAAGAATGCACATAATCTCCTTTGTCTTGGACTTCAGTAAAACTTCCTGGTGTTTTGCTGTATAAAATAAACGTGCTGTATCAGCTCTGGGTCACTGTCTCTCCATCAGAGGACAGCTGTCCCACCCAGCCCCAGCTTTTTCCTTCTATCTCTGTGTCTGTCTATTTCTTTCATTTTCTCAATCCCCAGCCACCCCTACTCAGGAACCAGAATGCTCTCTAGCCGCGCTGGATGTGGAAAAGAGATAAATATTTATAAAAATTATTCGGCATTTTATTTATGAGATGTATATATATTATTGCCCTTTCCATTGATATAGAGTATTAAAAAGTGTGAAGATGCCAAGTGTGTTTTCTGTTCATTTTACAGTTGATTTTACAGTTGATATAAATTGATGTACATTCAGGTTATTTCTCTAGTTTGAACTATTAAGATACTGTGCTCTTAACATTTGTGTGTGTGTGTGTGTGTGTGTGTGTGTGTGTGTGTGTCACACACATAAGCATTTTGGTGGAATGTCTAACTACTAGTGAAAATTTTAGGTACTTGGGTATGCTTATGCTCAAATTTAGTAGAATAAGTGCTTTTTCAAAGTACTTGTGCCCATTTATATCCCCATCAGAAGTAGAGCTTAAATTAATCCACATACTCTTAAGCATTTAGTATTATACATGTTTTTTTATTTTAGCCATTTGGGTAAGTATGCAATGGTATGGCTTTGTGGTTTAAATCTACATTTCCCTGATGACTAATTAAGTTGAGAACTTTTCCTTATATTAATGGCCACTGAAATATCATTCCATTGAAAGTGGTTATTCAATTCTCTTTAACCATTTTTTCTTATTGTATTACCTGCCTTTTTATTCATTTGTAGAAGTTCTTTACATATTCTGGATATGCAGATTTTTAAATTATATGTTTTAAAAAACTCTATGACTTGTCTTTCACTATTTTTAATATCATTGGTTCAACAAAGGTGTTTTCTTTTAATGTATCGCTCATTTCCTTTTAGATTAGTGCTTTTGTATAATTATAAATAAAGTTTTTTCTATCCAAGTTCAAAAAGATATTTTCATATAATCTATTCCAGAGACATTATTGCTTTCACTGTCATTTTAAGATACATGATCTATCTGAAATTGCTTTTGGATTATTATGTAACAAAGGAGCCTATTTCTTTTCCATTTGGATATCCAATTGATCCAGTACCATTATTTTGAAAAGAATTTCCTTCGTCACTGCCAAGAGTAAACTTCATCTACAGCCCATACAGTGTGAGTTTATTTTTGGACTCTATTTTATCCTAATGATCCAATTGTCTATACTACCACCAATACCACACCGTATGATGCAGTGTAGCTTTATCATGACTATCGATAGGCTAATTAAATCAATAAATATTTGTGGGGGAATATCATTTTATAATATTAAATTGTCTAATCCCTTGCCATGCTATATTTCAGCTTTCTGTAATTACTCTCATAAAAGTTTTACAATTTTCTTTTAGATGTCGTATGTATGTTTTAATAGGTTTATTCTGGTACTTTATGTGCTTTTATTTTATTACCATAATATTTAACATTTAAAATACAATTTATGTTCAAATTAATCTAATTTGTGTTTAGGAATCATAAATGTTCCATATTTTTTACTAATAATTTCCCCAATGTGTGTACTAGTGGAAAAGATCATAGCAATGAGCACAAAGATATCTGCCATAAAAATGTTTTGTTATTGGCCTTTATCTGGTTATGATGGAGGAATGGGATGCCGAGATTCATCACAAGACAGATAGATACTCAGGAGCTTTGAGGATCATTACATGGATTCAAAGGCGAGAAGAATATGTATAATGGATCAGAAACTGGAATTTTAGTAAATATAAAGATACTGTTCCATCACTAATTTCACAAAAGGAAATTTTCTAAAGTCCACATCAAGGAAAATTCCCAGTCAGTGGAACTGGGTGTTTACCCAGAGGGCATTCCCTGGGTCAGTGCTGGCAGAGAAGTAGCTTTCTTGTCTCAAACTTAAGGTGTGTAGACAGATGGATCTCTCTTTTTCAGTGAACAGATTCTCAGCAAACTCCCAGGTCTGAGTCTTTGCTTTATCCCACATTCTTCTCCCAGTAATGGCAGACAAAGATGAATTGAGGGGAGCCCACGGCACAAATTGAGTAGCTGACTCTCTGGATACATATTTACAGCTTATGTTTGATATTCTCATGTAGGATGTTCTTCCAGTGATCATAAATGATGAAGAATTTATTGGTTGTATTAATATCTAATTTCAGCATCCTTGGATTCATCTGTAGAAATAGGTCTCAGTTGGAGCCCTAGTTCCATGATCTTAGAAACCAGCTCTCCCATCTGACAAGTGAGCCTGCTATTGCTCTTCTGTGAGAACAAAAAGGAGAAAAGGCACAATAAACTCTCCCCCATTGAGCTCCTACTGCAGTGAACTGATTGATGCATTGGAGGGAGCAGACATCCACATTTCAGATATATGGGTTTTTCAAGGTAAGTTAGACAGACAAGACATCGACTTGCTTCTTTTTTGTGTTCAGTCATGGCAATAGTCACTTCTTCACTAAGTTCTCTTCTAGCCTACAGCTGCTTACAATAATAGTTCAGTTCTGGTGTGAGATTGACCTATAAGGGCTTTTATTAGAGAAGGCCTCTCCTTCCACCTTACATCCTGCCTCTCCTCATTAATCTAATCAGATTTTACTTATTTCTGGCATAGTGAGATTTTTTTACTAATGTCATGAGAGAGAAAATGTTAAACAAAGAAAATGACATTATCTAGAGAATGCTATTTTTTAAATTAATATAGACAAAATGTTATCTTATTATTATTCTATATTAGATCTTGAATATTATGTCTGTTGATAAGATGTAGAATTAAAACAGAAATTAATTATTGGCACATTATTAACCCTTATAAAATGAATGGCGCTCATTTAACTAGTTTTTATCATAAATATAAAATCACATCATATTTTGATCAAGAAAATTAATTAAACCTACCAACAAGTCTTCCCTAAACTCACAATCAATAGAACACAATCACTTCTTCAAAGGAGCTTTTTTCCCCACAACTGTGAATATCCTCATTCAGAAGTTTGGTAAATAAACCCCTACCTGTGTCCTGACAATCAGTCAGCCAGTCAAGACCCTGGTTTTGTTGTTGTTGTTGTTGTTGTTAGTTACTATATCAAACAGAAAATATCTTTTTATAATCTTACATCCTACATCACAACATATATGTTCCTCATGGATTCTTGACTCATAGATGGAATTTGAGAAGAACAAAAATTTGAGAAATGGAAAGGATTTGAGTGATTAAATAATCTTTCACTTAATCATTTCTACAGTAATCATTTGCTAATGTTTGCTGGAGACTCTTATAATTTCACATCCAAAGTAAAGGCACATTCCAAGATACCATAACATGTATATATGTGAAGGTTATATTTATTACTAGTTTAATTAATTTCCGTTAATTTATTTTATATCTCGCGTTAAAATGTTCTCACATTTTTGGAACTATTCTCAGGTTTTTAGTTTAATGAACGTGTTCATGAAGGATTGGTCCCTAATGTGTTTTCTTTTTTTTATTGTGGTAAGCAGACTTAACATGAGCTATACCTTCTTAACCAATTTTTTTAATTTTAACAATCCTGGCATCCGGTTTTATTATTATATGTTTCATGTGTACATTATAATTCAACATCTGTATGTACTACAAAGTGATCACCCCCAAAAGTCTAGTTACTATCCATCACCAAACAATGGACCCCTTTCATACCTTTCTCCCACTCCAAATCCCCTTCACTCAGGTAACCACTGAGCTGTTATCTGTAACTGAGTTTATTTTTGTTTTAAATGTTTGTTCATTTGTTTGTTTTTTAAATTGCTCCATGTGAGTGAAATCATATGGTATTTGTCTTTCTCTTTCTGACTTATTTCATTTAATATTATATCCTCAAGGTCAATCTATAGTCACAAATGGCAAGATTTCATTATTTTTATGGCTGTATAATACTCTAATATATATGTATTCCACATCTTTATCTATTTATCCATTGATGGACACTTAGGTTTTTTCCATATCTTGGCTATTGTAAATAATGCTGCAATGGATATAGGGGTGCATATATCTTTTTGAATTAGTGTTTTTGTGCTCTTCACATAAATACCCAGAAGTGGAATTGCTGGATCATATGGTAGTTCTAATCTTAATTTTTTTGAGGAATCTCCATACTGTTTTCCATAGTGGCTGTACCAATTTGCAATCCTACCAACAGTGTATAAGGGTTCCCTTTTCTCCACATCCTCTTAAACACTTATTTCTTGTCTTTTTAATTACAGCCATTATAACAGGTATGAGGGGATAACTCATTGTGTTTTTGATTTGCATTTATCCAATAACTAGAGGCCTGGTGCACAAAATTTGTGCACTTGGGGGGATGTCCCTCAGCCCAGCCTGCGCCCTCTTGCAGTCTGGGACCCCTCGCTCCTTACTGCCCACCTGCTCGCTGCCCCTCAGTGCTGCCAAGGAGGCAGGAGAGGCTCCTGCCACAGCTGCTGCGCTCACCAGCCGTGAGCCCAGCTTCTATCTGAGCGGCACTCCCCTGTGGGAGTGCACTGACAACCAGGGGGCAGCTCCTGCATTGAGCATCTGCCCCCTGGTGGTCAGTGTGCATCATAGTGACCAGTCATTCTGGTTGTTCCGCCATAAGGGTCGCTTACGCTTTTATTATATAGATTAGTGATGGTGAAAATTTTTTCATGTGCCTGTTAGCCATCTGTATGTCCTCTCATGAAAAATGTCTATTCAGATCTTATGCCCATTTTTCAATTGGGTTGTCTATGGTTTTTCTGTTGTTGTCGAGTTATAAGAATTCTCTATATATTAATCCCTTATTGAATGTATCTTTGGCAAATATGTTCTTCCATTCAGTAGGTTGTCTTCATTTTGATGATGATTTTCTTTGTGTGCAGAAAAATCTTTTTAGTTTTATGTAGTCCCGTTTGTTTATCTTTGTTTCCCTTACCTTTGGAATCAGATCCATAAAAAGTATCGCTAAGGTCAACGTCAAGGACTTTACTGTCTATGTTTTCTTCGAGGAATTTTATGATTTCGCATCTTACATTCAAGTCTTTAATCTATTTTGAGGTAATTTTTGTACAGTATAAGACAGTGGTCTCATTTCATTCTTTTGCAAGTGGCTGTCCCATTTTCCCAGCACAATTTGTCGAACATGGTCCTTTCTCTATTGCATGTTCCTGGCTCTTCTGTCATAATTTATTGTCTATATATTATGTGTGGGTTATTTCTGGGCTCTCAATTCTGTTTCATCTTACTTTGAAGTGAACAATTTAATACTAATTTATAGATACAATGTTGTACAGCAATTCTCTATAACTTACTCATCTTGCATAATAACTGAAGCTGTATACCTATTGAATAGCAACTCCTTATTTCCCCCTCTCTCCAGCCACTGGCAATCACCATACTATTCTCTGTTTCTCTGAGCTTGACTATTTTAGATACTTCATAGAAGTGGAATCATGCAGTGTTTGTCCTTCTATGACTGGCTTATTTCATTTAGTATAATGTCCTCAAATTTCATCCATGTTATTTCATATTGCAGGATTTCATTCTTTTTTTTATGCCTCCATTGTATGTATATACCACATTTTGCTTAATTATTTATCCATTAACTGGTATTTTTAGGTTGCTTCCATTGGCTATTGTGAGTAATGCTGCAATGATCATGGGAGTTTGTATATCTCATTGAGATCCTGATTTCAAACCTTTTGGATATATACCTAGAAGTAGAAATGCTGGATCAACAGCAGTTCTATTTTTAATTTTTTTTAAACCTCTATACTGTTTTTCATAGTGGAGGCACAATTTTACATTCCTACCAACAGTGTACAGAGTTCCACTTTATCCAAATTTTTACCAATATTTGTTCTTTTTTGTTTTGTGTCTTTGTTTTTAAGGTTATTTTTTAAAATGTCATCCTAAGTAACAGGTTGAGATGATACCTTATTGTGGTTTTGACTTGCATTTCCCTGATAATTAGAAACGTTGAATATATTTTCATATACCTGTTGGCCATTTGTATGTCTTCTTTGGAGAAATGTTCATTCAAGTCCTTAGTCCATTTTTTAAATGTGTTATGTGTTTATTTTTTGCGATTAAGTTCTAGATGTTCCTTATACATTTTTAGAGATTAACTACTTATCAGATAAATGGTTCACAAATAATTTCTATCATTCTGTAGGTTGCCTTTTCTCTATTTTGATTGCTTCCTTTTCTGTGCAGAAGCTTCATTTGATTTAGTCCCATTTGGCTGTTCTGTGGGGAGTTTTTGTTTTTGTTTTTGTTTTTTACATGTACTTTTGATGTCATACCCAAGAAATGATTGCCAAGACCAATGTCATGAAGTTTTCCCCTATGTTTTCTTGTAGGATTTTTAGAGTTTCACATCTTATGTTTAAATATTTAATACATTTTGAGTTGACTGTTGTGTATGGTATAAGATAAAGGTCCAATTCCATTCTTCATTTGTATCCAATTTTCCCAAAACCATTTATTGAAGGGACTATCCTTTCCCCACTGTGTATTCTTGGCACTGCTGTGGAAGATCAGTTGGCCGTATATGTGTGGGTTTATTATGGGGCTCTCTATTCTGTTCCATTGTTCAGAATGTCTTTTTTTATGTACCAGTACCACACTATATTAATTACTATAGTTTTGCAATAAGGAAGTATTATGATGCCTTCAGCTTTGCCCTTCTCTTTCAAGATTGTTTAGGCTATTCTGGATCCTTTGTGGATACATATGAATTTTAGGAATGGGTTTTCTATTTCTGTAAAAATGCCACGGGAATTTGATAGGAATTGTATTAAATCTATAGATCATATAAGGAGTGTGGACATTTTAACAATACTAATCTGATCCATGAACATGAAACCTATTTCAATTTATTTATATCCACTTTAATTTTGTTCATCAGTGTTTTATACTTTTCAGTGTACAATTACCTTACCTCTCTGGTTAAGTTTATTCTACAGAAGATCTATGACCCATTCTGAGTTAATTTTGTATATGATGTGAAGTAGGGATCCAAATTCATTCTTATGTATGTGAACGAAAGAAGCCACCTGCTAACCTGACAAGCTCAGGGGAGGCCTGTGTGGCAGTCTTGAAAACTCAGAGACCTAAAATAACCACAAAAGATGGTCTGAAAATTAAATATTTAACTACAAACAGGTTATAGTGGGCAGTCATGTCCTAGGCCGATATTTTCCCTGACAACGATCAACTTAGATCTTTCCTGAGCCCATTTGCCTTTTTGCCTCTAAGATAACATCTGTGAGATGTCTGGGTAACTTGTAACTTCCTTCTTTTGCTGGAGCCCCTGGGGCACAACCAAATGTGGTAGGCGCCAGGACAGATGCCTCAAATTCCTTCATTATCATGTTCATTGTTCCTGCACCCACCTAAGTATGTGTCCATCATTTTACTTTTTATCCAATCCCAGGGGTTTCCCACCGTTTGACTTTATCCAATGAATTTCATGAAGCCCACCTATGTCCCTCCTTTGATGGCAATGTATAAATACAGATGTAACCCACCATTCTTCGGAGCATTATCTCAATTCATTGAGGTTCTGCTTCCCGGCATATGTCGACAGTTTGGCTCAAATAAACTCACTAAAATTCTTTACAGGTTTCAATGTTGTTGTTTTTTTTCGTTAACATGTATATGGGTATCAATTATCCCAGCACCATTTATAAAAAGATTATTACTTTCCCATTGACTTTTTAATTCGTTATTGATTTTATTTGTTTAAGATTAGACAGAATTCTAAGTATCAGGAAAACCTGGAGAAGTGTGGGAGCAAGGCATGCCAGAAACACTGAAAATTTATGAAAAGCCAAATGATAACCTTGATAGGAATTAAAACACATGGATTGGTTGCCTCCTGCACACACCTTGACCAGGGCCTGGGCCAAGGGGAGGAGCCTGCAACTGTGGTATGTGCCCTTGACCAAAATCAAACCCGGGACCCTTTGCTCCAAAGGCTGACGCTCTATGTACTGAGCCAAACCAGCTAGGGCTTCTCTATTTCTATTTTAAGCAACCAATTGTCTGACTCCAGACACTTGATGGTAAAGTAGACTAAATATAGTAGTGAAATCAGTTTTCAAGTAATATTTTATTTCATTGGGTCTCATCAGTACTTTAAAGCAAACCTTTTTATCTGGACAGTCCACATAGAAAAGAAGGTGTGCCACCATTCAAAATAACAAATCCCTTGGCTATATCCACTTCTACATTGTCTACTGACTAAGCCCCTTAGAAAAAAAATGTGCTGCATTACAATTTCAAAAATAGTCAGAGATTGAAAATTAATGCACCATGGGAGCATGTTGTTTTCACCTTTTGTCTAAAGGGCAAAGGCAGACAAATCAGAGTCTAAAGGCTGTGTGCCATATATAGGGATTTGTTTCCTGCACGAAACTCCAAAGAAAACAGTGCATTCAAATGGTAATGAACAGAGGGCCTGGGTGCAGATAATGGTATATTAAAGTTGGATGAGCTAATTGTGCATTTTCATGTGAATCAGCCTCCTGCTAAGACTCATTAGGAATGCACATTAAGGATATAGACAAGTGTGCCCCCTTTTAATCAAGTGTCTTATTTCTAACAACAATATTAGTATTGTGAGCATTCTGGTAAGTGGAATTTTTTACTGAAATTTAATTATACATCCTGGAAATTTGATTCCATTTCAAAGCTATAAGAATATCTTCATGTGAGGGTAGAATGGGATGAAGAGGAGGGAAAAAGAGAATGGACTAGAATAGGAATTAATCAATTACTTTCTTTTCTCCTAAAAACTAAATATGCTGGCCTGTTGAGCTGAATTCTTACTTGGAACCCATACAAATTTCCACAAAATATCAGTCTACAGATGGTGCTGAGGAAATGACAGTCGAGACCATAGCAACAAAACTTAGGGAAAAAGAGAAGCATTTCTGCAAGAGAGTGATAGAACACATGGGGAGCCTCAGATGGAGAGATGTGACATAAAGGGCAATCTGCACCCAGAAGAGCAGAAAAATACCCATATGATTATTGTTAGACATGTAGCAGGAGAGCGAAACATAATTTAGCTTATTTTAAAAATTGAAATTCAACCTGAAATTCTAAAATTCCTTGCAGAAGAAATGATCACTTTTTTTCTGTTCGTATTATACCACACTGCAAGAGGCAAATATTTAAAAATTGGTTGCATTTCATTCCAAAGTGTGTTAAAGAGAGATAAAGAAAAAAAGATCACCACAAAGATTTATCTTACAAAAATGTGCCTAAATATTGCAGTTATTTCTGTGGGATTCTGGGATAATGGTATGCTGATCACATATCACTGCCCTACTCCCATTCCCAACACCCTCTCCGGGGAAGGTGAAAGACCCAGGCAAGCATGCTGCTGGTGGGCCATGGAGAATGCGTCAGAAAATACAAGTCCTGCTGGAATTTCTAAGGAAGTAAATCAAGGCATGGCTTCCTTCTCCAAGGGACCTAGCCCTAGAGTAAAAGATAATGTTTATCCCTCCTCAATCTCAGGATGCTGTTTATATGTGGTCCCAAGTGGCTGAAGCCTTGAGATATCTGGAAGGTAGACGACACATGTTTATCTACTTTTTGTGATGCTTAGAGCAGCTACTCAATCACTAAGGGTCCCTGGTGGAAGGAAGTAGCACTTATGGCTGAGGCCTGCATCTGGGACATGGCAGCCAAACCCTTGGAAAAACAGAAAGGCATCCTCCCCAAACCATAGCAGAAGGGTTAGAGTCTACCCAGGTCATTCACTCTGAGGCCACACATGAACTACCATGCCTTACATCACTGGCTAATTTGCCACAGTAGAAGAAGTTATGTCAAGGTATACAATTAAAAAGATATACAACTATGACTACTAGGTTTAGGAAATGCATACATAATCTTTTTGTCACATGACTTTTTAAAAGGAGAGAAATTGAAGATATATAGTTTATAAAGCCCAGCCAGCATGGCTCAGTGATTGAGCACCGACTTACAAACCAGGTAACGGTTCTGTTCCCTATCAGGGCACATGCCTGGGTCACAGGCCTGATCCCCAGTAAGGGGTGGGCAGGAGGCAGCTAATTGTTGTTTCTCTCTCATCAATGTTTCTATTTTTCTCTCTCCCTTTCTCTTCCTCTCCCTGAAAATAAAAATTAAAAATTAAAAAACACTGTTTTTAAAATTATATAAAATGGTAACCTAGGCAGTTTACCTCATGGATACATCATCCCCTCTGCAACAGCCCAAGCAAACAGATGTCCCATCTTTGCTTACTAAAGGTCAGCAACAGGGATCCCCATCCCAAGGAAGGTTATCTCACATTGCTGGGAAGTTCTTGGCCACACTATCAAATATGATTTCTTTTTTTTTTTTCTCTTTATTGTTGAAAGTATTACATAGGTCCCCTTTTATCTTCCATTAACCTCCTCCAGCCCCTGTATGATTTCTTTCTATGGGCCTGACCATGCTAAGTACAGAATTATCTATTTCCTCCTCTGAGTAGAAAAAAAATCGGCTTTCAATAACACCTCTTCATAGTGTTGACCATGTTTTTCACCTGGGCTGCTACTGCGACCAAATCTTATCCTTTAATGGTGGTGGCATACCATTCCTTTTGGAGGGGAAAGAAGTGTGTTCATTGGGTTGTCATTTCATATTATGTCATTTTGTCATGAATTTATTTCAATTTTGTATTAAAATGGGCCCCTTATTCCCACTCTGAAGTCATTCAGAACCCTCACTTTGCCTTGGAGTACCTTGAACATCTCTCCCAGTGTCACTCTGAAATGTTGATGAGCTTGTCCTTACATTCCTATCAGCTATAAATCCACAGCCCCAACATGAAGCCCTACTGCTGAACAGAACACTTCTGCACCACCTGTGTAACCTTGGGCAGGTCCCTTAACCTCTTGTTCTAAAAATGTGAGAGGTCTATGAATTGACATTTGCTCTTACTTTTCCCAACTGAAATGTGTCCCCTCTCCCCTCCTTGGGTCCACATCTCACTTGTCCTTCAGGCCCACCACCAAGGAGCCTTCCTTTATTCCCCAGTCCACACAAATCTCCGCCTCTCTAACTGTTGGATACTTAGGGTCAGTGCCATCAACCTGGCTGTCCTAGGTTAATCTTGCTTTTCATGCTAATCTCAGAATGGAGTTTCTCTTGCCTTCCTAAGGTCCAGGGCTGTGCCAGTCCACAAGTATGCTCCACAGGGAATGGCTACTTGATTAGGGCATGAGTGGGGAGGGCCAGGTATGAGGGCACAGGCAGGGCACAGCCCGCTCTCCTCAAAACCTCGAGAGCCTAAGCCACAGATTCCGTATGTGACCTCACGGAGTAGTGATGACCTCACGGTTTCCATGGCAGGATAACTGCAGAAATATAGTGTTCCAAGGGAACCTTCCTTACCAGTTCTCTACCAGATACCAATCTGTTTGGTTGCCTGAGAAAGAGATGATTGACCGGATCTTGTACATGCAGTGTGACTTGTCCTCTGTCCCCTTGGAGTTCCGCACAGCAGGTAGGCCTAGGCTGGACATCTAGGAGGTTTGGTGTACACACACCTCACCTGGCTGTCACATGATCCTTTGGGGCTTGTCTGTCACATCTGAGAACTGCCCTAGCTATATGTAATACCAGTAGCCTGGGTTCCCCCTCAAAGACCCACAGAGTTCCCGCTCACTGCTGAGGACAAGTGCAATGTCATTCCTGGGCAAATGTTCAGAAAGAGTCTCATCTTTCTTGCTGTAACCTTCCCCTTTGGGCTACAAGGTACTTCCATTCAGCCCCTTTACTGGTTGGCTTCTTAGCAAAAGTCGGGTGCATTTTTGTGTGCAAACGATCAATGGAGAAATTTGAGGAAGAACTGTTGAGCCGTGCTCATGAACCTCTCTTTCAAACTTAAGTCACCTTCACTGTGCTGTCATGTAGACATCCACATGGGTCCCTCAGACACACCCAAGCTAAGCTGCTGAGTACCAAGAGAAAGGGTGGGCCCAACCCACAGGAAGAACAAAAGAGCTAAGGGGAGTGATGAAAAAAGGAGGGCTAGAGGAAATGTTATCCCAGAAGGTTGGGTTATGAGCCTAGACTTGGTAACCAGAATCTGGATCTCAACCTCCTGGTCACTCTGCCTCAGTATCTGGCCTTTTTCTGATCTAGATAAAAGTACCAGAGGACTGGAGTTCAGTGTGGTTGAAAAAGCAGTATGAATCGAGCCTGACAGGAGTTGCCAAGGTGGGAGGGGTTCTAAACCAGTTTATATTAAATTATTTTTATTCCCACACTTGGAAGGCATTTCCTTAAAGCCTCAGAAGTGATGGGCTGTAAGAAATCTTTTATATGTTGTGGGAAAGATGGAGGAGATCCTGAATGCAATTATTTTTGGATTCTGTTTTCTCTAGGAATGGGGAAAATTTTCTGGTCTGCTGCTGCTTTCCTAGACCCCACAGAATTGCTTTTGCAGCAACACCCCATCTGTAGGGGTCTCATAGCAGTGATGGGTTAAGGCTATGTTTGGGATGCCAAGCAAATTAGAAGGCTTCAACAAGAATCTGGGAGAGACATGAGAGAGGGGACGTCCTGGCAGGACAGAGTATAGCACAAGTGACTGATCAGTTCTGATTTTCTTTCCAGCAACAGTGACTCCTACACCTGGTCACTACCATGTCCCCTACCGAAGGCAGGGAGAAACCCGAGTGGGCTGGCATGGGGAGACATACTGCCTGGTCGCTGGCTACCGGTGCTATGGGGATGCTCCTTTGGCCACCCCAGCAAAGGTGAAGGCAGAAAAGACAGTTCCCAGAGGAGCACGTAAGAGACATTATCCTGTGAAATGGTCAAATAAAGACCTCGGTTGCTCCAGCCCCAAAATTCCAAGACTGGAGCATGGTGGCAAGAAGCTGACCCCACTGAAGCTGACCCCAACAAAGGAGGAGGCAGAGAAGCCAGTCCCCAGGCGAGCACTCAAGCGACGTCACCCTGTGGAAGAGTTGGATGAAGACCTTGGTTGCTCCAGCCCCAAAATTCAACGACTGGAGCATGGTGGCTGGAGGCTGACCCCACTGAAGCTTGCTGGCTGAGGCACTCTGCAGAGAGGACAAGCATTTAATGGCATAAGGCAGCTAATGCCTCTTCCTTCAGTGACCCCCACTGGCGATTACAACCTGAGCCATTCTGTCTGTGCCTTCCTCAGCCAGGAGCCTCCTTCTAAACAGACATGGACAAGAAGCCTTAGAAACTGAGGTTTCAAATGGGAGTCTGCTCTGAACATCCCAGGGCTAAAGCTGGCCTGGCAGAAAACCTGATGGTCCTCTGCTCAACCCTCTAGAGTCCCTTCCTGGGCAGAAGAGAAGTCTACACTCTGTGAGCCCAGTAAGATCCAGGAGCAGAGAGGATGCAGAGTGGCCTTAGCAAGGCCCCACCTTGTCTACCAGATGGACTTCTGCCCGGAGTCATTGCCAGCGGCCACCAACACAAACAGAGGCTTCTTAAAACTGAAAGAAGCCGTGTGCAGTACCCCAGGAAGCCCTCGGTCTGGGGTCTCAGGAGCAGAATAGGGAGACTTAGGAAGTCCTGCTCCCTGAAAATGTCTAGCAGCAACCCTTATCCCCCAGGGCTCACCTGCTTTTTTATTCCCAGCTTATCTGTCCTCAGTGGGGTCCCCTACTGATCAATAAAATAAGTTTCTGTAAAAGCCATGGTTTGACTTGAAATCCAGTTGTCCGATGTGAGGCCCCAAGCCTCCCTGTTCCCTTGAAGTACATTCCCATGTGGGGTACCTGGTCCTGTAAGACCTTCTGCCTCCAAAAAGAAACCTTAGGTGCAGCTTCTATGGGCTCCTGCAATAACACCTGTGCAAACTGGGGCAAGTCTCAGGCTAAAACTATGAGCACTTCCCTGTGAAAGTGAGTGTGTGTGTGTGTGTGTGTGTGTGTGTGTGTGTGTGTGTGTAAAGGCAAGACTGAGAAAATGCTGTTTTTATCCTTCGACTAACTCAACAAATATTTATTAAGCACCTGTGCTTGTCGCTTGGGATATTTTGGTGTCTGAGATGACTCAAGGCCCCCCCTCAAAGCATCCACAAAAGGAAGAGACAAACAAGTTAATAATATAATTTCAAATAATAATTGATATAAAGAAAATTAAAATAGAATAAGAGTGATAAGGAGGTGCTAAATTATACAAGGTTGTCAATGAAGGCTTCCTGGAAGAGGTGATTTTTTAGTGGAAATGTGAGTGATGGGTCCTGTGAGGAGCTGGAGGAAGAGTATTTCTGGAGGACAATGTGGCAAATGCAGGCCCTGAGGTAGGAATGGCAACCTGTTCTAGGACCAACAGAACGGCCAGTGTGGCCAGGGAGGAAAGGGAAAAGAATGAAGATGTGATGGGAGAAGTGGTTATGGGCTAGACTATATAGTGAACCTTGTCAACCATGGTGAGGAGTGTGGATCTTAAGTGTGATGGAAGTCATGGGTGGGCTTAGAACAGGGTAGTAAAGTGATGTGATGATGATGGAAAGATCACTCTGACTGCTGTGGAATATCTCAGCAGTTAAGGGGACAGTTGGTCCTGGGGGGGTGGGGGAAAGCGGTATCAGCAGACAAGAAAGAGCACAGGCTTCGGAGCAGTGTCCCAGGCCCACCTGTCTCAGCAACCCAGAGCAAAAGGGGACACTGTCAGCAGCTTGTGGCCCTCCAGCAGGGGTGAAATCACCATCATGTGGACAGACAACACACTTGTCCTCAGGAGCCACAGCATCAAGACTGTTATTGCTCTTCCCCCAACACATACCTTTAAAGGCCAAGGCAGGTCCTGGTCATTTAAGAAGTTTCCCTCACCTGGGTTAGAGGAAGGAGGCACATGCACTGGGGCTCCCAAAAAGTTCCCACTGGGAGTGTCAGTTAACCCACAAAAGACAGCTAATGCCTCTTCCTGCAGTGACCAGCCCCACTGCCCAGCACTGGAGATTAGACCCTTAGTGTCTGTCTCTGATACTTGCTGTGACCGAGGGTGACTCAGCCACTGCAAAGTCAGCTGGGTTGGCCATTCCCAAAAATGAGGCAAACACATTCAGATGCATCTAGGGACCTTAGGAAAATTAGAGATTCCAAGCACCCACACCAGTCCTACTGAATACATTTTTAGGGTGGGATCTGATATGTGCACTTTTAAATCTACCAGTTTATAGGAAATACAAGGGACAGGTGAAAGGACACCATGGGATGCAATCAGCAAATACCAAATAAATAAATAAATAAACCAACAAACAAAACACTTAAAGGATAAAAGATGTGACTTTTTATTTTCACAAATAAATTGCAGGAAGAATTTTTCATCAAGATGGAAGAGTAGGTAAATGCTGTGCTCACTTCCTCCCAGTACTACCACTAAACTACAGAACAACCCCTCCCCCCTTGAGAACAGCCTGAAGACGAGCTGAACAGAAGTGCTATATAATTAAGGATATTCAGGAGCAGCCACATTGATACTGGTAGGAGGGTTGGAATACAGAGGGGGCAGGCCCCACACTCACATGTGGCAGTTAAGAAGTGGGGGTGAGGGGATATCTGGGCTATAGAGGTCCCCTCTCCAGCAGTGAGGGGTCCCAGCCCCACTCAAAGCTCCTTAGCCTAGGGTCCCTGTATGAGGAAGAGAAATCCCCATAAAACTTCTGGCTGTGAAAACTGGCAGGGATTGTGACTGAGTGAAAGAGAGGGCTGCTTGCTGGAGTCTCAGGTTCCCCTTAACAGGCTAGTGCATGAATTTACTCACTGACAAACCCACTTGCTCTGAGCTACAGCATTGGGACAAGAGCCTGAAAAACAGGGAAGAACTGCTTCAGAGCTAGGGCTAAAGGAGCAGCTTTCTCCCAGAAAAGTGTGGGCAGAAGCCATTGTTGTTGATCCTCCCCCCAACCTAGCTTGCATACCTATCAATAATTCCTTTAAATATAAATGGTTTAAAAGCTCCAATCAAAAGACTAATTTTCATCAATACACAAATGAATAAAGAAGAGATGGTACATGTATACAATGAAATATTACTCAGCCATAAAAAGGAATGAAATCCTGCCATTTGCGACAACATGGTTGAATAGACCTAGAGGGTAGGTATTATGCTAAGTGACATAAGTCAGAGAAAGCCAAGTACCATATAATTTACTTATATGTGGAATCTAAAACACAAAGTAAATGAACAAACAAAACAGAAACAAACTCATAGATACAAAGAACTAATTGATTGCCAGGTGAGAGGGGGGTTGAGAAGGTGGGTTAAAAAAGTGAAAGGGATTAAGAAAAGTACAAACTGCCAGTTATAAAAATAGTCATAGGGATATATAGCATAGGAAATGTAGTCAATATTCCTATATAATAAAGAGGTAATATGCAAATTGACCCACATACCCTCGCACAAGATGGCCGCCCCCATGTGATCAAAGATGGCCACCACAAGATGGCCGGCAGGGGAGTGTAGTTGTGGGCGATCAGGCCAGCAGGGGAGGGCAGTTGGGGGTTACCGGGCCTGCAGGGGAGGGCAGTCAGGGGCGACCAGGCCGGCAGGGGAGGGCAGTTGGGGGTGACTAGGCTGGCAGAAAAAAACAGTTGGGGGCGATCGGGCCTGCAGGGGAGGGCAGTTAGGGGTGACCAGGCCTGCAGGGGAGGGAAGTTGGGGGTGACCGGGCCAGCAGGGGAGGGCTGTTGGGGGTTACCGGGCCAGCAGGGGAGGGCAGTTGGGGGCGATCAGGCCGGCAGGGGAGGGCAGTTGGGGCAATCGGGCCAGCAGGGAGCAGTTAGGCATTGATCAGGCTGGCAGGGGAGTGGTTAGGGGGTGATCAGGTTGGCAGGCAGGCAAGCTGTTGGAAGCCAGCAGTCTTGGATTGTGAGAGGGATGTCTGACTGCCGGCTTTTAATGTCAGTAGTCAGACATCCCCCAAGGGGTCCCAGATTGGAGAGGGTGCAGGCTGGGCTAAGGGACACCCCCTCAGTGCACGAATTTCGTGTACTGAGCTTCATAGTAATAACTATGTATGTTGTCAGATGGTTATTAGACTTACCGGGATAATCACTTGATAAGGTATATAAATGTCTAATCACTATGTTGTACACCTAAAGCTAGTATAATATGGTATGTCAACTGTAATTGAAGAATAAATTTAAATAATAGTAATGTAAAAATAAACTTTTCCTAAAAATTACACTTTCCAAGTGAGGATCATATTGGCTATTTCCACAATCCAAAGATAACTGTTTTAAAAGGACATAGAGTTTGAAAAATAATACAATTTTCCCAGAATAATACAGTTTATAATAAGGCATGTGCTTGTAATTTATATAATGGAGTGTCAAACAGTAAAAGAACACAGGATTTATAGTCAGATCTGAATCCGTATCAGGTTGGGCCCTTTAACAAAGATCACAGCTCCCTTGTCAACTACCAAACTTCAAAAATAACAGTAACTACCTTGCTGGCTGCACATATGGACTAATCTTGTTGGTTATATATATGCATTAGAAATAATTAAGTAAAACTCCAGTCTACCATCTTGTGATTGTTGACTGACTTAATACTTGGTAGTTACTATTACTACCTTTAAGGTGATAATTGGTCATGAATAAGGGCAGTGTCTGAGAATGTCTCCCCATCTAGGACTAAAAATTAATGATATTTTGCCCAGTTTTATAACATTTTTATTAGCTATTTAAAGAAATGTTGGACAGAAGAAAGATTAGACATGTCACATGATGGCTCTGGAGGGTAAAATGAGGAACAATGTTGATACACTACCAATCCGATTCTAATTTTGCAAAGGAAAAGTTCACATTTGCCTAAGGGTGGAGTAAGTGATTCCAGAACTCGAGAGTTTTTAATAGATTATATGGGACCAGATGATGTAAACCTTAGGGTATTTCCCTTCCTGAGATTCTGATTCTATGCTTTGCACTTTGCTGGCAGCTTGTCAGGGAGACAGCAGAGGCAGAGAGTGTAGTGTATGGGCAAGAGAGATATAAGACAATGCTTCTAAATCAAAAGAAGATTATAGTCTCAGAGAAAATCTGAACAGCAATTAAATAGTTGGGTATTAGGTACCATATTGAATAACACAGCTTTCATGTGTTTGGATCTAATTAAATCCCCCAGTCCCATATAAATCTTAATCTTTTACAGATTTTTGTTTATACTTTCTTCAGCAGTTTTATCCCTTTAAATGGGATTTACTAAAAGCAGCTCAACCATTTGGTGTTCGAAATCCCTCCATGTTAGTCTAGACTTTTATGAACACTTATTTCACAACACTTACCACCATAAAAGCAAAATTATGGTTTATTTCCTGTCTTGAGATACAGATTTACCTGCACATTTTTAGCTTGACTCTCACATTTTTAAGAATGCAAGTTCGCTTTGCTGATTCTTCCCAGAAGACACTTGTGTTTTAATAGAAAATATGAACTGCACGAATGAGATTGGAATGCTCATTGTTCTTCATAATGAATTTCATTCCCATAAAGCTTGTTCATGCTCTGGTCTGCTAAATAAAGACAACGCAAGGCTATCATCTTTGCTTAACCGCACACAGTACCAGATCAGGTATCATATAGAGGCTCACGTAGCTAGCTACTAAGAAATGGTAAATCTCTGGTTAATCGTAATAACTTGTTAACACAGGGGTCCTCAAACTTTTTAAACAGGGGGTCAGTTCACTGTCCCTCAGACCGTTGGAGGGCCGGACTATAGTTAAAAAAAAAAACTATGAACAAATTCCTATGCACACTGCACATATATTATTTTGAAGTAAAAAAACAAAACGGCAAAAACACCTGCATGTGGCCCGCGAGCCATAATTTGAGGACGCCTGACTTAGAAGTTCTCTACTTGAAGTAGCCAACTGAATGGGACATGGATACAATATAATCAATAAATTGGAAGGAAATTAGGATCTCTAATTCAAGGAAGCAAGTATAACTAATTATGTTTTATCATAAAAAAGTTATTCCTTAACTTCTCTGAAGTCAGAATGGAAGTCTCAATTTTAAAACTGAGAAACTGCAAAAACTCCTTTAATGAGACATTTATCTTGGTACTAAATTTTAATGGAAATGCTCATATAGGACCTAAATATATTAGAAAAGAAGGAACATGCCTGACAATATCTTCAATAACAGATTCATAATAACCATTTAAACTTTTTAAAATAATGTTTCTTTCATTTTTGCATCTATTTACTTATTTTTATTTAATTTTCGTTTTAGCAGTAGTCTTGCTTTGTCAATTTCAGAAAACTCACTCAGGCATTCCTGAGGAGAGCCTGTTTTACAGTGAACAATAGAATGCATACAGAGTAGATAAAATACATTGATTATGCAGGGTACCTACAAAAAGGGAAAATCCTGTTTGCATTTGTGTTTACCCTTATGCCAAAATCATTACAATTTTCACAAAAGAATTTTTTAGTAGGGATAGGAATTAAAAGAATAAAGCAGGGCTTTTAATGATGTAGGCAATGAGATTATGACTTATAGTAAATGTAATGTAACCCAACCATCAACGACTAGAAAGAGGAGATGGGAGACTACTATGATAATTTTAGTTCCCAATTTAAATATCTACTAGCCTTTCATTAATGATAAAATAAATTCCAAACTCAGTATATACCCCCAAAAAAGCCTCATTCCATCATACTTCCAAGTACATAAACCTTGCTACAGTAGACTTTATGTCACTGTTACATACACTGAGATCACATTGATCTATGTTAAGCATTTATATGGTTTTGTGTTTATTTGCTTAATGTCTGACTCCCATTAGGTGGTAATGGCTAGGTCTATTTTTACTCATCTTAGTAGCCACACTACCTGGCATCCAATAGATACCTATATAAATTGCTTTAAATGAATGAATTAATAAATCTTGTGCATCCATTTTTTTATTTTCTGTATTATTTTTCATGTTATAAAAGCTCAATAATCAGCCTGGCAAGTGTGGCTCAGTGGTTGAGCATTGACCTATGAGCCAGGAGGTTAGGGTTCAATTCCCAGTCAGGGTACATGCTGGGGTTGCCAGCTCGATCCCATTGGAGGGTGTGCAGGAAGCAGCTGATCAATGATTCTCTCTTATCATTGATATTTCTATCTCTCTCTCACCCTCTTCCCTTCCTCTCTAAAATCAATAATATATATATATATATATATATATATATATATATATATTAAAAATAATTTTTTAAAAATCTCAATAATCTTTAGTTGCACATTTCTCAAACTGTTCTGAACATTGTTGTCAGTTAAGTTTTCCCAAAACACAGTTGTATAGGTCACAATTCAACTCACATAGTTTCCATGGTTCTTCATTATCCAGAGTCTAGATCAGCCTTTCTCAATCAGGGTTCCCAAAGAGCATTAAACCCAAATGCCCTGAGCACCCATTGTATGTAATGAATTAATTTTTTTTCTGTGCATCTAGATAGGTAATAGCTATGTAGTAACTTTGGGAGGATTGAGAAAATAATTACTCAATTTATTTTATGTAAAGCTTAATTCTCTTGTGGAACCCTAGATGAGAAAGACTAATTCCAGAAAAACATTATGGACCTGCCCTAATTTTCTGGTCTATTCTCCTACAACTCCTCTTCACATTCCCTTGATGTTCTTCAAATGGGGCTCCAAGCAGTAACCATCAGGCATTTCTATCTTCACTTAACATTCCCACTTCCTTGTATATCTATTATGCATTGCTTTAGATGAAATCTTACCCGGTATTTAAGATTAATAAAAAATACCCCATGAAGAGTTATTTTACTGCCTCGGTGTTTTTTTAATTTTTTTCTTTGAGCTTCCTGGATAGTGTTGCGCTTACCACATTTAACTTAGCATGACAGATATATTGTGTGTGTGTGTGTGTATGTGTGTGTGTGTGTGTGTGTTTTACCTCTACTATGAGTTCCTTGAAAGCTGAACTTTTGTCCACAGAAAAAAAGAGCATTTGTCTTTTGCAGAGTAGATGCTAGGTTCAGAGGGCAGACCATCTTGCTGCTGAGGGAAAAGATCAAAGCAGAACTATAGAATGGAAAAATATAGGAGAAAGTGCAAGTGTCCTCTGATTCAAAATGTCAGCTTCCCACCACTGCCTGACATGAAGAATCAGGACTCATAAAGAGCCATGTGCGCGCGCGTGCACACACACAATTTCAATTTCCTGCATTTAATTGCTAACTTTCATGAAGTCCACTGTAATAATACACATCTCATGTCTGCAAAGCTGACTGTGATACTATTTTATTATGTCTTCTTGGCATATTCTCATTTATGATATTTAATACATTAATGTTGGAATGTGCTGAATGGCCCCCTGATGATTTTTTTAAAGGTGAATATGCAATTTTAAGTACTTAAAGAATGAAAATGCAAATTAATTGCTAACACTACATTACAGTCAATGTTTTATTATAAAATTCTGCTGTTAGCTTAGAGGTTGTTTCTTAACCATATTTAGAAAAGCATCTATTATTTGGAAATCAACTCAATGCAAAACTGTCTACTTTTAAACCTGAGCCTAACAGAAATCAAAATATGCAGGAAAATTTGAAGTGTGTTTTAAAAGGTCATTCTGAAAATTAACTCTGTTGGTGTAGGTTATTCTAGTCGAAAGTAGGCTGTTGGTCTTCATTTTGCCTGGAGTATATGCCTACCTATAAAACTGATAAACTGGAGGTCACAATGTAATTTCTGCCATATAACTTCTTTTCATTTAAAGTTAAAACAAATATTAATTAGCAAAAATATAGAGATAGGTATATAGGTGTATGTGAGCATAATTTAACATTACAACAGTTAACACTAAAAAATTAAAAATATATACCTTAAATCTTAAAAAGTGTTATAAATGAATGAATAAAACATAAACTATATAG
The DNA here is from genome assembly GCF_951640355.1 of Cnephaeus nilssonii. Classification (NCBI taxonomy): domain Eukaryota; kingdom Metazoa; phylum Chordata; class Mammalia; order Chiroptera; family Vespertilionidae; genus Cnephaeus; species Cnephaeus nilssonii. The sequence continues at coordinate 21,684,223 of NC_137091.1, read as the reverse complement.
CACAATATGTCAAACAAAGGAAATATAGAAACAAAAATTACAAATTTTATAAAATTTAAAAGCAGAATAAGTGTTATCTCACAGTAAGTGGAAATAAGATAAATTCCCTATTAAACCTCTGACTGAGAAATATATGATACAAAAAGTTACTTTGCCCACCCAGGAAGCTTAATACTGACATCTTTTTTAACAGAAACACCTTAAAGTTGTATCAAGAACAACTCGGATTAGCCCCAACAGAACAATAAACCCTATTTGCAAGGAAAAATTATATTAGAAAATGGGTAAACTTTCAAGAGATTCTCTATGTAAAGATCCCAAGGCTGCAGTACAGACCACCTAGTTTTTTTCAAAACAGCCCAGAAAACAAGCTGCTACATGCAGGAAAAAATGTAGTATAACAATTTTTTGCGGTGTACAATATTACTAAAATCCTAGCTCTTAAGAAAGCTGGAAAACTAGAAAATAGATTATAGAAACAAAGAATACTCTTTGTACAAAGAGTAAGAAGCAACATGGTTCAAATACTAAGTTGAACTAGCTATATGACTTGGAAAGATTTAACTTTCCAATCTTTAGTCATTTCACTGTAAATATAATAAAAACCATTTTTATTACCTTATCAACCTGTATCTCTTTAAAATCTTATACGTTCTAAGCCAGGCAGCATAAAACACACACACACACACACACACACACACACACACACACATACACACACACACACAGTAGGGTGGAAGTAGTAAGGTCTGTTGCTTACTTGGTTTTTTTGTGTGTTTTCTTTCGAAGACTGAAAGATTCTTTAAAAATCCATCTACACATATATATCTGGAAAATGGGACTAATGATACAGAATTTACAGAGTTGTGCAGATCAAATGGGATTACAACATAAGACCCTTAGCCTTGTGCCTTGCACATTAGTAAATAATAAATGGTGCTCATTACTATCACCATAGGCTCCTAATGCTATGGACAGCCATGGAAAATGCTAAGGGGAAGGCCTGAGGTGTGCAAAAAAACAGTGGAGTGTTGTCATTTGCACATTTGACTTAATGCAAATTCAAGTGTAGTTGCTTGAGGAAAAGAAGAGAACCAAGAGCAAGTATGGGCAATCCACTCTCCATTCCTCTCCATGAACATATGCAACAATGAAAGTGGGGGCCCAGCAACAGGATCTGCTGTTTCTCCAGTCAACCCATCTGCCTCCAATACTGTGAGTATCTCAGCAGCATGATGCTTAAACATACACATTTTTCCACTGCAAGATGCCAAGACACAAGCCAAAACTTCATCTGATATTTCAGTGAAGAAATGATGATTGGATCAAAGCTGCAGGAAAAGCTGTCTAACTTTGTTGGCCTTTTTGAGGTTATCCACATCTGTATATTGTACATTTTGAGTGTTTTGTGGGAATTTTCAAGAGGAATGTTTTACCTTACTCAAGTTCCACCTTATAAAAAAACTTTTAGAAGCCTCCTCTGTGTAGGATGTAGCTCCACTTTATAAATATGGAAGGGAAAAACACCCACAGGGAAAAAACAAGAAATATTTTTAATGATCCCACTAAATCTGGGGTTTGCAACAAAACTTAAATCCAATCTAGAAACATAAACACTGAAGATGGTTTGATCGAAGTGAGCCAGATGAAAGCTTACCTAATTAATTGTTACAACATATTTTAAGAGAATGGAGCAAAGGTGTTACAGGCATCAAAAGCACACTTAATCCCTAACCAGAGGGGTGATGCAGGGAGAAATCTTGAGAAATGCAAACACCAACCTATGGACTAGAGAGATGACTAGAGACTCGGGAGGCAGAAAAAAACCTAGAAGGCAGAAGTGGTTATTTGGTTATTTTGCAGACAAATGCCTCTTGTGTGTGTTGTGAGGGAGGTGGGGAGGAAGTAGGTGTGGCATAGACAGCCTATCTAATAAAGAGGGAATATGCTAATTGACCCTCATGCTGTTGCAAAGATGGCAGTGCCCACAGCCAATAAGGATGGAATATGCTAATTGACTGTCCTGCCCTCAAAAATGGTGGCACCCACAGCCACAAGATGACAGCGCCCAGTCCCCTCAGCCCCGCAGCCGCCCAGGGACAGCCCGAGGCGCAGGCAAGCCTCGAATGGCGGCTGCCCATCCGCCCAGGGCCACCCGAGGCTCAGATAACCAGGACCGGCCGAGGCTTGCACTGTTGGCAATAGCTGCAGCAGAGGTGTGTTGGGGCGTCTCCTTCCCCTGATTGCCAGGTTGCCTCCCGCCCCTGAGGGCTCCCGGACTGTGAGAAGTGGCAGGCCAGGCTGAGGGAACCCCCACTCCAGTGCATGAATTTGCATGTACTGGGTCTCTAGTATGCACAAAAGAGAAACAGCAATAAAAGTGGGGGTAGAAGGGAGACTTGAATACTAGAAGCTACTACCAGATGATATAGCATTTAACATTTACGGCTCTGCTCCCGGTGATGGCAATCTGGGCTATATGGTTTCCTGATGCAAGAAAGGAATCATAAACACTTCTTTGGTTGTGCTCTCACTGGTCTTGGGGGGTGAGGGGGTTCACTAGATAATTATCGCAGACATTCAGGGTTCATCAGTGTTGTGACTATTAAATTAACATTTGTTAAGTAGAGCCCTGGGATATCAGATGGTGAACCAGATGGTTCAGCAAACCACCACAGGGAATTGAAATAGAGGAATTTATTCCTCACAGGTCCTGGAAGAAGTACAAGGCAGGTCTTGAGGGCCCACAAGGAGAGGTCAAGGTAGGATGTAGGCAAAGAGCATCACAGGACCTGAGGCAATGCCCGCTTAGGGTCCACATAGTGGAGTGCTTTGGAGTTCCCAGGCTAAGGCCACATTGGTCAATTCAAACAAAAAGCACTGGTTTGGTAAGCTTGTCAAGGGGTGAGGGGGGTCTTTTCTAAGGGAGCACAAAGGGAAAGCCCTGGAAGGCAGGGGGAAATGCTTATCTCAAGGAGGAGTCATATCAGGAGCTTACATTTGCATGTGACTCTGTGGGCTGTTAACCCAGGGCATATGTTGTGGGTGAGGGGAATTAGTGTCAGTTCAAGACTCCTTACAGGCTGCTTGGCCACACAAAATGGATGCCAAGGCAGCAATATGATATAATTTAGCTAAACTCTCAATATTCAGGAAAGACTAATCTGTCAAGAATGGAAAAGAAGGAAACCAAATTAATACAATCCTTATTCCCCCCGTCATCTAGTTTAAAAGTTTGCCTTGCTCTCAGTGACAGGCATGATGTTCAGAGCAGTGTTCTAGGCAGGCGGTCATGAGTGACTGTGCACACTGGATGCCTGAGATGTTCCTCTACAGGAACCTGTGATGACTACCAGCGCTGGGCTATACTGTTAAATACAGACTGAATCTTGAGGGAGAAACCAATATGGCGGCATGGGTAAACACCTGAACTGCTGCCTCGCACAACAATTTCAAAACTACAACTAAAAGACAAAACGAGCCGAAACCGTTTTGGCTCAGTGGATAGAGTGTCAGTCTGCGGACTGAAAGGTCCCAGGTTCGATTCCGGTCTAAGGGCATGTACATTGGTTGCGGGCACATCCCCAGTAGGGGGTGTGCAGGAGGCAGCTGGTAGATGTTTCTCTCTCATCGATGTTTCTAGCTCTCTATCCCTCTCCCTTCCTCTCTGTAAAAAATCAATAATATATATATTTTTTAAAAAAGACAAAACGGACATCATCCAGAACCACAGGAAGGCTGGCTGATTGGAAATTCTACAACTAGAAGGAAAGAGAAAAGCACACTGAGACTCACAGGAGCTACGGAAGGCAGAGGTATGGAGGCGTGCGGGAGAGGGCTGGCAACTGAGTACACAGCTGGCTTTCTCAATCAGGAGGGAGAAAAAAAGCTCCCAACTGCTCTGAACTCCAGTTCCGGGCAAGACTCTGGGGACTCAGACTCATACGGGGAGAAACTGGACTGTCTGGCAGCGGGCAAAACTCAAGGGCAGCGTTCTCTCAGAGGTGCTTGCAGCGATTACCACCGGACACAGAGACCCGGGGGCCTCGTAGGGCAGGGCTGAGGATCAGCCATTGCTGTTTACTCTGCCCAGAGATCCCGCCCCACGAAGCCATTGCTGCTTGCTCCGCCCTGAGACTCCGCCCCATCCAAGCTGAGTACAGAGGCTTTTGCATATAAATGGCCTGGTCCTTTGAATTCTAAACTTACCTAACGAACTGCAGCTGAGTCAGTGAGACCCAGAACATCCAAAAGAAGGCCCAAGGCCCCACAGCAGCTTGCATTGCTTCACAGCTGGGCCTCATCTGGGCACCTCCAAAACCCAAACAAACAAGAGGAATCTGCAGATCTCTCCGTAGCTCCTGCTGGGTGGCCTCAGGCAGGGGCTAAATTAGCACCTCCTTGGAGATCCAAGAGCCAGTGTACCCAGTGGTCAGAGTGGCACCATCCAGATTACAACTCCTCAGATCCATAAGGGACACACTCAGGGTGCAGACTCAGTGAGCACCAAAGCCCCACTGAAGCAAGTCTTGCCTCATAAGGGTGGCTCCAGCACAGAAGTTCTCCCATTATAGACACAGCTGATCCTCACAGCCAATTGGCCTGAAGGTCAATTCCTCCCAGTGATACCAACAACAATCAAGGCTTAACTACAACAAGACTGTGCACACAGCCCACAAAGAGGTGCACCAGAGCGTCCACCTCAGGTAACTGGGGAGGCTGAGCCACTGGGCCCTATAGGACACCTAGCACATAAAGCCACTCTACCAACACAGGGAAGCAGCCAAAATGCAGAGACAAAGAAACCGGTCACAGATGAAAGAAGTGGAGGAAAGCCAACGACTGGATATAGAGTTCAAAACCACGGTTATAAGGTTTTTCAAGAATTTTCTAGAAAAGGCTGATAAATTTAGTGAGACCCTCGAGGATATGAAAAAGGACCAACTAGAAATTAAGCATACACTGACTGAAATAAAGGATAATATACAGAGATCCAACAGCAGACTAGAGGATCACAAGAATCAAGTCAAAGATTTGAAATACAAAGAAGCAAAAACACCCAACTGGAAAAGAAAAAAGAAAAAAGAATCCAAAAATATGAAGATAGTGTAAGGAGCCTCTGGGACGACTTCAAGCGTACCAACATCCGAATTATGGGGGTGCCAGAAGAAGAGAGAGAGCAAGATACTGAAACCCTATTTGGAGAAATAATGACTGAAAACTTCCCCCACCTGGTGAAAGAAATAGACTTACAAGGGCAGGAAGTGCAGAGAACCCCAAACAAAAGGAATCCAAAGAGGACCACACCAAGACACATCATAATTAAAATGCCAAGAGCAAAAGACAAAGAGAGAGTATTAAAAGCAGCAAGAGAAAAACAGTTAGTTACCTACAAGGGAGCACCCATACGACTGTCAGCTGATTTCTCAACAGAAACTATGCAGGCCAGATGGGGTGGCAAGAAATATTAAAAGTGATGAATAGCAAGAACCTACAACCAAGATTACTCTACCCAGCAAAGCTATCATTCAGAATTGAAGGTCAGATAAAGAGCTTCACAGATAAGAAAAAGCTAAAGGAGTTCACCACCACCAAACCAGTATTATATGAAATGCTGAAAGGTATTCTTTAAGAAGAGGAAGAAGAAGAAAAAGGTAAAGATAAAAATTATGAACAACAAATACATATCTATCAACAAGTAAATCTAAAAATCAAGTGAATAAAAAATCTGATGAACAGAATAAACTGGTGAATATAATAGAATCAGGGGCATAGAAAGGGAGTGGACTGACAATTCTCGGGGGGAAAGGGGTGTGGGGGTGCGGGAAGAGACTGGACAAAAATCATACACCTATGGATGAGGACAGTAGGGGGGTAAGGGCAAAGGGTGGAGTGGGAACTGAGTAGAGGGGAGCTATCGGGGGGAAATAGAGGAACAATTGTAATAATCTGAACAATAAAGATTTATTAAAAATCAAAAAAAAATACAGACTGAATCACTTTCTGGAATATTCCTCTGCCTGATCATTGCTGTTGCTCTGTTGGGGGTGGAGTAGGGGAAAGGTGGGTGTGAGGCCCTAGGTCTGACACTCTACTGGTATTTACAGACATTTGCTGTGAGGATAAGGAACTGGCACAGAGATGCAGATTTCTGATGAACCTCCATTGGTTCTACTTCAACAAAGGTTTCAGGCTTAAAGCAAGAAAGAAACAGTTACAAAATCAATTTAGTGATACCAGCTGCCTCTTCATAAAAAAGGGTTAACTCTGTGTATTTTGGATGCAACATTTTTGTCATCCATCTTTGTAAGTACACAGGTAGGGAACACTGCCAGTAGCCCTAATACTCCATTAAAGGGGCAGCAATTATGTCAAAATAAAAATGTATTGTCCATTTGCAACTAATATTGACTACTTGCTATCCGTTGCTGGCAAAAAGATATAGCAGAAAACATTCTATAAGACAGAGAACTGCTAAGCAGCTGCCTAATCATGGACTATGCAATTATTATATTTTCATTCTGGCTCTGAAAAAGGAAAGGCTTAAGATGAATGAAATATGCATCAGCGCCTCTAGCAATGAAATTAAGCCACCTTATTAACTGTAATTTTTACAAAGGTTTCCAAAAACTCTCATTAGGCCTTTTGTTTGAACTGAATTTCATCTCCTGCCTCATCTTACTTCCTAGAATATAAAGAAACTCTCACTTGAACACCTTGGTTTTTATGTAGAGATGGCAAATAAAACACTTGGATATTTTGGAAATAGAATACATGTTTTTATAAGGTCAATATTACTTGTTTCATTTGGTATTTAGATTATTCCTTATAGTGATTATCTTCTTACTATTATTCACTATTATTGTCACTACACTCAAACTAGTATACAATATATAATTAATGTTTTTAAAAAAAATAAGGCACAACAGGAATTATCACTGCCATTTACTAGGTAAGGAGAGAGTTTCAGAGTACAGTTGGCTTCCTGGACCTCTCAATGCCATTAAGTACCAAAGCCTCTATTAAAACTCAAATTAGAAAAATTCCAAATTCTACAAGTATCCATCTCATCAGTCATGTTTCCATATTAAAAACTTGTCAGGGATCAATGAGAAAATGCATAATTTATTTTTACTATTATATCAATCTAATAATACTAATGTAATGAGATATTTTCATTAAATGTTAGCTATGTTACCCATAAAAGTTTATAAATATTAATCTCAAGTTATTAAAGTCTCTAAATACTTAATATTAAATGCCTACACATTATTATTGCTTCTTCATCTTTAAGAAATCATCCAAGGAAATAATCATAAAATGAGAACATTATTGGAAATTTTTTTATGACCAGGTTTTCAATCACTTTGAAATGATATTTGGCATTCTCAACTAGGAGAATTGTGCTGTATATTCAACTGAAGAGATTATTGACTAAAAGGATTAACAGTAAATTCACAGGAAAGGAAGCAACTACCTTGAAATTGTGTTTGATCTCAGGAATTTTTCTAGCTCCCTCCGGCATCCTACAACCTACCAGGCAAAAGTAAAAGAAAAAATCAAACAGACATAAAACAGCTACCTGTACAATTAAATTAAAATCAAATGCCTACTATGAATAATAAGTATTAATATGTCTGCTTCATATTATACATATCTTTATAAAAATCTTCCAAACCAGCAGATAAGCTCCATACCTACAAAGAGTCTACAACTAGAACAGATTAAATCAAGGCTCCTTAACTGCTGCACCACTAAACTAGTTGAACTTCAGCCACAGGTTGACAACATCCTACCTGTGGAGGTTACCACTGGTTAAAACAAACCTTTTGCTTGCAAGTCCCAAACCTATATAAAAAAAATTATAAAGCCCATACTAATAATAAAAGTATTGAGCATATAATCCCTTGTAAAATCTTTGAATTTAATATACTCTGTGAACCATGTTAACTCACATTTATTTGAGGTCAATATTATTGTATGTATACTTCTGAAACTGGAAGAGCCCTTTTCATGATGTCCACTTTTCACAATTTAAAATAGAATAACAGAGAAGCTTCTGGACACAATTTCAAAGACTACTTCTAATTAAGGTATATCACTAGTAATTAAAAATAATAGGAATCTGATACATGGTCTTTCAGCCCTCGGTATTGATAAATCAATCACATTCAAGCACAAGCTAATAACCACAAGACAAGAGTTTGGAGAAAAGGAAATTGCAGGTTCTACAAAATGTGCATGATGGAATTCGCCCTATTCAGGCACTCATAATTTATATAGTGGAAAAGAAGCAGTAAGAAGTGAATCACCAAAGTAATGGGTGATCAATAATCCTTAAGGGGTAATGGAAGACACTCTGGATTAGGAACTAAAAGATTATTATTCTAGTCTTGGCTTTGACACAAACCATTTTTGGTGATTTTAGGCAGGTTGTTTCTCCACTTTGGGCTTGTATTTTCTCATCTTCTAAAAGGACATTTGAGGAATGGAAAACTGATTGATTAGATTTAGTTTCTTGAAGTTCAGGTTCTGAAATTCCCAAATTACAGATATGCAAAATAAGTTGTTTTCATGAGTTCTTTTCAGTCAAAGTTTCAGAGGCCTGGGTGCAAAATGTGGAGGAACATCACAGCACTACTTCTCATTACAGTTTGCTGACCTTAGTCAGACCACTCCTTTGTAATGAAGAGATCAAGGTGGGGTTGATGTTATTTCTACACATTCCTTCACATTTGTGGACTGGTTTATTTAAAATGAAGATGGAGGGAGTATATAAGGTTATACGGGGATAACTGTCACATATAGTTGTCCAGTCGATAACCCATACTACATGTTCGGTTGTCCTGGGCTGGATACGATTAGAACATGCAGAGTACTTATCTAGATTGGATGTGGGGTGAATTTTCATAGAAATTAAAACCTAATACATAAGAAAAACCAGAAGAAAAAAAAAGGCATCAGGTTGACTTCTGGTCAAGATGGCAACATAGGTAAATGCTGTACTCACATCCTCCCACAACCACATCAAAATTACAACTAAACTACAGAACAATCATCATTCAGAACTGCCTGAAATATAACTAAACAGAAGTCCTACAAATCCTATATAATAAAAGGGTAATATACAAATAGACCAAACAGCAGAACAACCAAACAACCTATCAAAGTGTAATATGCTAATGATATGCTAAGGCTGCTCAACCACTCACTATGATGTGCACTGACCACCAGGGGGCAGACAGTCAACTGGTCAACCAGTCGCTATGATGTGCACTGACCACCAAGGGGCAGATGCTCTCCTGATAGGTTAGCTTGCTGCTGGGGTCTGGCCGATCAGGACTGAGCGAAATGGGCCAGACACACCCTGGAGCCCTCCCGTGGTTCCTCCCCAGCCCAGTAGTACACTGGTGGGGTCCCTCAGCCTGGCCTGCACCCTCTCACAATCCGGGACCCCTTGGGGGACATCGGAGAGCTAGTTTCAGCCTCATCCCGCAGGCCACTCGCGGCAGGTAGGAGCTGAAGATAGCACTGCACTGCGGGTTTTGGTCCGATCCCTGCAGGCCACCCAGAGGGACCCCACCCGTACACGAATTTGTACACCAGGCCTCTAGTAAGGATATAAAGAAGAAGCCACATTGAGATTGGTAGGAGGGATGGCAATGCAGAGTCTCAGATCCACACCCACATGTTGCAGATAAAAATCAGGAAAGATATCTCAGCTTTAAAGAGCCCCCAAGGAGCGAGGGACCCAGCCCCACACCAGAACGCCCAGTCCATGGTTCCAGTGCCAGGAATAGAAGTCCCCATAACTTCTGGCTGTAAAAACCAGTGGGAATTGAGGCTGAGAAAGACAGAGGGCTCCTGGAGTCCTAGGCAGTTTCTCTTAAAGGGACCACTGTGCATGGACTTACTCCCTCTGACCTCAAGCACTGAGGCAGCAGCTTGAAATGCACCATGACAAAACTTAACTGTCTGGCATCAGGGCAAGGACTGGAGGGGCATCTTTTCTCCCAGAAAGAAGTGCTGGCAGAGGCCACTGTTCCTTTCCTGAGCCCCCTCCCACCCCACTCCTGGCAACACAGAATGGCAGGTGGGCACTACATCTGAATCTCCACCAACCTATCTATTAATGTTTGTCCCACCTTAGTGATTCCCTGAGACCACACCCCATCCAAATTTAAGACCTATCCAAGCTGTTTTCAGTGGCTTTCAATACAAATGCCTGTCTTAGATCATGCACCAGATGTTCCTAAAATTTCTCAAACAAGTAATATCTTGCCTCAACATGCCCCATATCTGTTGCTAAGTGGCCTCAGACTCAGCATTAGCAGCAGCTGGCCTTGGTTCACAGCTTGGCCTCACCTGGGCACCTCCAAGCCCAGCACAAGTAGCAGACATCTGCAGATCTCTTTGTAACTCATGCTCTGGGCAAAACACAAGTAGCACTGACCTTGGCCTGCACCTCCCGGGAGGGCCCAAAGCCAGCACACCTGGTAGACAGCTTCACACCACATCAAAGCACCAGCCAACTACTTCTACAAGCAACACCACAAGAGGGTGCAAAAATGGAGTGCCCAACTCAGGTGAACAGGGAGCCTGTGCCACTGGACCCAACAAGACACTTACTACATTCAGCCACTCTACTAAGCCAAGGAGATGTAGTGGTTCTACTTAACATATAGAAGCAAACACAGGGAGACTGCCAAAATGAGAAGACGAAGAAACATGTTCCAAATAAAGGAACAGAAAAAAAAAAAAAAAACCTCCAGAAAAAGAACTAAACAAAACAAAAACAAGCAATCTATTAAATGCAGAATTCAAAACACTGATTATATGGATACTCAAGGAACTTAAGAGAAGAGTAGATGAACTCAGTGAGAGCTTCAATATCATAAAAAGGACATGGAAACCATAAAAAAAAGAACCAGTCAGAAATGAGGGATACACTAACTCAGTGGTCGGCAAACTCATTAGTCAACAGAGCCAAATATCAACAGTACAACGACTGAAATTTCTTTTGAGAGCCAAATTTTTTAAACTTAAACTTCTTCTAACGCCACTTCTTCAAAATAGACTCGCCCAGGCCGTGGTATTTTGTGGAAGAGCCACACTCAAGGGGCCAAAGAGCTGCATGTGGCTCGTGAGCTGCAGTTTGCCGACCAAGGCACTAACTGAAATGAAGAATAACTTACATGGAATTAACAGTAGAGTAGATGAAGACAAGAATCAAATCAGCGATTTGGAATATAAAAAAGGAGGGAGGAAGGGAGAGAGGGAGGAAGGGAGAGAGGGAGAGAGGGAAGGGAGGATCATAAAGGAAAAAAGAAAAAATCAAAAAAATTAGGATAGTATAAAAAGCCTCTGGGACAACTTCAAGTCTACCAACATTAACATCATGGGAGTGCTGGAAGGAGAAGAAACAGAGCAAGAGACTGAAAACATATTTGAAAAAATCATCACAGAAAAATTCCCTAACTTGGTAAAGGAAATAGACGTACAAGTCCAGAAAGCACAGAAAGTCCAAAATAAGATGAACCCAAAGACGCCCACACAAATATACATCATAATTAAAATGCCAATGATTAAAGACAGATGGAATCGTAAAAGCAGCAAGAAAAAGACAGTTAGTTACATACATGGAGCTCCCATAAGACTGTCAGCTGATTTCTCAACAGAAACTTTGCTGGCCAGATAGGCAAGAAATATTCAAAGTGATGAAAAGCAAGGACCTACAACCAAGATTACTCTACCCAGCAGAGCTATCATTTAGAATCAAAGGACATATAAAGAGCTTCCCAGGCAAGAAAAACTAAAGAAATTCATCACCACCAAGCCAGTATTACATGAAATATTAATGGGTCTTCTTTAAGAAGAAAAAAAGATAAAAAATATGAACAACAAAATGGCAATAAATACATAACTATCAATAATTGAATCTAAAAAAATGAATAAACAGAACAGAACAGATTCTGAGATACAAAGAACATCGATGAGAGGGGGGCTCAGGATATGGGTGAAAAAATGAAGGGGTTACAGAATAGTCATGGGGATGTAAAGTACAACATAGGGAATATAGTCAACATATAATAGCTATATATGTTGTCAGATGAGTATGAAATTTCTCAGAATAATCACCTAGTAAGTGTAATATCTAATTACTGGGTTGTATACCTGAAACTAATATAATATTGTATGTCTATTTTAATTGAAAAATAAAAAATGATTTTAAGCCCGGCCAGCATGACTCAGTGGTTGAGTGTCGACCTATGAACCAGGCAGTCACGGTTTGATTTCCGGTCAGGGCACACACCCAGATTGTGGGCTCAATCCCCAGTGTGGGGCATGTAGGAAGCAGCCAATCCATGATTCTCTACCATCATTGATCTCTAACTCTTTCTCCTTCTCCCTTCCTCTTTGAAATCAATAAAAAAAATATTTTTAAAAAGAGCCCTGGCTGGTTTGGCTCGGTAGGTAAAACAGCCTGATGATTGAAGGTTCATGAGTTCTATTCCATTCAAGGGCATGAATCTTGTTTTCGGGTTCAATCCCAGGCCTCAGTCGGGCGCATGCAGGAGGCAAACAATCGATGTGTCTCTCTCATACTGTCTCTCTCCCTCTTTTTCACTCTCTCTGAAAAACTCAGTGAAAAAATATCCCCAGGTGAACATTAACCAAAAAAAATCTTTTTAATTTTAAAAAGAATGGTCAAGTAGAATCATTGTACATTTAGTTATAATCCTAATAGAAGCTATATTTAACTGCTCTCTCTTTTGAAAATTTATCAATGACCATGTTTTTAAGGGAAAGATTAAAGTTATAACTTTACATGTGCATTCTGCCTCAAATGCTTTTATTATTAATCAAATACATAAAGAGAAAATTAAGGGTTAGTATCTAGGAGAAGCATTTATTATACTTCAAAAATAAATGCATTAGTAGTTCTGTTTATTCGCATGCAAGTCGAAAGGCAGCTAAATCTCAGCAGGTTTATCCCTCATTATTAGCAAAATTAAACAGTGTGAAAAAGAAGAGTTCTCCGTGTTCCAAATCAAATAGGGAAATTTTACAGTGCATTTTAAATAACTATCTATACCTGCATAAGCATATAAAAGTATGTGAAAATTGTGTAGCGATATGTGCAGTTGAGTGAGTTTGTAGAGCTGATGATTTTGTGTGAGAGAGAAAAATGAATAAATGATCTTGCACGTAGATATGTGAATGTATGTGCATATGTATACTTCCTATGTGTTTTATACAATGTACAAAACACTCAAATTTCATATATACTTCTACAACCAGAAGCACACATAAGTCTTCAGCTTCATAGAAAGTTTTCCCTACTGAATAATGAATTATGCCTGTGCATACAGGAAGAATTTATTCTTGGTGATTTATGGAAGCAATTTAAATGAAACATGGAAAGATTTGGGTATTTTGCTATATATATGTAGATGATAATTTTTAACAATTTTGATATGTACCTAGATATAAAAAGAACAAACAAATATTGAACTCATAAAGAAAAAAAGATAAGATAACTAATTTTTTAAATATATTTTATTGATTTTTTACAGAGAGGAAGGGAGAGGGAGAGAGAGTTAGAAACATCAATGAGTGAGAAACATCCATCAACTGCTTCCTGCACACCCCCTACTGGGGATGTGCCCGCAACCAAGGTACATGACCTTGACTGGAATCTAACCTGGGACTCTTGAGTCTGCAGGCCGACTCTCTATCCACTGAGCAAACTGATTAGGGCTATAACTAATTTATTTTTATGTAAAATATTAACTGTTTGATTTTTATTTTATACAGGTACATAATTCACAAATAAATCAAATCAATATAAGGCAAAAGTCAAAATAATACAAAAGGCAAATGATTTGCATAATTTTGCAAAGATTATGTGCTTTTATAAATGACAAAATTATTATGGTGAGTAGTAGGGTGGCAATGATGCAGCTCTAATTTTTCAATGGTTATTGGGAAATTAGGCAGTTAGATGTTAAATGTTCATACTAAATCCATAATGAGTAAGCGAATGATCACATTAACATGCACCATATGTTTACAATAATTTTGCTATGGTTACTCTGCTATCTCTAAGGGACAGGAAAAGTTCAGTTTAAATTGGGAGAAGTAATAAGAGTACATTCAACAATGAAGCCAGAGATACTAGCAAATTTACCTTCTCCCTTCCACTGGAATCTTGAACTCTCCTTACTTCTTACTTTCTTAATGAGCCATCAAATTCTTTACTTTTATAGTTTATCCACTTTTCCCTCTGTCCTCCAACACATGATCAGCTCTCTTCTCTCACTCTTATTGTTCTCTCTTCCTTATGCTCAATTCACCTATCTCATATCTGCCTTTTCCTCTTTATGGCTCAGCTTACCCAACTTAACCCTAGGCTCCACACCATTCACCCCCTGTATGTTGGGATATATAGGCTTATTACAATATCACTCACAAGTTACACCCTCCCTCCTTAACCACCTCACACTCATATGTTTAAATTAAAAGTAGTATAATCTTAAAATACTTTTTTTCCATTTTATGATCTCCCTAAAACATGAACTCCCAGAAATCTATACAATCTACACACATGTTAAAGGGCAAAGCATATAAACAAGCATCTCTGAGTTTTTTCAGCTTAGTCTGGGAAAGTATGCTCAGTATGTCCCCATGAGGCATGACATGTCAATGACATAAGAACAATAATTATTATTAACTAGGAGCCCAGTACACGAATTCGTGCAACTTGAAAGGAACTGTGGACCGTGAGGCTGCAGTGGGCACATGGATGGGTCTTGGCCCATCCTCCACGCCCCTGCCCAGCCCCGGTCCCCTGTCTGCCAGCAGCCCCACTTCCACCACCATCGTTCCTGTGTGCTGATGGCTCTGACCCTGCTGACAGCATGGAGCAATTGGGGCCGGTGCCAGCAGCGTGGGCAAGTGGGGCCAGTGTCGTGCAAACGGCAACAGCTGCCCAGATTGCCCCTCAGGAGCAGGGGGAGGTGGAGAAGCTCTGAGGGGCGATCGGGGCTGGCAGATGCCGTTCGCACCCGCTGACAGCACGGAGCAATTGGGGCCAGTGCCAGGCACTGGCTGTGGGTGCAAGTGACGGCTCCAGAGCCAGCAGCAGGTGCAAGCACGAGGCAGGCCTGCAGTGCATGGGAGCAAAGAATTTTCAGTAACCACCAGAGGCTCGCCTCGATACAGTGACTTGTGCCCTGCCTTGGTCTGGCACCCGCACTCACCTGCTCCACCATCCCACCATGGCCGACGCCTGCCTTGTTCTGCAAGTTCCCCCTAGTAGTCAGCACATGTCATAGTGACCGGTTGTTTGGTTGTTCTGCCATTTGGTCTACTTGCATATTAGCCTTTTATTATATTGGATTAATATCCTTTCTATTTGGAATGAATTTCTGTCATGTGACACACAGATTTATGCTGTAGCTAATACTCAAAGCAATCCCAGGAGGTCTGTGGCATCATTTTACAGGTTAGAAAACACAGAATTAGGCAAATGAAGCATCTGCACACCTGGGATTCCCACTCAGGGAAACCTGATATTGATACCAGTGCTTTATTAACCATGGCACCAACAATATAATCCCATTTTATTTTTAAAAATTTTTTTTATTTATTTCAAAGAATAAGGGAGAGGGAGAGAGAGATAGAAACATCAATGATGAGAGAAAATCATTTATCAGCTGCCTCCTGCACACCCCCTACTGAGGATCAAGCCAGCAACCCAGGCATGTGCTCTGACCTGGAATCAAACCTCAAACTCCTGGTTCACAGATCGACACTCAAACACTAAGCCACGCCAATTTGGCATGTAATCCCTTAAAAGTCAACAAACTAGCTACACTTGATTGTAACCTTCCCCTGGTTTTGGTGATTGTTATTGTTGTTTACTGCATATATGTTTGGGGTGAGGAGGTTAGAGGGCTTTGCTTATTTGTTTTTAACACCAACAATCAGCATTAATATGGTATGGTACAAACCATGAGCCTCATAGCTTCCAGCCCATTGAGTCCTCAATGTCTCAAAGATGTTGAGGGCTGACATAAGGAAGGAGCTGGAGAAATATGCCAGGGACATGAGAATGAAGGTAGGTGCTGGGAAGGCAAGCGAGTGATGCAAGATATCTATCTCTCTATCTCTCTCTTTCTCCGTCTCTCTCTCTCTCTCTCTCTCTCTCTCTCTCTCTCTCTCTCTCTCTCCCTCCCTCCCTCCCTCCCTCCCTCCCTCCCTCCCTCCCTCCCTCTCTTTTTGTCTCTGTCTCTGTCTCCCCAATTCCTCTTGCCTCATCCCCACATTTCTGAGATGGTGAAAACTTTCTTGGGGTTATCTTGCTTGGTAGCCACCCTATTTAAAAAATAAACAAAAAAAGATAAGCCATTCGTTGTTTGACATGGACAATTAAAGTCTCTCATTGCATATCCTACATCAAAAACGAGAGCTAAATTTAACTTAGATGTTACAGTTACAGCAATGTGTTGGTCTGCAGTTCTTTCTATAAAATCAATCTAAAATGTTAGTCATTTTATACTAAGGCTCTCGGGCATGTCCTTAGTGTAGAAGTTGTGTGGACTTCTGTACATATTAGGAAGCAGAAGATGGAAATATCTCTTTTACCAGCCTCTAGCTGATTTTAATATTGTTAACATAGCCATACATTTTTAATCCTATATAATAAAGAGGTAACATGCAAATTGGCCATCACGCCCTCACACAAGGTGGCCACCCCCATGTGGTCACAAGATGGCCACCCCTACATGGTCAGAAGATGGCCGCCACAAAATGGCCAGCAGGGGAGGACAGTTGTGGGCAACCAGGCCAGCAGGGGAGGGCAGTTGAGGGGGGACCAGGCCTGTAGGGGAGGGCAGTTGGGGGCGACCCAGCCAGCAGGGGAGGGCAGTTAGGGGCAATCAGGCTGGCAGGGGAGTGGTTAGGGGGTGATCAGAAGTGGTTAGGGGCAATCAGGCAGGCAGGCAGGTGAGCAGTTGTGAGAGGGATCCCAGATTGGAGAGGGTGCAGGCTGGGCTGAGGGACACCACTCACCCCCCTCCCCTGCCCCAGTGTACAAATTTCGTGCACCAGGCCTCTAGTTCCATTAATAAAGCCATCTCACTTTGAACAAAATAAGAATCGAAGAGAGACTGAATAGGTGATATCAGTAAAAGTGACAGAGTAAAAATCTCTAAAATTTCTCTCTTCCATAAAAGGCATGAGAAAAAAAGTTTGTTGGGGTTTTTTGGTTTTTGGTTTTTGTGTTGTTGTTGTTTTCCCCCCCAAAAAAAGGGAGGGGTCAGAATGAACATTTTAGAACTCTGGAATTAACCAATAGCTTGCAGCAATCTGCAGACTATTTTTTTTAATTGCTAAATCTCAGTAAGAACAGAGAGTTTTGTGGTATTTTTAACTTGCTCTATTCTCATTCCATCCATGCCAGCTTAATGATAGCCTTGAAAACAGTTTCACAATCACGTGAAAATCAACAGCTTGGCAGCCAATGGAGAAAGAACAGGATTGGGGGTCCTTCCAAAGTCCAATCAAGACAACTTTCGTTATTTAACCAGGCTTATAATTCCCTAGAAGATTCCACTTGCAAAGCTGTTTCTATGTCAACTGACTATCTTAGTCCACTCAGGTTCTATAACAAAAATACCATAGACTGGGTGGCTTAAACAACAAACATTTATTTCTCAAGGTTCTGGAAGCTGGAAAGTCCAAGACAAAGGCACAAGCAGAGTGGTGTCTGGTAAGAGCCCACCTCCTGTGTCCACAGACCATGCTCTTTTTGCTATCTTAATAGTGGAAGGAGTTAGGGAACTCTTTAGAGTCTCTTTTATAGGGGCAGTAATCCCATTTATGAGGGTTATGCCCTTCTGACAAGATCACTTCTCAAAGGCCCCAGCTCCAAATACCATCATATTCAGGATTAGTTTCAACAAATGAACTTAGGGAGGACACAGACATCCAGTCTGTCAATAGCATTGAGTCAGAGCTCACTCAGTGCAAATAAACTCTTTGGGATGGGAGATTGGGAGGAGAGAGATTTGACTAAAACAATTAGAGGCTATTGTTATTTTTAATTAAGTTTATTGGGGTGACATTGGTTAATAAAACCACACAGGTTTCAAGTGTATAACTCTGCAATACATCGTCTGCACACTACATCATGCCCTCACCACCTAGTCACCATTTATTGTGTCTTTGCTTCTTCCACCTCTCCCCACTTGATCATGGTGTATGATCTTTTTATTTTTGTTTTTTAAATATATTTTTAATTGATTTTCAGAGAATAAGGGAAAGGGAGAGATAGAAACATCAATGATGAGAGAGAATCATTGATAGGCTGCCTCCTGCTCGCCTCCTACTGGGGATCTAGCTCACAACCCCGGCATGTGCCCCTGACCAGAATAGAACCTGGGACCCTTCAGTCTGTAGACGAATGCTCTATCCAGTTTGCCAAGTCAGCTAGGGCTGGTGTATGATCTTTTTAATGTATTGCTGGATCTGGTTTGCTAATATTTTGTTGAGGATTTTTGCAATTATGTTCACCAGGGATATTGGCTAATAGTTTTCTTTCTTTGTAGTGTCTTTACTTGGTTTGGGAATTAGATATGCTGGCCTCGTAAAATGAGCTTGGTAGTCTTTCCTCTTCTTGAATTTTTTTGTAATAGCTTGAGGAGGATAATTCTGCTTTGAATGTTTGGTAAAATTCACCTGTGAAGCCATCTAGTCCAGGACTTGTGTATTGGGAATATTTTGATTGCTGCTTCAATTTCAATAGTTGTAATAGGTCTATTCAGATTTTCTTATTCTTCTTAATTCAGTTTTGGAAGACTGTAGGTTTCTAGGAATGTATACATTTCATCCAGATTGCCCAATTTGCTGGCATAGAGTTGTTTGTAATATTTTCTTACAATTCTCTGTATTTCTGTGTCCTTTGTTACTTCTTCTCTTTCATTTCTGATTTTGTTTATTTGGATCCTCTTTTTTTCTTGATGAATCCCGTTAAAGGTTTGTCAATCTTGTTTATTTTTTCAAAGAAAAATAAACAGCTCTTCGTTTCAGTAAATCTTTTGTGTTGTTTTTTAGTTTCTATTTTATTCATTTCTACTATAATCTTATTTCCTTACTTATACTTACTCTGGGCTTTGTTTGTTATAAAGTTAAATTGTTTGAGATTTTTCTTGCTTCTTGAGGTAGGCCTATAATGCTATGAATTTCCCTTTTAGGACTGCTTTCCCTTTGTACCATAGATTTTGGGTTGTTGTGGGGTCATTTTCATTTGTCTCAAGATACTTTTTACAAAATGTACCTTTATTATTGTAAGTATTACAGATGTCCCCCATTTTTCCCCTCCACCCCACCCTCACCACCCCCAGGCCTTCACCACACTCTGTCTGTGTCCATGGGTTATGCATATATGCATATAAATTCTTTGATTAATCTGTTTCCCAACCCCACCCCTAAACCCCAGCCTTCTCTCTGAGATTCGTCAGTCTGTTCCATGCTTCTATGTCTCTGGATCTCTTTTGTTCATTAGTTTATTTTGCTCATTAGATTCCACATATGAGTGATATCATGTGATACTTGTCTTTCTCTGGCTTACTTCACTTAGCATAATACTCTCCAGGTCCCTCCACTCTGTCTCAAAGAGTGAGAGATCAGCAGTCCTATTTACAATAGCTAAGATCAAGATAACTTTTGATTTCTTCCTTAATCTCATTATTAACCTACTCATTGTTAGTAAAATGTTATTTATAGCCTCCATGTGTCTAAGTGTTTATCAGGGGGATTTTTTGTAATTGATTTCCAGTTTCATACCATTCTGGTTAGAGAATATGCTTGATATGATTTCA